>NC_058519.1:398357723-399023973 GCF_904849725.1 Hordeum vulgare subsp. vulgare
ATCACCGAAGAAAAAGGGCGGGAGGGCGGGGAAAAACAAAGACTACTTGAGACAGAAGAGACGAACTCCGGATGAAAAGAGAACGATCTTGCAAAAAATTGGAGAGGATTGAATCCACTTGGAGAGAAACACACCGGTTCAATGGAATTGATACGACGACCTGATTGAGCAAAGAATTTGCATTCCCATAAAAAAATATGAGAACACAGATTAGAAAGATCTGAAATCACCACTTGACACCGAAGCAACTGAATTACCATAATCCAACAAAACAAAGGGCGCGGCTTGCAATTAGCCAGAACAAACTCATGAGAAATATTTCCGTTCGATATTTTCGTGGACAGGATCGCACGGGCACGATTTACAGTAGCCATCAAGTGCAAGGCAGTGCACCCGGCATACGAAGCGTCCCCGAGTCGTAGCAAGCTACAAGGACTCTTTAAGACACAACGTGTACCGCTGTAAGTCGACCGTGAACAAACAAATCCACTAGATGTCGAACCCCAACCTAACATCATGTATTTGTTGGAAGATTGTCCTATAAGCAACTACTTGAATTCCCACCTATGAATTCCCGAAATATCTGGTCATGCAATCTGGTACACGGATACAAGGAGTAATATCACACAACTCCTACACTAACCCGTCACCTGTATCACATCCGTCAACACACAACCAGAATCTCGGACCTTCATCTACAACAGACCCTCGTGATCACAACGATACAAAGTATGGCAGTACTCCCGAACAATCTGCACCAGTACTGGGGACATCGGGGTTATCTCGCCACTACTCGTATTGAAGCAATTACGAACATCCTTCGTTCTGAGATACTAAGAAATCTGAATAATAACGATGTGCTCAAGAATCCCCTGGAGCTCAACTCCCCGGAAGAAGATCAAGTCAGACAGGAGGCACCAAGACAGAACTCCGTCACATCGGCATCATATAGATTCCAAGAATATCCGCGTGGTCCTAAAAATATTTTTGAGTGAGAAGAGGAGTAGAATAAATTATTACTTCAAGATTCCTCACTAGAGCATAGAAGAGGAGAAAAAAGAGTCCTACTCTCCGATATATAACTAAGACTCAAATAGTTTTTCACTAGACTCGACTCGGCCAAGTTCGATCAATCAAGGGGGCTCCTAGGTCGGTCCTTGCTCTGATACCAACTTGTCACGCCCAAGATGCGACCCTATCCTCAATTTGGCACGAAGGCCTTGTCAGGGATAGAAGCGCATCTCGTCGTGTCGCAAGAATGGATATCGTTACAAGTACATGTACTGAAAAGAAGAGATATATCAAGAGTTGGCTTACACTCGCCACAGGCTACATCAGAGTCACATCAGTACATTACATAATCATCAAGAGTAAGAGCAGGGTCCGACTACGGACAAAAACAAACGAGAAAAAAAGAACGACGTCCATCCTTGCTATCCCAGGCTGCCGGCCTGGAACCCATCCTAGATCGATGAAGAAGAAGAAGAAGAAGAAACTCCAAATGAACAATCAACGCGCTCACGTCAAGTACCCTTTACCTGTACCTGCAACTGGTGTTGTAGTAATCTGTGAGCCACAGGGGACTCGGCAATCTCATTTCCAAAGGTATCAAGACTAGCAAAGCTTAATGGGTGGGACATGGTTAAGTGGTGAGGTTGCAGCAGCGGCTAGGCACATATTTGGTGGCTAACTTACGAGTACCAGAAATAAGAGGGGGAAGATCTACGCATAACGGACGTGAACTACAGATGATCAAAAGAATGATCCTGAACACCTACCTATGTCAGACATAACCCCGCCGTGTCCTCAATTGGAGTCAGAACTCGCGAAAGAGACAGTCACGGTTACGCACACAGTTGGCATGTTTTAATTAAGTTAACTTCAAGTTATCTAGAACCAGTGTTAAACAAAGTTTCCACGTTGCCACATAACCGCGGGCACGGCTTTCCGAAAAGATTTAACCCTGCAGGGGTGCTCCAACTAGTCCATCACAAATTACCACAAGCCGCATAGAAATCCTCAATCACGAACCTCGCGATCTCGTCGGATTCCCTAGTGGAAAACCTCAACTCTGAGATTACCCAAAGCATCACCGGAATCCCGATGCACAAGATCTCTCGTCAAAGGTAAAACTAATCCAGCAAGGCCGCCCGACGTGTCGATGATCCCGATAGGAGTCGCGTACCTCGTTCTCAGGACACGACGGATGAGCGATGGTTACCACGCCAAACGCCGAGTTGCCCCGGGTAGCGTTAATAAGCTGCTCTGTTTTGGACCAACACTCATGAGGAGCACTGGCCCGGGGGTTGATTAAATTATCCTCGGGGTCCGGAAAGTCCCTATGCAATTTTTATTAGGTGTTTAGGCAAATGTAGTACCAATGTTGGGCCTTGCCAGACCAGCTTTAATCTAAAACGAATTATCAAGGGCGTCCCCATAACGACCCCGATCGTGTTAGGAGCGCTCATTTATGGAACATAACACCGGTAGCCGGTAACTAAAGGGGGCAAAGCTGGAACAAAACACCAGGCTAGAAAGGCCGAGCCTTCCACCTTTTACCAAGTATATAGGTCCATTAAATTAAATAGCATTAATATGGTGATATGACAAGGGACCCATGTTTTCACATGGAAGCAACTGCACCTGCAACTAGCAACGCTATCAACAGGGTTAAGCAAGCAGTAACATAGCCAATCAGTGGTTTGCTAGGTTGAACAGGTTGAAGGTTTCATGGCATTGTTGAGAGGCTGAGATTTAACATGTGGTAGGCAACGAGACATAAGCGATAGCATCGAAATAACTAGCATGGCAATGATAGTAATGGTATCTGGGGAAATGATCATCTTGCCTGAGATCCCGCTTGGAAGAAGAATGCCTCCGTGAAGCAGACGAACCGACGTAGTTGAACGAGTCCTCACAATCCGGCACGCTGACGAACTCTATCGAGACGAAGCAAACCGGAAACAAAAATCAACACACGAAATTCACCACACGATGCACAACACATAAGATGCATGAGCTACTGAATACATGCAAGTCACGGCATGACAAATCACACAATCACACCTACACATTAAGTGAAGTTCAATATGCACGAGTTGCATATTGACGAAACTCCACGTTAATTATTTAGTTCACTCCCGGTTATCTACACGGCAATATTAATGTTGTCAAGCATGCAAGAGGTGAAGCTGAAATTAAACTACCTATCTAGGCATATTAAATGAGGCCGGGAATGACATATAACACCTCCGAGACGACCTCATATGTTAATTTACAATTATGTCCAGATCTGAACTAATGCATATAATTAGTTGTTAAACAGCAAAACAATTAGGTTCACGTGATTCTACGCGTCAAGGCAAGCAATCTACACGTAAAGAACATCTCCAACGGAGCTACGGATCAAAAGATACAAGCACCGCAAGATATGATGGCATGAATTCAATATGTGTGCGACGACGGCTACGAGCACTTCAAAACAAACAACCAGCAAGAGAACATGAAACTACACGAGATTCTAAGCAAGTTTCATGTAGGACACGATCAAATCGGAGCTACGGTTCAACATCTACAAGCAAAACAAGAAATGACTACAAACTGCCCCAAAACAGCCACATAGCAACTTCTACGCCTCACAACTTCGGCTACCCCACTCCGATATGCGCGAGCAAGGCATGGCACAGAAGAGGGAAAGAAGCACTACTACAAACAACTAACAACAACTAGCATGGTAGCAAGGAGCACTAGGAAAAGAAGACACAAAATGGCATCTCACGCACTATTTCAGACTTAGTGAAACTTACACCTCATGAAGGTGCAGTTTTCGATCTAAAGCAATATTGACAGCAGCAAAATCCTAAGCTACAGGTCTCCAAATGGCATGAAAATTTCCAGCATGCTAGAGAAACATAAGGGGTACAACTAACTCCATTGGACCAACCTCAAAAGTGCTACAGATCACAAGATGCAAGCAAGACAAGACAGCAACAAAATAATAACAGATTCTAGACTTAGAAATATTTCAGCTCCTCAAAACAGCACTATTTATAGCAACTTGAGAGCAAGCAAACAACACCTAAACATGCATTTCTATTGCAACCAAAAATACCAGGGCCTAAACAAAACATCCAAGATCAACTCTCTAGTTGACAACTCCATCAAACAACGCACGGAATAAATCTTACGAATTAAACAAAAGGGCATCACGGCAAAATATCTCGCGAATTAACTTGCTCAAAAGCTAAAACTAAATGCATAGAAAAATCCATGGGATTTTTCTACCCCGGAAACATATAAAATACGTGGGGTTTGCAACACAAAATAATGCCACACATTAATGCGAGATAAACACCTAGATACGGGAAAATAAATTACCGGCAAATTACTACGCGCAAAAATACAAATGACCGCTCTAAAACACACGGAAAAATAGTTCCTAAAATGCGAACATGTCTAATACGGCATTCGGGCAAACCGGACACGCACGAGAAATAACTACGGAACGGATCCTAGTGAAACGGCACGCAAAACGAGGCATTAGGCACTCTAAACGGCGTCAAATAAATATGCAAGTTGTGAAAACAGATTCTACGCGAAATTCTACCCGAGATACCTATCTAAATCTTCGCGATCCGACTTACGTATAATATTCCACGGGCATTCGAATATACGTTATTTACTGGAATTTACTAACTCCTAAAACTACCTAAATATCTAATGGGCCTAAAGGGCGCAACCTAACTAAAAAGTGCTCACACGGGGATAGAGGCAGGGAAAAAAAATAAAAAAAAAGGATTGCTCACCTTGCGGGCCTGGTCTGGCTCGAAGGAGAGGCTGGGCCGCGGGGCCTGGAGAGCGTGTAGAAGGCCTCGGGGGCGCCATGCGGCAAGAGGTGGCCGGCCCAGGCGGGAGGAGGCCGGCCCAGGCGGGCAAAGGGGGCTCGGTCCTCGGCTGCTCGTCGTTCCCGTCGTGCGCAAGAGCACGGGACATGGTGGCGCTGAGGCTTGGGAGGCGGCCGAACTCCGGCGGCGCTGGGATGGCCCACCACGACGACGGGAGGCGGAGGGCAGCAGGGGAGCTCGCGGATCTTGGCACAGGAGGCTCCGGTCGGCCGGCGACGGGGACCTCGGCAGGAGCTCGCGAGGTGCGTCGGATCCATGGCGGCGGCTTGCAGGGCTCGGGCCGGCGTGGATAGAACGCAGGCGGCGGAGGACGGCGTTCTGCGGTGGCGCACCGGCGTGCGACGGCAGTCTACGCCGGCGGGAGGGCCAGGCCAGCTGCGGGCGCGAGGGCACCGGGCTGGCTGCTGCCATGGGCGGAGCTCGGGCATGGATGGGCCTGGTCGGGCCCGATGTGGGCTCGGCGGGCCCGACGGCTGAAGGTGGGAGGAGGCTGCGGCTAGGGTTTGATGGGGGGCTCGGATCCCGAGGTGGAGAGGGGTTGGTTCCCTAAAATTAAGGAGGATGCATATTTATAACAAATTGGGGGGCTAGGTTTATCGGTTTTCCGTCCCGGATTCAACGGCGCGGACGGATTCGGCTAATTCCGAACGCGTGAACGGGTACTTGGCCGTGTAGAGGGGATATCCGGAGACGAGAGGGAGAACGGGCGGCGCGGCACGAATTTTATAAACACCGACAAACGTCCGACGAATAACCGAAGACGGTGCCGCTACGGGCGACCGTTCAGGTACCAGACGGTCTCCGATCGCGACGAAATTCGACAGGCGGCCTACCTATATAAAAATAACTCCGCACGTCAAATTTCAACCCGATCAGAGAAAGTTTAAAGCACACTTTTAAAACAGGGTTTCGACGGTGCCGCGGGCGCGTGCGTGTGCGGTCAGGTTCGGAACGAACAACGACGATAACCGGCAACTAACAACGGATGCAAGTTTTGAAAACGGGCGGCAACAGAGATGCCGATGCAATGCAGATGATGCGAATGATGCGATGATGACGCGACAAATAAAAATAGACACACGACGAAAATGGAAAGAGAGGGGAATCTTCTGGAACGTCGGCATCGGGCTTTCACAGATTACACTTCTGCAATCCCACTATGTTGAGAAGATTTTGAGTCGCTTTGGATATTGAGACTGTAAAATTTCTCAAACACCATATGATCCTAGTGTGCTTATTAGAAAGTTTAAAGACACAGCTATAGATCAATTATGATTCTCTCAAATTATCGGTTCGCTTATGTACCTAGCTAGCGCAACGAGGCCTGACATCGCGTTTGTTGTGAGCAAACTTAGCCGGTTTGTTGCAAACCCGGGCGATGTTCATTGGCGTGCTGTTGAAAGAATTATGCGCTACTTGAAAGGTACTGTCAACCACGGGCTTCACTATACGGGATTCCCATCGGTACTTGAAGGGTATAGTGATGCGAATTGGATCTCTGATGCTGATGAGATGAAGGCCACCACTAGGTATATGTTTACTCTTGGGGGTGGTGCTGTTTCCTGGAAGTCTTGCAAGCAAACGATCTTAACGAGATCGACAATGAAAGCAGAATTAACAGCATTAGACACATCTGGTGTCGAAGCAGAATTTCTTCGAGATCTTTTGATGGACTTACCTGTGGTTGAGAAGCCGGTTCCGGCTATCCTTATGAACTGCGATAATCAAACAGTTATTGTTAAAGTGAAGTGTTCAAAGGACAATATGAAATCCAACAAACATATAAGAATGAGATTAAAGTCTGTCAGACGTTTGAGAAACTCCGGAGTGATAGCGTTGGATTACATCCAAATGGCTAAGAATCTGGCAGATCCCTTTACTAAAGGGCTATCACGTGTTGTGATAGATAGTGCATCGAGGGAAATGGGTATGAGACCCACATGAGTTGCCATGGTAGTAACCCAACCTATATGATCGGAGATCCCGTGAAGTAGGACCTGGGAAAACAAGCTAGTGGTGAACTCAGGAGAGTAATTTTACTAACCCACTCCGTTGGAGATGCAATACTCTCGGATACTGT
The DNA here is from genome assembly GCF_904849725.1 of Hordeum vulgare subsp. vulgare. Taxonomy (NCBI): domain Eukaryota; kingdom Viridiplantae; phylum Streptophyta; class Magnoliopsida; order Poales; family Poaceae; genus Hordeum; species Hordeum vulgare. The sequence goes on from NC_058519.1 coordinate 398,364,708, forward strand.
ATGGTAGGATGACTACTGTTTTAATGTGCTCTAAGGCTTATATGTAAGCAAGATGCTGTCCTACAGAGCGATATTTGGAGGAACACACCTATATGAGCTTGACTGTTGGTCACAGTCTATGAGATTTGGGTGATCTCTAGTAAACTCATGAATAGGCCAGGAGTGTGACTAATATGCTCCACCCGAGGGGTCACCTACGGCAGTCTAGTACTAGTAAGACTTGTGGTAAGCTCCTTTACGTCAAACTGACAATTCAAGGCATAGTCCATTGTTCACTTGTAAAGGGGTGTAGCTACTTGCTCTAGGTGAAGCTCAACCTTAATAGGTCTTCACTGGAATGCTGGTATATTAAAACAGTGATTGGAACGAGGGAACACGATGTGCCCTTGAGATCTGGTGGGGGATTGTTGAAATTAGAGATGGGCCTTAGGCCCATAAGACAAATTTCAGAAAAATCTCCAAGGGCCCATATAGGTGGTGGCATGACAAGGTGGTGGGAAGTTTAGTTCCACCCCGCTAGTGGAGGAGAAGTTGGACCCCTTTATAAGGGTCTCTCTTCCACATGCTATTGGAGAGTGAGAAGAGAAGGTGCCCTCGTGCACTCCTCCTCCGCCGCCCGCCTCGCCACGCCTCGTCACGCCGCGCCGCGCCGCTCCGCGGGTTGCGGGAATGAGCCGAGCCGAGCTCATACCTACGCGCTTATTTTTGCCGGTCATGAACGGAGAATACGTAAGGGACATGGCACGATCCGAGACGTCGGATCGTGGCTGTTACCGACTTGGACATGGGTTCGGCCCACGTCTCTCCACCCAGCCGCCTTTATAAGCAGGCGCCTACCCTAGCCGTCACGAGAACGAGATCACATTTGCCTCACCGTTCGTTCCTTGCCTGCTGCTGCCGCCGGCGACTCCGTCCCGTTTACCGTGTACACGGTCGACGGGAGAGGAGGCCTCCGAAACCTCGCCTCTCCAGTTCCTGTACGGGAGAGGGGCGATTAGGTTTTTGGGGAGCGATCACGCGACTGCTCGCCTCCGTCCGTCTGCTTCGTCTACGTCCGCGTCGCCCTCGTCATCGCCATGTCTTCACCGAACGAAGCTGACTGTCTCGTCCGTGAGAAGGCCGAAGCCGAAAGAAGGCGGCAGAGGATACTGCCGCCGCCACCGCTGCTGCTACGGCCAATTGGCCGATCGGAGGGTATGATATGTTTTCTCTCTCCTGTTTCTGTGTGCACTAGTAGTATTGCCTATATGCATAGATGTTTCTGCTATATGTGTAGTACTTGCTAGTATACTCCGTGATCAGTATGTCATGAACCTAGTCAATGTCATGTTAGTAATTATTTCATGGATTAATCTATTCGGAAAATTGCCTATTTACTCAACACTCACGTCGGGTCTGCTTCCCCGTGTCGGCTCCACTCTAAAGCCCTCACCCGCCGCGCCTCACCTTGCCGCCGCGGCCTCAACCCGCTACGCCCACCATGTCCGTCGGTTCGTCACGCTCTGGCCGCTCTTGTATGTCGGTTCAGCTCCGCCTACACGCGCTGGCCGCCGCGTCGCGCCATGACCGCCCGTGTCGTCCCGATCTCGCGCGCTGCACCGCTCCGCCAAAACTCTGCTAGACATCTGTCGTGCAGCCCGGGACTCCTGCCGTTCTGGCCATACGCCATACGCGCGTCCGCGCCTTGCCTTCTGTGCTGCACTTGGAGTAGCCGCCACGGCTCGCTACCTTGCTCTGACACGCTTTGTTCGGCTCTGCTTGCACTGCTCCTTCGCTCGGCCGAGCCTGGACAGGCCTCGCCTGTTTCCCTTCTCGCTCGGCCGGCTTTGCCTTCCAGCATCCTAGCATCCTCTGGCGCTGGACGCCGCTACCGTGCGCCAGCCGGCTGCCTCCACCGCACAAAGCCTATGTAGTCTTAGATACTCCAGAGGTAGTGCATGGCTGGTCAATTTGCATGAAAGTTCAGATTCTCGCGTTGGTGGAAGTGCAAACCAAAAGACCCTGATCAGCACCTGAGTTTGTCAGCCCTATTTATTTTTCCAGTTCCCCAGAAGAGAGAAGCACAGGGCCGGTCGGACAGAGACAGGATTGATGATTTTTTACTACCCAATGATGTGCTAGCGTACATCATCACGTGAACCACGAAACAGAAGGAAAAAAAGAGAGTAGGTTCTCACCTCAGATACGGCTCAGCTACTATGTATACGTCAATGAATTTACTTGACCCAAGAGAAAGGCGACGGTACTGCTCAGTCCTAATTACATGTCGTGGATGGCCTCGGTTCGGAGTCGGCTTGCCGTTTCCAACTGCCCAATCACCCGAAGGTCACATCTGTGCATCAGTCAGCAATCCATCATGTCATCGGACGTGTTCAAAATATTAAGAAGGACGCGCCGGCTGATTTTTTTTTTATACCGTTAAGCCGAAGAAGATACGGATCTGACCTGCGTTTGAAAAAAAATCTAGTTCGACTTGCATATGACGCCAACGTCCCTGAGGTCTGGGTTGCACTACACACGTCAGGGACCCTGGCGTTTGGTGTGGCCCGCTCGATCTGCCCCGGCGTTGACCAGGTAACGTGGCAAAGGGACCAGACGCCAGGGTCCTTGACGTCTTATAAGGCCAATACAGTGCAAACTTTCTGTTGCCAGTTGCTCGTACCCAGACGCCATAGACCCTAGCGTCTGGTCCTCGGCCAGATGACCAAACGCGAGGGACCCTGGCGTCTCGTCCTGGCCAGATGACCAGACGCCAGGGACCTGGCGTCTGGCCTCTGAACCCAACTATATATTATGTGGTGGACTGTTGGTGTGGGTCCCACCACACTCACTTTCACCAACTCCTTCTATTGCTGCTTCATTTCTGCTCTTCTCCTACCTCCTTCCCCTCAAGACCTTCATTGAATCTGAGCAAAAGGTGATTCCCTAACATAAATCTGTCCATAAACTTTGTTCTTTGTAGTATTCTTCTCTGATTCATCCAATTTTTTTTTTGTTGAAACCTTTATATTATGATACATATTGTACATATTACATTTTGTACATCTTAGAGAAAACCTAGCTAAATTTAGTGTGTATTGAGTAGTTAGTGTGTATTGAGTAGGCATTTTTTGAAATACAGGATGAGACCGTTCGTTTTCGTTGAGGCTTCTGCTGAGGCGGCGAGGAAGCGTGAAAGCGACTTTATTGAGGAAAAAATGAACTACTGGGAGACAGCCGTTGATACGTTTAATGCGGCTTGTAGAGCCTTTTCAAACTACTGTTTCTGTAAGGACGTTGCCCAAAAAATAATCGACAAAAAAGAGAGCGAGATCAAGAAGCTGAAGAAGAGGGAAAAAGAATGTCGGCGTGATCTTGCAATGCAAGTTGCATTGTGTGCAACAAGGGAAGAACATCAGCAGTTTAACATTCGCAACCATGGCTAGGTCATTGATTGGTTAGTGAGGCAACCTTTTTCGCCACTGCAGAGCAGACTTCTCGTTGGGCATGGGTCAAAGAAAGAAATGATGTCATTTGCTGCAATCCTGGACCTAACGACAATTAGCCTATGTAATCTTTGTCATTTGAAACTATAATGACATGTATCCATCAGCCTGTTATGTAATCTTTATCATTTGAACTATGTAATCTTTATCATTTGAACTATGTAATCGTTATCATTTCAACTATGTAATCTTTATCATTTGGACTATGTAATATTTCTTTATCATTTCAACTATGCAATATTTATCATTACAACTATGCAATCTTTATCATTTCAACAATACAATCTTTATCAATTTTTATCATTCCAACTATGTAATCTTTATCATTCTTTCCAACTATGTAATATTTATCATTCCAACTATGTAATCTTTATCATTCATAACAAGTACACAAATTAAAGATAACATAATAGGTGCACTTCATTTCATTTCATGACATGTTCACGAACTCAAGATAACATAAGGTGTTCACGACATGAGAAATTCAAGAATTTAAGATAACATAAAGTGTTCACTACACAACAAGTTCACTTCACTACAGGTTCACCAATTAAAGATAACATATGAAGTGCACTTCACTTCACTTCACTTCTTTCTTCCTCTCTTCGCTGCTTTCCCCTTTCTGGTAGGCACTTCCTCCTCCTCTTCTTTGCTAGACTCTTCTCCCTCTGCCTCTTCCTCTTCTATATCTTCCTCATCTTCCTCTTCTTCAATCTGCATCCCCTTGGGCAAATTCTTACGACTATACTCCGGGCTATGAAGCCGAGAACTTAATTTCTTCTTTCTCACCACACGTGGTGTCTTCTTCTTCCTGGACTGTGACGGTTGTGACGGTTGTGACGGTTGTGGAGCATCAATATCTACCTCATGGTCCTGTATCGTCTCTTCTTCTTCCTCTTCTTCTATGTCATCGATGGTCATCTGACGACGTCGAATTCTAGAGGAGCGGCTTGTACCACCTGTAAACACATCCACGGACTGAGCACCATGGCAAGAAAGCATAGCTGCCCACTTGTGGAACCTTGACCTAAACTTCTGAGAAAACATGAAACACTATGTTAGACGCAAATAAGTAATTCATTAAGACAAACATTTGTAAACATGATCATACCTCCAACGCGGTCCTAAGAGTTCTCTCAGATGATGCACCTCCTGGGGGATGGCTAAGTGCTACATTGGCATTGTTCACGCACAAAAGGGACTCTCTACCCTTCAATTCATTAACACAACAAACATTCAGAATTGAAGAAGACAATGTAATGTTGTGGTTGGTTCTGATTCATTCACTTACCAGTTCGTCATGCATGGGTGCATAGTCCACTTGACTCCCCCCGGTCTCTCGCACAACCATGTTGAAGGCATGATACCCTTCTGCAGCAGATGGATCTTCTGACACCAACTCAAACCACTCTTCCCTAGTCCAACCGGGCTTAAGCTTCAATCGGTAATGCTCCGCATACCACACAAGATATTCCTGTTAGGCAGAATCATTGTGGGGTCTTTCCTCGTTTTCAGTAAACCTCTCTCTCTCTAATTCCACATTGCTATCCACCATTGGTGTTGGGCAGCCCAATTAGATATATCCTGATTGTTCCTTAGACTATACCTAAAACGATGGACGGTAGTTTAAACGATTATAAAACATAAACTTTCACAATGCTATAGTGCAAAATCACATGAAACATTTTGGCTTACCGATGCAGATTTGTGATTACACGGCTGGTCAACTCAGTTGGAATACCTTGGCGTATCCCAAATTTCCTGGCAACACGGTCTACAAAGTGGTACTCGACAGCGTAAAAGCATATCATTAGACACCTAGACCTCCAAATATTACTATCACGCGTGCACACCTGGTTGAGGTCGTACTGACAATCTTCCTCATAAGGCCGCCAGAAACCTACAACAATAGGACGAGCTGAGAGGTTAGGTACACGTTCTAATATGGCCGTCACAAAAACATACAATACAAGGAACTGAAATGTTCTTACATGCTCAGCAGTTAAGGTGCCCAGCTCGTTCACATAACACTTGTATCGTAGATGAAAGCTTCCTGTGTAAACAGACACCTGATCCCAATGATAGGCAACTGTCGGGCGACGATATGGATCTTCATGATGAAGGCCTTCATGTGGATTGGGGTTTGGGTGATCAGGATTCTTTAACATGGGCCGTCCAACCGGCAACCACTCCCACATCCACATAGAGAGGCTCCACACAAACCCACACAATGAAGATGAATCTTTTGTCCTCATTGAGGCCTGATCCAACTGCAATTATACATAAATGTTAGCAATGTATGACGCATGACAAATTAAAAAGAAAATGTTAGCAGCAGATAGCTCTCACCTGACGATACAAGTATGCTAGTGCTGTTGAACCCCAGCTAAACTGAACATCCCCGTTCCTTAGGCGCTCCAAATACATCCAGAGTGCCGAGTTACCGGTTGCGTCTATGAAGACTACTTTGGTTAGTATATACCAAAGATAGGCCCGAGCATATTGCTGCACGACAATGTCTTTTAGAGCACTGTCGTGTCGTGTTTTATATAAAATAGCAAAAGAGTCCGTGCGTTGCAACTGGAGAAGAAAATCTTACACGTCCTAATTGGTATTTCCACTTGAATGGCACATATTATGACTGAAATTTGTTTGCAGATCAAAAAGAGAGCAATTTACTTTAGTATCAACTTCCACTTTGCACATTTTTTTTCAATACATTATAGCTTTCCATCTTTAACTAGAGCACCAGAGTACATTATAGCTTTCCATCTTTAGCTGGAGCACCAGAGTACATTATAGCTTTTCATCTTTAACTGGAGCACCAAAATGTACGCAATCAAGCTTTGGTTGTTATCCCACATAAGACCTTTTTTAACCTACAAAAGAGAAATCTAGTCCGTATTGGCCTCATCCTTTTGCACATATTGTCCGAATGTCGTTCAAAGAAATAGCTAGCATGGACATGAAAGAGATAGAAACATACAATTTTCTGAATATTACTACACTACATACTCCTGGGTACCATTTTCTTTCTCGGTCATCACGATTACCTGGCAAGATCACTAATTAGTGTTGCTGAAATTTCATGACAACAGAGAGATGCATATATACATATTTGAGAATATAGATTCATTCATTTTACTTCGTATGTACTCCCTCCGTTCTTAAATATAAGACATTTTAGAGATTGCACTATAAACTACATACGGATGTATATAGACATATTTTAGAGTATACATTCACTCATTTTGCTCCATATGTAGTCTCCTAGTGAAATCTTTAAAAGGTCTTATATTTTGGAACGGAGGGAGTAATTTATAGTAAGATCCCTAAAAGGTCTTATATTTAGTAACGGATGGAGTAGTTTGGAGTTTGGAGGTGATTGCAGGAAAATACCTCTTCTTACAGGCTCACTACATATTGTATTCGATCACCGTTGATTCGAGAAATTGACACGAGCGCTGCCTTTTCATTTTCCATTAGAGAATAAAATGCAAGTGCGCGCTGTGATTTGAAAGAAGATGAAAAATATTGATTGGTTCTGCCATGTATGCACCATGAACAATTTTGAACATAAACAAGGTAGCTAGCGATGCATTGTTCATCCTAGCCGCTTGAAAAACCAACTAAATAAATCAAGTTTAAGCTAGTTTCTTCTACTTTACTAGCAAAACTGAATAATTAAGCCTGGGGGGTTGATGCCACCGGTGGCAAGGCAGGGTAATTGCCACCCGGTGCAATGTACATGTCTGTCAAAATTGGGCAGGGGACGGCTTTGCCTGCTCCTGCCTGCGCCGTGCATGCCAATGGCACTGCGCCGGCTACGTCACAACTCGCGGGGGTCGACGAAGGGCACGCTGCACGGCGGCGCTGATGCCGGCCAGTCGGAGGAGGTGGTGACATTGATGTCGGAGAGGTTCTTGATGCACCAGACGTCCTCATCGCAGGAGAAGCGGCGCCAGCTCGGGATGGCAGCGGCCGGGTCGTCGGGGGAGAGGTCGGGGGAGAGGTCGGCGGTGACGACGCCGCATGCCGGGTTGTTGTGGGCCATGTTGTGCGTGTGGGTGCAGAGCGTGCGGAGCAGGGCCGGGCCCTCCGGACCAGACATGCACACGCCGTAGATGAGGTAGGCGCCGAAGGGGCGGAAGATGTCCGGCACGGAGGGCACGCACAGCCACGGTGCGACGCGGTCCAGCGCCCGGACGGCGGATGAGCTTGTGCGCGAGGAGCGCCGGCAGGTCGGCGGGGAGGAACTTGGTGTCCTGCGGCGGGAGGAGGCGCGCGTGGGCCGCGGCTGCCAGCGTCGGGGGCAGCTAGAGAAAGCGGTGGCGGCTCGTGACCGGCAGCCACCGCGCGTCCTGTTCGCCATGTTCGAGTGCGTCGCGCCCCGCTTACGGCTCCACCCCTCCGCCGCCTTCACGAGCGTCGTCGCGACCCCCTACCGCGTGTCACACAAGCGCAAAAAAAAAGCCGCCGTCAGCACGCCATTGCTCAAATAATAAACTCTCACCAGCCAAATACAGGAACGAAACGTTTTCCTCACTTAAGAAAGGACTGTGGGTTGATTAACTGAAAACGGAGGGACTTTTTCGCAAAAATGCCACGACTGACAACCAGAAACCGTATTTGATTTATTATTAGGGAGAGATTATTAAACTCTCATACCTCAGTTATATTATTTTGATAGTTCTTTAAACAACATGTAAATTGGTTTAGGTTATAAATTTAGTCTTAATATAATGGGCATCCAAGAGGGATATAATAAAAACTTTCATATTAAGTGCATTGAATATGATGAGAAGTTTGATTCCTTGCATATAGTTTTGAGATATAAATATGATAATATGAGAGTCATGCTAGTAAGTAATTGTGAATTAGAAGAAATACTTGTGTTAAATCTTGTGATTCCCGTAGCATGCACGTATGCTGAACCGTTATGTGATGAAGTCGGAGCATGATTTGTTTAATGATTATCAACCTTTCTGTGGAGGTCGGGTTCACGAGATGGTTAACTCCTACCAACCCTTTCCCCTAGGAGCATGCGTCTAATACTTTGCTTCAATAACTAATAGGCTTTCGCAATAAGTATGTGAGTTCTTTATGACTAATGTTCAGTTCATGGATTATACGCACTCTCACCCTTCCACCTTTGCTAGCCTCTCAAGTACCACACAGCTCTCGCCGGTACATTAAACCCACCTTCCTCAAAACAGACACCATATATTTTCCTCAAAACAGCCACCATATCTACCTATTATGACATTTTCATAGCCATTCCGAGATATATTTTCATGCAACACCACCGTCTCGTTTTTATGACACGCACCATCACTTCCATATTTCTTATAGTCATATCTTGTTCTAGATATCGAGTTGTAATCTTTGAGTTGTAAGTAATAAAAGTGTGATGATTTGCATTATTAGAGCATTGTCCCATGTGAGAAAAGGATGATGGAAGATATGATTCCCTCACAAGTTGGGATGAGTCTCCGGACTTTACAAAAAATAAAAGAGGCCAGTGAAGCCAATAAAAAAGTAAAAGAGGCCAAAGAAGCCCACCAAAAAAACACAGAGAAAAAAATGAGAGAAAGAGAGAAGGGACAATGCTACTATCATGTTCCACACTTGTGCTTCAAAGTAGCACCATGTTCTTCATAGAGAGTCTCCTATTTTGTCACTTTCATATAACTAGTGGAATTACATATTTTGCACAGCCACTTAGTTTCCTTTTTGAGATTTCATACACTTATAGCTCTAGTGCATTTGGTGCATGGCAATCCCTACTCACTCACATTGATATCTATTGATGGGCATCTCCATAGCCCGTTGATATGCCTAGTTGATGTGAGACTATCTTCTTCTTTTTTTACAACCTCCACCATACTCTATTCCACCTATAGTGCTATATCCATGGCTCGCGCTCATGTATTATGTGAGAGTTGAAAAGTTTTGAGAACATAAAAAGTGTGAAACAATTGCTTGATTTTCATCGGGGTTGTGCATGATTTAGATACTTTGTGTGGTGAAGATGGAGCATAGCCGGACCATATGATATTGTAGGGATAACTTTCTAAGACCATATTATTTCGAAAGGAAGCAATCGCCTTATTAGTATACTTGAAGTATACTTTGTGTGGTGAAGATAGAGCATAGCCAGACCATATGATTTTGTAGGGATAACTTTCTAAGACCATGTTATTTCGGAAGGAAGCAATCGTCTTATTAGTATACTTGAAGTATTATTGTTTTTATGTCAATATTATACTTTTGTTTTGAATCTTATGGATCTGAATATTCATGCCACAATAGAGAATATTACATGGATAAATATGTTAGGTAGCATTCCACATCAAAAATTCAGTTTTTATCATTTACCTACTCGAGGACGAGCAGGAATTAAGCTTGGGGATGCTTGATACATCTCCAACGTATCTATAATTTTTGATTGGTACATGCTATTATATTATCTGTTATGGATTTTTTTATATGCATTAATTCATATGTTGTTTCTAAATTATTTTTGGGACTAACCTATTAATCTAGAGTCTAGTGCCAGTTTCTGTTTTTACCATATTTTTGAGTTTTTCAGATAAGGAATATTAAATGGAGTCCAAACAGAATAAAATCTCCGGAATGATTTTTCTTGGACCAGGAGAAACCTAGAAGACTTGGAGTAGGGGGGCAGGGCACCTGCCGGGAGGCCACAAGCCTCCAGGGCGCGCCCTAGGAGGGAGTTGTGCCCCCTGGCTTGTGGGTTCACTACAGGTCTCCTAACCCTATTCTTCGGCCTATAAATTCCCAAATATTCCCCCATTGCAAAAAAAGAGCCACAAAAATACTTTTCCGACACCGGGAGCCCCTGTTCCTGTGAGATCCAATCTGGGAGGCTTTTACGGTAATCCGTCGAAGAGGGAATTGATCACGGAGGGCATCTGCATCAACTCCAGTGCCCCTCCGATGATGCGTGCGTAGTTCACCACAGACCTACGGGTCCATAGCTAGTAGCTAGATGGCTTCTTCTCTGTCTTTGATCTGCAATACCATGTTCTTCGTGATCTTCATGGAGATCTATCCGATGTAATACTCTTTTGCGGTGTGTTTGTCGAGATCCGATGATTTATGAGTTTATGTTCAGATTATCTATGAATATTATTTGAATCTCTTTTGGATTCTTATATGCATGATTTCATATCTTAGCAAGTCTCTTTGAGTTATTGGTTTGGTTTGGCCAACTAGATTGGTAATTCTTGCAATGGGAGAAGTGCTTAGTTTTGGGTTCAATCTTGCGGTGTCCTCACCCAGCGACATAGTAGGGATAGCGAGGCACGTATTGTATTGTTTCCATCGAGGATAAAAAGATGGGGTTTTCATCATATTGCTTGAGTTTATCCCTCTACATCATGTCATCTTACTTAATGTGTTACTGTGTTCTTCATGAACTTAATACTCTAGATGCAGGTAGGAGTCGGTCGATGTGTGGAGTAATAGTAGTAGATGTAGAATTGTTTCGGTCTACTTGACACAGACGTGATGCCTATATGCATAATCATTGCCTTAGATATCTTCATAATTATTTGCTTTTCTATCAATTGCTCGACAGTAATTTGTTCACTCAGCGTATTATTTTCCTTTATGAGAGAAGCCTCTAGTAAAACCTATGGCCCCCGGGTCTATTTTCCATATTATACTTTCAGATCTATAAACCAAAAATACCAAAAATATATTTGTGCAATTTATTTACTTTTGTTTCCGCAATCTTTTATATTTATCTCTATCATATTTAGTCCTTGCAAATAACTCTGAAGGGATTGACAACCCCTTGCAAATAAATATTACTTACAAACATGGAAATAAATAACAAAAAATAGGGATTTTTATATCTTTACCCATGGTTCCTTAGCTCTACTCATTCATCCCCATGCTCTTAACATTTGCTCACTTTTCCGCACTCCCTTGTCCGAAACCCTCACAAATAGTCACACCGGGGGATGTCGTCGGGTCAAAGGTTTAACCGTTAACTACTCACGAGTGGGGCCGCGTTGGACTATGTCACCCGTTGGACCTAACGAACGAGTCTGGCCCGCCCCCATTTCTGGCCACAAGGACGCCAAACGGACATGCACGCGCTTTTTACTCGTCTGCTTCGGGGACGTGTGGTGGCCTTCCAACTACCCCCACGTCCCAAAGTAAATGTGCACGTGCGGAGGGCCCCGATCGTCAGCCACCCATGTTCGGGTCGTAATCCTTCTTTAAGTGGAAACACGTGGAGCGGCCAGTCCACATCAGTTTCAACCCTTCCAAAGCGAAGCCAGCCCCGTCCACCCCCGGTAGGATCTGCAAACCCTAGCCCGCTAGCGACAAACCCTAGCCAGCAGCCACCATGGGCATCTTCTCATGGGTCGGCTCGAGCTCCAGCAAGAACAAGGGCAAGGCCCCAACCGCCCTTGGTGTGTGTTGCCCCCATTGTCGTCTTCCCGTCCGCCTACCACATTCGTCTCTCCAACCCCGACGTGGTCCTACCACATGGCTGGCACTTGGATCCGGAGAGGATCCAAGTGCCCGCGGTATCACGGTCGGCGAGGGTGCATGCGGAGTAGGTGAGGCGCTAGCGGCAGCAGCTCATACCTCAACAGCGGCTCAACCCGATGTATGCTGAAGACTCTCCCGATTGGGAGGTCCCGTTTGCGTTTGAACACGAGGAGCAGCACTGGCGTGGCGTCCGCGACGTGCATGTTGGCACGCCGTCGCCCCTTGCAGTGCGCGATGAGAACTAGGAGGCGGAGGCTGCATACCAGGAGGCGCTTGCAACCGCCCTTCGTGAAAGTGAGGAGGAAGAGCGACGCAATGAGGAGGAGGGGGAGGAGGTGGCTTACCACACGCGGATGGCGAAGAACACTGCGCTCTCCAATATCGACGACTGCGTCGTGCCACCGTTGGCACCGCCGTCCCCTGCTAGGCTTGAGTTAGCGCCAACCGCCCTCAAGCCCCACGTATCATATGGGAGTGGGTGGTGCGTGAGTGGGTAAGCGCGCCACCCGTCCGGATGAGGGTGACGCTGGAGAAGGAGCGGATCTACCTGGAGCACTGGCGACAGCAACACCTGCGGGCGGAGCGTGAAGAGGGTAAGCGGCTCGAGGAGTAGGAAAAGGACGCCAAGGCAGAGGAGGAAGAGTGTCGTATCGAAGCCTAGGCAGTGGCGGTGCACACACTAGCGGACGACGTCCCCACGGTCTCGGAGACGGCGTTCCCCTGGGTTGGCCCGACGCCGACCCTCGTCGACCTCACTAGCCCAAACAACGAAGACGAGGACGCCTAGGGCAGCATGCCTCCTTGTTTTTATTCTAGTTTTAATGTTTTTAGTTTGATATCATTTTACTTAATACATGGCAGACTTGTGAACTATTGCCGACCTTTGTGGCCGAAATTAATGTTTAATTAAAGTTAATGTAGGGTGATGTGAAGTGATGTGATGTAAGAATGTGATGTTTGAATGTGATGTCATGTGATAGAAATAGGAGCACATATTGTTGATGTAATCAAATCGCAGACCACTTTTAATTGAAATTGTTATAAAATAGTTTAAAATAAAAAAATAAGGAATAAGTTCAGATCCTTCTTAAATATTAGCCATATGCATGTTAAATATAGGGTCCATGTCCAATATGAGATCATTTTGAAAAACTATGACATGCTTAGGCCTGAAATTTGAATTTGAATTAACCTTTGAATTATAAGCAACATTCGAAATTCATTTCTCTATGATGTGATGGTGCAACGATTTTGAATTATTACACATGTTAGATGATCAATCCGATGTATCTGCGTAGTCATAAGAAATATGGCATGGTGATGAGCTCCAAAATTAGGGTAAGAAGACATTTTTTAATAGAAATTATTATAAAAATAGTTTAAAATTTCAAAAATGAATAATTAGTTTAGATCCTTAGCAAATATTAGGCATATGCATGTTAAATATAGGGTCCATGCCCAATATGAGATCATTTTGAAAAACTATGAGATCATTTTGAAAGAGTGCAGACGCAGTATCCAGTTATCGTGCCACACCCCTAGTGCTTTTACCATTGCCAACCCTCAACATTAAGCCTCTTTTAGAAACCCAAGCCATGACCATAGCCATCCATGAACAAGAAGCATTATACATAAACATTGTATCATGTAGCTTGCCATTGGGGTAGTAGAGGGATTTTAGAACTTGGCCACTCAAGCTATCCAGTTTATAAGCACAATAGCTCACTAAAGGGTCATTTATGTGATTAATATGATGAATGCACTCAAAATCAACTAGGACATTATATGTAGTCACTCTGCCACGGAAAGCACTGAAGAAATAATCCCATCTAAAAGTCTTTTTGAAAGGAGGAATACCCTTGGCATATGCATCAAAGCGATGAATACAACCATCTTATTATAATATTGTACAGAACTCAACAAAACAAGACTTAGGAAGTCAGCCTAGCTCGGCTAGTGAAGTGGATGTACAACCGAGCCACCCAGGTTCAAGTCCCCACGGACGCGAATTTGGGTTCTTATTATTTCAAAAAAAATTGCTATGGGGGGTTCCCTTTACAGTTTTCCTTAAAAAAAACAAAAAACTCCCTCGAGTATTAGATTTGTGCCAAGTCAAACTTTGTAAAGTTTCACCAAATATATATATTGAAAAATATCAATATCTACAATACCAAATATATATTCCATGAAAGCACACTACATAATGAATCTAACAATATTGATTTGGCATTGTGAATGTTGATACCTTTTCTATAAATTAGGTCAAAATAGAGATACTTTGATTTCAAACAAAACTTATGTGCAAACTAAAAAGGATCAGAGGGAGTACATGGATCAATCCGAAGCCACCTTCGCAAGTACTCTTGCTACAACTATAATCTTGATGATGTTCCATGGCCACATATCAACACACTACATCTATTCTAGTGGCCTCAACAAGCCGCCCGCTCGTAGAGCGAGAGAACCAACGGTTATAGCAAGACCCTGTGCGCGCACAGCTTGTGCGTGCACTAGGATCAGCTGTCGCCATCTTCCATCGTCCCACCTTCAGGAGTGATCCACGTATCCACCTCATCAGTCCATATTGTCCTTGACGTCACCGTGATGCCAGACAACACCACCATCATGCACGAATCCATCCACACGCGTCCGTTGTCAAAAATCCGTTGTGTCATGCCGCTCAGGTCCACCTTTGGCCTTGCGGTAGATGTAACATCGCTCCTCCTCTTGCCCCCTCCATCCATCACTTGCTCCAAAATGATGCCCCCGTGAGGGATAACGACACCAAAGGCGACGTCATCATCCCATCCGGTAGACCCATATCTAGGGTTTCCCCCGAAACATCTCGATCGAGTAGACATGACCTCTAACGATGATGTCTCGAGAAGGAAACGATTTTCATTAGAAATCATGTCGTCCTGATCTCATGGTTGGCAAGAACCTGTAGGATCTGAAGTATGTCTAGAGGGGGTGATTAGACTACTTGACCAAATAAAAAATAAGATTTTTCCCAATTTTAGTTGTGGGACAAGTTTAGCAATTGTAACTAGTCAAGTACACCCTACACATGCATATCTAAGAGTATAGCAGCAGAAAGTAAAGATATGAAGATGTAAGTAGAGGGTAGGGAAAGGAAAATCAAACGAAAAGGTTGAAACGGCGATTGTTGGCGTGGTTCTGATAGGTCGGTCTATCGTACGTCCACGTTAGTGGAGACTTCCACCCACAGAGGGTGACGGCTGCGAGAGTCCATGAAGGGCTCCACCCACAAGGGGTCCACGAAGAAGCAGCCTTGTCTATTCCACCATGGCTGACGTCCACACAGGACTAGCCTCACTCGGGGTAGATCTTCACGAAGTACGCGATCTCCTTGCCCTTACAAACTTCTTGGTTCAAATCCAAAACACGAAGTAGGAGGCTCACAAGAGACACATAACCAATCATGAAGGCGCCACCCTTCAAAAGGTAATAGATGTTGTAGAACGATGAACTCCTTGCTCTTGTGCTTCAAGAGATAGTCTCCTCAACACTCAATCACTCTCTCATAGATTTGGCATGGGTAGGAGAGATTGATTTAGTGCAAAGAAACTTGCGGAGGCTATAGATCAAGTTTCTAATGGATGGATTGGAATCTCTTCATCTCAACACATGAGTAGGTGGCTCTCTCTCAGAAAATGGATATGGCAAGTGTGTGTGTGTGTTCTGAGTGGTTCGTGTGCGAATAAGAGGTGGTGGAGGGGTATATATAGGCATCTCCCAAAATCGACAGACCAGAAAGTTGGTCACTGACTTTCGGTGGCACCGATATGGAAGTTGGTGGTACCGAGAGATTAGGGTTTGACAAAGGTTCTATCTTTGGAAAAATCGGTAGGGCCAAAATGGAATTCTTGATGGCACCGATTTTTATGTGTAGGCTTTGGACACGGATTTTTGTGAGAGAATTTGTGAGTATTTTTGCTGGCTATCTCTAAGCACTTGAGCAACCAATTCATCATAAATACCTCACCCCCTTTTAATAGTATTGGCTTTCCTATGGACTCGAAAGTGATTTCTCAAAAATATAAAATGAAGAGTCCTCTTGCTTGAAGCTTGGCCAATCCTTTCCTTTCATGACATCAACGGGTTTCTCCTCACAATCCTTTAGCCAGTGCATCTTTGAACGATATTGAAATATACTTGGATAGAATCATTTGTTCAATGATACATATGTTGTTATTAATTACCAAAACCACCTTAGGGAGCAATTGTGTTTTCACAACCGCGTGGAGCCTCGCCATGAAGATATGCATCACTACGGGTACTCCAGCATTGATCCTCCATTCCCTCAACGGACCCTCATTGCGCCGCAGGCCATTCATGTGAAGAACCGATGACGGATCTGGATAGGATCCAGATCCATGAAATCCCACCAACGCTAGGAATCCGTCGGTTCCCGACGGCCATGAGGGCTAGCACCGTCGTCGCACAACCAAGGGCACCGCCCTGGCCGCTACACGTGTGCTCCTCGCTGGACTAGCCCTAGCCGATCCATGAGGGTTAGTGTTGCATCCAGCATCCCGGCCCATTCGTCGTTGGGCCCGCCACCACCGCAGCCTATGCCAACAACACGACGGCGGGGAGGCCGCCTTGTGGTTGACTACTGGAGTGCTTAAGATCACCCCCCCTAGCGGCACCCTAGGGAGGCATCGTGAGGGGGGTCTTGTGTTTCTAAATCACCCTATCTAGTAGTGGTCTCATTATGTTCACCAAGTTCTTAGAGACGACCTTATAAATCACATTATTACATATACATAAACTTATAGGCCTAAAATCTAAAAGTTTGGTACGATTAGCAGGTTTCGGGATAAGAATGATGGAAGTTCATTTACACCCTCTCGCATGGTAGTACAAAATCAGGGTTATTTATGCAAAACCACCATAGTTTAGGCTAGGGTAACAACTTGGTAGTACATTTGTGACAAGGCACAAATAATCACCATCTCCGCGACTAACCTATAACATCGAGCACCGATTGTTCGATAAGTTCATGAAAACGGAAAAACTGACAAGTTGACCCCACCTGTCGGGTTGACGTGGCGAAGACCAAAATCTTTGATCGACTGATGTGGCAAATGATATGTGGTCCCCACCTATCAATGACTAGAGGGTCATCTTCTTCACAACATTCTATCTATTGGGCATTCCATCGAGCACCTTATGTGCATTCATACTCTTGTCACTGAAGATGACACAACATGCCGTGGGTGGTCCCACCTATCAATGACTAGAGGGTCATCTTCTTCACAACATTCTATCTATGGGGCATTCCATCGAGCACCTTCTCTGCGTTCATACTCTTGTCACTTAAGACGACACATCACGATGTGGCACGCCATCGAACACACCCTCCAATAATGAAGCCCGCTGAAGCGTGGGTGATGAAGGTGCCCTCCATCCCGGCCGTGAGTTCGCAAAGCTCTTCCTGTCCACCTACCAGGGTGCAGCGGTTTGTGGTTGGAGGTGGAGAAGACAATTGTAGCGCGACCGATTCTGGACGTTCGGGTCCAAGTACTCCGGTAAGGTTGCTAAGAGCAACTCCAACGGGGCGACCCATTTCGTCTGCACCTGTCTATTTGGGTCCGCGCGGACAAAAGTGATGGCCCAACGCACTCACCCATTGTAAAAACACGTCCGCTTCGTGTCCACGCCGACCCATTTTCGGCCCAAATTTGGGGCTGAAATGTGTCCATGCGGACGCAAAGCAGACGCGCGCGCACCCTCTCGGTGTCCGCCCCAACTACCCGCGGTCGACATAATTAATGACGGACGCCCTCCACGCTCCCACACGTAAGCGACAGCGGTCGGCCTTTTTTAATCTGAGCATGCGGTGGGGTTCGACCTCATCTGCTTCCAGACCCCCATCCCCATCTCGCCACCTCTCTGCTCCCTCGTCGGCAACCAAACCCTAGTCAGCACCCATGGTCGGCTTCTCCACCCAAAAAAGGGCAAGTCCCACGCCGTCCATCCCCGCGCGCTACCCCTGCCGGTGTCTTCCCGCTGGCCTCGCCATCGTATCACCGTCCCGGTGCACCAAGCACACTGGAACTGGGAGCACCGCGTCCTGCTGCCGTACCCAGACGTGACCCTCCCGCACGACTGGCATCTCGATTCGAAGAGGATCCCGGTGTCAGCCGTGCCACGGCCGGCGCGGGCGCACGCGAAGGAGGTTGAGTCACCGGCGGCGGCACCTGACGCCGGAGCAGCGGCTTAACCCCATCTACGCGTCTGACTCTCCCGACTGGGAGGTATGGTTCGCGCTCGAGCACGAGGAGCAGCACCGGCGCGGCGTGCACGACGTGCGGCCAGGCCCTCCGCCGCCCCCGCCCGTCGTTCGCGACAAGGACCAGGAGGCTGAGGCCGCCTACCAGGCGGCGGTGGCAGCCGCACTCCGCGAGAGCGAGGAGGAAGAGCGGCGCAAGACTGACGAGGAGGACGCGGCATACGAGGCGCAGCTCGCGGAGGCCATCGCGCTGTCCGCCGTCGGCGAGTGCGTCGTGCCCCCTCCGCCGAAGACCGAGCCGCCGTCGGAGGTCTACCAGTGGACCGGTTGCCTCCGCGAATGGGTCAGTGTGTCGCCCATCTGGTTGCGCGTGACACCGCAACAGGAGGCCGCCTACCTCCAGCATTGGAGGGCGCGGAGCCTAGCGGAGGAGGGTGCCGACGGCCAGCGGCACATGGAGCTGGAGCGCCGACTGGAGCAGGAAGTGGAGGAGGAACGATTGCAGAGGGAGGAGGAGGAGCGCGCCCGTGCTGTGTTGCTGCCACCACCAACAGAGCCTGAGTCGGCCGGACAGATGACGGAGGAACAGGGAGCGGCGGGACAGCCCGCCCCCGACGTCAACGTCATCTGGAACGCGGCGTTCCCTTGGGCCGGCCATGTGTCGACACTGATCGACCTCATCGCCCCCGACGTCGACAACAATGACGCCTAGAGCAGCGTGTTATCTCGTATTTTTATGTTTGATTAATGTAATGGGGACGTGTGGACTCTCGCCGGCGTTCGTGGCCGGTTTTAATGTTTAATTGATGTTTGTTTCTATTTTTGAAAATGTTTGTATATTTTTTCGCGCTCGTCAAAATGGGTCGGGTCAACGTTGAACGCACGCGTCGACTCAAATGCGGAAACGGACGTTCGTATCCGTCATACCGACCCAACCGAACAAAAAAGCGAACAAATGCGCCTTTCATTTGGGTCGCCCTGTTGGAGGTGCTCTAGGGAGGCATTCTAGAGCTTCCAAACAAGGTGGTGTGGCTTGGAGTGGTCTTTGTCCACGAAAATGTCAGCGGCAACCGCAGACCAGGGAGGAGCTGGCGAGGGTGCCGACGAGTGTGGACGCCGATGGGGTCTTAGGCGCCACATCGAGGCGGCCACGGGGTCACGGGCATCCACATCCAGAGCGGGCGATGACTGGCAAGGCAAACGGCTCTAGTGGTGCTTCTCGGGCAAGGCGCACGTCTCCCAAGCAGCCTGGACGAGAGGAGGTCGATGAGGCGGCTCGTGAGTCGTCGAGCTGCCGGCGGGGACAAGCATGGTGGCCGACCATGGCGGCAGAAGGAGTGGCCACCAGTGGCGTCCTCTGCGTGGCTGGTTTGGGAGAGAGAACCACGAAAATGAAAATGAGGAAGGAGGTGCGTGAGGATGACAGATGGGACCTACGTCCACCTCGGTGAATTGTCTTGATAGTCATTGCCACGTCGTTTAGACAGGTGGGCTCTATTTATCGGTTTCGGTGTTAGAATTCAATAATCAGTGCTCACCGTTATAGGTTAGGCGTAGAGTTGGTGATTTTTTTTCCTTATATCAAGTTATTACCTTAGCCTCGACTGTGGTAATTTTGTGTAAATAACTCACAAAATCACCACTCGTACGTATAAGTAAGATTTTATAAATCGGCCAGCTCACACGCATACATAGCCTCTTGCCAAATGTCGTATTATTTTTCCATGACTGAGTATCACCCTGCACGTATCCGCCGTAGCCTCTTGCCACACGTTCTATTCTTGTACGACTTTTTTTTTACGGACCATGAGCATGTATCCGCTCGGAGTCGGATGCAAAGCCCGTTCAACAGACCGGCCAGGGAACGGCCGTCTGGTAGCTATAAAAACGTGGAAGGGATACAGCTCGGTCCCTCGTCCTACCTGCATCGGAAGTTCGGAACTCGCTGAGCAACATCTGCGCCATGGCGACCGGGCAATCCCGATACGGCTACGGGAAGCTGATGGTAAGCTACGGCGGGAAGCTCCATCGCTTCTCCAAAGGCGGCGGGCCGCGGTACATCGGGGGCGAGCACCTGGTGGTGACGGTTAGCCGGTCCATCTCGCTGCAGGAGCTCCGCGACCGGCTGGCCACGGCCGTGGGCTGCTTCAACATCGCTATCAAGTACGTCCGCCCCGGCGAGCCCCTGGACGCGCTCCACAATGTGGTGACCGCCGGCGACGTCCGGGACCTGCTAGATTGGGTGCTATACCGGGACATCCATCTCAAACTGCCCCGCCCCAACCCAGCGGACATCCCTCAAGTCCGGGTCTTCGTGGACCGCGTGGATGGGCGGTCGCCGCTCCCGGAGGCGCTCTTCACTCCCGCTCCAAGCACGCCGAGCGCAGCGCCCGCCGAGGAGCCGGTGTCTCTGCCCTCGCTCAAGCGGCGAACTGCGTCGGCTCCTTAGCTGTCAACAAAGTTGCCGGACCACACGTCGCAGCCCTTCTCTCTGGCTCCGGGCCTCATCCATCGGAGCGTATCGGCGCCTTCACTGTCACGGCCGTCAACGGGGGCCGGCACAACATCTTCTACGACGACAATTGCGAGAAACACACGTGGGATCCAAGATGTCGCACCCAACGCGGCAATGCAGGCGCTCCCGGCTCCGGTGTTGGTGTTGCTGATGCCAGTAGCGCCGGTCATAGTGTACCAGGACTACCAGCCCGTGATCCCAGTGTACCAGCCCGTGATCCCAGTATACCAGGGGTTCGTCGTGCGTGATTGTGATGTGCACCGCCTCAAGCAGATCAGGTAGATCTCACCAACTAATCATCGTATAGAGTGCAAACTTGATCGTCTTTGATAAAAAAAAGAAAATGTATTCATCCTTTCAAAATAAAAGATAAAAGAAATTGTAGTCTTATATGGAGGTGTCACTCTCATGTACCACTACCAATTAGCTATGATATGGACACTATTGGTGAAGGCGCAATACAAGGAGCCAACAACCTTGGCGTGAAGAAACTCAATCTCAAGTTTATTATTAGTGTTTTGACGACATGCAAGTGATAGCTTTTGAGTACTTAGTTGACATGATCATCCTATTTGGTTCATGTGTTGGAATTTTCCTCCTTTTGGCAATATCGATGTTTGATATTTTACTTTTCCTTTGTAACAAGGTTTGATCTCTTTTTAATCCTTTGTAACAATGTAATGAGTTGTGATCTACTACACATGTACAGACTATCCTCTCTTACTGTGAGGTCTACGCTTTGCCAATCTCGACAAGCGATTACCTTTAACGTGTATTCCTTATATCTAAATTGTAGCATACACAAGGTAATGGCCATGTAGCCTATTACTGTGAGATCTAAGTGATCTTCAAAGTGTTATATTCACACAATTGAGGTTGAGAATTTTTCCAGTTTACACTTGAGTATCGAATTTTTGCATTCTTATTACACAACCATGATGGTTTTTTAATTTACCGCCCGTAAATTAATTATCTCTGGTTCCCCATGTAGGCAAAGATGACTGCCAAAGAATTTGAGGAGCTTGCCCTCAATGGCCACAATTACCCTACATGGGCTATGGACATCAAGATCAGTCTTGCGTCCCGTGGGATAGCGCGTGGAATCCAGCCCCCGGAGACTCCTCTCCCGGCTGGAGCCACGCCGCTGACAAAACAGCAGAATTATGCTGCCTTATTCATCATAAGGCACCATATTCATCCAGATCTCAAGTCTGAGTATTTACAGGAGGAATCTCCTAGTATTCTGTTTCTGGCCCTCAAAACGAGGTATGAACAGCAGAAGGCAGTAGTCCTGCCAGAAGCACTCCATGATTGGACTCATCTCCGCCTTCAGGATTTCAAGTCCATTGGTGAGTACAATCATGTTGTTCATAAGATATGTTCCAAACTACACTTTTGTGAGAAGGAACCTACTCAGGGGGAGATGATAGAGAAAACTTTATCTACTATGCTCCCTTCGGATAGGATCCTCCAACAGCAATACCGTGCTCGCAACTACACTGTGTATTCCGAGCTTATTCGCATGTTACTTCAGGTTGAAAAGCATGATGAGCTACTCGCTAAGAATGGCTCTCAGCGCCCAGTTGGGGCACAACCTTTACCTGAAGTTCATCTGAATGTTGCGAATAGACAGAAGTTTAATGGTACCGTTCGAGGTAAACATTCCAATTCTGACCACAAGCACAAGCGAAATGGGAACAGAAAATTCAGAAACATGGGCAAGGGAAAAGACACTTCAAAGCCAAAGTTCGATAAATCTAAACTTTGCAACAAGTGTGGATGCTACTCGCATTCTACTGAAAAATGCTCAATGCCCAAGCATCTGGTCA
Source organism: Hordeum vulgare subsp. vulgare (assembly GCF_904849725.1). Classification (NCBI taxonomy): domain Eukaryota; kingdom Viridiplantae; phylum Streptophyta; class Magnoliopsida; order Poales; family Poaceae; genus Hordeum; species Hordeum vulgare. The sequence continues at coordinate 398,387,328 of NC_058519.1, forward strand.
TGCTGTACCAGCAATCTCAGGGACGCAAAGCACCTCAAGGGAAAAGGCTTGAAGCTAACTTCAACCTACATCCGCATAGCGCAAATGGAGCTGGTGATTCCAATGATATTCCTCCTGGACGGAGCAACGCCTGTTGGGGAACGTCGCAGGGGAAACAAAAAATTTCCTACGCGCACGAAGACCTACCATGGTGATGTCCATCTACGAGAGGGGATTTCCGATCTACCTACCCTTGTAGATCGCACACGAGAAGCGTTTAGAAACGCGATTGATGTAGTGGAACGTCCTCACGTCCCTCGATCCGCCCCGCGAACCGTCCCGCGATCCGTCCCACGATCCGATCCGATCTAGTGCCGAACGGACGGCACCTCCGCGTTCAGCACACGTACAGCTCGACGATGATCTCGGCCTTCTTGATCCAGCAAGAGAGACGGAGAGGTAGATGAGTTCTCCGGTAGCGTGACGGCGCTCCGGAGGTTGGTGGTGATCTAATCTCAGCAGGGCTCCGCCCGAGCTCCGCAGAAACGCGATCTAGAGGTAAAACCGTGGAGGTATGTGGTCGGGCTGCCGTGGCAAAAGTTGTCTCCAATCAGCCCTAATAGCTCCATATATATAGGAGGAGGGGAGGGGAGGCTTGCCTTGAGGCTCAAGGAGCCCCAAGGGCTGCGCCACCAAGGGAGGAGGAGTCCTCCTCCAATCCTAGTCCAACTAGGATTGGAAGGTGGAGTCCTTCTCTCCTTTCCCACCTCCTTTTTTTTTCTTTTCTCTTTGATTTTCTATCTCTCGCGCATAGGGCCTTCTTGGGCTGTCCCACCAGCCCACCAAGGGCTGGTGCGCCACCCCCAAGGCCTATGGGCTTCCCCGGGGTGGGCTGCCCCCCCCCCCCAGTGAACACCCGGAACCCATTCGTCATTCCCGGTAACTCTGAAAACCTTCTGGTAATCAAATGAGGTCATCCTATATATCAATCTTCATTTCCGAACCATTCCGGAAACCCTCGTGACGTCCGTGATCTCATCCGGGACTCCGAAAAACATTCGGTAACCAACCATATAACTCAAATACGCATAAAACAACGTCAAACCTTAAGTGTGCAGACCCTGCGGGTTCAAGAACTATGTAGACATGACCCGAGTGACTCCTCGGTCAATATCCAATAGCGGGACCTGGATGCCCATATTGGATCCCACATATTCCACGAAGATCTTAACGTTTGAACCTCAGTGCCAGGGATTCATATAATCCCGTATGTCATTCCCTTTGTCCTTCGGTATGTTACTTGCCCGAGATTCGATCGTCAGTATCCGCATACCTATTTCAATCTCGTTTACCGGCAAGTCTCTTTACTCGTTCCGTAATACAAGATCCCGCAACTTACACTAAGTCACATTGCTTGCAAGGCTTGTGTGTGGTGCAAGCAATGTGACTTAGTGTAAGTTGCGGGATCTTGCATTACGGAACGAGTAAAGAGACTTGCCGGTAAACGAGATTGAAATAGGTATGCGGATACTGACGATCGAATCTCGGGCAAGTAACATACCGAAGGACAAAGGGAATGACATACGGGATTATATGAATCCTTGGCACTGAGGTTCAAACGAAAAGATCTTCGTAGAATATGTAGGATCCAATATGGGCATCCAGGTCCCGCTATTGGATATTGACCGAGGAGTCTCTCGGGTCATGTCTACATAGTTCTCGAACCCGCAGGGTCTGGACACTTAAGGTTCGACGTTGTTTTATGCGTATTTGAGTTATATGGTTGGTTACCGAATGTTGTTCGGAGTCCTGTATGAGATCACGGACGTCACGAGGGTTTTCGAAATGGTCCGGAAACGAAGATTGATATATAGGATGACCTCATTTGATTACCGGAAGGTTTTCGGAGTTACCGGGAATGTACTGGGAATGACGAATGGGTTCCGGGAGTTCACCGGGGGGGGCAACCCACCCCGGGGAAGCCCATAGGCCTTGAGGGTGGCACACCAGCCCTTAGTGGGCTGGTGGGACAGCCCAAAAAGGCCCTATGCGCCATAGTCAGAAAATCAAAGAGAAAAGAAAAAAAAGGAGGAGGTGGGAAAGGAAAGAAGGACTCCACCCACCAAACCAAGTTGGACTCGGTTTGGGGGGGAGACCTTCCCCCCTTGGCTCGGCCGACCCCCTTGGGGCTCCTTGAGCCCCAAGGCAAGGCTCCCCCTCTCCCACCTATACATACGGAGGTTTTAGGGCTGATTTGAGACGACTTTTCCACGGCAGCCCGACCACATACCTCCACGGTTTTTCCTCTAGATCGCGTTTCTGCGGAGCTCGGGCGGAGCCCTACTGAGACAAGATCACCACCAACCTCTGGAGCGCCGTCACGCTGCCGGAGAACTCTTCTACCTCTCTGTCTCTCTTGCTGGAACAAGAAGGCCGAGATCATCGTCGAGTTGTACGTGTGCTGAACGCGGAGGTGCCGTCCGTTCGGCACTAGATCGTGGGACTGATCGCGGGACGGTTCGTGGGGCGGATCGAGGGACGTGAGAACGTTCCACTACATCAACCGCGTTCACTAACGCTTCTGCTGTACGGTCTACAAGGGTATGTAGATCACACATCCCCTCTCGTAGATGGACATCACCATGATAGATCTTCGTGCGCGTAGGAAAATTTTTGTTTCCCATGCGACGTTCCCCAACAGTGGCATCATGAGCTAGGTTCATGCGTAGATGTCTTCTCGAGTAGAACACAAAAGTTTTTGTGGGCGGTGATGTGCGTTTTGCTGCCCTCCTTAGTCTTTTCTTGATTCCGCGGTATTATTGGATCGAAGCGGCTCGGACCGACATTACTCGTACGCTTACGAGAGACTGGTTTCATCGCTACGAGTAACTCCGTTGCTCAAAGATGACTGACAAGTGTCGGTTTCTCCAACTTTAGTTGAATCGGAATTGACCGAGGAGGTCCTTGGATGAGGTTAAATAGCAATTCATATATCTCCGTTGTGGTGTTTACGTAAGTAAGATGCGATCCTATTAGATACCCATGGTCACCACGTAAAACATGCAACAACAAAATTAGAGGACGTCTAACTTGTTTTTGCAGGGTATGCTTGTGATGTGATATGGCCAACAATGTGATTTGATATATTGGATGTATGAGATGATCATGTTGTAATAGTTAATATCGACTTGCACGTCGATGGTACGGCAACCGGCAGGAGCCATAGGGTTGTCTTTAAACTAACGTTTGTGCTTGCAGATGCGTTTACTATATTGCTAGGACGTAGCTTTAGTAGTAATAGCTTGAGTAGCACGACAACCCCGATGGCGACATGTTGATGGAGATCATGATGATGGAGATCATGGTGTGACGCCGGTGACAAGAAGATCGTGCCGATGCTTTGCTGATGGAGATCAAGAAGCGCATGATGATGGCCATATCATGTCACTTATGAATTGCATGTGATGTTAATCCTTTATGAACCTTATCTTGCTTAGAACGACGGTAGCATTATGAGGTGATCTCTCACTCAAATTTCAAGACGAAATTGTGTTCTACCCGACTGTGCACCGTTGCGACAGTTCTTCGTTTCGAGACACCACGTGATGATCGGGTGTGATAGACTCAACGTTCACATACAACGGGTGCAAAACAGTTGCACACGCGGAACACTCGGGTTAAGCTTGACGAGCCTAGCATGTGCAGACATGGCCTCGGAACACATGAGACCGAAAGGTCGAGCATGAATCGTATAGTTGATATGATTAGCATAGAGATGCTTACCACTGAAACTATTCTCGACTCACGTGATGATCGGACTTGAGATAGTGGATTTGGATCATGTACCACTCAAATGACTAGAGAGATGTACTTTTTGAGTGGGAGTTCTTAAGTAATATGATTAATTGAACTAATTGTCATGAACATAGTCTAATGGTCTTTGCGAATTACGATGTAGCTTGCGCTATAGCTCTACTGTTTTTATATGTTCCTAGAGAAAATTTAGTTGAAAGTTGATAGTAGCAAACTTTGAAGAGGATTGTCCTTGTTGCTGCGCAGAAGGCTTATGTCCTTAATGCACCACTCGGTGTGCTGCACCTCGAGCGTCATCTGTGGATGCTGTGAACATCCGACATACACGTTTCTGATGACTACACGATAGTTCAGTGCAAAATACTTAATGGCTTAGAAGCAAGGCACCGAAGACGTTTTGAAACGTCACGGAACATAAGTGATGTTCTAAAGAGATGAAATTGTGATTTCATGCTCGTGCCCTTGTTGAGAGGTACGAGACCTCCGACAAGATTCTTTGTCCACAAAGTAAAGGAGAAAATCTCAATCGTTGAGCGTGTGCTCAGATTGTCTGAGTACGACAATCACTTGAATCAAGTGGGAGTTAATCTTCCACATGAGATAGTGATGGTTCCCCAAAGTCACTGCCACCAAGCTGTGAGAGCTTCGTGATGAACTATAACATATCAAGGATAGATACAATGATCCTTGAGCGATTCGCGATGTTTGACACTGCGAAAGTAGAAATCAAGAAGGAGCATCAATAGTTGATGGTTTGTAAAACCACTAAGTTTCAAGAAAGGCAAGGGCTAGAAGGGATACTACGTGAAATGGCAAAACAGTTGCTGCACTAATGAAGAGACCCAAGATTAAACCCAAACCCGAGACTAAGTGCTTATGTAATGAGAGGAACAGTCACTGAGGCGGAGCAACTCTAGATACTTGGTAGATAAGAAGGTTGGCAAAAGTCGAAAGAAGTATATTTGATATACATGATGTTGATGTGTACTTTACTAGTACTCCTAGTAGCATGAGGGTATTGGATACTGGTTCGGTTGCTAAGTGATTAGTAACACGAAATGAAAGCTACGGCATAAACGGAGACTAGCTAAAGGCGAGGTGACGATACGTGTTGGAAGTGTTTCCAAGGTTGATATGATCAAACGTCGCACGCTCCCTCTACCATTGGGATTGGTGTTAAACCTAAATAATTGTTATTTGGTGCTTGCGTTAAGCATGAACATGATTGGATCGTGTTTATTGCAATACGATTATTCATTTAAAGAGAATAATGGTTACTCTATTTTCTTGAATAATCACCTTCAATGGTTTATTGAATCTCGATTGTAGTGTTACACATGTTCATGATATTGGTGCCAAAAGATACGAGGTAATGATGATAGTACCACTTACTTGTGGCACTGCCGCTTGAGTCATGTTGGTATAAATTGCATGAAGAGGCTCCATGGTGATGGATCTTTATACTCACTTGATTTTGAATCAGTAGTGACATGCAAATCATACCACATGAGCAAGGCCTTGTTTTCATTGAGATGAAATAAGATAGTAACTTGTTGGAAGTGATACATTTTGATGTATGCAGTCCAATGGGTGCTGAGGCACGCAGTGGATATCATTATGTTCTTACTTCAATGACGATTTGAGTAGATACTAGAGTATTTGCTTAATGAATCACAAGTCTGAAATATTGAAAAGTTCAATTCTGTTTCGGAGTGAAGTTCGTCGTAACAAGAGGATAAACTGTCTATGATATGATCATAGAAATGAATATCTGAGTTACGAGTTTTGGTACGCAGTTAAGACAATGTGGAAATTGTTTCGCGGTTCATGCCACCTAGAACATCATAGTGTGATGATGTGTCTGAACGTCATAGCCACACACTATTTGGTATGGTGCATGCTATGATGTCTCTTATCGAATAACCACTATCGTTTATGGGTTAAGCATTAGAGACAACCGCATTCATTTTAAATAGGGCAGCACGTATTTCCGTTGAGATGACACAGTATAGACTGAGGTTTAGAGAAATCTAAACTGTCGTTTCTTGAAAGTTTGGGGTTTCGACACTTATGTGAAAAAGTTTCAGTTTGAGCTCGAACCCAAAGCGGATAAATGCATCTTCATAGGATATCCAAAACAGTTGGGTACATCTCCTATCTCAGATCCGAAAGCAAAGTGTTTGTTTCTAGAAACGGATCCTTTCTCGAGGAAAGGTTTCTCTCGAAAGAATTGAGTGGGAGGGTGGTAGAACTTGATGAGGTTATTGAACCATCACTTCGACCAGTGTGTAGCAGGGCGCGAGAAGTTGTTCCTGTGGCGCCTACACCAATTGAAGTGAAAGCTGATGATGGTGATCATCGAGCATCGGATCAAGTTACTACAAGCCTCGTAGGTTGACAAGGTCGCATACTACTACAGAGTGGTACGGTAACCCTGTCTTGGAGGTCATGTTGTTGAGCAACAGTGAACCTACGAGTTATGGAGAAAGCAATGCTGGGCCCGGATTCCGACTAATGGCTGGAAGCCATGAAATCCGAGAGAGGATCCATGTATGAAAACAAAGTGTAGACTTTGGAAGAACTACTTGATGGTCATAGGACTATTGAGTAAAGATGGATCTTTAAAAGGAAGACAGACGATGATAGTGATAAGTCACTATTAAGAAAAGCTGGACTTGTCGCAAAGATGTTTCCGACAAGATTAAACAGTTGACTATGATGAGACTTTCTCACTCATAGCGATGCTAAAAGTCTGTTAGAATTACGTTAGTAGTTGCTGCATTATTTATGAAATATTGCATGTAGGATGTCAAAACATTGTTTCGTCGACGGTTTCCTTGAGCAAACATTGTATGAGATACAACCATGAGGTTTTGTCGATCCTAAAGATACTAGCAAGTATGCAAGCTCCAGCAATCCTTAAATGGACTGGTGCAAGCATCTCGGAGTTGGAATATACATTTTGATAAGATGATCAAGGATTTTGGGTTTGTACAAGGTTTATGAGAAACTTGTATTTCCAAAGAAGTGAGTGGGAGCACTATAGAATTTCTGATAAGTATATGTGATTGACATATTGTGGATCAGAAGTAATGTAGATTTTCTGTAAAGCATACAAGTTGTTTGAAAGGAGTTTTCAAAGGAATACCTGGATTGAGCTACTTGAACGTTGAGCATCAAAGATCTATGAAGATAGATCGAAAGCGCTTAATGGAAGTTTCAACAAGATGCATGCCTTGACAAGTTTTGAAGGAGTTCAAAATAGATCAGCAAAGAAGGAGTTCTTGGTTGCGTTGTAAGGTGTGAATTTGAGTAAGACTCAAAACCCGACCATGGCAGAATAAAGAGAATAGACGAAGGTCGTCTTCTATGCCTTAGCCGTAGACTCTAAAGTATGCCATGCTGAGTACCGCTCCTGATGTGTGCCTTGCAACAAGTCTGTTGAGAGGTACAGAGAGTGATCCATGAATGAATCACTAGCAGCGGTCAGAATTTATCCTTAGTAACTGATGGACTAAGGAATTTTTCTCGATTATGGAGGTGGTTAAAGAGTTCGTCGTAATGGGTTACGTCGATGTAAGCTTTGACACTAATCCGAATAACTATGAGTAGTGAAACGGATTCGTATAGTAGAGTAGATATTTGGAGTATTTCCGAATAGCACATAGTAGCAGCATCTATAAAGATGACATAAAGATTTGTAAAGAACACACGGATCTGAAAATTTCAGAACCGTTGACTAAAACCTCTCTCATGAGCAAGACGTGATCAGACCACATAACTATATGGGTGTTGGATTCGTTGGAATCACATGGTGATGTGAACTAGATTATTGACTCTAGTGCAAGTGGGAGACTGTTGGAAATATGCCCTAGAGGCAATAATAAATTAGTTATTATTATATTTCTTTGTTCATGATAATCATTTATTATCCATGCTATAATTGTATTGATTGGAAACACAATGCATGTGTGGATACATAAACAAAACACTGTCCCTAGTAAGCCTCTAGTTGACTAGCTCGTTGATCAAAGATGGTCAAGGTTTCCTCACCATAGGCAAGTGTTGTCACTTGATAACAGGATCACATCATTAGGAGAATCATGTGATGGACTAGACCCAAACTAATACACGTAGCATGTTGATCGTGTCATTTTGTTGCTACTGTTTTCTACGTGTCAAGTATTTGTTCCTATGACCATGAGATCATATAACTCACTGACACCGGAGGAATGCTTTTTGTGTATCAAACGTCGCAACGTAACTGGGTGACTATAAAGATGCTCTACAGGTATCTCCGAAGGTGTTAGTTGAGTTAGTATGGATCGAGACTGGGATTTGTCACTCCGTGTGACGGAGAGGTATCTCGGGGCCCACTCGGTAATACAACATCACACACAAGCCTTGCAAGCAATGTGACTTAGTGTAAGTTGCGGGATCTTGTATTAGGAACGAGTAAAGAGACTTGCCAGTAAACAAGATTGAAATAGGTATGCGGATACTGACGATCGAATCTCGGGCAAGTAACATACCGAAGGACAAAGGAAATGACATATGGGTCTATATGAATCCTTGGCACTGAGGTTCAAACGATAAGATCTTCGTAGAATATGTAGGATCCAATATAGGCATCCAGGTCCCGCTATTGGATATTGACCGAGGATTCTCTCGGGTCATGTCTACATAGTTCCCGAACCCGCAGGGTCTGCACACTTAAGGTTCGACGTTGTTTTATGCGTATTTGAGTTATATGGGTTGTTACCGAATGTTGTTCGGAGTCCCGTATGAGATCGCGGAAGTCACGAGGGTTTCTGGAATGGTCCGGAAACGAAGATTGATATATAGGATGACCTCATTTGATTACCGGAAGGTTTTCGGAGTTACCGGGAATGTACCGGGAATGACGAATGGGTTCCGGGAGTTCACCGGGGGGGCAACCCACCCCGGGGAAGCCCATAGGCCTTGGGGGTGTCACACCAGCCCTTAGTGGGCTGGTGGGACAGCCCAAGAAGGCCCTATGCACCATAGGAAGAAAATCAAAGAGAAAATAAAAAAAAAGAGGAGGTGGGAAAGGAAAGAAGGACTCCACCCACCAAACCAAGTTGGACTCGGTTTGGGGGGGAGACCTTCCCCCCTTGGCTCGGCCGAGCCCCTTGGGGCTCCTTGAGCCCCAAGTCAAGGCTCCCCCTCTCCCACCTATATATACGGAGGTTTTAGGGCTGATTTGAGACGACTTTTCCACGGCAGCCCTACCACATACCTCCACGGTTTTTCCTCTAGATCGCGTTTCTACGGAGCTCGGGCGGAGCCCTGTTGAGACAAGATCATCACCAACCTCCGGAGCGCCGTCACGCTGCCGGAGAACTCTTCTACCTCTCCGTCTCTCTTGCTGGATCAAGAAGACCGAGATCATCGTCGAGCTGTACGTGTGTTGAACGCGGAGGTGCCGTCCGTTCGACACTAGATCGTGGGACTGATCGCGGGACGGTTCGCGGGGCGGATCGAGGGACGTGAGGACGTTCCACTACATCAACCGCGTTAACTAACGCTTCTTCTGTACGGTCTACAAGGGTACGTAGATCACACATCCCCTCTCATAGATGGACATCACCATGATAGGTCTTCGTGCGTGTAGGAAATTTTTTGTTTCCCATGCGATGTTCCCCAACAAAAGTCTCATCATAGTCAACTGTTTGATCTTGTCGGAAACATCTTTACGACAAGTCGAGCTTTCCTTAATAGTGACTTATCACCATCATCGTCTGTCTTCCTTTTAAAGATCCATCTTTACTCAATAGTCCTATGACCATCAAGTAGTTCTTCCAAAGTCTATACTTTGTTTTCATACATGGATCCTCTCATGGATTTCATGGCTTCCAGCCATTTGTCGGAATCCGGGCCCACCATTGCTTTCTCCATAACTCGTAGGTTCACTGTTCCTCAACAACATGACCTCCAAGACAGGGTTACCGTACCACTCTGCAGTAGTACGCGACCTTGTCAACCTACGAGGCTTGTAGTAACTTGATCCGATGCTCGATGATCACCATCATCAGCTTTCACTTCAATTGGTGTAGGCGCCACAGGAACAACTTCGTACGCCCTGCTACACACTGGTTGAAGTGATGGTTCACTTATATCTTTTAGAGCACTGTCGTGTTGTGTTTTATATAAAATAGCAAAAGAGTCTGTGTGTTGCAACTGCAGAAGAAAATCTTACACGTCCTAATTTGTATTTCCACTTGAATGGCACATATTATGACTGAAATTTGTTTGCCGATCAAAAAGAGAGCAATTTACTTTAGTATCAACTTCCACTTTGCATATTTTTTTAATACATTATAGCTTTCCATCTTTAACTAGAGCACCAGAGTATATTATAGCTTTCCATCTTTAACTGGAGCACCAGAGTACATTCTAGCTTTTCATCTTTAACTGGAGCACCAAAATGTACGCAATCAAGCTTTGGTTGTTATCCCACATAAGACCTTTTTTAACCTACAAAAGAGAAATCTAGTCCGTATGGGCCTCATCCTTTTGCACATATTGTCTGAATGTCGTTCAAAGAAATAGCTAGCATGGACATGAAAGAGATAGAAACATACATTTTTCTGAATATTACTACACTACATACTCCTGGATACCATTTTCTTTCTCGGTCATCATGATTACCTGGCAAGATCACTAATTAGTGTTGCTGAAATTTCATGACAACAGAGAGATGCATATAAACATATTTGAGAATATAGATTCATTCATTTTACTTCGTATGTACTCCCTCCGTTCTTAAATATAAGACCTTTTAGAGATTGCACTATAAACTACATACGGATGTATATAGACATATTTTAGAGTATACATTCACTCATTTTGCTCCGTATGTAGTCTCCTAGTGAAATCTTTCAAAGGTCTTATATTTTGGAACGGAGGGAGTAATTTATAGTAAGATCCCTAAAAGGTCTTATATTTAGTAACGGATGGAGTAGTTTGGAGTTTGGAGGTGATTGCAGGAAAATACCTCTTCTTACAGGCTCACTACACATTGTATTTGATCACCGTTGATTCGAGAAATTGACACGAGCGCTGCCTTTTCATTTTCCATTAGAGAATAAAATGCAAGTGCGCGCTGCGATTTGAACGAAGATGAAAAATATTGATTGATTCTGCCATGTATGCACCATGAACAATTTTGAACATAAATAAGGTAGCTAGCGATGCATTGTTCATCCTGGCCGCTTGAAAAACAAACTAAATAAATCAAGTTTAAGCTAGTTTCTTCTACTTGAGTAGCAAAACTGAATAATTAAGCCTGGGGGGTTGATGCCACGGGTGGCAAGGCAGGGTAATTGCCACCCGGTGCAATGTACATGTCTGTCAAAATTGGGCAGGGGACGGCTTTGCCAGCTCCTGCCTGCGCCGTGCATGCCAATGGCACTACGCCGGCTACGTCACAACTCGCGGGGGTCGACGAAGAGCACGCTGCCCGGCGGCGCCGACGTCGGCCAGTCGGAGGAGGTGGTGACATTGTTGTCGGAGAGGTTCTTGATGCACCAGATGTCCTCATCGTAGGAGAAGCGGCGCCAGCTCGGGATGGCAGCGGCCGGGTTGTCGGGGGAGAGGTCGGCGGTGACGACACCGCATGCCGGGTTGTTGTGGGCCATGTTGTGCGTGTGGCTGCAGAGCGTGCGGAGCAGGGCCGGGCCCTCCGGACCGGACATGCGGACGCCGTAGATGAGGTAGGCGCCGAAGGGGCGGAAGATGTCCGACACGGAGGGCACGCACAACCACGGTACGACGCGGTCCAGCGCCCTGACGGCGGATGAGCTTGTGCCCGAGGAGCGCCGGCAGGTCGGCGGGGAGGAACTTGGTGTCCTGCGGCGGGAGGAGGCACGCGTGGGCCGCGGCCGCCAGCGTCGGGGGCAGCTAGAGCAAGCGGTGGCGGCTCGTGACCGGCAGCCACCGCGCGTGCACGGGCCGGCCTAGGAGCACCGCCGCCGGAACGGCACGTATCCGAACCGGCGAGCAAAGAGCCCCAGCGACGCCTTGTTGGACGTCCTGGTCGCCATGGTCGAGTGCGTCGCGCCCCGCTTACGGCTCCACCCCTCCGCCGCCTTCACGAGCGTCGTCGCGACCCCCTGCCGCGTGTCACACAACCGGAAAAAAACGCGGCCGCCGTCAGCACGCCATTGCTCAAAGAAGAAACTCTCACCAGCCAAATTCAGGAACGAAACGTTTTCCTCACTTAAGAAAGGACTGTGGGTTGATTAACTGAAGATGGAGGGACTTTTTCGCAAAAATGCCACGACTGACGACCAGAAACCGTATTTGCTTTATTATTAGGGAGAGATTATTAAACACTCATACCTCACTTATATTATTTTGATAGTTCTTTAAACAACATGTTAATTGGTTTAGCTTATAAATTTAGTCCTAATATAATGGGCATCCAAGAGGGATATAATAGAAACTTTCATATTAAGTGCATTGAATATGATGAGAAGTTTGATTCCTTGCATATAGTTTTGAGATATAAATATGATAATATGAGAGTCATGCTAGTAAGTAATTGTGAATTAGAAGAAATACTTGTGTTAAATCTTGTGATTCCCGTAGCATGCACGTATGCTGAACCGTTATCTGATGAAGTCGGAGCATGATTTGTTTAATGATTGTCAACCTTTCTGTGGAGGTCGGGATCACGAGATGGTTAACTCCTACCAACCCTTTCCCCTAGGAGCATGCGTCTAATACTTTGCTTCAATAACTAATAGGCTTTTGCAATAAGTATGTGAGTTCTTTATGACTAATGTTCAGTTCATGGATTATACGCACTCTCACCCTTCCACCTTTGCTAGCCTCTCAAGTACCACGCAGCTCTCGCCGGTACATTAAACCCACCTTCCTCAAAACAGACACCATATATTTTCCTCAAAACAGCCACCATATCTACCTATTATGACATTTTCATAGCCATTCCGAGATATATTTTCATGCAACACCACCGTCTCGTTTTTATGACACGCACCATCACTTCCATATTGCTTATAGAGTCATATTTTGTTCTTGATATCGAGTTGTAATCTTTGAGTTGTAAGTAATAAAAGTGTGATGATTTGCATTATTAGAGCATTGTCCCATGTGAGGAAAGGATGATGGAAGATATGATTCCCTCACAAGTTGGGATGAGTCTCCGGACTTTACAAAAAATAAAAGAGGCCAGTGAAACCCATAAAAAAGTAAAAGAGGCCAAAGAAGCCCACCAAAAAAACACAGAGAAAAAATAATGAGAGAAAGAGAGAAGGGACAATGCTACTATCTTGTTCCACACTTGTACTTCAAAGTAGCACCATGTTCTTCATAGAGAGTCTCCTATTTTGTCACTTTCATATAACTAGTGGAATTACATATTTTGCACAACCACTTAGTTTCCTTTTTGAGATTTCATACACTTATAGCTCTAGTGCATTTGGTGCATGGCAATCCCTACTCACTCACATTGATATCTATTGATGGGCATCTCCATAGCCCTTTGATATGCCTAGTTGATGTGAGACTATCTTTTTCTTTTTTTACAACCTATATCCATGGCTCTAGTGCTATATCCATGGCTCGCGCTCATGTATTATGTGAGAGTTGAAAAGTTTTGAGAACATAAAAAGTGTGAAACAATTGCTTGATTTTCATCGGGGTTGTGCATGATTTAGATACTTTGTGTGGTGAAGATAGAGCATAGCGAGACCATATGATATTGTAGGGATAACTTTCTAAGACCATATTATTTCGAAAGGAAGCAATCGCCTTATTAGTATACTTGAAGTATACTTTGTGTGGTGAAGATGGAGCATAGCCAGACCATATGATTTTGTAGGGATAACTTTCTAAGACCATGTTATTTCGGAAGGAAGCAATCGTCTTATTAGTATACTTGAAGTATTATTGTTTTTATGTCAATATTATACTTTTGTTTTGAATCTTATGGATCTGAATATTCATGCCACAATAGAGAATATTACATGGATAAATATGTTAGGTAGCATTCCACATCAAAAATTCAGTTTTTATCATTTACCTACTCGAGGACGAGCAGGAATTAAGCTTGGGGATGCTTGATACGTCTCCAACGTATCTATAATTTTTGATTGGTACATGCTATTATATTATCTGTTATGGATTTTTTATATGCATTAATTCATATGTTGTTTCAAAATTATTTTTGGGACTAACCTATTAATCTAGAGTCTAGTGCCAGTTTCTGTTTTTACCATATTTTTTAGTTTTTCAGATAAGGAATATTAAATGGAGTCCAAACGGAATAAAATCTCCGGAATGATTTTTCTTGGACCAGGAGAAACCTAGAAGACTTGGAGTAGGGGGGCAGGGCACCTGCCGGGAGGCCACAAGACTCCAGGGCGCGCCCTAGGAGGGAGTTGTGCCCCCTGGCTTGTGGGTTCCCTACAGGTCTCCTAACCCTATTCTTCGGCCTATAAATTCCCAAATATTCCCCCAATGGCAAAAAAAGAGCCACGAAAATACTTTTCCGCCGCCGGGAGCCCCTATTCCTGTGAGATCCAATCTGGGAGGCTTTTACGGTAATCCGTCAGAGAGGGAATTGATCACGGAGGGCATCTACATCAACTCCAGTGCCCCTCCGATGATGTGTGCGTAGTTCACCACAGACCTACGGGTCCATAGCTAGTAGCTAGATGGCTTCTTCTCTGTCTTTGATCTGCAATACCATGTTCTTCGTGATCTTCTGGAGATCTATCCGATGTAATACTCTTTTGCGGTGTGTTTGTCGAGATGCGATGAATTATGAGTTTATGTTCAAATTATCTATGAATATTATTTGAATCTCTTTTGGATTCTTATATGCATGATTTCATATCTTAGCAAGTCTCTTTGAGTTATTGGTTTGGTTTGGCCAACTAGATTGGTAATTCTTGCAATGGGAGAAGTGCTTAGTTTTGGGTTCAATCTTGCGGTGTCCTCACCCAGCGACATAGTAGGGATAGCGAGGCACGTATTGTATTGTTTCCATCGAGGATAAAAAGATGGGGTTTTCATCATATTTCTTGAGTTTATCCCTCTACATCATGTCATCTTACTTAATGTGTTACTGTGTTCTTCATGAACTTAATACTCTAGATGCAGGTTGGAGTCGGTCGATGTGTGGAGTAATAGTAGTAAATGTAGAATTGTTTCGGTCTACTTGACACAGACGTGATGCCTATATGCATAATCATTGCCTTAGATATCTTCATAATTATTTGCTTTTCTATCAATTGCTCGACAGTAATTTGTTCACTCAGTGTATTATTTTCCTTTATGAGAGAAGCCTCTAGTAAAACCTATGGCCCCCGGGTCTATTTTCCATATTATACTTTCAGATCTATAAAACAAAAATACCAAAAATATATTGGTGCAATTTATTTACTTTTGTTTCCGCAAT
The DNA here is from genome assembly GCF_904849725.1 of Hordeum vulgare subsp. vulgare. Taxonomy (NCBI): domain Eukaryota; kingdom Viridiplantae; phylum Streptophyta; class Magnoliopsida; order Poales; family Poaceae; genus Hordeum; species Hordeum vulgare. Next base: position 398,402,569 of record NC_058519.1, read on the forward strand.
CTTTTATATTTATCTCTATCATATTTAGTCCTTGCAAATAACTCTGAAGGGATTGACAACCCCTTTTTAGCGTTGGGTGCAAGAGTTTGATTATTTGTGTAGGTACTACGATTGGGGCCTTGCTTGTTCCTCCTATTGGATTGATACCTTGGTTCTCAAAAAAGTGAGGGAAATACTTATCTACTTCGCTGCATCACCCTTTCCTCTTCAAGGGAAAACCAACACAAGATCAAGAGGTAGCAATAACCTATTCGGTCTTCTTCGACACAGTACTCTCGATAGCTTCCAGCACGAGCTATCCGATCTTCACCAACAAGGCACTACAAACCGTTGGTAGCATTGGTACAAGATATTACATAGTCAGTTGGCAGTGCATCTCAGGGGTCAGTTCCACAACAATTTGCTCACCAATGTTTTTTCACTGAATACGGTGGATTTGTAATATAATTTTTTACGAATCCTAGAGTACACCGTCTGACATGGAGGTACTCAATATCATCATGGTCTAAGAACTGAGTATATATTAACATATGTATGACAACACTTAATAACATGTGATGATGTGATGATGTGATGATGATGTGTTATCAGTTGTGTCTATTCAACACCGTTGTTCCCATAACAATGTGCTCTCATTGTTGTCGAGATCCTTATTACTTTAAGAATGCCTTGTGATCTAGAAAACAGGATCATCATGAAACACATGAGCTAGTCTTATAGGTGAGACTAGGAACATATTTATGTGTTACATTTCTACGGAAGCAAGTGAGTTTTCTTCTGCGTGTCATATTCAAGAATAATTGTAATTATAGAATAGGAAATAAATATTCCTTACAAACATGGAAATAAATAACAAAAAATAGGGATTTTTATATCTTTACCCATGGTTCCTTATCTCTACTCATTCATCCCCATGCTCTTAACATTTGCTCACTTTTCCCCACTCCCTTGTCCGAAACCCTCACAAATAGTCACACCGGGGGATGTCGTCGGGTCAAAGGTTTAACCATTAACTACTCACGAGTGGGGCCGCGTTGGACTATGTCACCCGTTGGACCTAACGAACGAGTCTGACCTGCCCCATTTCTGGCCACAAGGACGTCGAACGGACAGGCACGCGCTTTCTACTCGTCTGCTTCGGGGACGTGTGGCGGCCTTCCAACTATCCCCACGTCCCAAAGTAAATGTGCACGCGCGGCGGGCCCCGATCGTCAGCCACCCATGTTCGGGTCGTCATCCTTCTTTAAGTGGAAACACGTGGAGCGGCCAGTCCACATCAGTTTCTACCCTTCCAAAGCAAAGCCAGCTCCGTCCACCCCCGATAGGATCTGCAAACCCTAGCCCGCTAGCGACAAACCCTAGCCAGCAGCCACCATGGGCATCTTCTCATGGGTCAGCTCGAGCTCCAGCAAGAACAAGGGCAAGGCCCCCACCGCCCTTGGTGTGTGTTGCCCCCATTGTCGTCTTCCCGTTCGCCTACGCACTGGATTAGCGTCCCAATGCCCGAGGTGACGTGGCATTGGGAGCACCACATTCGTCTCTCCAACCCCGACGTGGTCCTACGACATGGCTGGCACATGGATCTGGAGAGGATCCAAGTGCCCGTGGTATCACGGTCGGCGAGGGTGCATGCGGAGTAGGTGAGGCGCTAGCGGAAGCAGCTCATACCTCAATAGCGGCTCAACCCGATGTATGCTGAAGACTCTCCTGATTGGGAGGTCCCGTTTGCGTTTGAGCACGAGGAGCAGCACTGGCGTCGCGTCCGCGACGTGCATGTTGGCACCCCGTCGCCCCTTGCAGTGCGCGATGAGCACTAGGAGGCGGAGGCTGCATACCAGGAGGCGCTGGCAACCGCCCTTCGTGAAAGTGAGGAGGAAGAGCGACGCAATGAGGAGGAGGAGGAGGTGGCTTACCACACGCGGATGGCGAAGAACACTGCGCTCTCCGATATCGACGACTGCGTCGTGCCACCGTTGGCACAGTCGTCTCCTGCTAGGCTTGAGTTAGCGCCAACCGCCCTCAAGCCCCACGTATCATATGGGAGCGGGTGGTGCACGAGTGGGTAAGCGTGCCACCCGTCTGGATGAGGGTGACGCTGGAGAAGGAGCGGATCTATCTGGAGCACTGGCGACAGCAACACCTGCGGGCGGAGCGTGAAGAGGGTAAGCGGCTTGAGGAGTAGGAAAAGGACGTCAAGGCAGAGGAGGAAGAGTGTTGTATCGAAGCCTAGGCAGTGGCGGTGCACACACTGGCGGACGACGTCGTCACGGTCTCGGAGACGGCGTTCCCTTGGGTTGGCCCGACATCGACCCTCGTCGACCTCACTCGCCCAAACAACGAAGACGAGGACGCCTAGGGCTGCGCGCCTCCTTGTTTTTATTCTAGTTTTAATGTTTTTAGTTTGATATCATTTTAATTAATACATGGCAGACTTGTGAACTATTGCCGACCTTTGTGGCCGAAATTAATGTTTAATTAAAGTTAATGTAGGGTGATGTGAAGTGATGTGATGTTTGAATGTGATGTCATGTGATAGAAATAGGAGCACATATTGTTGATGTAATCAAATCGCAGACCACTTTTAATATAAATTGTTATAAAATAGTTTAAAATAAAAAATAAGGAATAAGTTCAGATCCTTCTTAAATATTAGCCATATGCATGTTAAATATAGGGTCCATGCCCAATATGAGATCATTTTGAAAAACTATGACATGCTTAGGCCTGAAATTTGAATTTGAATTAACCTTTGAATTATAAGCAACATTCGAAATTGATTGCTCTGTGATGTGATGGTGCAATGATTTTGAATTATTACACATGTTAGATGATCAATCCGATGTATCTCCATAGTCATAAGAAATATGGCATGGTGATGAGCTTCGAAATTAGGGTAAGAAGACATTTCTTAATAGAAATCACTATAAAAATAGTTTAAAATTTCAAAAATGAAAAATAAGTTTAGATCCTTATCAAATATTAGGCATATGCATGTTAAATATAGGGTCCATGCCCAATATGAGATCATTTCGAAAATCTATGAGATCATTTTGAAAGAGTGCAGACGCAGTATCTAGTTATCGTGTCACACCCCTAGTGCTTTTACCATTGCCAACCCTCAACATTAAGCCTCTTTTAGAAACCCAAGCCATGACCATAGCCATCCATGAACAAGAAGCATTATACATAAACATTGTATCATGTAGCTTGCCATTGGGGTAGTAGAGGGATTTTAGAACTTGACCACTCAAGCTATCAGGTTTAGTGATGAGATGCCATGCCCGATGAGCAAAGCTTTATTAAAAAATGATAGTCGTCAAAGCCTACTCCCCTTTATCCTTACGATGCATCACTTTCTCCCAAGCCTTCCAATGAACTTTTTTGTTACCTTTTGATGCACGCCAATAAAAATTCGACCATATCCGTAAGATCATCACATACCGCGGAGAGAACTTTGAAGACACCCATAATGTATGTTGGTAGGGCCTGAGCAACTGACTTCGTGAGTACTATTCTCTAGCAGGTTAAGCCAAGTGTCCATATTGGTCTGCATGAGCCTCTTGATCAAGCTAGCTTGAAGATTTGGAATTTCCATTGACATACGGTCATCTGTAGTCGGCTCACCAAGATATTTCTCCTCAAAGCCATTCTTTTCCACATTAAGGACCTCCTAACTTGATTCTTAAAAATAAATGGAGAAGACTCATCAAACATAAACGAGTACTTGTTATAACTCTGAATCTTTCCACTAGCTAAACCATAAAGATCTAGGAAAGTTTTAACATGTGATGCTTGATCACGAGGGGCCTCGACAAATAGCATAGTGTCATCCGTGAATAAAGGTGTGATATACCAGGAGCTCCGCGACACACTTTTTTTGGATAAATATTATTGACGTCACATTTTTCTTGAGAATGGAAAAAAGACACTTTCATAAGCCTTTGATAAATCCAATTTGTAAGCACAATAGCTAATTGAAGGGTCGTCTCCATGATTTATATGATGAATACACTCACAAGCAACTAGGGCATTATCAGCAATCATCGTGCCCTTTCATAAGCATTTTCGTAATTCTCCTCAAGAAGTTTTAGTCTACCCTTTCATAAGATTTTTATAAATCCAGTTTATAAGCACAATAGCTCACTAAAGGGTCATTTATGTGATTAATATGATGAATGCACTCAAAATCAACTAGGACATTATATGTAGTCACTCTGCCATGGAAAGCACTGAAGAAATAATCCCATCTAAAAGTCTTTTTGAAAGGAGGAATACCCTTGGCATATGCATCAAAGCGATGAATACAACCATCTTATTATAATATTGTACAGAACTGAACAAAACAAGACTTAGGAAGTCAGCCTAGCTCGGCTAGTGAAGTGGATGTACAACCGAGCCACCCAGGTTCAAGTCCCCACGGACGCGAATTTGGGTTCTTATTATTTCAAAAAAAAATGCTATGGGGGTTCCCCTTACAGTTTTCCTTAAAAAAACAAAAAACTCCCTCGAGTATTAGATTTGTGTCAAGTCAAACTTTGTAAAGTTTCACCAAATATATATATTGAAAAATATCAATATCTACAATACCAAATATATATTCCATGAAAGCACACTACATAATGAATCTAACAATATTGATTTGGCATTGTGAATGTTGATACCTTTTCTATAAATTTGGTCAAAATAGAGATACTTTGATTTCAAACAAAACTTATGTGCAGACTAAAAAGGACCAGAGGGAGTACATGGATCAATCTGAAGCCACCTTCGCAAGTACTCTTGCTACAACTATAATCTTGATGATGTTCCATGGCCACATATCAACACACTACATCTATTCTAGTGGCCTCAACAAGCCGCCCGCTCGCAGAGCGAGAGAACCAACGGTTATAGCTAGACCCTGTGCGCGCACAGCTTGTGCGTCCTCTAGGATCAGCTGTCGCCATCTTCCATCGTCCCACCTTCAGGAGTGATCCACGTATCCACCTCATCAGTCCATATTGTCCTTGACGTCACCGTGATGCCAGACAACACCACCATCATGCACGAATCCATCCACACGCGTCCGTTGTAAAAAATCCGTTGTGTCATGCCGCTCAGGTCCGCCATTGGCCTTGCGGTAGATGTAACATCGCTCCTCTTCTTGCCCCCTCCATCCATCACTTTCTCCAAAACGATGCCCCCATGAGGGATAACGACGCCAAAGGCAACGTCATCATCCCATCCGGTAGACCCATATCTAGGGTTTCCCCCGAAACATCTCGATCGAGTAGACATGACCTCTAACGATGATGTCTCGAGAAGGAAACGATTTTCGTTAGAAATCATGTCGTCCTGATCTCGTGGTTGGCAAGAACCTGTAGGATCTGAAGTATGTCTAGAGGGGGTGATTAGACTACTTGACCAAATAAAAAGTAAGATTTTTCCCAATTTTAGTTGTGGGACAATTTTAGCAATTGTAACTAGTCAAGTACACCCTACACATGCATATCTAAGAGTATAGCAGCAGAAAGTAAAGATATGAAGATGTAAGTAGAGGGTAGGGAAAGGAAAATCAAACGCAAAGGTTGAAACGGCGATTGTTGGCGTGGTTCTGATAGGTGGGTTTATCGTACGTCCACGTTAGTGGAGACTTCAACCCACAGAGGGTGACGGCTGCGAGAGTCCATGAAGGGCTCCACCCACAAGGGGTCCACGAAGAAGCAGCCTTGTCTATTCCACCATGGCTTACGTCCACACAGGACTAGCCTCACTCGGGGTAGATCTTCACGAAGTACGCGATCTCCTTGCCCTTACAAACTTCTTGGTTCAAATCCAAAACACGAAGTAGGAGGCTCCCAAGAGACACATAACCAATCTTGAAGGCACCACCCTTCAAAAGGTAGTAGATGTTGTAGAACGATGAACTCCTTGCTCTTGTGCTTCAAGAGATAGTCTCCTCAACACTCAATCACTCTCTCATAGATTTGGCATGGGTAGGAGAGATTGATTTGGTGCAAAGAAACTTGCGGAGGCTATAGATCAAGTTTCTAATGGATGGATTGGAATCTCTTCATCTCAACCCATGAGTAGGTGGCTCTCTCTCAGAAAATGGATATGGCAAGTGTGTGTGTGTGTGTTCTGAGTGCTTCCTGTGCGAATAAGAGGTGGTGGAGGGGTATATATAGGCATCTCCCAAAATCGACAGACCAAAAAGTTGGTCACTGACTTTCGGTGGCACCGATATGGAAGTTGGTGGTACCGAGAGATTAGGGTTTGACAAAGGTTCTATCTTTGGAAAAATCGGTAGGGCCAAAATGGAATTCTTGATGGCACCGATTTTTATGTGTAGGCTTTGGACACGGATTTTTGTCAGAGAATTTGTGAGTATTTTAGCTGGCTATCGCTAAGCACTTGAGCAACCAATTCATCATAAATACCTCACCCCCTTTTAATAGTATTGGCTTTCCTATGGACTCGAAAGTGATTTCTCACAAATATAAAATGAAGAGTCCTCTTGCTTGAAGCTTGGCCAATCATTTCCTTTCATGACATCAACGGGTTTCTCCTCACAATCCTTTAGCCAGTGCATCTTTGAATGTTCTTGAAATATACTTGGATAGAATCATTTGTTCAATGATACATATGTTGTTATTAATTACCAAAACCACCTTAGGGAGCAATTGTGTTTTCACAACCGCGTGGAGCCTCACCATGAAGATATGCATCACTACAGGTACGCCAGCATTGATCCTCCATTCCCTCACCGGACCCTCATTGCGCCGCTGGCCATTCATGTGAAGAACCGATGACGGATCTGGATAGGATCCAGATCCATGAAATCCCACCAACGCTAGAGAACCCGTCGGTTCCCGACGGCCATGAGGGCTAGCACCGCCGTCGCACAACCAAGGGCACCGCCCTGGCCGCTACACGTGTACTCCTCGCTGGACTCGCCCTAGCCGATCCATGAGGGTTAGTGTTGCATCCAGCATCCTGGCCCATTCGACGTTGGGCCCGCCACCACCGCAGCCTATGCCAACAACACGACGGAGGGGAGGCCGCCTCGTGGTTGACTACTGGAGTGCTTAAGATTGCCCCCCTAGCGGCACCCTAGGGAGGCATCGTGAGGGGGGTCTTGTGTTTCTAAATCACCCTATCTATTAGCGGTCTTATCATGTTCACCAAGTTCATAGAGACGACCTTATAAATCACATTATTACATATACATAAAATTATAGGCCTAAAATCTAAAAGTTTGGTACGATTAGCAGGTTTCGGGATAAGAATGATGGAAGTTCATTTACACCCTCTCGCATGGTAGTACAAAATCAGGGTTATTTACGCAAAACCACCACAGTTTAGGCTATGGTAACAAATTGGTAGTACATTTGTGACAAGGCACAAATAATCACCATCTCCGCGACTAACCTATAACATCGAGCATTGATTGTTTGATAAGTTCATGAAAACGGCAAAACTGACAAGTTGACCCCACCTGTCGGGTTGACGTGGCGAAGACCAAAATCTTTGATCGACTGATGTGGCAAATGGTATGTGGTCCCCACCTGTCAATGACTAGAGGGTCATCTTATTCACAACATTCTATCTATTGGGCATTCCATCGAGCACCTTATGTGCATTCATACTCTTGTCACTGAAGATGACACAACATGCCATGGGTGGTCCCACCTATCAATGACTAGAGGGTCATCTTCTTCACAACATTCTATCTATGGGGCATTCCATCGAGCACCTTCTCGGCGTTCATACTCTTGTCACTTAAGACGACACATCACGATGTGGCACGCCATCGAACACACCCTCCAATAATGAAGCCCGCTGAAGCATGGGTGATGAAGGTGCCCTCCATCCCGGCCTTGAGTTCGCAAAGCTCTTCCTGTCCACCTACTAGGGTGCAGTGGTTTGTGGTTGGAGGTGGAGAAGACAATTGTAGCGCGACCGATTCTGGACGTTCGGGTCCAAGTACTCCGGTAAGGTTGCTAAGAGCAACTCCAACGGGGCGACCCATTTCGTCTAGACCTGTCTGTTTGGGTCCGCGCGGACAAAAGTGATGGCCCAACGCACAGACCCATTGTAAAAACACGTCCGCTTCGTGTCCACGCCGACCTATTTTCGGCCTAAATTTGGGGCTCAAATGCGTCCATGCGGACGCAAAGCAGACGCGCGCGCACCCTCTCGGTGTCCGCCCCAACTACCCGCGGTCGACATAATTAATGACGGCCCCCCTCCACGCTCCCACACGTAAGCGACGACGGTCGGCCTTTTTTAATCTGAGCATGCGGTGGGGTTCGACCTCATCTGCTTCCAGACCCCCATCCCCATCTCGCCACCTCTCTGCTCCCTCGTCGGCAACCAAACCCTAGTCAGCACCCATGGTCGGCTTCTCCACCCAAAAAAGGGCAAGTCCCACGCCGTCCATCCCCGCGCGCTGCCCCTGCCGGTGTCTTCCCGCCGGCCTCGCCATCGTATCACCGTCCTGGTGCACCAAGCACACTGGAACTGGGAGCACCGCGTCCCGCTGCCGTACCCAGACGTGACCCTCCCGCACGACTGGCATCTCGATTCGAAGAGGATCCCGGTGTCGGCCATGCCACGGCCGGCGCGGGCGCACGCGGAGGAGGTTGAGTCACCGGCGGCGGCACCTTACGCCGGAGCAGCGGCTTAACCCCATCTACACGTCTGACTCTCCCGACTGGGAGGTATGGTTCGCGATCGAGCACGAGGAGCAGCACCAGCGCGGCGTGCGCGACGTGCGGCCAGGCCCTCCGCCGCCCCCGCCCGTCGTTCGCGACAAGGACCAGGAGGCGGAGGCCGCCTACCAGGCGGCGGTGGCAGCCGCACTCCGCGAGATCGAGGAGGAAGAGCGGCGAAAGGCTGACGAGGAGAACGCGGCATACGAGGCGCAGCTCGCGGAGGCCATCGCGCTGTCCGCCGTTGGCGACTGCGTCGTGCCCCCTCTGCCGAAGACCGAGCCACTGTCGGAGGTCTACCAGTGGACCGGTTGCCTCCGCGAATGGGTCAGTGTGTCGCCCATCTGGTTGCGCGTGACACCGCAGCAGGAGGCCGCCTACCTCCAGCATTTGAGGGCGCGGAGCCTAGCGGAGGAGGGTGCCAACGGCCAGCGGCACATGGAGCTGGAGCGCCGACTGGAGCAGGAAGTGGAGGAGGAACGATTGCAGAGGGAGGAGGAGGAGCGCGCCCGTGCTGTGCTGCTGCCACCACCAACAGAGCCTGATTCGGCGGGACAGACGACGGAGGAACAGGGAACGGCGGCAGAGCCCGCCCCCGACGTCAACGTCATCTGGAACGCGGCGTTCCCTTTGGCCGGCCATGTGCCGACACTGATCGACATCATCGCCCCCGACGTCGACAACGATGACGCCTAGGGCAGCGTGTTATCTTGTATTTTTATGTTTGATTAATGTAATGGGGACGTGTGGACTCTCGCCGGTGTTCGTGACCGGTTTTAATGTTTAATTAATGTTTGTTTCTATTTTTGAAAATGTTTGTATATTTTTTCGCGCTCGTCAAAATGGGTCGGGTCAACGTTGAACGCACGCGTCGACTCAAATGCGGAAACGGACGTTCGTATCCGTCATACCGACCCAACCGAACAAAAAAGCGAACAAATGCGCCTTTCATTTGGGTCACCCTGTTGGAGGTGCTCTAGGGAGGCATTCTAGAGCTTCCAAACAAGGTGGTGTGGCTTGGAGTGGTCTTTGTCCACGAAAATGTCAGCGGCAACCGCAGACCAGGGAGGAGCTGGCGAGGGTGCCGACGAGTGTGGACGCCGATGGGGTCCTAGGCGCCACATCGAGGCGGCCACGGGGTCACGGGCATCCACATCCAGAGCGGGCGATGACTGGCAAGGCAAACGGCTCTAGTGGTGCTTCTCGGGCAAGGCGCACGTCTCCCCAGCAGCCTGGACGAGAGGAGCTCGATGAGGCGGCTCGTGAGTCGTCGAGCTGCCGGCGGGGACAAGCATGGTGGCCGACCATGGCGGCAGAAGGAGTGGCCACCAGTGGCGTCCTCTGCGTGGCTGGTTTGGGAGAGAGAACCACGATAATGAAAATGAGGAAGGAGGTGCGTGAGGATGACAGATGGGACCTACGTCCACCTCGGTGAATTGTCTTGATAGTCATTGCCACGTCGTTTAGACAGGTGGGCCCTATTTATCGGTTTCGGTGTTGAATTCAATAATCAGTGCTCACCGTTATAGGTTAGGCGTAGAGTTGGTGATTTTTTTTCCTTATATCAAGTTATTACCTTAGCCTCGACTGTGATAATTTTGTGTAAATAACTCACAAAATCACCACTCGTACGTATAAGTAAGATTTTATAAATCGGCCAGCTCACACGCATACATAGCCTCTTGCCACATGTCGTATTATTCTTCCATGACTGAGTATCACCCTGCACGTATCCGCCGTAGCCTCTTGCCACATGTTCTATTCTTGTATGACTTTTTTTTACGGACCATGAGCATGTATCCGCTCGGAGTCGGATGCAAAGCCCGTTCAACAGACCGGCCAGGGAACGGCCGTCTGGTAGCTATAAAAACGTGGAAGGGATACAGCTCGGTCCCTCGTCCTACCTGCATCGGAAGTTCGGAACTCGCTGGGCAACATCTGCGCCATGGCGACCGGGCAATCCCGATACGGCTACAGGAAGCTGATGGTAAGCTACGGCGGGAAGCTCCATCGCTTCTCCGAAGGCGGCGGGCCGCGGTACATCGGGGGCGAGCACCTGGTGGTGACGGTTAGCCGGTCCATCTCGCTGCACGAGCTCCGCGACCGGCTGGCCACGGCCGTGGGCTGCTTCAACATCGCTATCAAGTACGTCCGCCCCGGCGAGCCCCTGGACGCGCTCCACAATGTGGTGACCGCCGGCGACGTCCGGGACCTGCTAGATTGGGTGCTATACCGGGACATCCATCTCAAACTGCTCCGCCCCAACCCAGCGGACATCCCTCAAGTCCGGGTCTTCGTGGACCGCGTGGATGGGCGGTCGCCGCTCCCGGAGGCGCTCTTCACTCCCGCTCCAAGCACGCCGAGCGCAGCGCCCGCCGAGGACCGGTGTCCCTGCCCTCGCTCAACCGGCGAACTGCGTCGGCTCCTTCGCTGTCAACAAAGTTGCCGGACCACACGTCGCAGCCCTTCTCTCCGGCTCCGGGCCTCATCCATCGGAGCGTATCGGCGCCTTCACTGTCACCGCCGTCAACGGGGGCCGGCACAACATCTTCTACGACGACAATTGCGAGAAACACACGTGGGATCCAAGATGTCGCACCCAACGCGGCAATGCAGGCGCTCCCGGCTCCGGTGTTGGTGTTGCTGATGCCAGTAGCGCCGGTCATAGTGTACCAGGACTACCAGCCCGTGATCCCAGTATACCAGGGGTTCGTCGTGCGTGATTGTGATGTGCACCGCCTCAAGCAGATCAGGTAGATCTCACCAATTAATCATCGTATAGAGTACAAACTTGATCGTCTTTGATAAAAAAAAAATGTATTCATCCTTTCAAAATAAAAGATAAAAGAAAGTGTCTTACATGCAGGTGTCACTCTCATGTACCACTACCAATTAGCTATGATATGGACAGTATTGATAAAGGCGCAATACAAGGAGCCAACAACCTTGGCGTGAAGAAACTCAATCTCAAGTTTATTATTAGTGTTTTGACGACATGCAAGTGATAGCTTTTGAGTACTTAGTTGACATGATCATCCTATTTGGTTCATGTGTTGGAATTTTCCTCCTTTTGGCAATATCAATGTTTGATATTTTACTTTTCCTTTGTAACAAGGTTTGATCTCTTTTTAATCCTTTGTAACAATGTAATGAGTTGTGATCTACTACACATGTACAGACTATCCTCTCTTACTGTGAGGTCTACGCTTTGCCAATCTCGACAAGCGATTACCTTTAACGTGTATTCCTTATATCTAAATTGTAGCATACACAAGGTAATGGTCATGTAGCCTATTACTGTGAGATCTAAGTGATCTTCAAAGTGTTATATTCACACAATTGAGGTTGAGAATTTTTCAAGTTTACACTTGAGTATCGAATTTTTTGCATTCTTATTACACAACCATGATGGTTTTTTAATTTACCGCCCGTAAATTAAGTATCTCTCGTTCCCCATGTAGGCAAACATGACTGCCAAAGAATTTGAGGAGCTTGCCCTCAATGGCCACAATTACCCTACATGGGCTATGGACATCAAGATCAGTCTTGCGTCCCGTGGGATAGCGCGTGCAATCCAGCCCCCGGAGACTCCTCTCCCGGCTGGAGCCACGCCGCTGACAAAACAGCAGAATTATGCTGCCTTATTCATCATAAGGCACCATATTCATCCAGATCTCAAGTCTTAGTATTTACAGGAGGAATCTCCTAGTACTCTGTTTCTGGCCCTCAAAACGAGGTATGAACAGCACAAGGCAGTAGTCCTGCCAGAAGCACTCCATGATTGGACTCATCTCCGCCTTCAGGATTTCAAGTCCATTGGTGAGTACAATCATGTTGTTCATAAGATATGTTCCAAACTACACTTTTGTGAGAAGGAACCTACTCAGGGGGAGATGATAGAGAAAACTTTATCTACTATGCTCCCTTCAGATAGGATCCTCCAACAGCAATACCGTGCTCGCAACTACACTGTGTATTCCGAGCTTATTCGCATGTTACTTCAGGTTGAAAAGTATGATGAGCTACTCGCTAAGAATGGCTCTCAGCGCCCAGTTGGGGCACAACCTTTACCTAAAGTTCATCTGAATGTTGCGAATAGACAGAAGTTTAATGGTACCTTTCGAGGTAAACATTCCAATTCTGACCACAAGCACAAGCGAAATGGGAACAGAAAATTCAGAAACATGGGCAAGGGAAAAGACACTTCAAATCCAAAGTTCGATAAATCTAAACTTTGCAACAAGTGTGGATGCTACTCGCATTCTACTGAAAAATGCTCAATGCCCAAGCATCTGGTCATGCTGTACCAGCAATCTCAGGGACGCAAAGCACCTCAAGGGAAAAGGCTTGAAGCTAACTTCAACCTACATCCGCATAGCGCAAATAGAGCTGGTGATTCCAATGATATTCCTCCTGGACCGAGCAACGCCTGTTGGGGAACGTCGCAGGGGAAACAAAAAATTTCCTACGCGCACGAAGACCTACCATGGTGATGTCCATCTACGAGAGGGGATTTCCGATCTACGTACCCTTGTAGATCGCACACGAGAAGCGTTTAGAAACGCGATTGATGTAGTGGAACGTCCTCACGTCCCTCGATCCGCCCCGCGAACCGTCCCGCGATCCGTCCCACGATCCGATCCGATCTAGTGCCGAACGGACGGCACCTCCGCGTTCAGCACACGTACAGCTCGACGATGATCTCGGCCTTCTTGATCCAGCAAGAGAGACGGAGAGGTAGATGAGTTCTCCGGTAGCGTGACGGCGCTCCGGAGGTTGGTGGTGATATAATCTCAGCAGGGCTCCGCCCGAGCTCCGCAGAAACGCGATCAAGAGGTAAAACCGTGGAGGTATGTGGTCGGGCTGTCGTGGCAAAAGTTGTCTCAAATCAGCCCTAATAGCTCCATATATATAGGAGGAGGGGAGGGGAGGCTTGCCTTGAGGCTCAAGGAGCCCCAAGGGTTGTGCCACCAAGGGAGGAGGAGTCCTCCTCCAATCCTAGTCCAACTAGGATTGGAAGGTGGAGTCCTTCTCTCCTTTCCCACCTCCTTTTTTTTCTTTTCTCTTTGATTTTCTATATCTGGCGCATAGGGCCTTCTCGGGCTGTCCCACCAGCCCACCAAGGGCCGGTGCGCCACCCCCAAGGCCTATGGGCTTCCCCGGGGTGGGCTGCCCCCCCCCCCCCGGTGAACACCCGGAACCCATTCGTCATTCCCGGTACATTCCCGGTAACTCCGAAAACCTTCCGGTAATCAAATGAGGTCGTCCTATATATCAATCTTCGTTTTCGGACCATTCCGGAAACCCTCATGACGTTTGTGATCTCATCCGGGACTCCGAACAACATTCGGTAACCAACCATATAACTCAAATACGCATAAAACAACGTCGAACCTTAAGTGTGCACACCCTGCGGGTTCAAGAACTATGTAGACATGACCCGAGTGATTCCTCGGTCAATATCCAATAGCGGGACCTGGATGCCCATATTGGATCCCACATATTCTACGAAGATCTTATCGTTTGAACGTCAGTTCCAGGGATTCATATAATCCCGTATGTCATTCCCTTTGTCCTTCGGTATGTTACTTGCCCGAGATTCGATCGTCAGTATCCGCATACCTATTTCAATCTCGTTTACCGGCAAGTCTCTTTACTCGTTCCGTAATACAAGATCCCGCAACTTACACTAAGTCACATTGCTTGCAAGGCTTGTGTGTGATGTTGTATTACCGAGTGGGCCTCGAGATACCTCTCCGTCACACGGAGTGACAAATCCCAGTCTCGATCCATACTAACTCAACAAACACCTTCGGAGATACCTGTAGAGCATCTTTATAGTCACCCAGTTACGTTGCGACGTTTGATACACACAAAGCATTCCTCCGGTGTCAGTGACACGCAGAAAACAGTAGCAACAAAATGACACGATCAACATGCTACGTCTATTAGTTTGGGTCTAGTCCATTAGATGATTCTCCTAATGATGTGATCCCGTTATCAAGTGAGAACACTTGCCTATGGTCAGGAAACCTTGACCATCTTTGATCAACGAGCTAGTCAACTAGAGGCTTACTAGGGACAGTGTTTTGTCTATGTATCCACACATGCATTGTGTTTCCAATCGATACAATTATAGCATGGATAATAAACGATTATCATGAACAAAAAATATAATAATAACTAATTTATTATTGCCTCTAGGGCATATTTCCAACAGTCTCCCACTTGCACTAGAGTCAATAATCTAGTTCACATCACCATGTGATTCCAACGAATCCAACACCCATATAGTTATGGGGTCTGATCACGTCTTGCTCGTGAGAGAGATTTTAGTCAACAGTTCTCAAACTTTCAGATCCGTGTGTTCTTTACAAATCTTTATGTCATCTTATAGATGCTGCTACTATGTGCTATTCGTAAATACTCCAAATATCTACTCTACTATACGAATCCGTTTCACTACTCATAGTTATTCGGATTAGTGTCAAAGCTTGCATCGACGTAACCCTTTACGATGAACTCTTTAACCACCTCCATAATCGAGAAAAATTCCTTAGTCCATCAGTTACTAAGGATAAATTTTAACCGCTGCTAGTGATTCAATCATGGATCACTCTGTGTACCTCTCAACAGACTTTGAGTCAAGGCACACATCAGGTGCGGTACCCAGCATGGCATACTTCAGATTCTACGGCCAAGGCATAGAAGATTACCTTCGTCTATTCTCTTTATTCTGCCGGGGTCGGGTTTTGAGTCATACTCAAATTCACACCTTACAACGCAACCAAGAACTCCGTCATTGCTGATCTATTTTGAACTCCTTCAAAAACTTGTCAAGGCATGCATCTTGTTGAAACTTCTATCAAGCGCTTCTGATCTATCTCCATAGATCTTTGATGCTCAACGTTCAAGTAGCGCAATCCAGGTATTCCTTTGAAAACTCCTTTCAAACAACCTTGTATGCTTTACAGAAATTACTTCTGATCCACAATATGTCAACCACATATACTTATCAGAAATTCTATAGTGCTCCCACTCACTTCTTTGGAAATACAAGTTTCTCATAAACCTTGTACAACCCAAAAATTCTTTGATCATCGCATCAAAGTGTACATTCCAACTCCGAGATGCTTGCACCAGTCCATTGAAGGATCGCTGGTGCTTGCATACTTGCTAGTATCTTTAGGATCGACAAAACCTCCTGGTTGTATCACATACAATGTTTGCTCAAGGGAACCGTCGAGGAAACAAAGTTTTGACATCCTATGTGCAATATTTCATAAATAATGCATCAACTACTAACATAATTCTAACAGACTTTTAGCATCGCTACGAGTGAGAAATTCTCATCATAGTCAACTGTTTGATCTTGTCGGAGATATCTTTACGACAAGTCGAGCTTTCCTTAATAGTGACTTATCACCATCATCGTATGTCTTCCTTTTAGAGATCCATCTTTACTCAATAGTCCTATGACCATCAAGTAGTTCTTCCAAAGTCTACACTTTGTTTTCATACATGGATCCTCTCTCGGATTTCATGGCTTCCAGCCATTTGTCGGAATCCGGGCCCACCATTACTTTCTCCATAACTCGTAGGTTCACTATTGCTCAACAACATGACCTCCAAGACAGGGTTACCGTACCACTCTGCAGTAGTACGCGACCTTGTCAACCTACGAGGCTTGTAGTAACATGATCCGATGCTCGATGATCACCATCATTAGCTTTCACTTCAATTGGTGTAGGCGCCACAGGAACAACTTCTTGCGCCCTGCTACACACTAGTTGAAGTGATGGTTCACTTATATCTTTTAGAGCACTGTCGTGTCATGTTTTATATAAAATAGCAAAAGAGTGTGCGTTGCAACTGGAGAAGAAAATCTTACACGTCCTAATTTGTATTTCCACTTGAATGGCACATATTATGACTGAAATTTGTTTGCAGATCAAAAAGAGAGCAATTTACTTTAGTATCAACTTCCACTTTGCACATTTTTTTCAATACATTATAGCTTTCCATCTTTAACTAGAGCACCAGAGTACATTATAGCTTTCCATCTTTAACTGGAGCACCAGAGTACATTATAGCTTTTCATCTTTAACTGGAGCACCAAAATGTACGCAATCAAGCTTTGGTTGTTATCCCACATAAGATCTTTTTTAACCTACAAAAGAGAAATCTAGTCCGTATTGGCCTCATCCTTTTGCACATATTGTCTGAATGTCGTTCAAAGAAATAGCTAGCATGGACATGAAAGAGATAGAAACATACATTTTTCTGAATATTACTACACTACATACTCCTGGGTACCATTTTCTTTCTCGGTCATCATGATTACCTGGCAAGATCACTAATTAGTGTTGCTGAAATTTCATGACAACAGAGAGATGCATATAAACATATTTGAGAATATAGATTCATTCATTTTACTTCGTATGTACTCCCTCCGTTCTTAAATATAAGACCTTTTAGAGATTGCACTATAAACTACATACGGATGTATATAGACATATTTTAGAGTATACATTCACTCATTTTGCTCCGTATGTAGTCTCCTAGTGAAATCTTTAAAAGGTCTTATATTTTGGAACGGAGGGAGTAATTTATAGTAAGATCCCTAAAAGGTCTTATATTTAGTACGGATGGAGTAGTTTGGAGTTTAGAGGTGATTGTAGGAAGATACCTCTTCTTACAAGCTCACTACACATTGTATTCGATCACCGTTGATTCGAGAAATTGACACGAGCGCTGCCTTTTCATTTTCCGTTAGAGAATAAAATGCAAGTGCGCGCTGTGATTTGAACAAAGATGAAAAATATTGATTGATTCTGCCATGTATGCACCATGAACAATTTTGAACATAAACAAGGTAGCTAGCGTTGCATTGTTCATCCTCGCCGCTTGAAAAACAAACTAAATAAATCAAGTTTAAGCTAGTTTCTTCTACTTGAGTAGCAAAACTGAATAATTAAGCCTGGGGGTTGATGCCACGGGTGGCAAGGCAGGGTAGTTGCCACCCGGTGCAATGTACATGTCTGTCAAAATTGGGTAGGGGACGGCTTTGCCTGCTCCTGCTTGCGCCGTGCATGCCAATGGCACTACGCCGGCTACGTCACAACTCGCGGGGGTCGACGAAGAGCACGCTACCCGGCGGCGCCGACGCCAGCCAGTCGGAGGAGGTGGTGACATTGCTGTCGGAGAGGTTCTTGATGCACCAGATGTCCTCATCGCAGGAGAAGCGGCGCCAGCTCGGGATGGCAGCGGCCGGGTCGTCGGGGGAGAGGTCGGCGGTGACGACGCCGCATGCCGGGTTGTTGTGGGCCATGTTGTGCGTGTGGCTGCAGAGCGTGCGGAGCAGGGCCGGGCCCTCCGGACCGGACATGCGGACGCCGTAGATGAGGTAGGCGCCGAAGGGGCGAAAGATGTCCGGCACGGAGGGCACGCACAGCCATGGTACGACACGGTCTAGCGCCCTGACGGCGGTTGAGCTTGTGCCCGAGGAGCGCCGGTAGGTCGGCGGGGAGGAACTTGGTGTCCTGCGGCGGGAGGAGGCGCGCGTGGGCCGCGGCCGCCAGCGTCGGGGGCAGCTAGAGCAAGCGGTGGCGGCTCGTGACCGGCAGCCACCGCGCGTGCACGGGCCGGCCTAGGAGCTCCGCCGCCGGAACGGCACGTATCCGAACCGGCCAGCAAAGAGCCACAGCGACGCCTTGTTGGACGTCCTGGTCGCCATGGTCGAGTGCGTCGCGCCCCGCTTACGGCTCCACCCCTCCGCCGCCTTCACGAGCGTCGTCGCGACCCCCTGCCGCGTGTCACACAACCGGAAAAAACGCGGCCACCGTCAGCACGCCATTTCTCAAAGAAGAAACTCTCACCAGCCAAATTGAGGAACGAAACGTTTTGCTCACTTAAGAAAGGACTGTGGGTTGATTAACTCAAGACGGATGGACTTTTTCACAAAAATGCCACGACTGACGACCAGAAATCGTATTTGCTTTATTATTAGGGAGAGATTATTAAACTCTCATACCTCACTTATATTATTTTGATAGTCCTTTAAACAACATGTTAATTGGTTTAGGTTATAAATTTAGTCCTAATATAATGGGCATCCAAGAGGGATATAATAGAAACTTTCATATTAAGTGCATTGAATATGATGAGAAGTTTGATTCCTTGCATGTAGTTTTGAGATATAAATATGATAATATGAGAGTCATGCTAGTAAGTAATTGTGAATTAGAAGAAATACTTGTGTTAAATCTTGTGATTCCCGTAGCATGCACGTATGCTGAACCGTTATGTGATGAAGTCGGAGCATGATTTGTTTAATGATTGTCAACCTTTCTGTGGAGGTCGGGATCACGAGATGGTTAACTCCTACCAACCATTTCCCCTAGGAGCATGCGTCTAATACTTTGCTTCAATAACTAATAGGCTTTTGCAATAAGTATGTGAGTTCTTTATGACTAATGTTCGGTTCATGGATTATACGCACTCTCACCCTTCAACCTTTGCTAGCCTCTCAAGTACCACGCAGCTCTCGCCGGTACATTAAACCCACCTTCCTCAAAACAGACACCATATATTTTCCTCAAAACAGCCACCATATCTACCTATTATGACATTTTCATAGCCATTCCGAGATATATTTTCATGCAACACCACCGTCTCGTTCTTATGACACGCACCATCACTTCCATATTGCTTATAGAGTCATATTTTGTTCTAGATATCGAGTTGTAATCTTTGAGTCGTAAGTAATAAAAGTGTGATGATTTGCATTATTAGAGCATTGTCCCATGTGAGAAAAGGATGATGGAAGATATGATTCCCTCACAAGTTGGGATGAGTCTCCGGACTTTACAAAAGATAAAAGAGGCCAGTGAAGCCCATAAAAAAGTAAAAGAGGCCAAAGAAGCCCACAAAAAAAACACAGAGAAAAAAAAATGAGAGAAAGAGAGAAGGGACAATGCTACTATCTTGTTCCACACTTGTGCTTAAAAGTAGCACCATGTTCTTCATAGAGAGTCTCCTATTTTGTCACTTTCATATAACTAGTGGAATTACATATTTTGCACAACCACTTAGTTTCCTTTTTGAGATTTCATACACTTATAGCTCTAGTGCATTTGGTGCATGGCAATCCCTACTCACTCACATTGATATCTATTGATGGGCATCTCCATAGCCCGTTGATATGCCTAGTTGATGTGAGACTATCTTCTTCTTTTTTTACAACCTCCACCATACTCTATTCCACCTATAGTGCTATATCCATGGCTCGCGCTCATGTATTATGTGAGAGTTGAAAAGTTTTGAGAACATAAAAAGTGTGAAACAATTGCTTGATTTTCATCGGGGTTGTGCATGATTTAGATACTTTGTGTGGTGAAGATGGAGCATAGCCAGACCATATGATATTGTAGGGATAACTTTCTAAGACCATATTATTTCAAAAGGAAGCAATCGCCTTATTAGTATACTTGAAGTATACTTTGTGTGGTGAAGATGGAGCATAGCCAGACCATATGATTTTGTAGGGATAACTTTCTAAGACCATGTTATTTCGGAAGGAAGCAATCGTCTTATTAGTATACTTGAAGTACTATTGTTTTTATGTCAATATTATACTTTTGTTTTGAATCTTATGGATCTGAATATTCATGCCACAATAGAGAATATTACATGGATAAATATGTTAGGTAGCATTCCACATCAAAAATTCAGTTTTTATCATTTACCTACTCGAGGACGAGCAGGAATTAAGCTTGGGGATGCTTGATACGTCTCCAACGTATCTATAATTTTTGATTTGTACATGCTATTATATTATCTGTTATGGATTTTTTATATGCATTAATTCATATGTTGTTTTAAAATTATTTTTGGGACTAACCTATTAATCTAGGGTCTAGTGCCAGTTTCTGTTTTTACCATATTTTTGAGTTTTTCAGATAAGGAATATTAAATGGAGTCCAAACGGAATAAAATCTCCGGAATGATTTTTCTTGGACCAGGAGAAACCTAGAAGACTTGGAGTAGGGGGGCAGGGCACCTGCCGGGAGGCCATAAGCCTCCAGGGCGCGCCCTAGGAGGGAGTTGTGCCCCCTGGCTTGTGGGTTCCCTACAGGTCTCCTAACCCTATTCTTCGGCATATAAATTCCCAAATATTCCCCCATTGCAAAAAAAGAGCCACGAAAACACTTTTCCGCCGCCGGGAGCCCCTGTTCCTGTGAGATCCATCTGGGAGGCTTTTACGGTAATCCGTCGGAGAGGGAATTGATCACGGAGGGCATCTACATCAACTCTAGTGCCCCTCCGATGATGTGTGCGTAGTTCACCACAGACCTACGGGTCCATAGCTAGTAGCTAGATGGCTTCTTCTCTGTCTTTGATCTGCAATACCATGTTCTTCGTGATCTTCATGGAGATCTATCCGATGTAATACTCTTTTGCGGTGTGTTTGTCGAGATCCGATGAATTATGAGGTTATGTTCAGATTATCTATGAAAATTATTTGAATCTCTTTTGGATTCTTATATGCATGATTTCATATCTTAGCAAGTCTCTTTGAGTTATTGGTTTGGTTTGGCCAACTAGATTGGTAATTCTTGCAATGGGATAAGTGCTTAGTTTTGGGTTCAATCTTGCGGTGTCCTCACCCAGCGACATAGTAGGGATAGCGAGGCACGTATTGTATTGTTTCCATCGAGGATAAAAAGATAGGGTTTTCATCATATTGCTTGAGTTTATCCTCTACATCATGTCATCTTACTTAATGTGTTACTGTGTTCTTCATGAACTTAATACTCTAGGTGCAGGTAGGAGTCGGTCGATGTGTGGAGTAATAGCAGTAGATGTAGAATTGTTTCGGTCTACTTGACACAGACGTGATGCCTATATGCATAATCATTGCCTTAGATATCTTCATAATTATTTGCTTTTCTATCAATTGCTCGACAGTAATTTGTTCACTCAGCGTGTTATTTTTCTTTATGAGAGAAGCCTCTAGTAAAACCTATGGCCCCCGGGTCTATTTTCCATATTATACTTTCAGATCTATAAACCAAAAATACCAAAAATATATTGGTGCAATTTATTTACTTTTGTTTCCGCAATCTTTTATATTTATCTCTATCATATTTAGTCCTTGCAAATAACTCTGAAGGGATTGACAACCCCTTTTTAGCGTTGGGTGCAAGAGTTTGATTATTTGTGTAGGTACTACGATTGGGGCCTTGCTTGTTCCTCCTATTGGATTGATACCTTGGTTCTCAATAAAGTGAGGGCAATACTTATCTACTTCGCTGCATCACCCTTTCCTCTTCAAGGGAAAACCAACGCAAGCTCAAGAGGTAACAATAACCTATTCGGTCTTCTTCGGCACAGTACTCTCGATAGCTTCCAGCACGAGCTATCCGATCTTCGCCAACAAGGCACTACAAACCGTTGGTAGCATTGGTACAAGATATTACATAGTCAGTTGGCAGTGCATCTCAGGGGTCATTTCCACAACAATTTGGTCACCAATGTTTTTTCACTGAATACGGTGGATTGGTAATATATTTTTTTACGAATCCTAGAGTACACCGTCTGACATGAAGGTACTCAATATCATCATGGTCTAAGAAGTGAGTATATATTAACATATGTATGACAACACTTAATAACATGTGATGATGTGATGATGATGTGTTACCAGTTGTGTCTATTCAACATCGTTGTTCCCATAACAATGTGCTCTCATTGTTGTCGAGATCCTTATTACTTTAAGAATGCCTTGTGATCTAGAAAACAGGATCATCATGAAACACATGAGCTAGTCTTATAGGTGAGACTAGGAACATATTTATGTGTTACATTTCTACGGAAGCAAGTGAGTTTTCTTCTGCGTGTCATATTCAAGAATAATTGTAATTATAGAATAGGATATAAATATTACTTACAAACATGGAAATAAATAACAAAAAATAGGGATTTTTATATCTTTACCCATGGTTCCTTAGCTCTACTCATTCATCCCCATGCTCTTAACATTTGCTCACTTTTCCCCACTCCCTTGTCCGAAACCCTCACAAATAGTCACACCGGGGGATGTCGTCGGGTCAAAGGTTTAACCGTTAACTACTCACGAGTGGGGCCGCGTTGGACTATGTCACCCGTTGGACCTAACGAACGGGTCTGGCCCGCCCCATTTCTGGCCGCAAGGACGCCGAACGGACAGGCACGCGCTTTCTACTCGTCTGCTTCGGGGACGTGTGGCGGCCTTCCAACTACCCCCACGTCCCAAAGTAAATGTGCATGTGCGGCGGGCCTCGATCGTCAGCCACCCATGTTCGGGTCGTCATCCTTTTTTAAGTGGAAACACATGGAGCGGCCAGTCCACATCAGTTTCAACCCTTCTAAAGCGAAGCCAGCCCCGTCCACCCCCGGTAGGATCTGCAAACCCTAGCCCGCTAGCGACAAACCCTAGCCAGCACCCACCATGGGCATCTTCTCATGGGTCGGCTCGAGCTCCAGCAAGAACAAGGGCAAGGCCCCCACCGCCCTTGGTGTGTGTTGCCCCCATTGTCGTCTTCCGGTCCGCCTACGCACTGGATTAGCGTCCCAATGCCCGAGGTGAGGTGGCATTGGGAGCACCACATTCGTCTCTCCAACCCCGACGTGGTCCTACCACATGGCTAGCACTTGGATCCGGAGAGGATCCAAGTGCCCGCGGTATCACGGTCGGCGAGGGTGCATGCGGAGTAGGTGAGGCGCTAGCGGCAGCAGCTCATACCTCAACAGCGGCTCAACCCGATGTATGCTGAAGACTCTCCCGATTGGGAGGTCCCGTTTGCGTTTGAGCACGAGGAGCAGCACTGGCGTGGCGTCCGCGACGTGCATGTTGGCACCCCGTCGCCCCTTGCACTGCGCGATGAGCACTAGGAGGCGGAGGCTGCATACCAGGAGGCGCTGGCAACCGCCCTTCGTGAAAGTGAGGAGGAAGAGCGACGCAATGAGGAGGAGGAGGAGGTGGCTTACCACACGCGGATGGCGAAGAACACTGCGCTCTCCGATATCGACGACTGCGTCGTGCCATCGTTGGCACCGCCGTCCCCTGCTAGGCTTGAGTTAGCGCCAACCGCCCTCAAGCCCCACGTATCATATGGGAGCGGGTGGTGCGCGAGTGGGTAAGCGCGCCACCCGTCTGGATGAGGGTGACGCTGGAAAAGGAGCGGATCTACCTGGAGCACTGGCGACAGCAACACCTGCGGGTGGAGCGTGAAGAGGGTAAGCGGCTCGAGGAGTAGGAAAAGGACGCCAAGGCACAGGAGGAAGAGTGTCGTATCGAAGCCTAGGCAGTGGCGGTGCACACACTGGCGGACGACGTCGCCACGGTCTCGGAGACGGCGTTCCGCTGGGTTGGCCCAACGCCGACCCTCGTCGACCTCACTGGCCCAAACAACAAAGACGAGGACGCCTAGGGCTGCGTGCCTCCTTGTTTTTATTCTAGTTTTAATGTTTTTAGTTTGATATCATTTTACTTAATACATGGCAGACTTGTGAACTATTGCCGACCTTTGTGGCCAAAATTAATGTTTAATTAAAGTTAATGTAGGGTGATGTGAAGTGATGTGATGTTTGAATGTGATGTCATGTGATAGAAATAGGAGCACATATTGTTGATGTAATCAAATCGCAGACCACTTTTAATAGAAATTGTTATAAAATAGTTTAAAATAAAAAAATAAGGAATAAGTTCAGATCCTTCTTAAATATTAGCCATATGCATGTTAAATATAAGGTCCATGCCCAATATGAGATCATTTTGAAAAACTATGACATGCTTAGGCCTGAAATTTGAATTTGAATTAACCTTTGAATTATAAACAACATTCGAAATTCATTGCTCTGTGATGTGATGGTGCAATGATTTTGAATTATTACACATCTTAGATGATCAATCCGATGTATCTGCGTAGTCATAAGAAATATGCCATGCTGATGAGCTCCGAAATTAGGGTAAGAAGACATTTTTTAATAGAAATCATTATAAAAATAGTTTAAAATTTCAAAAATGAAAAATAAGTTTAGATCCTTATCAAATATTAGGCATATGCATGTTAAATATAGGGTCCATGCCCAATATGAGATCATTTTGAAAAACTATGACATCATTTTGAAAGAGTGCAGACGCAGTATCCAGTTATCGTGCCACACCCCTAGTGCTTTTACCATTGCCAACCCTCAACATTAAGCCTCTTTTAGAAACCCAAGCCATGACCATAGCCATCCATGAACAAGAAGCATTACACATAAACATTGTATCATGTAGCTTGCCATTGGGGTAGTAGAGGGATTTTAGAACTTGACCACTCAAGCTATCAGGTTTAGTGATGAGATGCCATGCCCGATGAGCAAAGCTTTATTAAAAAATGATAGTCGTCAAAGCCTACTCCCCTTTATCCTTACGATGCATCACTTTCTCCCAAGCCTTCCAATGAACTTTTTTATTACCTTTTGATGCACGCCAATAAAAATTCGACCATATCCGTAAGATCATCACATACCGCGGAGAAAACTTTGAAGACACCCATAATGTATGTTGGTAGGGCCTGAGCAACTGACTTCGTGAGTACTATTCTCTAGCAGGTTAAGCCAAGTGCCCATATTGGTCTCCATGAGCCTCTTGATCAAGCTAGCTTGAAGATCTGGAATTTCCATTGACATACGGTTATCTGTAGTCGGCTCACCAAGATATTTCTCCTCAAAACCATTCTTTTCCAAATTAAGGACCTCCTAACTTGATTCTTAAAAATAAATGGAGAAGACTCATCAAACATAAACGAGTACTTGTTATAACTCTGAATCTTTCCACTAGCTAAACCATAAAGATCTAGGAAAGTTTTAACATGTGATGCTTGATCACGAGGGGCCTCGACAAATAGCATAGTGTCATCCGTGAATAAAGGTGTGATATACCAGGAGCTCCGCGACACACTTTTTCGGATAAATATTATTGACGTCACATTTTGCTTGAGAATGGAAAAAAGACACTTTCATAAGCCTTTGATAAATCCAATTTGTAAGCACAATAGCTAATTGAAGGGTCGTCTCCATGATTTATATGATGAATACACTCACAAGCAACTAGGGCATTATCAGCAATCATCGTGCCCTTTCATAAGCATTTTCGTAATTCTCCTCAAGAAGTTTTAGTCTACCCTTTCATAAGATTTTGATAAATCCAGTTTATAAGCACAATAGCTCACTAAAGGGTCATTTATGTGATTAATATGATGAATGCACTCAAAATCAACTAGGACATTATATGTAGTCACTCTGCCACGGAAAGCACTGAAGAAATAATCCCATCTAAAAGTATTTTTGAAAGGAGGAATACCCTTGGCATATGCATCAAAGCGATGAATACAACCATCTTATTATAATATTGTACAGGACTCAACAAAACAAGACTTAGGAAGTCAGCCTAGCTCGGCTAGTGAAGTGGATGTACAACCGAGCCACCCAGGTTCAAGTCCCCACGGACGCGAATTTGGGTTCTTATTATTTCAAAAACAAAATTGCTATGGGGGGTTCCCCTTACAGTTTTCCTTAAAAAAACAAAAAACTCCCTCGAGTATTAGATTTGTGTCAAGTCAAACTTTGTAAAGTTTCACCAAATATATATATTGAAAAATATCAATATCTACAATACCAAATATATATTCCATGAAAGCACACTACATAATGAATCTAACAATATTGATTTGGCATTGTGAATGTTGATACCTTTTCTATAAATTTGGTCAAAATAGAGATACTTTGATTTCAAACAAAACTTATGTGCAGACTAAAAAGGACCAGAGGGAGTACATGGATCAATCCGAAGCCACCTTCGCAAGTACTCTTGCTACAACTATAATCTTGATGATGTTCCATCGCCACATATCAACACACTACATTATTCTAGTGGCGTCAACAAGCCGCCCGCTCGCAGAGCGAGAGAACCAACGGTTATAGCTAGAGCTTGTGCGCGCACAGCTTGTGCGTGCTCTAGGATCAGTTTTCGCCATCTTCCATCGTCCCACCTTCAGGAGTGATCCACGTATCCACCTCATCAGTCCATATTGTCCTTGACGTCACCGTGATGCCAAACAACACCACCATCATGCACGAATCCATCCACACGCGTCCGTTGTCAAAAATCCGTTGTGTCATGCCGCTCAGGTCCACCTTTGGCCTTGCGGTAGATGTAACATCGCTCCTCCTCTTGCCCCCTCCATCCATCACTTGTTCCAAAACGATGCCCCCATGAGGGATAACGACACCAAAGGCGACGTCATCATCCCATCTGGTAGACCCGTATCTAGGGTTTCCCCCGAAACATCTCGATCGAGTAGACATGACCTCTAACGATGATGTCTCGAGAAGGAAACGATTTTCATTAGAAATCATGTCGTCCTGATCTCGTGGTTGGCAAGAACCTCTAGGATCTGAAGTATGTCTAGAGAGGGTGATTAGACTACTTGACCAAATAAAAAGTAAGATTTTTCCCAATTTTAGTTGTGGGACAATTTTAGCAATTGTAACTAGTCAAGTACACCCTACACATGCATATCTAAGAGTATAGCAGCAGAAAGTAAAGATATGAAGATGTAAGTAGAGGGTAGGGAAAGGAAAATCAAACGCAAAGGTTGAAACGGCGATTGTTGGCGTGGTTCTGATAGGTGGGTCTATCGTACGTCCACGTTAGTGGAGACTTCAACCCACAGAGGGTGACGGTTGCGAGAGTCCATGAAGGGCTCCACCCACAAGGGGTCCACGAAGAAGCAGCCTTGTCTATTCCACCATGGCTTACGTCCACACAGGACTAGCCTCACTCGGGGTAGATCTTCACGAAGTACGCGATCTCCTTGCCCTTACAAACTTCTTGGTTCAAATCCAAAACACGAAGTAGGAGGCTCCCAAGAGACACATAACCAATCTTGAAGGCGCCACCCTTCAAAAGGTAATAGATGTTGTAGAACGATGAACTCCTTGCTCTTGTGCTTCAAGAGATAGTCTCCTCAACACTCAATCACTCTCTCATAGATTTGGCATCGGTAGGAGAGATTGATTTGGTGCAAAGAAACTTGCGAAGGCTATAGATCAAGTTTCTAATGGATGGATTGGAATCTCTTCATCTCAACACATGAGTAGGTGGCCCTCTCTCAGAAAATGGATATGGCAAGTGTGTGTGTGTGTGTGTTCTGAGTGCTTCCTGTGCGAATAAAAGGTGGTGGAGGGGTATATATAGGCATCTCCCAAAATCGACAGACCAGAAAGTTGGTCACTGACTTTCGGTGGCACCGATATGGAAGTTGGTGGTACCGAGAGATTAGGGTTTGACAAAGGTTCTATCTTTGGAAAAATTGGTAGGGCCAAAATGGAATTCTTGATGGCACCGATTTTTATGTGTAGGCTTTGGACACGGATTTTTGTGAGAGAATTTGTGAGTATTTTTGCTGGCTATCTCTAAGCACTTGAGCAACCAATTCATCATAAATACCTCACCCACTTTTAATAGTATTGGCTTTCCTATGGACTCGAAAGTGATTTCTCACAAATATAAAATGAAGAGTCCTCTTGCTTGAAGCTTGGCCAATCCTTTCCTTTCATGACATCAACGGGTTTCTCCTCACAATCCTTTAGCCAGTGCTTCTTTGAACGTTCTTGAAATATACTTGGATAGAATCATTTGTTCAATGATACATATGTTGTTATTAATTACCAAAACCACCTTACGGAGCAATTGTGTTTTCACAACCGCGTGCAGCCTCGCCATGAAGATATGTGTCACTACGGGTACTCTAGCATTGATCCTCCATTCCCTCACCGGACCCTCATTGCGCCGTTGGCCATTCATGTGAAGAACCGATGACGGATCTGGATAGGATCCAGATCCATGAAATCCCACCAACGCTAGAGAACCCGTCGGTTCCCGACGGCCATGAGGGCTAGCACCGTCGTCGCACAACCAAGGGCACCGCCCTGGCCGCTACATGTGTTCTCCTCGCTGGACTCGCCCTAGCCGATCCATGAGGGTTAGTGTTGCATCCAGCATCCCGGCCCATTCGACGTTGGGCCCGCCACCACCGCAGCCTATGCCAACAACACGACGGAGGGGAGGCCGCCTCGTGGTTGACTACTGGAGTGCTTAAGATCGCCCCCCTAGCGGCACCCTAGGGAGGCATCGTGAGGGGGGTCTTGTGTTTCTAAATCACCCTATCTAGTAGTGGTCTCATCATGTTCACCAAGTTCTTAGAGACGACCTTATAAATCACATTATTACATATACATAAACTTATAGGCCTAAAATCTAAAAGTTTGGTAAGATTAGCAGGTTTCGGGATAAGAATGATGGAAGTTCATTTACACCCTCTCGTATGGTAGTACAAAATCAGGGTTATTTACGCAAAACCACCACAGTTTAGGCTAGGGTAACAACTTGGTAGTACATTTGTGACAAGGCACAAATAATCACCATCTCCGCGACTAACCTATAACATCGAGCACTGATTATTTGATAAGTTCATGAAAACGGCAAAACTGACAAGTTGACCCCACCTGTCGGGTTCACGTGGCGAAGACCAAAATCTTTGATCGACTGATGTGGCAAATGATATGTGGTCCCCACCTGTCAATGACTAGAGGGTCATCTTCTTCACAACATTCTATCTATTGGGCATTCCATCGAGCACCTTCTGTGCATTCATACTCTTGTCACTGAGGATGACACAACATGCTGTGGGTGGTCCCACCTATCAATGACTAGAGGGTCATCTTCTTCACAACATTCTATCTATGGGGCATTCCATCGAGCACCTTCTCTGCGTTCATACTCTTGTCACTTAAGACGACATATCACGATGTGGCACGCCATCGAACACACCCTCCAACAATGAAGCCCGCTGAAGCGTGGGTGATGAAGGTGCCCTCCATCCTGGCCGTGAGTTCGCAAAGCTCTTCCTGTCCACCTACCAGGGTGCAGCGGTTTGTGGTTGGAGGTGGAGAAGACAATTGTAGCGTGACCGATTCTGGACGTTCGGGTTGGAGGCGGAGCAGTTTGAGAAGCCACGTCGTTTAGACAGGTGGGCCCTATTTATCGGTTTCGGTGTTGAATTCAATAATCAGTGCTCACCGTTATAGGTTAGGCGTAGAGTTGGTGAATTTTTTTTCCTTATATCAAGTTATTACCTTAGCCTCGACTGTGATAATTTTGTGTAAATAACTCACAAAATCACCACTCGTACGTATAAGTAAGATTTTATAAATCGACCAGCTCACACGCATACATAGCCTCTTGCCACATGTCGTATTATTCTTTCATGACTGAGTATCACCCTGCACGTATCCGCCGTAGCCTCTTGCCACACGTTCTATTCTTGTACGAGTTTTTTTTTTGACGGACCATGAGCATGTATCCGCTTCGGAGTCGGATGCAAAGCCCGTTCAACAGACCGGCCAGGGAACGGCCGTCTGGTAGCTATAAAAACGTGGAAGGGATACAGCTCGGTCCCTCGTCCTACCTGCATCGGAAGTTCGGAACTCGCTGGGCAACATCTGCGCCATGGCGACCGGGCAATCCCGATACGGCTACGGGAAGCTGATGGTAAGCTACGGCGGGAAGCTCCATCGCTTCTCCGAAGGCGGCGGGACGCGGTACATCGGGGGCGAGCACCTGGTGGTGACGGTTAGCCAGTCCATCTCGCTGCACGAGCTCCCCGACCGGCTGGCCACGGCCGTGGGCTGCTTCAACATCGCTATCAAGTACGTCCGCCCCGGCGAGCCCCTGGACGCGCTCCACAATGTGGTGACCGCCGGCGACGTCCGGGACCTGCTAGATTGGGTGCTATACCGGGACATCCATCTCAAACTGCTCCGCCCCAACCCAGCGGACATCCCTCAAGTCCGGGTCTTCGTGGACCGCGTGGATGGGCGGTCGCCGCTCCCGGAGGCGCTCTTCACTCCCGCTCCAAGCACGCCGAGCGCAGCGCCCGCCGAGGAGCCGGTGTCTCTGCCCTCGCTCAAGCGGCGAACTGCGTCGGCTCCTTAGCTGTCAACAAAGTTGCCGGACCACACGTCGCAGCCCTTCTCTCCGGCTCCGGGCCTCATCCATCGGAGCGTATCGGCGCCTTCACTGTCACGGCCGTCAACGGGGGCCGGCACAACATCTTCTACGACGACAATTGCGAGAAACACACGTGGGATGTCGCACCCAACGCGGCAATGCAGGCGCTCCCGGCTCCGGTGTTGGTGTTGCTGATGCCAGTAGCGCCGGTCATAGTGTACCAGGACTACCAGCCCGTGATCCCAGTATACCAGGGGTTCGTCGTGCGTGATTGTGATGTGCACCGCCTCAAGCAGATCAGGTAGATCTCACCAATTAATCATCGTATAGAGTGCAAACTTGATCGTCTTTGATAAAAAAAAATTGTGTTCATCCTTTCAAAATAAAAGATAAAAAAAAGTGTAGTCTTATATGCAGGTGTCACTCTCATGTACCACTACCAATTAGCTATGATATGGACAGTATTGGTGAAGGCGCAATACAAGGAGCCAACAACCTTGACGTGAAGAAACTCAATCTCAAGTTTATTATTAGTGTTTTGACGACATGCAAGTGATAGCTTTTGAGTACTTAGTTGACATGATCATCCTATTTTGTTCATGTGTTCGAATTTTCCTCCTTTTGGCAATATCAATGTTTGATATTTTACTTTTCCTTTGTAACAAGGTTTGATCTCTTTTTAATCCTTTGTAACAATGTAATGAGTTGTGATCTACTACACATGTACAGACTATCCTCTCTTACTGTGAGGTCTACGCTTGGCCAATCTCGACAAGCGATTACCTTTAACGTGTATTCCTTATATCTAAATTGTAGCATACACAAGGTAATGGTCATGTAGCCTATTACTGTGAGATCTAAGTGATCTTCAAAGTGTTATATTCACACAATTGAGGTTGACAATTTTTCAAGTTTACACTTGAGTATCGATTTTTTGCATTTTTATTACACAACCATGATGGTTTTCTAATTTACCGCCCGCAAATTAATTATCTCTGGTTCCCCATGTAGGCAAAGATGACTGCCAAAGAATTTCAGGAGCTTGCCCTCAATGGCCACAATTACCCTACATGGGCTATGGACATCAAGATCAGTCTTGCGTCCCGTGGGATAGCGCGTGCAATCCAGCCCCCGGAGATTCCTCTCCCGGCTGGAGCCACGCCGCTGACAAAACAGCAGAATTATGCTGCCTTATTCATCATAAGGCACCATATTCATCCAGATCTCAAGTCTGAGTATTTACAGGAGGAATCTCCTAGTACTCTGTTTCTGGGCCTCAAAACGAGGTATGAACAGCAGAACGCAGTAGTCCTGCCAGAAGCACTCCATGATTGGACTCATCTCCGCCTTCAGGATTTCAAGTCCATTGGTGAGTACAATCATGTTGTTCATAAGATATGTTCCAAACTACACTTTTGTGAGAAGGAACCTACTCAGGGGGAGATGATAGAGAAAACTTTATCTACTATGCTCCCTTCGGATAGGATCCTCCAACAGCAATATCGTGCTCGCAACTACACTGTCTATTCCGAGCTTATTCGCATGTTACTTCAGGTTGAAAAGCATGATGAGCTACTCGCTAAGAATGGCTCTCAGCGCCCAGTTGGGGCACAACCTTTACCTGAAGTTCATCTGAATGTTGTGAATAGACAGAAGTTTAATGGTACCTTTCGAGGTAAACATTCCAATTCTGACCACAAGCACAAGCGAAATGGGAACAGAAAATTCAGAAACATGGGCAAGGGAAAAGACACTTCAAAGCCAAAGTTCGATAAATCTAAACTTTGCAACAAGTGTGGATGCTACTCGCATTCTACTGAAAAATGCTCAATGCCCAAGCATTTGGTCATGTTGTACCAGCAATCTCAGGGACGCAAAGCACCTCAAGGGAAAAGGCTTGAAGCTAACTTCAACCTACATCCGCATAGCGCAAATGGAGCTGGTGATTCGCATGATATTCCTCCTGGACCGAGCAACGCCTGTTGGGGAACGTCGCAGGGGAAACAAAAAATTTCCTACGCGCACGAAGACCTACCATGGTGATGTCCATCTACGAGAGGGGATTTCCGATCTACGTACCCTTGTAGATCGCACAGCAGAAGCGTTAAGAAACGCGGTTGATGTATTGGAACGTCCTCACGTCCCTCGATCCACCCCGCGAACCGTCCCATGAACCGTCCCGCGATCCGTCCCACGATCCGATCCGATCTAGTGCCGAACGGATGGCACCTCCGCGTTCAGCACACGTACAGCTCGACGATGATCTCGGCCTTCTTGATCCAGCAAGAGAGACGGAGAGGTAGATGAGTTCTCCGGTAGCGTGACGGCGCTCCGGAGGTTGGTGGTGATCTAATCTCAGCAGAGCTCCGCCCGAGCTCCGCAGAAACGCGATCTAGAGGTAAAACCGTGGAGATATGTGGTCGGGCTGCCGTGGCAAAAGTTGTCTCAAATCAGCCCTAATAGCTCCATATATATAGGAGGAGGGGAGGGGAGGCTTGCCTCGAGGCTCAAGGAGCCCCAAGGGCTGCGCCACCAAGGGAGGAGGAGTCCTCCTCCAATTCTAGTCCAACTAGGATTGGAAGGTGGAGTCCTTCTCTCCTTTCCCACCTCCTTTTTTTCTTTTCTCTTTAATTTTCTATCTCTAGCGCATCGGGCCTTCTTGGGCTGTCCCACCAGCCCACCAAGGGCTGGTGCGCCACACCCAAGGCCTATGGGCTTCCCCGGGGTGGGCTGCCCCCCTCCCCCCCCCCCCCCCCTCCCCGGTGAACGCCCGGAACCCATTCGTCATTCCCGGTAACTCTGAAAACCTTCCGGTAATCAAATGAGGTCATCATATATATCAATCTTCGTTTCCGGACCATTCCGGAAACCCTCGTGACGTCCGTGATCTCATCCGGGACTCCGAACAACATTCGGTAACCAACCATATAACTCAAATACGCATAAAACAACGTCGAACCTTAAGTGTGCAGACCCTGCGGGTTCAAGAACTATGTAGACATGACCCGAGTGATTCCTCGGTCAATATCCAATAGCGGGACCTGGATGCCCATATTGGATCCCACATATTCTACGAAGATCTTATCGTTTGAACCTTAGTGCCAGGAATTCATATAATCCCGTATGTCATTCCCTTTGTCCTTCGGTATGTTACTTGCCCGAGATTCGATCGTCACTATCCGCATACCTATTTCTATCTCGTTTACCGGCAAGTCTCTTTACTCGTTCCGTAATACAAGATCCCGCAACTTACACTAAGTCACATTGCTTGCAAGTCTTGTGTGTGATGTTGTATTACCGAGTGGGCCTCGAGATACCTCTCCGTCACACGGAGTGACAAATCCTAGTCTCGATCCATACTAACTCAACGAACACCTTCGGAGATACCTGTAGAGCATCTTTATAGTCACCCAGTTACGTTGCGACGTTTGATACACACAAAGCATTCCTACGGTGTCAGTGAGTTATATGATCTCATGGTCATAGGAACAAATACTTGACATGCAGAAAACAGTAGCAACAAAATGACACGATCAACATCCTACGTCTATTAGTTTGGGTCTAGTCCATCACATGATTCTCCTAATGATGTGATCCCGTTATCAAGTGAGAACACTTGCCTATGGTCAGGAAACCTTGACCATCTTTGATCAACGAGCTAGTCAACTAGAGGCTTACTAAGGACAGTGTTTTGTCTATGTATCCACACATGCATTGTGTTTCCAATCAATACAATTATAACATGGATAATAAACGATTATCATGAACAAAGAAATATAATAATAACTAATTTATTATTGCCTCTAGGGCATATTTCCAACAGTCTCCCACTTGCACTAGAGTCAATAATCTAGTTCACATCACCATGTGATTCCAACGAATCCAACACCCATATAGTTATGGGGTCTGATCACGTCTTGCTCGTGAGAGAGGTTTTAGTCAACGGTTCTCAAACTTTCAGATCCGTGTGTTCTTTACAAATCTTTATGTCATCTTATAGATGCTGCTACTATGTGCTATTCGTAAATACTCCAAATATCTACTCTACTATACGAATCCGTTTCACTACTCATAGTTATTCGGATTAGTGTCAAAGCTTGCATCGACGTAACCCTTTACGACGAACTCTTTAACCACCTCCATAATCGAGAAAAATTCCTTAGTCCATCAGTTACTAAGGATAAATTTTGACCGCTGCTAGTGATTCAATCATGGATCACTCTGTGTACCTCTCAACAGACTTTGAGTCAAGGCACACATCAGGTGCGGTACCCAGCATGGCATACTTCAGATTCTACGGCCAAGGCATAGAAGATTACCTTCGTCTATTCTCTTTATTCTGCCGGGGTCGGGTTTTGAGTCATACTCAAATTCACACCTTACAACGCAACCAAGAACTCCGTCATTGCTGATCTATTTTGAACTCCTTCAAAAACTTGTCAAGGCATGCATCTTGTTGAAACTTCTATCAAGCGCTTCTGATCTATCTCCATAGATCTTTGATGCTCAACGTTCAAGTAGCGCAATCCAGGTATTCCTTTGAAAACTCCTTTCAAACAACCTTGTATGCTTTACAGAAATTACTTCTGATCCACAATATGTCAACCACATATACTTATCAGAAATTCTATAGTGCTCCCACTCACTTCTTTGGAAATACAAGTTTCTCATAAACCTTGTACAACCCAAAAATTCTTTGATCATCGCATCAAAGTGTATATTCCAACTCCGAGATGCTTGCACCAGTCCATTGAAGGATCGCTGGTGCTTGCATACTTGCTAGTATCTTTAGGATCGACAAAACCTCCTGGTTGTATCACATACAATGTTTGCTCAAGGAAACCGTCGAGGAAACAACGTTTTGACATCCTATGTGCAATATTTCATAAATAATGCATCAACTACTAACATAATTCTAACAGACTTTTAGCATCACTACGAGCAAGAAAGTCTCATCATAGTCAACTGTTTGATCTTGTCAGAAACATCTTTGCGACAAGTCGAGCTTTTCTTAATAGTGACTTATCACCATCATTGTCTGTCTTCCTTTTAAAGATCCATCTTTACTCAATAGTCCTATGACCATCAAGTAGTTCTTCCAAAGTCTACACTTTGTTTTCATACATGGATCCTCTCTCGGATTTCATGGCTTCCAGCCATTTGTCGGAATCCGGGCCCACCATTGCTTTCTCCATAACTCGTAGGTTCACTGTTGCTCAACAACATGACCTCCAAGACAGGGTTACCGTACCACTCTGCAGTAGTACGCGACCTTGTCAACCTACGAGGCTTGTAGTAACTTGATCCGATGCTCGATGATCACCATCATCAGCTTTCACTTCAATTGGTGTAGGCGCCACGGGAACAACTTCCTGCGCCCTGCTACACACTGGTTGAAGTGATGGTTCAATAACCTCATCAAGTTCTACCACCCTCCCACTCAATTCTTTCGAGAGAAACCTTTCCTCGAGAAAGGATCTGTTTCTAGAAACAAACACTTTGCTTTCGGATCTGAGATAGGAGACGTACCCAACTGTTTTGGATATCCTATGAAGATGCATTTATCCGCTTTGGGTTCGAGCTTATCAGACTGAAACTTTTTCACATAAGTGTCGAAGCCCCAAACTTTCAAGAAACGACAGTTTAGATTTCTCTAAACCTCAGTCTATACTGTGTCATCTCAACGGAAATACGCGGTGCCCTATTTAAAGTGAATGCGGTTGTCTCTAATACATAACCCATAAACGATAGTGGTAATTCGATATGAGACATCATAGCATGCACCATACCAAATAGTGCGTGGCTATGACATTCAGACACATCATCACACTATGATGTTCCAGGTGGCATGAACTACAAAACAATTTCCACATTGTCTTAACTGCGTACCAAAACTCGTAACTCAGATATTCATTTCTATGATCATATCGTAGACAGTTTATCCTCTTGTTACGACGAACTTCACTCCTGAAACAGATTTGAACCTTTAAATATTTCAGACTTGTGATTCATTAAGTAAATACTCTTGTATCTGCTCAAATCGTCATTGAAGTAAGAACATAATGATATCCACTGCGTGCCTCAACACCCATTGGACTACATACATCAAAATGTATCACTTCCAACAAGTTACTATCTTGTTTCATCTCAATGAAAACAAGGCCTTGCTCATGTGGTATGATTTGCATGTCACTAGTGATTCAAAATCAAGTGAGTATAAAGATCCATCAGCATGGAGCCTCTTCATGCAATTTATACCAACATGACTCAAGCGGCAGTGCCACAAGTAAGTGGTACTATCATCATTACCTCGTATCTTTTGGCACCAATATCATGAACATGTGTAACACTACGATCGAGATTCAATAAACCATTGAAGGTGATCATTCAAGCAAATAGAGTAACCATTATTCTTTTTAAATGAATAATCGTATTGCAATAAACACGATCCAATCATGTTCATGCTTAACGCAAGCACCAAATAACAATTATTTAGGTTTAACACCAATCCCGATGGTAGAGGGAGTGTGCGATGTTTGATCATATCAACCTTGGAAACACTTCCAACACGTATCGTCACCTCGCCTTTAGCTAGTCTCCGTTTATGCCGTAGCTTTCATTTCGTGTTACTAATCACTTAGCAACCGAACCGGTATCCAATACCCTCGTGCTACTAGGAGTACTAGTAAAGTACACATCAACATCATGTATATCAAATATACTTCTTTCGACTTTTGCCAGCCTTCTTATCTACCAAGTATCTAGAGTTGCTCCGCCTCAGTGACCGTTCCCCTCATAACAGAAGCACTTAGTCCCGGGCTTGGGTTTAATCTGGGGTCTCTTCATTAGTGTAGCAACTGCTTTGCCGTTTCACGAAGTATCCCTTCTAGCCCTTGCCTTTCTCGAAACTTAGTGGTTTTACTAACCATCAACTATTGATGCTCCTTCTTGATTTCTACTTTCGCAGTGTCAAACATCGCGAATCGCTCAAGGATCATTGTATCTATCCTTGATACGTTATAGTTCATCACGAAGCTCTCACAGCTTGGTGGCAGTGACTTTGGAGAACCATCACTATCTTATCTGGAAGATCAACTCCCACTTGATTCAAGCGATTGTCGTACTCAGATAATCTGAGCACACGCTCAATGATTGAGCTTTTCTCCTCTACTTCGTGGACAAAGAATCTTGTCGGAGGTCTCATACCTCTTAACAAGGGCACAAGCATGAAATCACAATTTCATCTCTTTAGAACATCTCTTATGTTCCGTGACGTTTCAAAACGTCTTCGGCGCCTTGCTTCTAAGCCATTAAATATTTTGTACTGAACTATCGTGTAGTCATCAGAAATGTGTATGTCGGATGTTCACAACATCTACAGACGACGCTCGAGGTGCAGCACACCGAGTGGTGCATTAAGGACATAAGCCTTCTGCGCAGCAAGGAGGACAATCCTCGGCTTTACAGACTCAGTCTGCAAAGTTTGCTACTATCAACTTTCAACTAAATTTTCTCTAGGAACATATAAAAATAGTAGAACTATAGCGCAAGCTACATCGTAATTCGCAAAGACCATTAGACTATATTCATGACAATTAGTTCAATTAATCATATTACTTAAGAACTCCCACTCAAAAAGTACATCTCTCTAGTCATTTGAGTGGTACATGATCCAAATCCACTATCTCAAGTCCGATCATCACGTGAGTCGAGAATAGTTTCACTAGTAAGCATCTCTATGCTAATCATATCAACTATACGATTCATGCTCGACCTTTCGGTCCCATGTGTTCCGAGGCCATGTCTGCACATGCTAGGCTCGTCAAGCTTAACCCGAGTGTTCCGCGTGTGCAACTATTTTGCACCCATTGTATGTGAACGTTGAGTCTATCACACCCGATCATCACGTGGTGTCTCGAAACGAAGAACTGTCGCAACGGTGCACAGTCGGGGAGAACACAATTTCGTCTTGAAATTTTAGTGAGAGATCACCTCATAATGCTACCGTCGTTCTAAGCAAGATAAGGTGCATAAAGGATTAACATCACATGCAATTCATAAGTGACATGATATGGCCATCATCATGTGCTTCTTGATCTCCATCACCAAAGCACCGGCACGATCTTCTTGTCACCGGCGCCACACCATGATCTCCATCAACGTGTCGCCATCGGGGTTGTCCTGCTACTCATGCTATTACTACTAAAGCTACATCCTAGCAAAATAGTAAATGCATCTGCAAGCACAAACGTTAGTTTAAAGACAACCCTATGGCTCCTGTCGGTTGCCGTACCATCGACGTGCAAGTCGATATTATCTATTACAACATGATCATCTCATACATCCAATATATTACAACACATCGTTGGCCATATCACATCACAAGCATACCCTGCAAAAACAAGTTAGACGTCCTCTAATTTGTTGTTGCATGTTTTACGTGGTGACCATGGGTATCTAGTAGGATCGCATCTTACTTACGCAAACACCACAACGGAGATATATGAATTGCTATTTAACTTTATCCAAGGACCTCCTCGGTCAAATCCGATTCAACTAAAGTTGGAGAAACCGACACTTGTCAATCATCTTTGAGCAACGGAGTTACTCGTAGCGATGAAACCAGTCTCTCGTAAGCGTACGAGTAATGTCGGTCCAAGCCGCTTCAATCCAACAATACCGTGGAATCAAGAAAAGACTAAGGAGG
This sequence comes from Hordeum vulgare subsp. vulgare, assembly GCF_904849725.1. Lineage (NCBI taxonomy): Eukaryota > Viridiplantae > Streptophyta > Magnoliopsida > Poales > Poaceae > Hordeum > Hordeum vulgare. The sequence continues at coordinate 398,442,071 of NC_058519.1, forward strand.
GCAGCAAGACGCACATCACCGCCCACAAAAACTTTTGTGTTCTACTCGAGATTACATCTACGCATGAACCTAGCTCATGATGCCACTGTTGGGGAACGTCGCAGGGGAAACAAAAAATTTCCTACGCGCACGAAGACCTACCATGGTGATGTCCATCTACGAGAGGGGATTTCCGATCTACGTACCCTTGTAAATCGCAGAGCAGAAGCGCTAAGAAACACGGTTGATGTAGTGGAACGTCCTCACGTCCCTCGATCCGCCCCGCGAACCGTCCCACGAACCGTCCCGCGATCCGTCCCATGATCCGATCCGATCTAGTGTCGAACGGACGGCACCTCCGCGTTCAGCACACGTACAGCTCGACGATGATCTCGGCCTTCTTGATCCAGCAAGAGAGACGGAGAGGTAGATGAGTTCTCCGGCAGCGTGACGACGCTCCGGAGGTTGGTGGTGATCTAATCTCAGCAGGGCTCCGCCCGAGCTCCGCAGAAACGCGATCTAGAGGTAAAACCGTGGAGGTATGTGGTCGGGCTGCCGTGGCAAAAGTTGTCTCAAATCAGCCCTAATAGCTCCATATATATAGGAGGAAGGGAGGGGAGGCTTGCCTTGAGGCTCAAGGAGCCCCAAGGGCTGCGCCACCAAGGGAGGAGGAGTCCTCCTCCAATCCTAGTCCAACTAGGATTGGAAGCTGGAGTCCTTCTCTCCTTTCCCACCTCCTTTTTTTTCTTTTCTCTTTGATTTTCTATCTCTGGCGCATATGGCCTTCTTGGGTTGTCCCACCAGCCCACCAAGGGCTGTTGCGCCACCCCCAAGGCCTATGGGCTTCCCCGGGGTGGGCTGCCCCCCCCCCCCCCCCCCCCGGTGAACACCCGGAACCCATTCGTCATTCCCGGTACATTCTCGGTAACTCCGAAAACCTTCCGGTAATCAAATGAGATCAGCCTATATATCAATCTTCGTTTTCGGACCATTCCGGAAACCCTCGTGATGTCTGTGATCTCATCCGGGACTCCGAACAACATTCGGTAACCAACCATATAACTCAAATACGCATAAAACAACATCGAACCTTAAGTGTGCAGACCCTGCGGGTTCGAGAACTATGTAGACATGACCCGAGTGACTCCTCGGTCAATATCCAATAGCGGGACCTGGATGCCCATATTGGACCTCGGTGCCAGGGATTCATATAATACAGTATGTCATTCCCTTTGTCCTTCGGTATGTTACTTGCCCGAGATTCGATCGTCAGTATCCGCATACCTATTTCAATCTCGTTTACCGACAAGTCTCTTTACTCGTTCCGTAATACAAGATCCCGCAACTTCCACTAAGTCACATTGCTTGCAAGGCTTGTGTGTGATGTTGTATTACCGAGTGGGCCCCGAGATACCTCTCCGTCACACGGAGTGACAAATCCCAGTCTCGATCCATACGAACTCAACGAACACCTTCGGAGATACCTGTAGAGCATCTTTATAGTCACCCAGTTACGTTGCGACGTTTGATACACACAAAGCATTCCTCCGGTGTCAGTGAGTTATATGATCTCATGGTCATAGGAACAAATACTTGACACGCAGAAAACAGTAGCAACAAAATGACACGATCAACATGCTACGTCTATTAGTTTGGGTCTAGTCCATCACATGATTCTCCTAATGATGTGATCCCGTTATCAAGTGAGAACACTTGCTTATGGTGAGGAAACCTTGACCATCTTTGATCAACGAGCTAGTCAACTAGAGGCTTACTAGGGACAGTGTTTTGTCTATGTATCCACACATGCACTGTGTTTCCAATCAATATAATTATAGCATGGATAATAAACGATTATCATGAACAAAGAAATATAATAATAACTAATTTATTATTGCCTCTAGGGCATATTTCCAACAACGCCATGATTCCTTATCCACTTGAGGACCCTGCTGAAACGGAGGCCATGTTGCTTGAGTACACCTCAAACGATGTGTTTGGCGACTTTGACTAGTCCCTCGACCTCCTTAGTGATCTACTTAATTATGTCCATTTGTGACGATTGTAATAAGAACATAAGTTTGTTGTTGTATTTTGTAATAAGAACATAATGTATTGTATCAGCACATTTGATATAATAAGATTGTATTCTATGTATTAACATGAGGTTTTCTTATTGAAAATTCTTTTGTTTTATATAGTTTTTCTACGGGTACAATCCGATGGAATAGGAATTATGTCTTGTGGACAGTGGTACCACAAACTCCATACTGAGGGAGGTGAAATATTTCCAAACTCTAAAAAAGATGAAAGGAGATATTCTAACTATCGCTGGACGCGATACAGTGATTGTTGGTACTGGACGTGCCATATTCACCCTCCCAAGTGGTACAGAAGTGACGATAGAGGATGCTTTATTGTATCCCGACTCATCACGTACCCTGATCAGTTATCGAGATATTCGTAAGAATGGTTTTCATATTAAAACCCATGAAGACAACAAAGAGGAGTATCTACTCTTTACCAAAGATCGCGGATATGGCAAAAAGGTACATGAGAAAATTCCTTCTCTATCGTCTGGTTTATACTATACGTACATCAAACTCGTGGAACATGTTGCATACAAAGTAATTTTTCAGAATGTTGACGCATTCCAAACCTGGCATGATCGCCTAGGCCATCCTGGAATAGGGATGATGAGAAAAATTACTAGCAATTCCATTGGTCATAATTTGCTTGAGTCAAAATTTCCTCAATCTTCTGATTTTGTGTGCACATCTTGTGCCACGGGAAAGCTAATTTTGAGGTCCTCGCATCTCAAAATATAAGCTGAACCACTATTCAAGGAGACATTTGTGGTCCCATTCAGCCATTATCTGGACCTTTCTGGTATTTCATGGTTTTGATTGACGCATCTACACGATGGTCACATGTGTGTCTTCTATCCACACGAAACCATGCATTTGCCAAGATAATGAGGCAAGTCATTAAGTTGCAAGCCCATTATCCTGACAGTTGAATTAAGACAATTCGAATGGACAATGCTGCAGAATTCTCCTCACGAGCTTTCAATGATTATTGCATGGCTTTGGGGATTGAAGTTCAGCACTCTGTTCCATATGTCCATACACAAAATGGTTTGGCTGAAGCATTAATTAAGAGGATTAAACTCATTGCAAGACCTTTGTTGACGAACTGCAACTTGCCAACCTCTTGCTGTGGTCATGCAGTTTTACACGCTGCTGAATTGATACAATTGAGGCCAACTGCATATCACAGTTCTTCCCCTCTGGTATTGGTACGTGGAAATCCTCCATGCATTTCCCATCTGCGGAAGTTCGGATGTGTTGCATACATCCCGATCTCACCACCGCAGCGGACATCTATGGGCCCACACAGAAAGTTAGGAATCTATGTGGGGTACAAATCACCGTCGATTATCAAGTACCTCGAACCCCTAACTGGGGATCTGTTCACAGCCCGTCAGGCTGATTGCATATTCAATGAGGAACATTTTCCAACATTAGGGGGAGATTTCAAGTACGAGAAAGAATGCCCGGAAATTGATTGGAATGCTCATGCCATTTCATCCTCTGATCCACGTACCCATGAGACCAAACTTCAAGTTCGAAAGATCATTAATTTGCGACATCTTGCAAATAATCTGCCAGATTCATTTACTGATCTAAAAGGTGTTACAAAATCCTTAAATCCGGCCAGAAACGCACCACAAAGAGTGGAGGTACCAATAAAAATCACTCAACTCCCTGTTCCTAAAAAGAGGGGGAGTAGTATGGCTTCTGACCTGGAGTTAGCTTCTAGCAAGCAGCAAAGAAAATCGAGGAGAAAATCCTCGAAGTCAGTAAATGCAGGTCAACTCAACGTTGACAAACACCTCATGGGCAGTTCACACCTAGTGGAAAGGCAACTTCCACAACCCAGCTTCAGTGTATACAAACTAGCCAGAACATCGGAACACCCAGACTCAATCGTATTGGGAAATCACAAAGAGTCTCTAGGGGTGCAAGAAATTTCCATCAACTATGTTGATTCTGGAGAATCATTTGACCGCAAGACTACGACTGTTGACATATATTTTGCTGAAAAGATTGCAGATACCCTTATCACTGATCATGATCCAAGGTCTATCGTCGAGTGCCAAAGGCACTCCACTGGCCTAAATGGAAGGATGCAATCCAAGCAGAAATTGCCTTGCTTAACAAAAGAAAGGTATTCACTGAAGCAATACCTACACCTCCCAATGTTTTCCCTGTGGGATTCAAATGGGTTTTTCTCCGAAAACGGAATGAGAACAATGAGGTGGTGAGATATAAAGCAAGGCGCGTAGCACAAGGTTTTACGCAGAAACTCGGCATTGATTTGAATGAAACATACTCTCCAGTAATGAGTGGAACCACTTTCTGATATATTATATCTTTGGCAGTGCAAAATCGTCTATCCATGCAGTTGATGGACGTCGTGACCGCATATCTTTATGGGTCACTAGATTCGAACATATATATGAAGGTTCCTGACGGAATCTCTGTCCCAAATAACAGTGCAAAACACAACATGTATTGTGTAAAGTTGAATAAGTCATTGTATGGCTTAAAACAGTCGGGACGGATGTGGTACAACCGACTAAGTGAGTTCCTTCTTCAGAAAGGTTACTCCAATAGTGATGATTGCCCATGTGTCTTCATCAAGAAGTCCTCTACAGGATTTTGCATCATTTATGTGTATGTTGATGATCTCAACATCATCGGCTGTGCACCAGACATTGATGAAGCACGCAATCACCTAAAGATGGAATTTGAGATGAAGGATTTGGGTAAAACCAAATTTTGCTTAGGTATTCAACTTGAGCACCTTCCCTTAGGAATCATGGTACACCAAGCTGCCTATATCCAGAAAATATTGGAGAAATTCAATATGGACAAATCCTATCCATCTAAAACTCCTATGGTGGTTCGATCTCTAGACGTAGAGAAAGATCCGTTCAGACCTAGGGATGATGGAGAAGAGGTGTTGGGACCTGAAGTTCCATACCTCGGTGTTGTTGGAGCGCTTATGTATCTTGCAAATTGCACAAGACCTGATATTGCATTTGCAGTGAATCTACTTGCTAGACACAGCGCGGCTCCCACCAAACGGCATTGGTGTGGAGTAAAGAATATCTTTCGATATCTCCAAGGCACAAAGGATCTTGGCCTATTTTTTCAGTTCCAGCGAAATCTGGACTCTGATATGATTGGGTATGCAGATGTCGGTTATTTGTCTGATCCCCATAATGCCAGATCTCAGACCGGTTTTGTGTTCCTACATGGTGGTACAGCTATATCATGGAAGTCTTCAAAACAGACTCTAGTGGCTACATCTACCAATCATTCTGAAATAATTTCATTATTTGAAGCATCATGTGAATGTGTATGGCTTCGTAGAATGATAAACCACATACAACAACCATGTGAAATTGGTTCGATAGAATCACCCACCATTATCTATGAGGATAATGCGGCATGTGTTGCACAGATGCAAACAGGATACATCAAGAGTAATATCACTAAGCATATTTCTCCTAAATGGTTTTTCCCCCACAATCTTCAGAAAAGCGGGGAAATAAGCATTCTGCAAGTCAAATCATGCGACAACCTTGCTGATTTATTTACTAAGTCTCTACCAAACTCAACATTCCAGAAATATGTTCATGGAATTGGTATGCGACGACTTAGCGACTTGCAGGCAACAGGGGGAGTCTCTTCTTGAGATATCCTTGTTCAATAACATCACATTATGCTATCTCTTTGTGAGTTTCTGTTTCAGGTTCTATCAAGTTTTCATGAAGAACTTTTTGGAGGAGAATCTTTTCAAGATGATAGCCCTACCTGGATGATCGTGAGACGATTCTACATGGTCAAGCGTAGATTAGGGGGAGTGTTGAGATTAATTACACTAATGTAATTAGGGAATCTACTCTTCCCAACCGTCGGGCGGTTCTGTCCTCAACCGACGCCTCTCCCGCTCGTCCTGGAACCGGCGTCTCTTCTCAGAGCGTCGCGTCTGTCCAGGCCATATTTATACCGTGTGTAAACAGTAACGAATGATATCTGAATCAGTTTTTCCTAAACACTTCCAAACAAGGTGGTGTGCTTGGAGTGGTCTTCGTCCACGAAAATGTCGGCGGCAACCGCGGACCAGGGAGGAGCTGATGAGGGTGCCGAGGGGTGTGGACGCCGATGAGGTCCTAGGTGCCACATCAGGCGGTGACGGGGTCACGGGCATCCACATGCAGAGCGGGCGATGACTGGCAAGGCAAGCAGCTCTAGTGGTGCTTCTCGGGCAAGGCGCGCGTCTTCCCAGCAGCCTGGACGAGAGGAGGTCGATGAGGCGGCTCGTGAGTCGTCGAGCTGCCGACGGGGACAAGCATGGTGGCCGACCATGGCGGCAGAAGGAGTGGCCACCAGTGGCGTCCTTTGTGTGGCTGGTTTGGGAGAGAGAACCACGAAAATGAAAATGAGGAAGGAGGTGTGTGAGGATGACAGATGGGACCTATGTCCACCTCGGTGAATTGTCTTGATAGTCATTGCCACGTCCTTTAGACAGGTGGACCCTATTTATCGGTTTCGGTGTTAAATTCAATAATCAGTGTTCACCGTTATAGGTTAGGCGTAGAGTTGGTGATTTTTTTTCCTCATATACCTTAGCCTCGACTCTCGTACGTATAAGTAAGATTTTATAAATCGGCCAGCTCACACGCATACATAGCCTCTTGCACAGGCGGAGCTCCTGGTAGGGCAAGGTGTGGCGCTCGCCCCACCTTGATTTACAGGAAAAAAAATTATATAGGTATACACAGCCCATCACGCTGCATACGGTATATGTGTACAGAGCCCGTCACGCACAAACAGCCCGCCCCGTCTCCCTTTCACGGTTCCACCTCGCTTATTTTCCTCGCTTCGAGCCACCAGCGTCTCTGCTTTCCTCGCTTCGAGCCACGGTCAAAGAAACCCTAGCCGCCGCCAACAGCGCGTTCCCGACGGCCACCAGCACGCAGCAGCCTCGGCCGGTAAGCAGCAAGGCGCAGGGCCCTACCCCGCGCTCGCAGCCTGCAGGCAGCGGCGGTACCGCGGCGGCACGGGGGACCGGCGGCTAACAGGGCCGGCGCGGCGGCACGGGGGGGCCGGCGGCTAACTATTGGAAGATGTTAAAGCATTTTGCACCAAAAATGACATTCCAATACCAAATATGGATGACATGTTTACAAAATGGGGGAAATCAAGAAAAGGTGGAAGAAACAATGTCATTGCTGATCATTTTTTCCGTGTGGACACCTTCTATGTTGTTATAGACTCCATCACTACAGAATCTGATCATCGTTTCAATGAGGTATCTTCAGAGCTGCTCCAAAACTTCTCTTGTCTTGGCCCAAGAAACTCCTTTTCTAGGTTCAATGTGGTTAAGCTTGCACAACTCACAGAGATTTATCATGTGGATTTCTCTAATTATGAACGTGAACACATAGAAGATAACCTTGAGCTATTCATTATTCATATGAGAAGGGTCCAAGACTTTAGAGCTTGTCATGATATTGCAAGCCTAGCTAAAAAGATGGTTGAACTTGAAAGGCATATCATGTTCCCTACGGTTTATCGCCTCATTGAGTTGGCACTGCTACTACCGGTGGCCACGGCAACGGTTGAAAGGGCCTTTTCAACAATGAAAATCATTAAGACCGAGTTGTGCAACAAGATGTCCGGTTGCTGGCTTAATGACTTGATGGTGTGTTACATTGAACGTGGGATATTCAAAAGTCTAGATCTTGGTAAAATCAAGAAAAGTTTTCAAAAGGATGGCAGGGCACTGCCATTGCCTGGGTCCTCTAGGCGCCATCAAAGCTTTACTATTAAGCGGTATGTTTTAGATTGTTATTCTATTTAGACAAACATGTTTACATTTTCTTTACCGCTTATTCTGTTTAGGATCATTTAAAATATTAATGTACATTGTGTGTTAGCAGCTGTATGTGTTAGTGTGTGTTATATACGTTGGTTTCACATCCAACTTTTTTGGGCTTGGAGTTTGCCCCACCTTATTTATTTTTCGTCCTCCGCCACTGCCAGCCCGTGATCCCACTATACCAGGGGTTCGTCGTGCGTGATTGTGATGTGCACCGCCTCAAGCTGATCAGGTAGATCTCACCAATTAATCATCGTATAGAGTGCAAATTTGATCGTCTTTGATAAAAAAAAAGTGTATTCATCCTTTCAAAAAAAAGATAAAAGAAAGTGTAGTCTTATATGCAGGTGTCACTCTCATGTACCACTACCAATTAGCTATGATATGGACAGTATTGCTGAAGGCGCAATACAAGGAGCCAACGAACCTTGGCGTGAAGAAACTCAATCTCAAGTTTATTATTAGTGTTTTGACGACATTGAAGTGATAGCTTTTGAGTACTTGGTTGACATGATCATCCTATTTGGTTCATGTGTTCGAATTTTCCTCCTTTTGGCAATATCGATGTTTGATATTTTACTTTTCCTTTGTAACAAGGTTTGATCTCTTTTTAATCCTTTGTAACAAGGTTTGATCTCTTTTTAATAAACAATGTGAAAAGTTCGTCTGTATGTATCTAACATGGTTTGATCTCTTTTTAATAAACAATGTGAAAAGTTCATCTGTATGTATCTAACATGCAGAGGTCAAGGTACTAATACAAGTATAGGTCATGGTAATAAAAACATATTGCTATTGCTAGTTAACCTCTCTTGATCTTTCCTTTCTCTTTTCGCTTTTATTTACTTTTTACACTCCCTCCATAAATTAATATAAAAGCATTTAGAACACTACTTTAGTAATCTAAACGCTCTTATATTAGTTTACAGATGGAGGACTTCCTCCGTCCAAAAATTCTTGTCTTAAATTTGTTTAGATATAAATGTATCTAGTCACGTTTTAGTATTTAGATACATCCATTTCTAGACAAACTTAAGACAAGAATTTTGGGACGGAGGGAGTACTTTTTATCCTTGAGTTAACACCGATTGAAAAGAAGTTGGATCAAAATTGAGCTAATAATGTCAAAAGAGTTCAAAGAGTTTGAAGTAGACCGAACTTAACATACGAGGAGCCTGTAATGAGAGATCTGAAGGACTGAAATATCATCAAAAAACTAGTCATGGCATAGAAAACCTGCTATGCATGTAATAGAACCATGAGTTGATCGCAAAATCTTGTAAGCATCATCTCTAGCCTCTTCCAACTTGTTTGGGACTAAAGGCTTTGGTGGTGGTGGTGTTACTTTTCATCCGTGTGGGCATGGCGTGTATAAACCAGCTAAAACAAATTAAACTCCAGGTGTGTGGCGTTTTACCAATAGGGAAAGTGTTATTTCGTCAAATGAAATTTTCAGTTTGTCATGAGGAAATGTTTACCCGCTAGATCTCCCTACACTCTGAAGAAACAACAAAGAAAATCCGAAGAAATAAGAAGGAAATCAAATTAATCATTGAAATATGTGTGCATCAAAACCATCTAGCCTTGTTCAAGTATTTTATAAAACATATCAGATATGAATACAGATATCACTCAATCCCAATGTTCAGAGAATATTAATTTACTCTTTGCACACATATACCACATACTTATTATATTTACTTCACCTCAAAAAGGACTTACTATATTTACTAATTTTATGTTCATTTCACTTTGCACCAAGTAGTATCACCATAATTGTGTAGTTGAAGCACAGATCAGATATGTCCAGAAGTTAAATAAGGCCCAAATATGATAAATTCAGGTACATATGCAAATCGCTGAACAGACAAGAAAGGTTAATCCATTTTGTATATGAAATATTAATAGTTTAACAAGACACGAACGCAGATAGATACTTTTTTTTGCACAGATACAACACAAATGTACCTTCATTTCGGTCAAATGTGACATGGATAATGCAGATTAAATCACCCTATGAACTGCACAAGCAAACATTCTAACAGATCAATTGCCACTGCAAATATAATGTGTTCCACAATACAAACAGAAAAAGATTATAGGATTACAATTTAGGGAGCAGATAAATTGCTTAGACTCGTTAATTCAACTGACTTGATACCTTGACACGAGCAGATTGATCCTGCTAGTTGTAGGAAAAGAGGCAACAACCTTCATGCTTCCATGCACTTCCAAATCCAACTTTACACATAGCACCAGCTTGGCTACCGACAAGTGCATAAATATATATCACTACACTTTCTGCATCTTACCACTAAGCTCTGTTGTCTTGGCAGCCTTACCCGAATCCATCTCCTGCCAATAATTAGTGGGGAAATGTCAATTAACTGGAGAACATAATTAGAGAGGAATGTTAATTAACTGGAGAACAAAATTTATATAATGTTGTTTCAAAAATCAATAAACTAAACTCGATTCGGTATTACATCCAGTGGTGAATATAATGAAATGAAACAATGCATCTTGGATACAGACCTACAGAACAAATAACCTTGGTAAAATTCTAGTGCCACTTCTTCATTTGATGGCACTTTTACTCATCATGGGAATGCATAAACAATGCTTTTCTGTATAACAGTGACAGCACATATGCATAATCAATTTGGCAATTACACAAACGTAGTTGTAGGAAACCAGTGAAGGTAGAATCTAGAGAGGCAGCTACAAATTAAGTACTCCCTCTGTCTCAAAATGTAAGATGTTCTTTTACACTATCATAGTGTCAAAAACGTCCTACATTTTGAGACAGGGGTAGCTATTTATCATGTTGTGACCAATCTGAAGTCCTGAATTGCACTTGGTGCTTCAGGTAGTTAAAGTACAACACACAGAGTATGGCAATTATAGAAATAGTTTCTGCAAAGTCCAAATAGACACTATCATCATCCTATGATAGGAAAATACATCTTCCAGAGATATCTTTCCACCTAAATTTAACAGCTCAAATTCAAATAAATCAAGGCTGGAGCAAAAATACCCTAGTTCAAAAACCAATTCATATTGTAGACACGTCTTTCAATCAGAGAATTCTGATAAAACCATAATATTTCCCCTTTTATCACTATAACAATACACTTGACTAGAATGACAACATCCAACAACTAAACCAAATTAATTTTGCAACATTGTAATATTAGCAATATGCCCTGTACAGCAAATGCATCAGCTGCTGCACCGCTGCACCTCCACTCCAATTATCCTCACGGTTATGTTCAGAGATATTTATCGTGTTAGTACACGAATACTTGCAAATTCTGGTGCAAATATATGGCTGCGAGTGTGTTGTGGATGCTAGTTTATGGTAGTTCAGTTGCAGCTGGCCGGATGGCAGGAAGGTCAAGGCTATGGACGTATTGCAGTAACAGGAGGTCACATGTTGATCAAACACATGCAACAGCAAGCAAACTTAAGGGAGGGTCTTTTAGGAAGTTTAGAAATGAATGGTTTTAGTTCATTATGAGTCTGTATTCATAGGCGAACCCAGGATTAAATTTTAGAGGGGGCAAAGATGTGTCAAATGAGAAAAATTTCTTTGCAAACTGGGACAAATCACTATTTAGCTTGGTATATTACAAATACACTAAAAATTGAGTGGGGGCAGCTGCCCCCATTGCTTCTACACTGGATATGTATTGTGTTGGTAAGAGCATCTCCACTTGCCCCCCCCCCCCACACACACACACAGGCCCTCCTGGGCGACTTTTTTGCGCCGGCGGTACGAAATCGGCCCAGTCACGCCCCCAAGAGGCTGTTTTTCGCCGGCTCGGGCCGAAATTGGCCCCGGCGGTCCCAGGCCAGCGTGCTGGGGTCGCCCGCGGAGAATGTTTTGGCGCGAAAAACCGCTGGGCCCGCCGAGTCAGCGACTGGCCGCACAGTCGTCGTCCTCATCGCCTCGTTTCCCGCAGGAATCAATGCGAAGGCTGCGCCGCCGGTCAGCCTTCCATTGATTCACGGGCGGCGCAGTGAAGACACGGCGATGCACGTCCTGTCGGCTCCTCCCACGCGTTCACACGCCAACACTCCACGTGCTCGCCCGCCCGCGGCTATATAAGGCGACCCACACCCCGCCGGTGGCCACACACTTCTCCCCGCCGACGCTCTCCCCTCTTCTTCTTCGCCACCGGCCTTCTTCACCTTCTCTCCTTCTCCTCCCCAATGGCCGAACGCTACCCCAGCGATGGAGCTGCCGCCAATGGCTTCGGCCGCCGGCACCTCCTCTACGAGGCGGAGTACCCGGCGCCGCCGAACATGCGGGTGCCGGGGTCTTGGAGGCTCAGCGCCGGCAGCGTCCCGGTGCCGAGCGACGGGCGGAGATTGCGTGCATTAGGTCGGGCCTGCCGGAGAACTCGCGCAATCTCCCGCGGTACGCCCCCGACAGTGACGCGCTCTAGACGGCGTTCTTCGACCGCCGTCACGCTGACCAGCTCGCTGCCACCAACGGGGTCGAACCCCGCGGCCGGCACAACTCCGAGGGGCGGCGCCAATGGTGGGGCGTCCCCGGCCGCATGCTAGAGGCCGTCCTCGAGCACATCGAGGACGGCAATACGCCCAGGTACGAGTACCCTCCCCCGCGGACCTTCTCCCGCTGCCGCGGCAGCTCCTGGACGCCGAGGAGGATGGAGTCGACGACGTCCTCCTCGTCTGGCTCCCGTTCCCGCTCCTCCGGATTGCCGGCGCTGCTCCCCGTCAAGCCGGAGCCGCAGGAAACGCCGTTGGGGCGGCAGCGCACGCGCAGCCCCGGGATCATCATCAATGAGCCGGCGCTTCTTCCTCCCGCCTCGTGCGGCCGAAGACGGAGCCGGAGCTCCTGCCCGTCAAGCAGAAGCACCTAGCCATGGCCACCGACGACAACGAGGCCACCGTGAAATGGGCGAGGGAGTACTACGTCCAGGGAGAAATGAAGCGGCAGCGCGGAGCCCTGGAGGAGATCTCTGCTCGTCGATGCGGCCGCGAGGAGGGTGGCGGCGTCATCCTTGACGAGAGCGACGAGGAGGCGTCGGCGCCTGTTCGCCTCGGCAACCCAGGGCCAAGGAGCAGCAAGGACGGCGCTCCAGCGGGTGGCAACGGCGACGACGGCGACTACATAGCCTTCTACAAGCTCCTCCGCATGTAGAAGACGGCGACGACGGGCAGCAGCGGCGGGCGACGACGACTTTAGCTAGTTTTTAATGTTTAATTATGTTCTTTCTAGTTTTTGTACAAATTTTAATCAATCTATGAACTTCGTATGAATTTTGGCCAAATTTGGGGTGATTCACATTTTTTGAAACCATTTCGGGCGCCCATTGGGGTAGCGAATGTGAACCCGAGCCCTCCCAGGGCGAGTTTTTCGCTGGCGCCCCCCCCCCCCCCCAGGCGGCGCTATTTCACGCCCCTAGGGGCCCGAACGGCTGGAGATGCTCTAAGGAAATGGGCCTTAGCATCCACTATATAAGGATGTCATGTATCTACTCCCTCCGTCCGGAAATACTTATCATACGAATGGATGTATCTAGATGTATTTTAGTTCTGGCACATCTGTTTTTATCAATTTGTGCGACAAGTAAATCCGGACGGAGGGAGTATGTTTGAGGCAAAGCAAGAACAATCAATCTGACCTCTCCCGTTATTCTCTCAGACTAAACCCACACAATCCCATGCAGCCATGCAGCCACGCATTGGCTATCTTCAGCATGGTAGTTGTCCCATTGTGGATCTAGAACTACACATTTGGTATCAGAGCCAACCCAATGGCTTCAAGGCATTTGCTGCCAAGAACATGTCATGAAGGATCACTTGCGTCATGATACAGTCTGTTATCTACCCTATCACGAAAAGTGTGCTTCATCGACTCTCTGATCCTTATGGGGCAGGGGAGACAATTGATTTTTTTCCAGTTAAGTCAAGGATCATCGTCTTCATCAAATATGGCTTAGACCATGATGCAGCATGAGGTTTCAGGAGTTTACAAGGTCGCAACACCTATAACAGTTGTTGCCAGCTTGATACTGAGTTGATCCCTTTGCTGAGCGGTGCTACATTGACAGAGCCAAGTTCACAGTGGTGACACAATATGATGAAGTGGTGTCGGCGGCCCATGAGTAAGAAGCAGCAGGGGCTTCAAAGGCACAAGCAGCAACAGATCAGCCGCCACAAGCAAACGCATTTAAGCACTAAAACAGTTGCACGGAGCACGTCAGAGACAGGTGCGGCGAAACTAACAGCAGCAGAGAAGCTAGGTGCAGCAGCTGTGGTAGGCATAACAGCAGCGACAGCAACCGCCTTGGCAAACTTAAAATCGACGGTTCTTGCAAAGGCAACCAGAGGCAAGACATCCCTGGGTCGGCAGGTCAGCAACTAGGGTGAATCATGCCCACAGCCTGGACTTGTATTCTGCTTGAGGATCATGAGGACCAAGAAACCAACGTCCCTGCTTGGACTTCTGTACCGTAATAGAAGAAGAAATTGGAAGCTGCATGTATGCATTTGAGCCTGCAGATTTGCAAGGACATATGCCAGATGATGTGGATTTCCTGCATCAAAGGAAAGGAAGGTCCAGATTTTCTAGCCAGGAATAAGTATTTCCGCAAAACAAATTTTCTATTGGTCATGCACTAAACAAGTATCGGAGTAACCATACGTTTGGTTTCTACAAAACAGGCAGGAAGTAAAACGGAAGGTAGCAAAGCAAAAATTATAGTTATGTGCACATCTGCAATAGATGGGGGTACAACGTAGGACGAGCTGCTCGTCCAGGTAGGGTGTAGTGTTATGGACGTTAGTATATGGTAGTTCAGTACTTAGTTGCAGCCGGCCTGCCAGCAAGAAGCCAATGCTATGGGTGTATTGGAGTAGTAGGACTAGGACGCCCGTGTTGATCAAGGATATGCAACAGCCAGCAAACCAAAGGTTGAGAGTCTTTTAGAAATAGTAATATATTAGCAAGTTTTAGGATTGAACTCTACTTTATTAAGAGTCCACATTGTGTTAGGAAAGGAAAAGGACCTTAGCATCCACTATATAAGAATGCTATATTGCTATGAATCTATGTTTGAGGCACGCAACAATCAATTTACTCTCTCCCAGTTATCCCAACTCAACATGTCTACCCAATCCCTTGCAGCCACAATGTCTGGCCATCTTCAGCACCGTAGCTATCCCATTGTGGCTGTAGGCCCACACGAAGCATACTCTTCGCCACTCAGACAGTACCAATTTGTCAAGTGTACTTTTCATGTCTTGATGAGCATCCATGGAGGTTTTCAATATCTTCCACAACTTCTCAAATTAGGCTTAGTGGAGAGAACAAAGGATGGAGATAGGCCCTAGTGGAGAAAATCCAACTTATAGTTGATGGCCTACAATTCTTCTATGAAATTACCAGGTGAGAAAATCTGATTTACAAGAGTTTGTGGAACATTGTGATGAAAGGTCTTGCATGCTTCAAACTGGTCAAAAGAAAGACAGAACAGCACCAACTGTGACTGCAAGTTGATACAGAATCAAATGCAGATGATGCCAGTACATGGTTTTTACATACCCCATGAGTTTTGAACAAAAATAGCATGCAGCTATAACTGCAAGTAGCTTTAATGGGTGGATAACATGCATGGGCATAAACCGTGCCAGACATTTTCCACTGACTTCAAACGGAAGGTCACACTTGGTCTAAAAGTACAAATTTACTCCCAATTCACAACATCCAATATTCAACCACGAATTTGTGCCCAGCATCATTCTCAGTGTTCAAGAAAGCGTTTTTAGGCAGCGCTTAAGCGCTGAGCGACAGCTAAACGCTTCGCTTCTGCCCTAGACGCAACTTTTAGTGTTGAGCAAAAAAAAGCAAGGTTTAGCGGTCGCTTTAGCACTAAGCGTTGGTTAGGCGAGTGCTAAGGGCGTTTAAGCAATAAAAAAGTGAAGCCTGGGCCACAGGCTGGTGAGAGTCCCAGAAGAACAAGCACACATAGTGCGGAAATTACAGTTATCTTATTTTAAGATCAGCAGCAGCTTCTCTAGGAGAGGAGCTTTCAGTATCTCACTTGGATTTTATAATACATCATGTGAGCATTCTCCAGCATGATGGATGGCATCTCAAATTCATTTTCAAGCACAACCATATATGACAAAGCCCATTTGCAGCCTCAATAAAGCTACAAGTCATAACCATCAAGGCACAAGTCACAGTTACAAAATCCAATGGAAAATAACACACATTTACAACTCTTACCATGAATACTTAATCAAACCCAAACATAGTGGACCACCAAAAGAAAGCCGTAATTACATCCACAAAGAAAGAGATGTCATACTCCCTCCGTCCGGAAATACTTGTCATAGGAATGAATGTATCTAGATGTATTTTAGTTTTAGGTACATCCATTTTTATACATTTGTGTGACAAGTAATTCCGGACGGAGGGAGTACAATATAAACTGGATTAAAAACACCATGACAGAAAAGTTCAACAAAAACAGTGATAGGAAAGTTCTATAAAAACACTAACGGAAGTGAAGACACAACTGACTACTAAGTGATCTGACCTAAAAAAGGGGGCGCCCTAAAGCATAAGCACCACTCAAATGTGTTGCGACTTGCAAATATTCCTCAAAACAGCTTTTGGCAGCACACCAAAGAACAGACAGCACGTCTCTATCAACATTTTGCAAACCTTAAATGGCACTAAATCTCCCATGATCACAACCGGTGACAGCTAATTGTCTACCACCAAGAATTAGCCTCACAAGAATAAGCTACATCATTCGAGTTCCGTACAGAAGCAAGGACAGTGCAGTCCAGTTGGAAGCACAGGAAATATGGATCTTCGCTGAGTTAACCCCAGATCACCACAAATTTGCATCTAATCGAAGTCCCGGATACAGATCAGACAATCAGGTGAGCGCAACAATACAAGAGAAGCGCAAATCTTAGGGTAGAAAGTAAAGACATGAACCTTTCCGGTGCTCTCGTAATAGTCGTTCAGCGCCCACTGGTATTTGGATTGATCGAGCCCGAACCAATTCGAAATGTACTCATCCAAGCTTGCGTGCGCTACATGGAGTGGAAAAACACACAGATCAAAACCACATACCAAAAGAATATTACAAATTTAACACACCAGACTCTCTCCCGGGTCACCTTCTTGCACGCGCAAAACCGCGTCCCAGAAGAAGCCAAACGCCGATCCATCCGTCCTAGCCTCTGCCTTCTCGAACTGCGGCGGAGGCACCTGCACTGGCGAGGCCTGGAACAGCTTGGCCGGCGGCAGTGGCGGGGAGACCGTCTTGACCGGCGGAGGCGGCGAGACCGTCTTGGGCGGCGGAGGCGATGTGGCTGTATGCTCTGGCGGCGGGGACGCGGGAGACGCCATCGAACGAGGAGTGGAATTAGGGGTGGAAAACTCAGATCGTGGCGACTCGGCCGAACGAGAGGTCGGGGTATCCACCGGCGGCGGCGTGGCCGGGGGCGTGATGAAGACAGTGAGGTTTCCCGCCTTGCTGATTACAGGCGGCGGTGTGGACGCCATCGTCGAACAAAGGGAAGCGGAGGTGCGGGCTGGCGTTGGAGCTAGGGTAAACGAGCGCTCGTGGGAGAGTGAGCCGAGTGCGCCATTGGGGGAAAGGGGGCGAAGCTTTTGTTAAGCCTTTTTCCACATTTATCTTTCTCTGCGTGTAAAAGAATAGGAAAATGCTTTTTGACTACACCAAACCTGGCCTAAGAGCATCTCTAGCAGACCACACAAAAGAGCCGATTTTGCGGTCGTACACGAAAGATCAGACCTCGTATATAAAACTGTAAATTTTGAAGAAGAAGAAAGTGTTCGCGGGAAGCAATTACTACATCATTCATCAAACTAAAGCATGGTTATTGCAAAAACTACATCAATTCTTCATTAAACTACATAAGTTATTCATACTACTAATAGGTAAGGGGGATCTACGGGCCGTGCAGTGTACCCGAGCCAATGCTGACAAAAATGACGGGTGCGACGGCTACAACGCGATGAAGGAGCCGGAGGAGCTTACTCCTCATTGGAGTCGAGGTCAATCCAGATCTTGTCCTCCTCGACCTTCAGGACGTGCAGGTCCGCCTCCTTGGACGCGCTCGCCTGCGACGCCGTGACCCCTTGCTCGAGGAAGATCTACTCGATCTCGAGCTCGCGGCGGTTGCGTGTGGCATCCTCTGCCGCCTCCCTCACCTAGCGCTCCATGATGGCGCCCATGAGGTGATCCTCCTGCCCCGGGGGGAAGTAATCATCGGGGCCGATGACCCCTCCACGCAGCTCGCCAGCGTCGTGCTCGAGCTTGACGGCGAGCGGCCCGAGCTCCTTCGCCCTTCTCTTCACCGAAGTGATGGTCCGCGAAGACGAGGCACCCGCGGACGAACTCGTAGTAGCAGAGGAGTTGGAGGAGCCGATGCGTCGAGACGCGAGCTCGTGCTCGTACTTCTCAAGATCGTGGCGTTCGAAAGCCGGAGGCCATACTTCAGCCACCTCCATGATCCCCGCTTGCGTGCGGCGTCGGAGACGCGGCGGCGACGGCGCTCGGCGTCATCCCCTCCATTTTCGTGGCCGTCTATGGTCGGGACAGCCCGCTGGTGGTTTTTTTGTCTCGCCGGCGGCGAGAAATTAGGGCGGAGTGGGAGTTGAATCGTGACGGAGCTGCGACGGAGGAGGATAGGGTTTGACCCGTAAACACGTTGTAAAACCGTATATATGTCGGCTCGAGGGGTCTTTTGCGGACCGCGGTAAAAAATTACGGTCCGGATGCGTGATACGGGGTCTGTTCTGGACACTAAATCGGGCGAACCCGTATACTCGCCGAAATTTTGCGGGTTCGTTCCTTTTACGGGATCTGCTAGAGATGATCTAATGGGCCGGTCCTATCATGCCAATCCGATGGCCCGCGTGCATGGCCTGGGCATGAGTGCGAGCACGTCACCGCCCATTTAGTTTAGTTTAGACTAAAATGATAAAATAATGATCAAAGATGGTTAAGGTTTCCTAATCATAAGTCTGTGCAAAGGCGACGGCGGCTCGGCATGTGTTCTGATTGGCAACGGGACTTGCTGAGGCGACATAACTAGGGTTTCGGCCATCACCGCCGACGGCGGTGGCAAATAAGTTCGGCACCAGTTCACACGTGTGTGGGTCCGTCTCTCCTACGTTGGTTGATCTCTCCTGCATGGATTGATTGCACGACATGAGGGCTTCAGGCACTACCTGTCGTGGTAACGATTCCGACAATAGAAAGGGGATAGGATAAAGGAGCATGGTCTATCGAGATGCAAATGGGTGACGCGGTGATTTTAGCGAGTTTGGGCCTCTCGCGGTGGAGATAACAACCCAACAACCCTACGTCTCATGATCCGGAGAGGCTTTGCATATCTGTCATGAACACGGAGTTACATGGTGTATTAGAGAGAGAGAGAGGAGGGGAGAACGGATCTCCAAGCTAAGTCCTAAAACTAGAGAGAGCCCAGCCCCGAGCTATGCGGAGGGGGTGGCTTATATAGAGTGCACAACCCCTCACATCTTATGTTACAAGATGGGGCATTGATGCCATAATGTCACCTCACTATAGAACCTTCGCTATGCTTCGACTGCCTTGTCAACTGTTGGTCTTCGCATCCCCGAGTGAGTCATACGGCCGAGTGGTTGACTGTCATCCGAGTGGATGGAATGTACTTGTACGAGTGGATAGTATGTATGTATTTGTCTGGAGCCACCTCATGTGTGGACCCCATGCTATTATGGTATTTCGACCCTTCATGGGCCTACCCATTTTGTGTATCCCCAACAGTAGCTCGTGAGACTCTTACTGACTGCTGGTAGTCGGTTGGAGTCTGTAGAGTCTATTGAACTTGAATGTTGTTGTTGGACATGACCAAGCAGAATGTTTCTTTTTTGTATTTCTCTTCCAGTGGAGGCACGCTCAGTGCACCCACTCGGTGTAGTCCCTGATCCTTTGTCGGACTAGATGAGTCTGGCAGAGGGTTGATGACCCACAAGTGTAGGGGATCTATCGTAGTCCTTTCGATAAGTAAGAGTGTTGAACCCAACGAGGAGGAGAAGGAACTGACAAGTGGTTTTCAGCAAGGTATTCTCTGCAGGTACTGAAATTATCGGTAACAGATAGTTGTGTGATGAGATACTTCGTAGCAAGTAACAAAAGTAACAAAGGTGCAGCAAGATGGCCCAATCCCTTTTGTAGCAAGGGACAAGCCTGGACAAACTCTATAGGAGGTAAAGCGCTTCCGAGGACACATGGGAATTTCTATCAAGCTAGTTTTCATCATGTTCATATGATTCACGTTCGCTACTTTGATAGTTTGATATGTGGGTGGACCGGTGCTTGGGTGCTGCCCTTACTTGGACAAACATCCCACTTATGATTAACCCCTCTCGCAAGCATCTGCAACTACGAAAGAAGAATTAAGACAAAGTCTAACCATAGCATTAAACTAGTGGATCCAAATCAGCCCCTTACGAAGCAACGCATGAACTAGGGTTTAAGCTTTTGTCACTCTAGCAACCCATCATCTACTTATTACTTCCCAATGCCTTCCTCTAGGCCCAAATAATGGTGAAGTGTTATGTAGTCGATGTTCACATAACACCACTAGAGGAAAAACAACATACAATGCATCAAAATATCGAACGAATACCAAATTCACATGACTACTTATAGCAAGACTTATCCCATGTCCTCAGGAACAAAAGTGACTACTCACAAAGCATAATTATGTTCATGACCAGAGAGGTATTTAATAGCATTGAGGATCTGAACATATGATCTTCTACCGAGTAATCCAACTAGCATCAACTACAAAGAGTAATTAACACTACTAGCAACCTTACAAGTACCAATCAGAGTCGCGAGACGGAGATTGGTTACAAGAGATGAACTAGGGTTTGGAGATGAGATGGTGCTAATGAAGATGTTGATGGTGATGAGGCCCCTCCGGTGAGAGGAGTGTTGGTGATGACGATGGCGACGATTCCCCCCTCCGGGAGGGAAGTTTCCCCGACAGGACGGCCCTGCCGGAGCTCTAGATTGGTTCTGCTCAAGTTCCGCCTCGTGGCGGCGGCGATTCGTCCCGAAAGCCTCCTCTTGATTTTTTTTCTGGAACGAAACCCTCCTTATAGCAAAAGATGGGAGCTAGAGAGGCAACAGGGGGCCCACAAGCCACCCAGGCGCGACGAGGGGGGTAGGTCACGCCTGGCAGGCTTGTGGCCTCGTGGTGGCTCCCCTCCGGTACTTCTTCCTCCCAGTATTTTTTATAAAATCCAGAATAATTCCTCGTTGATTTTCACGGCTTTTGGAGTTGCGCAGAATAGGTATCTCAAATTTGCTCCTTTTTCAGACCAGAATTCCAGCTGCCAGCATTCTCCCTCTTAATGTGAACCTTATAAAATAAGAGAGAAAAGGCACAAGTATTATACCGTGAAGTGTAATAACAACCCATAAAGCGATAAATATCAACATAAAAGCATGATGCAAAATGGACGTATCAACTCCCCCAAGCTTAGACCTCGCTTGTCCTCAAGCGGAAGCCGAGATCAATAAATAGGCCCACATGTTTAGAGATAGAGGTGTCGATAAAACAAGATACGGACATGCATGCATCATGATCATGTTTAGAACAGCAAAAGCGCCATATAATATCTTATGATAAAGTGACAATTCCTTCTCAAAGTAAAGTATGGATCAAGAACCTTACTGAGAATTAACAACCAATAGCCTTTAATCATTGAAGCAATTGCAATTTATCATAACGTTGGAAAGAGTCAAATAAGAGCTTGTAAAGCAAATCCACATACTCAATCATCCTTTCGTCTTCTACAATTGCTAAAACTCACGTGGAACTCATGAGATCAAAGTTTCAGTTGGACACAGAGAAATATAGGGGCTTATAGTTTCGCCTCCCAACTACTTACCTCAAGGGTAATGTCAACAATAATAATTCATGGATACGTACTTCCAAGTTGACATATGAATATAGATCTTTCCCTAGCACACGACGTTAGCCAAGATAAAGGTGAAATAAGGAATTATTGTCGATCACCATGACTCTTTTAAGGACAAAAAGTAAAGGTACAAGATAGGCCCTTCGCAGAGGGAAGCATAGGTTGTCATGCGCTTTTGAGGTTTGGATGTGTGACCTCTTAGTGTGAAGGAACGTCATTTTATATTGCCTCCTATGATAAAGAACTTTATTATGCAGTCTGTCGCTTTTATGTCTTCCTCATCACAGGTTCGTACAAAGCTTATTTTCCACACACCAATAGATCATACATAATTAGGGCGAAAAAAATATTTATTGCTTGCACCGATGACAACTTACTTGAGGGATCTTCTTCAATCCATAGGTAGGTATGGTGGACTCTTGTGGCAAAACTGGGTTGAAGGTTTATGGATGCACAAGTAGTATCTCTACTTAGTGCGAAAGTTTTGGCTGATATGAGGTGGGAGCAATCGTCATATGCTAAGGGATCTCTAGTCATATAACATTGTTCGGAACCAAGCAAACATAATTCATTATGTTGTCTTCCTTGTCCAACATCTACTTCTAAGCATGTAATAGTTTAATGAGTGTTCACAATCATAGACGGTGTCAAAGATGATATATTTATATGTGAACCTCTCCTTCTTTATTGCTTCCTATTAATTGCAACAGTGACCAAGGTCTACGGTTGTCCACCCACAACAAGTTTCAATCAACATTCTTTTTATATGTGAAGCCATCACTTCCCATAAGATCATTACATGATCTTTCATGCTTTTGTTCTTTTATTATTCTTTTTCTTTAGATCATGGCATGAAGCAAGGCCCTTAACTAAAACACTCTTTATTATATGACTCACGAGCTCGAATACATTGGGGGTAACACAAAGCAAAACTCAAGCCTAGATCACTAAGAACTTTATTCTACTAGAAAAAGGTAAAACCAAAAAGGATCGAACTAAGAAAAAGGGTAAAGGCAAAAGATGTGATGGTGATACGATACCGGTGCAACTCCCCCAAGCTTGGCACAAGCCAAGGGGATTGCACATACCCGTACTTAATTGTCTTCCTTCGAAGGTGATGGTGGTGGAGTTGTTGCAGAGTTCTTGAACTTGTTTAATTTCCTCTTGAGCACAAAATTCTGCTCCTTCAGATCGTTAATTTCCCCTTCAAACCTCAACACCCTTTGGCATAATTCTTTCTTACTCTCCTACAAAAGACGAGAAGGGGTAAACAAAATCTTAGGCTTCTTCCTTGAGTCAGGGAGGCTTGACTTCTTAAACTCCACATGTGTGTTTCCACATTGGGGTAGAGGAGACTCCTGTTCATCGGAACTTGTTCCTTCCTTCCCCTTGGGATCATAATCTTCTTCCTCATCAGTGGTCCAACCATAATCATCCAAGTCCCCATAGACCTTGGGGTCAGCAAGGTAATCGGCCACATAGCTCTCCCCCTCTGAATCTTGAGAAGACATATTGCTCTAAATCTGCGACAGAAACATGCTCGAAATGAAAAAGAGGATATTTGCGTAATACGAGGGTCAGACCTTTCGGGAGAATATATAATGAATTTTTCCCGACCAAAAGGAGTACTCCGCAAGAAAACGAAGTCCGGGAGGCACACGAGGTGCCCACAAGCCACCCAGGCGCGGCCACGGAGGGTAGGCCGCGCCTGGCAGGCTTGTCGCCTCCTCGTGCGCTTTTCGGACTACTTTAATTTTTTCTATTTTTCTAAATATTCCAAAACGGAGAAAAATTTCTACTGGAAAAGTTTTGGAGTCGGTTTACTTACCGAATCACATACCTCTTCGTTTTTGGAGTCTGAAACAGGCTGATAAATATCCCTTATGTACTCCTCCGGAGCTATGGTATTAATAATATTGCTTTCAACATTTATGGGAGTATCTGAGATATAATGCTTGATTCTTTGCCCATTTACAACTCTCGGAAAATTACCTTCCGTGTTGTTGATCTTGATGGCACCGGAATGATACACTTCCTCAACAATGTAAGGATTAGAGAGAAGCTTGCCTACAAAAAATCTTAAACGAGAATTGTATAGCAAGACATAATCACCTACATTGAACTCACGTTTTTGTATCCTTTTATCATGCCACCTCTTAACTTTTTCTTTAAACAACTTGGCATTTTCATATGCCTGAGTTCTCCATTCATCAAGTGAGCTAATATCAAATAACCTCTTCTCACCAGCAAGTTTGAAATCAAAGTTGAGTTCTTTGATTGCCCATAAGCCTTATGCTCTAGCTCAAGAGGTAAATGACATGCTTTACCGTAAACCATTTTGTACGGAGACATGCCCATGGGATTCTTATAAGCAGTTATATAAGCCCACTATGCATCATCAAGCTTCTTAGACCAATTCTTTCTAGACCTATTGACAGTCTTTTCAGAATTAGTTTAATTTCTCTATTACTTAGCTCTACTTGACCACTGGACTGAGGATGATAGGGAGATGCAATTATATGGTTGACATCATACTTAGCAAGCGTTTTACGCAAAGCACCATGAATAAAATGTGAACCACCATCAGTCATTAGATATCTAGGGACTCCAAATCTAGGGAAAATAACTTCTTTAAGCATCCTAATAGAGGTGTTATGATCAACACTACTAGTTGGGATAGCTTCTACCCACTTAGTAACGTAATCAACAACAACTAGGATATGAGTATACCCGTTGGACTTTGGAAAAGGTCCCATATAATCAAAACCCCAAACATCAAATGGTTCAATGACAAGTGAATAATTCATAGGCATTTCCTGACGTTTACTGATATTACCTATTCTTTGACATTCATCACAAGACAAGACAAACTTACGGGCATCCTTGAAGAGGGTAGGCCAATAGAAACTGGATTGCAATACCTTGTGTGCAGTTCTATCTCCCGCATGGTGTCCTCCGTAAGCCTCGGAGCGACACTTCTGTAGGATCTGTCCATGTTCATGCTCAGGTACACAACGTCTAATAACACCATCTACTCCTTCTTTATAAAGGTGAGGATCATTGATGACCCACAAGTATAGGGGATCAATCGTAGTCCTTTCGATAAGTAAGAGTGTCGAACCCAACAAGGAGCAGAAGGCTCTGATAAACGGATTTCAGCAGGGTAATAGCAAGCACTGAAAGTAGCGGTAACAAGTGATTGTGTAGCGAGGTGAAACGTAGCGAGCAAAGGGTAACAAGTAACAAGTAGTAGCAACGGTGCAGCAAGTGGCCCAATCCCTTTTTTAGCAAGGGACAAGCCTGAACAAAGTCTTATAGGAGGAAAAACGCTCCCGAGGACACACGGGAATTTCTGTCATGCTAGTTTCATCATGTTCATATGATTCGCGTTCGTTACTTTGATAGTTTGATATGTGGGTGGACCGGCCTCTTGGGTACTGCCCTTACTTGGACAAGCATCCCACTTATGATTAACCTCTCTCGCAAGCATCCACAACTACAAAAGAAGAATTAAGACAAAGTCTAACCATAGCATTAAACTAGTGGATCCAAATCAGCCACTCACGAAGCGACGCATAAACTGAGGTTTAAGCTTCTGTGACTCTAGCAACCCATCATCTACTTACTACTTCCCAATGCCTTCCTTTAGAACCAAATATGGTGAAGTGTTATGTAGTCGACGTTCACATAACACCACTAGAGGAAAAACAACATACAACATATCAAAATACCGAACGAATATCAAATTCACATGACTATTATCAGCATGACTTATCCCATGTCCTCAGGAACAAAAGTAACTACTCACAAAACATATCATAATCATGACTAGAGATGTAATGAATAGCATCAAGGATCTGAACATAAACTCTTCCACCAAGTAATCCAACAAGCATCAACTACAAAGAGTAATCAACACTACTAGCAACCTTACAAGTACCAATCGGAGTCGCGAGACGAAGATTGATTACAAGAGATGAACTAGGGATTGGAGAGGAGATGGTGCTGATGAAGATGTTGATGAAGATGCCTCCCCTCCGACGAGAGGAGTGTTGGTGATGACGATGGCGATGATTTCCCCCTCCGGGAGGGAAATTTCCCCGACAGAATCGTCCCGCCGGAGCTCTAGATTGGATCTGCTCAAGTTTCGCCCCGTGGCGGCGGTGAAACCACGAAAAAGCTCCCGTATGATTTTTTTTCTAGGTCAGGACGCATCATATAGCAAAAGAGGGGGGCTAGTGGGCCAGTGGGTTGCCCACAAGCCTGCCCTGCGCCACCAGGGGGGTGTTGGCGGTGGGCAAGCTTGTGGGGCCCTGGTGGCCCCCCTCTGGTAGTTCTTTCGCTCAGTATTTTTAATATACTCCAGAAAAAATCCATGTAAATTTTCAGGGCAGTTGGAGATGTGCAGAATAGTGGACTAGGATTTGCTCCTTTTCCAGTCCAGAATTCCAGCTGCCTGAATTCTCCCTCTTCAAATAAACCTTGCAAAACAAGAGAGAAAAGGCATAAATATGGTACCACAAGTAATATAACATCCCAAAAAGCAATAAATATCAACATGAAAGCATGATGCAAAATGGACGTATCAACTCCCCCAAGCTTAGACCTCGCTTGTCCTCAAGCGAAAACCAAGTTCCATAAACATGTCCACATGTTTGGGGATGAAGGTGTCGATAAAACATAATACGGACATGAGGGCATGATGATCACACATAGAACATCAATATATCATAAAGATTCTTATGGGAAAGTAACAATTCCTTCACAAAGCAAAGCATGAAGCAAAAACCGTACCGAGAAGTAACCAACAATAGTCCATAGTCATTGAAGCAATTGCAATTTATCACAACATCAGAAAGAGTCAAATAAGAGCTTGTAAGGCAAACCCACATACTCAATCATCTCTTTTGTTTTCCACAATTGTTATAACTCACGTGGTACTCATGGTGTCAAAGCTTCAGCTGAACACAGAGGAAGATAGGGGCTTATAGTTTTGCCTCCCAACGATTTACCTCAAGGGTAAAGTCAACAATAATAAAGCATGAGTACTCAACTCCAAGTTGATATATGAATATAGATCTTTCCCAAGCATGTGACGGTAGCCAAGACGAAGGCAAAAAGGGAATTGGTGATGATCACCATGACTCTTACAAGGGTAAAAAGTAAAGGTACAAGATAGGCCCTTCGCAGAGGGAAGCAGAGGTTGTCATGCGCTTTTGAGGTTTAGATGTGTGTCCTCTTAGTGCGGAGGAACGTCACTTTATATTGCCTCCTGTGATAAAGAACTTTATTATGCAATCTGTCGCTTTTATGTCTTCCTCATCACAGGTTCGTACAAAGCTTATTTTCCACACACTAATAGATCATACATATTAGAGAGCAATTTTTTTTTTGCTTGCACCGATGACAACTTACTTGAAGGATCTTATTCAATCCATAGGTAGGTATGGTGGACTCTCATGGCAAAATTGGTTGGAGGTTTATGGATGCACAAGTAGTATCTCTACTTGGTGCGGGAGTTTTGGCTAATGTGAGGTGGAAGCAATCGTCACATGTTAAGGGATCTCTAACCATATAACATTGTTTGGAACCAAGCAAACACAATTCATTATGTTGTCTTCCTTGTCCAACTTCTACTCCTAAGCATGTAATAGTTTGGTGAGTGCTCACAATTGTAAAAAGTGTCTAAGATGATATATTTATATGTGAACTCTCTTTCCTTATTACTTATTATTAATTGCAACAATGACTGAGGTCTATGTTAATTTATTCTCAACAAGTTTCAATCATCATACGTGTCATAAGTGAAGTTATCACTTTCCATAAGATCGTCTCATGATCTTTCATGCTATCTTTTTTTCATACTTTTGATCATGGCACAAAGCAAAGCCCTTGACTAAGACACTCTTTATTATATAGCTCCTAAGCTCGAATACATCGGGGGAGAGACAAAAGCAAAAGACTCAAACTAAAAACTAAAGACTTATTCCTCTAAAAGAAGAAATAAAAACTGAAAAGGAAAGAACTAAGACAAAGGTAAAAGCAAAAGATATAAAGGTGATACGATACCAGGGCAACTCCCCCAAGCTTGGCAGAAACCAAGGGGATTGCCCATACCAATGCTTAGTTGTCTTCCTTTGGTGGTAATGGTGGTGTTGTTGTCGCCTTTGATTCCAAGAGAGCTATCAACCTTTGATTTATACCTTTGAGATCTGTGACATGGTTTTCCAGCAAAACAACTTCACGAGAAAGAGAAATATTGCGAGCACGAGTTGTTTCGCAAAACTTCAAGACTTCAATCAAGGATGGAGACAGCATGTGGAGGAAGGGTTGGAGAAAGTCTATTCCTTCAACATCTTCAATGTTGAACATAGGTTGAACTTCCTTCCTAGCTTGGGTTTTCTCCTTAGCTTAGTCCCTGGCTTCCGTAACTTCTACTCTTTTCAGATCAGCATCTACTTCCTCATGAATTTGATGAAGATCATTCTTCCCAACAGATTCCTGAGACATGTTTGCTCTAAATCTGTGGCAAACAACAAGCTCGAAATGAAAACAGAGGAAAACTACGCGATACGGGGGTCAAAACCTTCGGGCGACTATATATTGATTTTTTTTTCTGGGCCAGAAGGAGTCCTCCGCAAGAAAACGGAGTCTGGGAGGCACACGAGGTGCCCACAAGCTTGCCCACCGCCACCAGGGGGTGGTGGCGGAGTGGGCCCTTGTGGCTGCCTCGTTTGCTCTCGGGACTGCTTTTTATTTTTCTAATTTTACAGAAATTCCAAAACTGAGGAAATTTCCTATTGGAAAAGTATCGGAGTCCAATTTCTTGCCGAAACAGATACATCTTTGTTTTCAAGGTCTGAAAGAGGCTGATAAACATCCCTTATGTACTCCTCTGGAGTTATGACATTGATGATATTGATCTCAACATTTATGGGAGTACCAGAGATGTAATGCTTGATTATTTGCCCATTTACCACTCTAGGAAAATTTCCTTCCATGTTATTGATTTTGATGGCACTGGAACGATATACTTCCTCAACAACATAGGGACTTTCCCATTTAGAGAGAAGCTTGCCTGCAAAGAATCTCAAACGAGAGTTGTATAGCAAGACATAGTCACCTACATTGAACTCTCGTTTTTGTATTCGTTTGTCGTGCCATCTCTTAACCTTTTCCTTGAACAACCTGGCATTCTCGTATGCCTGGGCTCTCCATTCATCCAACGAGCTGATATCAAACAACCGCTTCTCACCGGCAAGTTTGAAATCAAAGTTGAGCTCTTTGATTGCCCAATAAGCTTTGTGTTCCAGCTCAAGAGGTAAATGACAGGCCTTACCGTAAACCATTTTATACGGTGACATGCCCATGGGATTCTTATAAGCAGTCCTATAAGCCCATAGTGCATCGTCAAGTTTGCTTGACCAGTTCTTTCGAGATCTATTGACGGTCTTTTGTAGGATCAACTTGATCTCCCTATTACTCAACTCCACTTGACCACTAGACTGAGGATGATAAGGAGATGCAACTCTATGGTTGACATCATACTTAGCTAGCATCTTGCGGAAAACACCATGAATGAAGTGTGAACCGCCGTCAGTCATCAAGTATCTAGGGACTCCAAATCTTGGGAATATGACTTCTTTAAGCATCTTAATAGAGGTGTGGTGATCAACATTTTTAGTGGGGATAGCTTCTACCCACTTAGTAACGTAATCCACAACAACTAAGATGTGAGTGTACTCATTGGAACTCGGGAAGGGTCCCATATAATCAAAGCCCCAGACATTAAATGGTTCAATGACAAGTGAATAGTTCATAGGCATCTCTTGACGCTTACTGATGTTCCCTATCCTTTGGCATTTGTCACAAGACAAGACAAACTTACAGGCATCCTTGAAGAGAGTGGGCAAATAGAAACCTGATTGCAATACCTTATGGGCAGTTCTATCTCCAGCATGGTGTCCTCCGTAGGCTTCGGAATGACACTTATGCAAGATCTGTCCCTGTTCATGTTCAGGCACACAACGTCTAATAACACCATCTACTCCTTCCTTATAAAGGTGAGGATCATCCCAAAAGTAGTGTCTCAAATCAAAGAAGAATTTCTTCTTTTGTTGATAGGTGAAACTGGGTGGTATGTATTTGGCTACGATATAGTTTGCATAATCGGCATACCACGGTGCACTACGTGAAGTGCGGATGACATTTAGTTGCTCATCAGGAAAGCTGTCATCAATAGGTAGTGGGTCAAAAGGACATTCTCTAGCCTAGACAAGTTATCTGCTACAAGGTTATCAGCACCCTTTAGGTCAACGACGTGCACATCAAATTCCTGTAGCAGGATAACCCATCTCATCAGCCTAGGATTAGCATCCTTCTTCTCCATGAGGTACTTAATAGCAGCATGATTAGAGTGAATAGTGACTTTGGAGTCAACTATGTAAGATCTGAACTTTTCACATGCAAACACGACTGCTAAAAATTCCTTCTCCGTAGTGGCATAGTTTCTTTGGGCACTGTCTAGAGTTTTACTAGCGTAGTGAATGACATTCAACTTCTTGTCAACTCTTTGTCCTAGAACAACACCAACAGCATAATCACTAGCGTCGCACATGATTTCAAAGGGCAAGTTCCAGTCAGGTGGTTGAACAATAGGTGCGGTTATCAAAGCCTTCTTAAGTATTTCAAAGGCTTCCTCATAATCCTCATCAAAAACAAAAGGAACATCCTTTTGCAAGAGGTTGGTAAGAGGCCTAGAAATCTTAGAGAAGTCTTTAATGAACCTTCTATAGAAACCAGCATGACCTAGGAAACTTCGTATACCTCTGATATCTGTGGGGCAAGGCATTTTCTCAATTGCATCAACCTTAGCCTTATCAACTTCAATGCCTCTTTCAGAGATTTTGTGTCCTAAGACGATACCTTCATTAACCATAAAGTGGCACTTCTCCCAATTCAAGACGAGGTTGGTTTCTTCGCATCTCTGTAAGACTCGATCAAGGTTGTTGAGGCAATCATCAAAGGAAGACCCGTAAACGGAGAAGTCATCCATGAAAACCTCGACAATCTTTTCACAAAAATCAGAGAATATAGCCATCATACATCTTTGGAAGGTGGCAGGTGCATTACATAAGCCAAAAGGCATACGTCTATAGGCAAAGGTACCGAAAGGGCAGGTGAAAGTGGTTTTCTCTTGATCAGCTTGTGCAACAGGTATTTGCGAGAAACCTGAATAACCGTCTAGAAAGCAGAAGTGTGTGTGCTTTGATAGCCTTTCTAGCATTTGGTCTATGAACGGCAAAGGATAATGATCTTTCCTGGTTGCCTTGTTCAGTTTCCGGAAGTCTATCACCATTCTATAGCCGGTAATAATCCTTTGTGGGATTAGTTCATCCTTATCATTAGGAACGACGGTGATACCTCCCTTCTTAGGAACGCAATGTACTGGACTTACCCAATCACTATGAGCAACAGGATAAATGATTCCTGCTTCCAGAAGCTTTAATATTTCTTTTCTAACGACCTCTTTCATCTTAGGATTTAATCTCCTTTGATGATCAACAATTGGTTTAAAGTCAGGATCGGTTTTAATATTGTGCTGACATAGAGTAGGACTAATACCCTTAAAATCATCAAGAGTATATCCAATAGCAGCGCGGTGCTTCCTCAGAGTTTTTAGTAACTTCTTCTCTTCGCGCTCTGAGAGGAGAGCACTAATAATGACAGGATATATCTCCTTCTCATCAAGATAGGCATACTTAAGAGTATCAGGCAACTGTTTAAGCTCGAACACAGGATCACCCTTTGGTGGGGGAGGATCCCCAAGCAGTTCAACAGGCAAATTATTCTTGAGAATAGGATGTTGTTCTAAGACAATTCTATCTATCTCATCTCTCTCCTCCATATGCATATCATTTTCATGCTCAAGCAGATATTGCTCTAAAGGATCTGTAGGAGGTACGACAATAGAGGCAAGAGCAATTATTTCATCCCTACCAGACGACTCTCTTTCATGGGGTTGTCTTCCAAACTTGGAGAAGTTAAATTCATGAGACACACCCTCGAAACTTACTGTGACAGTCTGCTTAATGCAATCAATGTGAGCATTGATAATGTTGAGAAAGGGTCTACCGAATATGATGGGACAAAAGCTACCTTGTGCAGTACCAAGGACGAGGAAATCAGTAGGATACTTCGTATTACCACACAGGACTTCTACGTCTCTCACAATTCCTAGAGGGCAAATAGTGTCTCTATTAGCTAGCGTAATAGTGACATCAATGGGTTAAATCTCAGCAGGCGCAATCTCATCTTTGATTTCATCATAGAGAGAATGGGGTATTGCACTAACACTAGCTCCCATATCACATAAACCATGGTAGCAGTGATCTCCTATCTTAACAGAAACAACGGGCAGGCCAACTACAGGTCCGTGCTTGTCTTTCACATGAGGTTTAGCAATTCTAGCAGAGTCCTCACAGAATTTAATAACATGCCCGTCTATGTCTTCGGCTAAGAGATCTTTGATAATAGCAACACTAGGTTCAACTCAAATCTCCTCAGGGGGTGCAAGTGGTCTAATGTAACCCCTACGTATCACAGTTGGAGCTTCAGAATAATCCTTCATTCTAGCATGGTATGGTGGTTTCTCAGTGTAAGCACAAGGAACAACAGGATCACTAAAAGCTATGATTTTCTCCTCAACTAGATTGGTTTTGGCTATGTTGCTTTCTACAGGAGGATGATATTTAAACCACTTCTCTTTGGGAAGTTCAACATGAGCAGTAAAAGATTCACATACAGAAGCTACTATCTCAGAGTCAAGTCCATACTTAGCGCTAAAATCTCTAGAAGTGTTTGTCTCAACAAAAGATTTAACGCAATCAAACTGGAAATTCATACCTTCCTCTAGCTCCCAATCTTCAGAGTTGCGTTTGTTTCTCTCCAATAAATTCCATTTGTGATCAATATCCTTCTTCATAAAAGTACCAACACAAGAAGTGTCAAGCATGGTACGATCTTCATGAGAAAGCCGAGCATAAAAGTTTTGAGTGATGATTTCTCTCGAGAGCTCATGATTGGGGCATGAATATAGCATTGATTTAAGCCTCCCCCAAGCTTGAGCTATGCTTTCCCTGTCACGAGGCCAAAAGTTATAAATAAAGTTCCGATCACGATGTACTAAATGCATAGGATAGAACTTTTGATGAAATTCCAATTTCAACCGATTGTAGCCCCATGATCCAGCATCATCACATAGCCTATACCATGTCAACGCCTTATCCTTCAAAGATAAAGGAAAGACTTTCTTCTTTACCTCATCCTCGGGAAAACCTGCAAGCTTAAATAAACCACAAACTTCATCTACATAGATAAGATGAAAGTCTGGATGTGAAGATCCATCTCCCGTAAAAGGATTAGCCAGCAGTTTCTCAAGCATACCCAAAGGAATTTCATAAAAGATATTTTCAGTAGGTATCTCAGATTGAAAAGCAACTCCTCATGCTTCCGTTCATGGTGAAGATACCCCGAACAAACTACTCAAAGGAAGAGTTTCCATAGTGACAAGTGAGAATAAATTTCAGCACAGTATAAAAATGTTTCCTTACCAATTTCCACTTACCAAAGGCGCTTCACTCCCCGGCAACGGCGCCAGAAAAGAGTCTTGATGACCCACAAGTATAGGGGATCAATCGTAGTCCTTTCGATAAGTAAGAGTGTCGAACCCAACGAGGAGCAGAAGGCTCTGATAAACGGATTTCAGCAAGGTAATAACTGCAAGCACTGAAAGTAGCGGTAACAAGTGATTGTGTAGCGAGGTGAAACGTAGCGAGCAAAGAGTAACAAGTAACAAGTAGTAGCAACGGTGCAACAAGTGGAAATCCCTTTTGTAGCAAGGGACAAGCCTGGACAAAGTCTTATAGGAGGAAAAACGCTCCCGAGGACACACGGGAATTTCTGTCATGCTAGTTTCATCATGTTCATATGATTCACGTTCGTTACTTTGATAGTTTGATATGTGGGTGGACCGGCGCTTGGGCACTGCCCTTACTTGGACAAGCATCCCACTTATGATTAAACTCTCTCACAAGCATCCGCAAATACAAAAGAAGAATTAAGACAAAGTCTAACCATAGCATTAAACTAGTGGATCCAAACCAGCCCCTCACGAAGCAGCGCATAAACTGGGGTTTAAGCTTGTGTCACTCCAGCAACCCATCATCTACTTACTACTTCCCAATGCCTTCCTCTAGGCCCAAATATGGTGAAGTGTTATGTAGTCGACGTTCACATAACACCACTAGAGGAAAAACAACATACATCATATCAAAATACCGAACAAATATCAAATTCACATGACTATTATCAGCATGACTTATCCCATGTCCTCAGGAACAAAAGTAACTACTCACAAAATATAATCATAATCATGACCAGAGGTGTAATGAATAGCATCAAGGATCTGAACATAAACTCTTCCACCAAGTAATCCAACAAGCATCAACTACAAAGAGCAATCAACACTACTAGCAACCTTACAAGTACCAATCGGAGCCGCAAGACGAAGATTGATTACAAGAGATGAACTAGGGATTGGAGAGGAGATGGTGCTGATGAAGATGTTGATGAATATGCCTCCCCTCTGACGAGAGGAGTGTTGGTGATGATGATGGCGACAATTTCCCCCTCCGGGAGGGAAATTTCCCCGGCAGGATCGTCCTGCCAGAGCTCTAGATTGGATCTGCTCAAGTTCCACCCCATGGCGGCGGCGAAACTACGAAAAAGCTCCCTTATGATTTTTTCCAGGTCAGGACGCATCATATAGCAAAAGAGGGGGGCTAGTGGGCTAGTGTGCTGCCCACAAGCCTGTCGTGCGCCACCAGGGGGTGGTGGCGGTGGGCAAGCTTGTGGGGCCCTGGTGGCCCCCCTCCGGTAGTTCTTTCGCCCTGTATTTTAAATATATTCCAGAAAAAATCCACGTAAACTTTCAGGGCATTTGGAGATGTGCAGAATAGTGGACTAGGATTTGCTCCTTCTCCAGTCCAAAATTCCAACTGCCTGAATTCTCCCTCTTCAAATAAACCTTGCAAAATAAGAGAGAAAAGGCATAAATATGGTACCACAAGTAATATAACAGCCCAAAAAGCAATAAATATCAACATGAAAGCATGATGCAAAATGGACGTATCAATCATCCCAAAAGTAATGTCTCAAATCAAAGAAGAATTTCTTCTTTTGCTGGTATGTGAAACTAGGTGGTATATATTTGGCAACAATATAGTTTGCATAATCAGCATACCACGGTGTACTACATGAAGCATTGATGACATTCAATTGCTCATCAGGAAAGCTATCATCAATAGGTTGTGGGTCATCAAGAGCATTCTCCAACCTAGACAAGTTATCTGCTACGGGGTTCTCAGCACCCTTCCTATCAACAACATGCAAATCAAATTCTTGCAGCAAGAGAACCCATCTGATAAGTCTAGGTTTAGCATCTTTCTTTTCCATGAGATACTTAATAGCAGCATGATCAGTGTGAATAGTAACTTTGGAATCAACAATGTAAGATCTGAACTTTTCACATGCAAACACGACTGCTAAAAATTCCTTTTCAGTAGTAGCATAGTTTCTTTGGGCACTGTCTAGAGTTTTACTAGCATAATGAATAAAATTCATTTTCTTATCAACTCTTTGTCCTAGAACAACACCAACAGCATAACCGCTAGCATCACACATAATTTCAAAAGGTAGGTTCCAATCAGGTGGTTGAACAATAGGTGCAGTTATCAAGGCCTTCTTAAGTATTTCAAAGGCTTCCTCACAATCATCGTCAAAAACAAAAGGAATATCCTTTTGCAAGAGATTGGTAAGAGGCCTAGAAATCTTAGAAAAGTCCTTAATGAACCTTCTATAGAAACCAGCATGACCAAGGAAACTTCTTATACCTTTAATGTCTGTATGTCATGGCATTTTCTCGATCACATCAACCTTAGCCTTATCGACTTCAATACCTCTTTCAGAAATTTTATGTCCTAAGATGGTGCCTTCATTAACCATAAAGTGGCACTTCTCCCAATTCAAGACAAGGTTGGTATCTTTACATCTCTGCAAAACTCGATCAAGGTTGCCGAGGCAATCATCGAAAGAAGACCCGTAAATGGATAAGTCATCCATGAAACCTCAACAATCTTTTCAAAAAGTCAGAGAATATAGCCATCATACATCTTTGAAAGGTAGCAGGTGCATTACATAAGCCAAAAGGCATACGTCTATAAGCAAAGTTACCGAAAGGGCAGGTAAAAGTGGTTTTCTCCTGATCAGATTATGCAACAGGTATTTGGGAGAAACCAGAATAACCATCTAGAAAGCAGAAGTGTGTGTGTTTAGAAAATCTTTCTAACATTTGGTCAATAAAAGGCAAAGGGTAATGATCTTTCCTAGTGCCTTTATTCAATTTCCTAAAATCAATCACCATCATATAGCTCATAATAATCCTCTGTGGGATCAATTCATCTTTATCATTAGGGACAACGGTAATGCCTCCCTTCTTGGGATGCAATGCACGGACTTACCCAATCACTATGAGCAACAAGATAGATAAACCTGCTTCCAGGAGCTTTAGTATTTCTTTTCTTACTACCTCTTTCATTTTAGGATTTAATCTCCGTTGATGATTGGAACTGGTTTGGAATCAGGATCGGTTTTAATTTTGTGCTGGCATAGAGTGGGACTAATGCCCTTAAGATCATCAAGAGTATATCCAATAGCAGCACGGTGCTTCCTCAGAGTTTTCAATAATTTCTTTTCTTCATGCTCTGAAAGGCTAGCACTAATAATAACATGATATATCTCTTTTTCATCAAGATAAGCATACTTAAGTGTATTAGGTAACTGTTTTAGCTCAAACACAGGATCACCCTTTGGTGGGGGTGGATCTCCAAGCAGTATGCTGTTCAAAGATAATTCTATCTATCTCATTCCTTTCATCCATATGCATATCATTTTCATGCTCAAGCAAGTATTGCTCTAAAGGATCATTAGGAGGCACATCAATAGAAGCTAGGGCAATAATTTCATACTTACTTGACAATTCTTTTTCATGAGGTTGTCTACCAAACTTGGAGAAATTGAACTCATGCGACACACCTTCAAAGCCAACAATGACAGTTTGCTTCTCACACTCAATATGGGCATTGACAGTATTGAGGAAAGGTCTGCCAAATATGATGGGACAAAAGCTATCTTGTGTGGTAGCAAGAACGAGAAAATCAGCAGGATACTTAGTTTTACCACACAAGACTTCAACATCTCTAATAATTCCCAAAGGGCAGATAGTATCTCTATTGGCAAGCTGAATAGTGACATCAATAGGTTCCATCTCGACAGGTGCAATCTCGTCTTTAATTTCATCATATAAAGATTGAGGTATTGCACTAACACTAGCACCCACGTCACATAAACCCTGATAAGAATGATCTCCTATCTTAACAGAAACAACAGGCGTGCCAACAACATGCCTATGTTTGTCTCTAGTATGAGGTTTAGCAATTCTAGCAGCATCTTCATAGAAGTGAATATCATGCCCATCAACATTGTCAGACAGGAGATCTTTAATAATAGCAATGCTAGGTTCAACTCTAATTTTCTCAGGGGGTGTAGGTGTTCTAATGTAACCCCTACGTATCACAGTTGAAGCTTTAGAATGATCCTTTATTCTAACAGGGAAAGGTGGTTTCTCAATGTAAGCACTAGGAACAATAGGATCATTATAAGCAATGACTTTCTCTTCAACTCGATTGGGTTTAACCACATTGACTTCTAAGGGAGGATGATATTTAAACTACTTCTCTTTAGGGAGATTAATATGAGTAGCAAATGATTCACATAATGAAGCTACTATCTCAGAGTCAAGTCCATGTTTAGCGCTAAAATCACAAAAAGTATTTGTTTCAACGAAGGATTTAACGCAATCGAACTTAAGATTCATACCTGACTCCTTACCTTCATCAAACTCCCAATCTTCAGATTTGCGTTTAATTCTTTCCAATAAATTCCATTTGAAGTCAATATCTCTCTTCATAAAAGAACCGGTATAAAAAGTGTCGAGCATGGTGCGATTATCATGAGAAAGTCGAGCATAGAAGTTCTGAATAATAATTTCTCTCGAGAGCTCATGGTTGGGGCATGAATATAACATTGACTTAAGCCTCCCCCAAGATTGAGCAATACTTCATCTATCACGAGGCCAAAAATTATAAATATAATTCCGATCACGATGTACCAAATGCATAGGATAAAACTTTTGATGAATTTCCAATTTCAGTCGTTTGTAGTTCCATGATCCAGTATCATCACATAGCCTATACCATGTCAATGCTTTACCCCTCAAAGATAAGGGAAATACCTTCTTCTTGACCTCATCCTCGGGCAAACCTGTAAGCTTAAATAAACCACAAACTTCATCTACATAGATTAGATGCAAGTCGGGATGTGATGTTCCATCTCCTGTAAAAGGATTAGCCAACAGTTTCTCTAGCATACCCGAAGGAATTTCATAACAAATATTTTCAGTAGGTGCAGCAGGTTGAGGAGCAACTCCTTGTGCTTCCGTTTGAGGTGAAGATACCCCGAACAAGCTCCTCAAAGGATTAGTTTCCATAGTGACAAGTGACAATAAATTTCAGCACACTATATAAATGTTTCCTTACCAAATTCCACTTACCAAAGTGTGAGAGCATATATCTCCATATGTGGTTTTGGTAATTGATGACAATTCCTATGGACTAATGGTTGCCTTAACTTATATTTATAGGATTTGTCCATAGGCACTTCTTGAAGTCCATCAGTTGGGTTCAAGGAGTTTATATGATGACCAAGGTGGTATTCAAGGTATTATCCAAAGAATGGTCATAGAGACATAAGGTTGATCAAGATCGTCAAACAAAGAGTAAATCAAGATGATCAACATGCAAAGCTTACAAGATGTACCGAGAGGGATCAAGTGATCCCATGGTATGATAAGCATTGTCCATTACGTATTTGTGTACTAACCCATGGTCTTCGTGAGAGTTCTATGTGAGGTTAGGTGTGTTCCCATGGGCTTGCGTCAAGAGGAAGATCTCATACAACCCATGGAGGATGACGTCAAGTGGTTGAGGATGGTGACAATGGACTTGTGAAGATATGCTGAAGAGCGGTTCACCCATAGTGTGTATGGGGGACCAATCAACTAGTCTTCATCAAGCCAACACAATCAAGAAAGGTGGTCCATCTTGAGGAAGCCAAGATCATCGTCATCTATCTCAAGAGGACGAGGTGCAAGGTATAGGTTTGCCCTTGATAGGTTTTCTATTTTAGGATAGATTGTCGTACAGTCAAGGGGGGCTCTCAAGTGAGTAGCTTGATCGTATCATTCGTTGAGAGCTCAAACCATTTGCATCCTTGCATCATACTTCTTGGTTCTTGTTTTGTGTTTCTCTTTGTGAGTTTTAGAGCTTATGTTCATCTTCATGACAAGCTCGAGTTCATCGAAAACGGAGTCCATATGCATCTTCTATGATGTTTTCGATGTTGGGAGTTTTTACCGGTCTTATTCGAAGAAGGGTTCTCACCATTTTCATATGGGACTTTTCTCACTTGATTCTTATTGATATTTCTATCAATATTGTGTTAGCCCATGTTGTTATCTTTCCAACAAACTTGGTTTCGTTGAATTCGGA
This sequence comes from Hordeum vulgare subsp. vulgare, assembly GCF_904849725.1. Classification (NCBI taxonomy): domain Eukaryota; kingdom Viridiplantae; phylum Streptophyta; class Magnoliopsida; order Poales; family Poaceae; genus Hordeum; species Hordeum vulgare. The sequence goes on from NC_058519.1 coordinate 398,481,737, forward strand.
GTTCGTATGCGAAAGTTAGAGCAGTTTCAGTATCCAGCAGTAGTACCGCTCCTCGTGCGAGCGGTAGTACCGCCCCCGGAGCGGTAGTAATTTTTTACTACCGCTCCCTGATACGTCTCAAACGTATCTATAATTTTTGATGGTTTCATGTTGTTATCTTGTCAACTTTGGATGTTTTGCTTACCTTTTATATCTTTTTTGGGACTAACTTATTAATCCAGTGCCAAGTGCCAGTTCCTGTTTTTTCTGTGTTTTTGACTCTTTTCAGATCTGATTTTGGAACGGAGTCCAAACGGAATAAAATCCCTGAAATAATTTTTTCCAGAAGGGAAGAAGATCGGGAGGCTTGAGGGCCAAGGCAGGGGGCCCACAGGGAGCCCACAAGCCCTGTTGCCGCGGCCAGGGGGGCCGCGACAACCAGGCTTGTGGCCTCCCTGTCGCTCCCCTGCCCTAGCTGTTTGGCCTATAAATTCCCTAAAATCCCAGAAAAAATCAGGGCATCCAGGAAACCACTTTTCCGCCGCCGCAAGCTTCCGTTTCCGCGAGATCTCATCTGGAGACCCTTCCCGATGCCCTGCCGGAGGGGACTTTGGAGTTGGAGGGCTTCTACATCAACATCATCGCATCTCGAATGACTCGTGAGTAGTCCACTTCAGACCTACGGGTCCTTAGTTAGTAGCTAGATGGCTTCTTCTCTCTCTTGGATCTTCACTACAAAGTTCTCCATGATCTTCATGGAGATCTATCCGATGTAATCCTCTTTGGCGGTGTGTTTGTCGTGATCCGATGAATTGTGGATTTGTAATCAGATTATCTATGAATTATATTTGAGTCTTTGCTGATTTCTTATATGCATTATTTGATATCCTTGTAAGTCACTCCGAGTCTTGGGTTTTGTTTGGCCAACTAGATCTATGATTCTTGCAATGGGAGAAGTGCTTGGTTTTGGGTTCATACCGTGTCGTGACCTTTCGCAGTGACAGAAGGGGCAGCAAGGCACGCATCGTGTTGTTGCCATCAAGGGTAACAAGATGGGCTTTTATCGTAGATATGAGATTGTCCATCTACATCATGTCATTTTGCTTAAGGCGTTACTCTGTTCTTTTGGACTTAATACACTAGATGCATGCTGGATAGCGGACGACGTGTGGAGTAATAGTAGTAGATGCAGAAAGTATCGGTCTACTTGTTTTGGACGTGATGCCTATAGATATAATCATTGCTTTAGATAACATCACGACTTTGCGCGGTTCTATCAATTGCTCTACAACAATTCGTTCACCCACCGTCTACTTGATTTCATGAGAGAAGCCACTAGTGAACACTACGGCCCCCGGGTCTATTCACAACTATCGTTTCCACTTTCACTTTTACTTTGCTTTGTTTACTCTTTGCTTTCAGTTCTCACTTTGCAAACAATCTATAAGGGATTGACAACCCCTTCATAGCGTTGGGTGCAAGCTCGTTGTGTTTGTGCAGGTACTTGTGACTTGAACACTCCTCCTACTGGATTGATACCTTGGTTCTCAAACTGAGGGAAATACTTACCGCCGCTGTGCTACATCACCCTTTCCTCTTCAAGGGAACACCAACGCAAGGCTCCAAGGCCGCGGGGAAATCCTTTGCATATTTGCCAAGGAAGTCGCTATAGGCGTAGCCGTAGCAGCAGGATTCCTGGCCCCGTTGCCAGGGATGGTCTGTTGTCGCAGTAGCACTCCCTAGCGGTAGTACCGCTCCAGGAGTTGTAGTACCGCTCTATCGGACTGATTTTTGCATCCTTTTTGGCCTCAACATGGTTGGTGAACCTACCGAGCGGTAGTACCGCTCCATGAGCGGTAGTACCGCTCTGTGCGGGCTGTGAAGCATAACGGTTGGATTTTCCCCCACCTATAAAAGGGGGTCTTCTTCCCCATTGAATCTTATCTCTTTAGCTCGTGTTCTTCCCCCATTGTTGACCTTCTTCGAGCTCGCTAACTCTCAATCCCTCCAATGATTCTTGCTAGTTCTTGAGGGAAAAGAGAGAGGAGATCTAGATCCACATTTCCACCAATCACTTTCTCCTTTAAGTGAGGGGAACCCCTTGGGTCTAGATCTTGGAGTTCTTTGTGTTCTTCTTTGTTCTTCCTCTCATTTTCCTCCCTAGCATTAGTTGTTTTGGTGGGATTTGGGAGAGAAGGACTTGGGCACTCTGTGTGCCCTTGCCATTGCATTAGTTGCATCTTTGAGTTCTCCACGGTGATACGTGGAAGTGAAGTTTGAGAAGCTTATTACCTTTGATACTTAGTACCCTAGATATTGTTCTTCGTGGATGCTTTGGCGTCCTAGAAGCTTGGTGGTGTCTCGAAGCTCAATCATTGTGGTGTAAAGCTCCGCGCAAGCGTCGGGGTCTCCAATTAGGTTGTGGAGATTACTCCGAGCAATTTGTACGGGGTATCGGTGACCGCCCCCAAGGTTTTCCATTTGTATGGGTTCGGTGACCGCCCTCAAGGGTCCCTTAGTGGAATCACGACATCTTGCATTGTGCGAGAGCGTGAGGAGATTACGGTGGCCTTAGTGGCATCTTGGGGAGCATTGTGCCTCCACACTGCTCCAACGGAGATTAGCATCCGCAAGGGTGTGAACTTCGAGATACATCATCGTCTCCACGTGCCTCGGTTATCTCTTACCCGAACCCTTTACTTATGCACTTTACTTTGTGATAGCCATATTGTTTATTGTCATATATCTTGCTATCACTTAGTTGTTTATCTTGGTTAGCATAAGTTGTTGGTGCACATAGGTCAGCCTAGTTGTTGTAGGTTTTGTGCTTGACAAATTAAACGTTAGTTTTATTCCGCATTTGTTCAAGCCTAAACCGTAATTATTTTAAAGCGCCTATTCACCCCCCCTCTAGGCGACATCCACGTCCTTTCACAAAGGCGCTTCACTCCCCGGCAACGGTGCCAGAAAAGAGTCTTGATGACCCACAAGTGTAGGGGATCTATCGTAGTCCTTTCGATAAGTAAGAGTGTCGAACCCAACGAGGAGCAGAAGGAACTGACAAGTAGTTTTCAGCAAGGTATTCTCTGCAGGCACTGAAATTATCGGTAACAGATAGTTGTGTGATAAGATACTTCGTAGCAAGTAGCAAGTAACAAAAGTAACAAAGGTGTAGCAAGATGGCCCAATCCCTTTTGTAGCAAGGGACAAGCCTGGACAAACTCTTATAGGAGGTAAAGCGCTCCCGAGGACAGATGGGAATTTCTGTCAAGCTAGTTTTCATCATGTTCATATGATTCACGTTCGCTACTTTGATAGTTTGATATGTGGGTGGACCGGTGCTTGGGTGCTGCCCTTACTTGGACAAACATCCCACTTATGATTAATCCCTCTCGCAAGCATCTGCAACTACGAAAGAAGAATTAAGACAAAGTCTGACCATAACATTAAACTAGTGGATCCAAATCAGCCTCTTATGCAGCAAAACATAAACTAGGGTTTAAGCTTGTGTCACTCTAGCAACCCATCATCTACTTATTACTTCCCAATGCCTTCCTCTAGGCCCAAATGACGGTGAAGTGTTATGTAGTCGACGTTCACATAACACCACTAGAGGAAAAATAACATACAACACATCAAAATATCGAACGAATACCAAATTCACATGACTACTTATAGCAAGACTTATCCCATGTCCTCAAGAACAAAAGTGACTACTCACAAAGCATAATTATATTCATGACAAGAGAGGTATTGAATAGCATTGAGGATCTGAACATATGATCTTCCACCGAGTAATCCAACTAGCATCAACTACAAAGAGTAATTAACACTACTAGCAACCTTACAAGTGCCAATCGGAGTCGCGAGACGGAGATTGGTTACAAGAGATGAACTAGGGTTTGGGGATGAGATGGTGCTGATGAAGATGTTGATGGTGATGAGTCCCCTCCGGTGAGACGAGTGTTGGTTATGACGATGGCGATGATTTCCCCCTTCGGGAGGGAAGTTTCCCCGGCAGGACGGCCCTGCCGGAGCTCTAGATTGGTTCTGCTCAAGTTCCGCCTCGTGGCGGCGGCGATTCGTCCCGAAAGCCTCCTCTTGATTTTTTTTCTGGAACGAAACCCTCCTTATAGCAAAAGATGGGAGCTAGAGAGGCAACAGGGGGCCCACAAGCCACCCAGGCGCGACGAGGGGGGTAGGTCACGCCTGGCAGGCTTGTGGCCTCGTGGTGGCTCCCCTCCGGTACTTCTTCCGCCCAGTATTTATTATAAAATCCAAAATAATTCCTCGTTGATTTTCACGGCTTTTGGAGTTGCGCAGAATAGGTATCTCAAATTTGCTCCTTTTTCAGACCAGAATTCCAGCTGCCAGCATTCTCCCTCTTAATGTGAACCTTATAAAATAAGAGAGAAAAGGCACAAGTATTATACCGTGAAGTGTAATAACAACCCATAAAGCGATAAATATCAACATAAAAGCATGATGCAAAATGGACGTATCAAGGGTTTAAGTCTTCTAGTGCTCGTCATGTTGAATGTTTGTTGAGTCTGCCTTATATGATCTCTGGATCAAGGTCGATGTGACATCCTCGACTTTTGCTACAGTGGTGATTGTAATTAAGCGACAGTGATCTCGTGCTAATGATGCCACGTCATCATGGATTATATCAATGTTCTCGTGTTAGTTGAAACCGAATCAAAATTCGAAACTTAAGATTAAAGTCGAACGAGAAAAGAATTAGGTTGTTGAGATAAAAATGTCACAGGAGTTATAAAGATTCCCGAGCGGATTATAATATTAAATCGGGCACATTTGGAATTATTGATAATCCCAATATATTTAAGAGAGGAGTTTTAAATAAAACAAATAAAAGAAATATAGCAAATGAAAAGAAATAAATAAAAGTATATATAATAAATTATAAAAGAAAGTAAATAAGATTTAATAATAAAAATAATAATAATAAGAATTAGAAATAATAATGAAGAGAAGGTATTTTAAAAAAAAGGAAAAGGAACCCCCCCTCGCCGAATTGGGCCTACGAGGCCCCCCTATTCGGCCCACCCCCTCCGTGGGGTATAAAGCCCCAAGAGGGGGCAACCCTAGCAACCCCCGTCCCTCCCAGCTCCCTGGCCGCCGCCACCAGGGGCTCCCCCCACCTCGAGCGCCAGGCTCCCCCTCTCCTGCTCGAACACCCCTGCCCCAGATCGATCTCACCTAACCGCACCCCACCAACCCCCTCGACCCCCTCGCTCGCACACCCCCACGCGTCCCCCTCCTCTCGACTCTCTCTCTCGTCACTCTCCCAATCTCCCCACGACAGAGCCCCCCGAGCCGAGCCCCACCCCAGGACCGAGAGCCCCAGCCACCGGCAACCGCACCGGTCGCCGGCAACCGCGCCGGCCGCCACCCAGGGGGTCCCGTCGCCCCTCACCTCGCCCTCCCCGCGGCACCACCTCCACCCGAGCCCCTTCCCCACCCTCGGCCGAAAACCCCCAGGAACCTCTCGCCGGCCGGAGCTCCCCGTCGGTGACTCCATCCCGAGGGCCCTCCTCACCGGGGCCCCTCTCGGCCTCCCCTCGTCGGCACGTCCTCATCGGAACCGTCACCACCGTCACCGCCTTGTCCTCCTCCTCGCCGTCACCTCCGCCTCTCGAGAACTCCGGCTTCACCGGGCCCTCTCGTCAACGTCGGTGAGCCCCTCCTCGGGCTCCTCCCACCATCTCCTTCCTCGCGCCGTCCCAGTTCCGTTCCGGCAAACGGCGCTCCGATCCGACGCCGTTAGGTTCGTGTAGGTGATCTTGGAGGTGTGTCCCTCTGTGTGTGATGTTGAGTTCTTTGTTAAACAGAGGTTGGAGAGAGAGAGAGTCTTGAAAGAAATAAAAATAAACGATGTATTTGCGTATGTATGTATGTATAAATGTCGTACGTATTCTGTATGTATGAGATGCACGATGTATATATTTATGTATGTAGGTATATGGATAATACGTGTATGTAGGAAATATGTGTATTTGGCCTAAGCCATTTACGGGTGGGGCCAACCCACCCCGCTGTCTATGACAGGGAGGCCCCACACCCTCTCTTTAAGATAGGTGAAAATTAAAATAATAAATATAAAAATAATGTTTTTATTAAATAAATAAAAAGATATATTAGTTAATTCATTAGTTAATTAATTAATTGGGTAATTAGAATAATTAGAGTATGACACGTGGGTCCCCCACTAAATTAATCTGATTAATTACTATTTAATCTTAATTAAAAACTTGTGGCTATGACGCTCGGGACCCACTAGTCACTTGACGAGTCAACTGCTGATGTCAGCATGACATCATGCTGATGTCATAATAGCATTTTATTAAATTATTTAAATCTATTTTTAATTTCTAATTATTGAATAAAACTTTAAAAATTAATATTAATTAATTCGTAAGTCAGATCAAAATATTTTAAACATGAAAGTTGATCAGCAGAATGGGACGAACCCGGATACACGGTTCATTTGTTTGTCACGCATCCCTAGCATAGCAAACATGGAACATTTCCATCATTTTCCATCTGACCGGTAGTAGCCCGAGACCCGGAAAATATCATGAGATATTCTTCCGACCCATCTATGACGGATGTTGCTGCGTTAGCTCATGTCTAGCCTGCATCTTGCCATGTCATGCATTGTGTTGCACCGTTTCTATTATTTATTGTTTCTTCCCCCTCTTCTTACCGGTAGACCCCGAGACTGATGCTGCTGCCGGGTACATCTACGACCCTACCGATCAGTCCTTTGCCGCAGACCAGCAAGGCAAGCAAACCCCCCTTGATCATTCCTATATCGCCTATGTCTTTCTTCCTACTGCTTGCATTAGTATTTTGCTACTTTTGTAGTTAGCTCCTATATGTGATGCATAGCCTATTTTTGATGAACTGCTACTTTCAGTCCTGCACCTTTAATCTGCTTAGTATAGGTGGAGCAGTCATCCCCTCTGACCCCATAGTACAGTTGCCCCGCTTGCTTTCAAATCTCGATCCCTGATCGACGAGCCAGACCCGACACATCACATACACCCCCCTTAGTTGTACGACGCTACAGAGATACTATCGGGTACCGAGGGTGACACCTGGCTAAGTACTCCTGATGATATCTCTGTAGTATAACTAGTCGGTCGTGGTTATCGAGGGTGATTCCTCTTTCACCATTCCCAACGATGCCACTGTCGTGCAACCCCTCAAGTGTGGGACCCCCGAGGGTGATTCCTCTAAGCCCACCTTGACGGATACATCGATCGAAATCCAACGAGGGTGATACCTCGGATTCCCCCGATGTTACAACCACACAGTTACTCGACCATGTTACTGGGATCATTGGTGATTAGATGTAAGACGGGTGGATTCCCGCGAGATTGTGTCGATGGCCTAATTAAAATGTTAATGGATTTGGGTACTTGACCTGGTTTGGTCGGAGACCTTTTCGCACTAACCGGCTACGCGGGGAGAATTATGAGTACTCGGCGTCACGGTATAAGCCGAAGCTTTTCAGATGTCAGCAATCGTAGTGGCGCGCGCCCGAGTGGTCCCAAGATGCATCGCGCTTGTGATTAAGGGATGCTAGGACTGACGTCGGCCGCCCTCGCATCATGCAGGAGCGCGAAGGGGAACTGGGCCCATGAACCCTTTGCGCTTAGGATTTAGACCAGCGGGCTGGCCTCTCTGATTAGTCTTAGGTGGGGCTGCGACGTGTCGATATTCCGAGGCCGGGCAGGACCCAGAAAAGTGTGTCCGGCCAGAGTGTTATCGAGCGTGAAGGGACATGTGGTGCACCCCTGTAGGGATGAAAATTAACTATTCGAATAGCCGTGTCCACGGTTACAGGATGACTTGGAGTTGTGCCCTGATCTTATACAACTACAATTATTACTTAACTGGTTCATTAGTTGCCTCGGGATTGCTTCCTCGCAGGGAGTCGAGGGAGGATCTTTGGGCGTGACCTCACTTTAATATTGCTGCAACAATATGACTATTAATTGTGTTACCTTGCTCTATTCTTGTCTATTGCTGTAAGACCCTGAGGATGCTAGTCTTCGATAGGACTAGGCCTTCTCTCTCTATTCTCGCATTGCTGCAGTCAGTTCACATTTAAACCCCATTCTTTGATACTGATGCATACTTACCATAGTTCTGATGTAAGTCTTGCCAGTACTTTGGATGAGTACTCACCGTTGCTTTGCTCCCCCTTTGTTCCTTTGATCCGTTGGTGCGACCAGATGATGGAGCCCAGGAGTGGAGTTTCTTGTCGATGTCCGCCATCCCGATGGTGTCTCCTTCGATCGTTCGATCAAAGGCTCCCAGGCAGGAGGCCTTGCCTTGTTCGATCGTTGTATCTTTTGTGCTAGCCTTCTCTAAGGCACCCCATGTTTTATGGCTGTACTCAGATATTGTTGCTTCCGCTGACTCGTGTGTTTATCGAGCTTTCGTATTCTAGCCCTCGAGGCCCCTGGCTTGTAATATGAAGCTGATATTGTTTTATTTGTGTCTAGAGTTGTGTTGTGATATCTTCCCGTGAGTCCTTGGGTTTGACCGTACGCGTTTGCATGTATGATTAGCGTACGATTAAACCGAGGGCGTCACAAGTTGGTAACAGAGCCGACTGCCTGTAGGTAGCCCCCTTTCCAACTCCTTGGCCGAAGTTGAGTCTACTGTTTTAAAAACTTTACTAACACTGATGTTGTGGCTTACGGGCCCAGATCTCAATTGGGTGGTATTAGTATCTTTTACTCCCTTCCTATACTTTGGGCTCTACTCTCTCTTCTCTTTCGGGTTAAAGATTTTACTAACTCTAACATTAGGTTCTCGTATTCACATCTACCCGGAGAGCCCCGCATTTCTAGACGATGTCTTGATCCGTTAGAAGACTCCGAGAATAATCTCTGATGTTCACTCGAGAACTTGTGATCATCACTTTTGCAATTTCCTTTCCTCCGTCAACCCCTATGGATGACGACATACAAATGTCGTCATACTTTATTTTCCAATTGCTCTTGTTTTACGAGATGCAACGAATTATCTTATCGGGGATCCGTCCGTCATCAGTTGTCATGGGTTTCGAAAGTTCTGCGAATTACTATTCGGTCTCCCGAAATCCTTCGTAGCCTATTGTTCATGACCTTTCTCACCTGCTTGCATTATGGTTAAACCCATATGTCTAGCAACATTCATTAAAATCCTTCGTGATTTTCATGTGATCTTATTGATTCTACCTTTGTGTGAATGCACACAATCATGTGCAGATACTCATGAATCATCTTCCGGCTCAGACGTCCTTGCAGACAGAGCTGGTTCTCGACAAATCAACTATGGTAGTTGTCCATCTAAATCCTTTCAGCTTACTTGTATTTGATCGGAGTATCTGATTATGATACACCAACTTGGAAATACTAATTCCTTTGGTAACTAAGTATCGATATTTTTAGATGTTCTATAATCCGATGCCTTGCATTTTACCCCCACTGATTGAGTACCGATACTCACATCAGATCATTTGTGGGTTGCCAGACTCATTCTGAGTTATTATCCGACGGCATCCCTTTACATTCAAAAATTCTTGTGATAGTGTTCCACTGATACATAATGTCATTGGTAAATTGTGTCTTCTCCCTCTGATAAATTGTACCCTATACTTTTGTCGGCCATGCTCTATTGTCAAGCATGTGTTAATTACTCTTGAATTTTGTGTTATATGTTTCTAAGGTGCCCCGATGGGTTGAACCCATGCCTTCCTAAATCAATATGACTCGAAAAGTTTTCATGAGTCTTGCTCTTCTGGTGTTTTGCGGAATGTTCTTTCAAAGCTACAACCTGATCAAAGGTGAGGAATAAATGGAAGGTGATGCATTGATGAAGTGGGAGTCGACCTTGAACTTTGTGTTCATGCCCATGGAAACGACGTTGATCCTATCATAGAAACTTCTCGTATCAATAAACATTCATTCTGTGGTTTGAATTTGGTATCTATGATCTTGTCCTTTGCAATCGTGGTTCCGACCATGTTGTCCTACCTTGATTTCATTCTCAGGCGAGTTAACACACTTGTCTTCTTCAGATCAATACATCGGCCCAAGCCTTAATGTTGATCTACCTTCGAGTATTATCCCTCGTATCCCGAGAATATCACGGAGCTATGTAACTTCTTGTGAGCTCCTCATCAACTATGATATTTTTATTAATTCCAGTTTCCTCGTGTTTGAATGGACACGCGAGTACATCAATAATCGAATCGAGTACGCATTGCAATTCAACAACTTCTAATAATCTTCTTTGCTTACGAGTTTGTACTCGATCATGTCATTCCAAGCTGCTAAGCTACATCATCATCGTCATGCTGAAGCTTGACCATGGTATTTATGTATTTAATTCGTGGAACGCATTTTCAACAGTGCTATAAGCTTACATCGGTCTTTCAACATCATGTTGGTTGTTTGGAAAGGCAACGTTGATTCTAAGCCAGCAGTCTTAACTCTGTTTTCCGTCAACCTTTAGCTCCACCATTCCTTTGCCTGATGTCATCGCTGATCGATTACATCTTCGTGAAGCTTCTCGACAAATGTGTCGTGATCATCATCAGCATTCTGAGCTCTTGCAGGGTATCAATCGAATGCATGTTGAGAAATACCATCCTTGCCCCTCGATGATCTATGTTATCATCGCAATCTTATTGCCTTCCCTCCAACACAAACTTGATCATGTTCTGTGTTGTTCCTTAAGTTCCTTACTATTCATCTTATGTTGTCTTCTACCTTGGAATATTACTATCTTTTATGTCAAGAATATTGTGAGCATTGTTGCACCTCTTAAGTAATTCTTGATATAGTAATACTTCTCGCCATCATCACCCATTTCTTGGTCCCGTGTTGTTTCAAACCGGACTACCAACAAGTGAACTCTGATGTGTGATTCCAATACTCCTGTCAACCGTATTGCCTTGAGGTTAACAACTGATTATTTCATTCTTAGTGTGTTGGGTGTTGACTCATCATTTTGGCATTGGTTGTGCTACTCCGCCCGTATTTTCGAGTGCACCCTTCGACCAATGTTTTATTGTTATTGTTCCCTCGAGCATACGACATTATACCATTTGTTTTGATGAATGCTATCTCCTCGATATTATAAATTTTGGGAATTCAACCCTGTCAAAACCTTAAGGGATTGTTGTTGAGCCCATCAGACACACCCTCAGCTTCTCCATGTTCCAGGGTGAAGCTCTTGAAAGCATTAGCCTAAATGTTTTCCCAAAGTTCACGTGCACTCTTTCCGTCATGAATATGTGAAAGTTTTGTTTCACTTCTTCTCGGGAAATACCAAATCATTCACGCATGTGCGAAGTGTTGTATGTTTTGAAGATTTGTTATCTTCACTTCATATAATTTCTCTTAGCACGCCAAGCCACTGGCTGATTTGATCAAGGAAAAGAAGTTACTTCATAAGAGCTAATCGAGGCTTACACAAGGGCCTTGATATCCTCGATGATGGTTCTCAAATCACAACTCACTTGCATTTCGTTGTAAGAATTCCACATGGGAACAAATGTCTTGACATTGTGTTCATGTGTCTTACAAGCCAACTCATGATCCAATACTTGCTTCCGTAGTTCATATCATGAGAATCCGGCATCATCATCTTTTCGTCTCAGGTATCTTGAGTCTGAGGATTGCTAACACCAACCAGATCTGAATCTCGGGCATATATGATGGTTGGAACATTTTTTCAATAATTATAACTTTAGTCTTATGTAACCCGGTACGGTGATGTCTTGTTTGGCACACCGGGCCGCAGGACCTATTGTTATAAATCCTTCCATATGTAAGGTTCGCCATTATACCATGAGGAAATTGTATGACTTAGCTTTGTAAGTTGTTCCTCATGGTTCCTCTTTGTATACCCGTAAGTCCGACCTTTATCTGATGACCATGTCGATGCTATCCCGAAGCACGGATGTGGTACTTCAAATTTCAATAGGAACATTGGAAGCGCAATGCTAAATTGTTCCTGATCAATTATCCAAACCGTATGGTATGGGTAAACCTCGTGATTCTTCTTGTCTCTTTATCAAGATGGTTAGGTACTTGATGACCTACCACGTATACCATACCCTATGTTTTCCTCGGGAATGGTATACTTTAATAGTTGTGTGTGTGAACACATTCTCCTATGGCATAACTTATCTAAGCAATGTTAATTCCCTGTTTAGGTAAAAATCTCGGTATACAACTCTGTCAGTAAGACCCCGTTAGTACTGTGGATAACATTCCGGTAATCGCCGGTGCACGAGAACCTTGCCTATTGGTCCGCCTCGTTCCAACGAGCAGGAAAATTGTTCTATTCGCCCCCCGCCCTTGGTACCGATGTTGTTACCGACATAACTGACAGGTTATCCTCTGACATGTGTTGCTACCAATACCGTACAAGATGTCACCCCTCTACCTACTCCCGACCCACATGGTGGACCCATAACCCAAAGTTCCACAGGATTGAAACCTGACTCTCCTGTATATCCTTGACTCCATGGTATCCTTTACACTTGGCTTCGTATGGAATTCCAGAGCCATCATTCAATGGGCCGATCACTCTTCGGTCCAGATATTATCCAACCTACTAAAGATCAAGTACGCATTATTCATGATAATCTGAAGGCTGCTCAATCTCGCGAGAAGAGTCAATATGACCGTCATCATCAAGATATGGTCTATCAACCTGGCGAAAAGACTTATCTTCGTGTCACATCGGTGAGAGGTGCACATCATTTTGGAATCAAGGGCAAGTTCTCTCCTCGCTATATTGGTCCTTTCATTGTTCTCGAAAGGCGTGGAAAAGTGACTTATCAATTGAAACTACCGGCAAACCTTTCTCAGGTTCACGATGTCTTCCATGTGTCTCAGCTCCGCCGCTGCTTCAAGGATCCTATTCGAGCAGTGGATCATGATACACTTGAGCTGCAACAAGACCTCTCTTATAAAGAGCATCCGGTCTTCATTCTCGACCAAGCTGAGCGTAAAACTCGTCGCAAAGTCACCAAGTTTCTTAAGGTGCAGTGGTCAAATCATTCTGAAGATGAAGCCACTTGGGAACGCGAGGATCATCTTCGTGATGACTACCCCGGGCTCTTTCCTTCTACCTCTTAATTCTCATGATGATAATTCTTGTTAGTAGGGGAGAATTGTGACATCCTCGACTTTTTCTACAGTGGTGATTGTAATTAAGCGACAGTGATCCCGCGCTAATGATGCCACGTCATCGTGGATTATATCAATGTTCTCGTGTTAGTTGAAACCGAATCAAAATTCGAGACTTAAGATTAAAGTCGAACGAGAAAAGAATTCGGTTGTTGAGATAAAAATGTCAGGGGAGTTATAAAGATTCCCTAGCGGATTATAATATTAAATCAGACACTTTTGGAATTATTGATAATCCCAATATATTTAAGAGAGGAGTTTTAAATAAAACAAATAAAAGAAATATAGCAAATGAAAAGAAATAAATAAAAGTATATATAATAAATTATAAAAGAAAGTAAATAAGATTTAATAATAAAAAGAATAATAAAAAGAATTATAAATAATAATGAAGAGAAGGTATTTAAAAAAAAAGGAAAAGGAACCCCCCCTCGCCGAATTGGGCCTACGAGGCCCCCCTATTCGGCCCACCCCCTCCGTGGGGTATAAAGCCCCAAGAGGGGGCAACCCTAGCAACCCCCGTCCCTCCCAGCTCCCTGGCCGCCGCCGCCAGGGGCTCCCCCCCACCTCGAGCGCCAGGCTCCCCCTCTCCTGCTCGAACACCCCTGCCCTAGATCGATCTGACCTAACCGCACCCCACCAACACCCTCGACCCCCTCGCTCGCACACCCCCACGCGTCCCCCTCCTCTCGGCTCTCTCTCTCGTCACCCTCCCAATCTCCCCATGACATAGCTCCCCGAGCCGAGCCCCATCCCAGGACCGAGAGCCCCAGCCACCGGCAACCGCACCAGTCGCCGGCAACCGCACCGGCGCCGCCCCGGGGGTCCCGTCGCCCCTTACCTCGCCCTCCCCCGCGGCACCACCTCCACCCGAGCCCCTTCCCCACCCCCGGATAAACACCCCCAGGAACCCCATCTCGCCGGTCGGAGCTCCCCGTTGGCGGCTCCATCCCGGGGGCCCTCCTCACCGGGGACCCTCCCGGCCTCCCCTCGCCGGCACGTCCTCATCGGAACCATCACCACTGTCACCGCCTCGCCGTCACCTCCGCCTCCCGAGAACTCCGGCTTCACCGGGCCCTCTCGTCAACGTCGGTGAGCCCCTCCTCGGGCTCCTCCCACCATCTCCTTCCTCGCGCCGTCCCGGTTCCGTTTCGGCAAACAGCACTCCGATCCGACGCCGTTAGGTTCGTGTAGGTGATCTTGGAGGTGTGTCCCTCTCTCTGTGATGTTGAGTTCTTTGTTAAAAAGAGGCTGGAGAGAGAGAGTCTTGGAAAGAAATAAAAATAAACGATGTATTTGCGTATGTATGTATGTATAAATGTCGTACGTATTTTGTATGTATGAGATGCACGATGTATGTATTTATGTATGTAGGTATATGGATAATACGTGTATGTAGGAAATATGTGTCTTTGGCCTAAGCCACTTACCGATGGGGCCAACCCACCCCGCTGTCTATGACAGGGAGGCCCCACACCCTCTCTTTAAGATAGGTGAAAATTAAAATAATAAATATAAAAATAATGTTTTTATTAAATAAATAAATAGATATATTAGTTAATTAATTAGTTAAATTATTAATTGGGTAATTAGAATAATTAGAGTATGACACGTGGGTCCCCCACTAAATTAATCTGATTAATTACTATTTAATCTTAATTAAAAACTTGTGTCTATGACGCTTGGGACCCACTGGTGAGTTGACCAGTCAACTTCTAATGTCATAATAGCATTTTATTAAATTATTTAAATCTATTTTTAATTCCTAATTATTGAATAAAACTTTAAAAATTAATATTAATTAATCCGTAAGTGAGATCAAAATATTTTCAACATGAAAGTTGATCAGCAGAACGGGACGAAACCGGATACACGGTCCATTCGTGTGTTACGCGTCCCTAGCATAGCAAACATGGAACATTTCCATCATTTTCCAACTGACCGGTAGTAGCCCGAGACCCGGAAAATATCGTTAGATATTCTTTCGACCCGTCTATGACGGATTTTGCTGCGTTAGCTCATGTCTAGCCTGCATCTTGCCATGTCATGCATTGTGTTGCACCGTTGCTATTATTTATTGTTTCTTCCCCCTCTTCTTACCGGTAGACCCCGAGACTGACGCTACTGCTGGGTACATGTACGACTCTGCTGATCAGTCCTTTGCCGCAGAGTAGCAAGGCAAGCAAACCCCCCTTGATCATTCCTATATCACCTATGTCTTTCTTCCTACTTCTTGCATTAGTATTTTGCTACTGTTGTAGTTAGCTCCTATATCTGATGCATAGCCTATTTTTGATGAACTACTACTTTCAGTCATGTACCTTTAATCCGCTTAGTATAGGTGGAGCAGTCATCCCCTCTAACCCCGTAGTCCAGTTGCCCCGCTTGCTTTAGAATCTCGATCCCTGATCGATGAGCCAGGCCCGACACATCACATACACCCCCTTAGTTGTACGACGCTATAGAGATACTATCAGGTACCGAGGGTGACACCTGGCTAAGTACTCCTGATGATATCTGTGTAGTATAACTAGTCGGTAGTGGTTATCGAGGGTGATTCCTATTTCACCATTCCCGACGATGCCACTGTCGTGCAACCCCTCAAGTGTGGGACCCCCGAGGGTGATTCCTCTAAGCCCACCTTGACGGATACATCGTTCGGAATCCAACGAGGGTGATACCTCGGATTCCCCGGATGTTACAACCACACAGTTACTCGACCATGTTACTGGGATCATTGGTGATTAGATGTAAGATGGTTGGATTCCCGCGAGATTGTGTCGATGGCCTAATTAAAATGTTAATGGATTTGGGTACTTGATCTGGGTTGGTCGGAGACCTTTTCGCACTAACCGGCTATGTGGGAATAATTATGGGTACTCGGCATCGTGGTATTAGCCGAAGCTTTTCAGACGTCAACAATCGTAGTGGCGCGCGCCCGAGTGGTCCCGAGATGCATCGTTCTTGTGATTAAGGGATGCTAGGACTGACGTCGGCTGGCCTCGTATCGTGCAGGAGCGTGAAGGGGAACTGGGCCCATGAACCCTTTGCGCTTAGGATTTAAACCGGCGGGCTGGCCTCTCTGATTAATCTTAGGTGGGGCTGCGACGTGTCGATATTCCGAGGCCGGGCAGGACCCAGAAAAGTGTGTCCGGCCAGAGTGTTATCGAGCGTGAAGGGACATGTGGTGCACCCCTGTAGGGATGAAAATTAACTATTCGAATAGCCGTGTCCACGGTTACAGGATGACTTGGAGTTGTGCCCTGATCTTATACAACTACAATTATTACTTAACTGGTTCATTAGTTGCCTCGGGATTGCTTCCTCGCAGGGAGTCGAGGGAGGATCTTTGGGCGTGACCTCACTTTAATATTGCTGCAACAATATGACTATTAATTGTGTTACCTTGCTCTATTCTTGTCTATTGCTGTAAGACCCTGAGGATGCTAGTCTTCGATAGGACTAGGCCTTCTCTCTCTATTCTCGCATTGCTGCAGTCAGTTCACATTTAAACCCCATTCTTTGATACTGATGCATACTTACCATAGTTCTGATGTAAGTCTTGCGAGTACTTTGGATGAGTACTCACCATTGCTTTGCTCCCCCTTTGATCCCTTGATCCATTGCTGCGACCAGATGATGGAGCCCAGGAGTGGAGTTTCTTGTCGATGTCCGTCATCCCGATGGTGTCTTCTTCATGGAGGCCGCTGAAGATAGGAGTAGTTAGGAGGCTCCCAGGCAGGAGGCCTCGCCTCGTTCGGTCGTTGTATCTTTTGTGCTAGCCTTCTCTAAGGCACCCCATGTTTTATGTGTGTACTCAGATATTGTTGCTTCCGCTGACTCGTGTGTTTATCGAGCTTTCGTATTCTAGCCCTCGAGGCCCCTGGCTTGTAATATGAAGCTGATATTGTTTTATTTGTGTCTAGAGTTGTGTTGTGATATCTTCCCGTGAGTCCTTGGGTTTGATCGTACGCGTTTGCGTGTATGATTAGCGTACGATTAAACCGAGGGCGTCACAGTCGAGTCCCCAAGTGTTTTTTTAACTTAGGCAATACAGAGTCGCAGCTAAGTTCCCGAGTGTGGAGCATGCCCGCACTCAAAGTTGTTTTTAACTTAGGTGATACGAAATCGTAGCTAAGTCCCCGAGTGTGGAGCATGTCCGTACTCGGAGTTGTTTTTAACTTAGGCGATACAGAGTCGCAACTAAGTCCTCGAGTGTGGAGCATGCCCGTACTCGGAGTTGTTTTTAACTTAGGCAATATGGAATCGAGCTAAGTCCCCGAGTGTGGAGCATGTTCGTACTCGGAATTGTTTTTAACTTAGGCGATACGGAGTCGCAGCTAAGCCTCCGAGTTGATGATATGTTCGTACTCAGAGTTGTTTTTAACTTAGGCGATACAGAGTTGCAGCTAAGGCCCCGAGTGTGGATCATGTCCGTACTCGGAGTTGTTTTTAATTTGGGCAATACGGAGTCGCAGCTAAGCCCCCGAGTGTGGAGCATGTCCGTACTCGGAGTTGTTTTTAACTTAGGCGATACAGAGTCGCAACTAAGTCCCCAAGTGTGGAGCATGTCCGTACTTGGAGTTGTTTTTAACTTAGGTGATACGGAGTTGCAGCTAAGTCCCCAAGTGTGGAGCTTGTCCGTACTCGGAGTTGTTTTTAACTTAGGCGATACGGAATTGCAGCTAAGTCCCCGAGTGTGGAGCATGTTCGTACTCGGAGTTGTTTTTAACTTAGGCGATACAGAGTTGCAGCTAAGTCCATGAGTGTGGAGCATGTCCGTACTCAGAGTAGTTTTTAACTTAGGCGAAGTTAAGTTCACAACTAAGTCCCCAAGTGTGAAGCGTGTCCGTATTCGGAGTTGTTTTAAAGTTAGGCGATAAGGAGTCACAGCTATGCCGTTCACCCACTGAGTGTTATGTTGTATATGTGTTCAGCTGAGTGATGGCGCGTAGAACGGCCGGGTGAGAAAGACAGACTGCACGGAGTGGTGATTAGGGGGGCATCCGAGTGAAGTAGACGCCTTTGGCTGAGTGGCGACGCGGGGGGGGGGGGGGACCAAGTGATGTAGACGCGTCCAGCACAGTTGCGATGCGCGGGGCATCCGAGTGAGGTAGATACATCTCACTGAGTGGCGACGCACATGGCGGTCAAGTAACGGCACGCGGGGCGGCCTAGTCGAGAATGTTGTCGCGGAGGTATCCGACCAAGTGACGGCGCGTGGGGCGTCCGAGTCCAGCATGTCGTCGAGAATGGCGCACACAGGCGTCCGGGTAACATGTGTATGAAAAATAACACAAGCTAACATAAAAAATTCTCGGAGTAATTTGATGTTTGTTGAAAAGATTTGTGTAAATTACACCCCTCGACACCCGCTGGGTGTGCTAGGTTCTTGCTGGTCCAGAACCAACAAGAGTCTAAAAGAGTGAAGGATCCGACTGAACATGTGAAAGTGAACGATGTGACTGAACATGTGAAAGTGAACGATCCGAGTGAACTCGTTTTGAGTGTTGGACCCAAATGAAGCGGAAGTGTAGTGTTCCGACATGAAAATAAACAACCGAGCGCAGAGGTACACTCGATGGCGTTGCTTCCGAGTGGACGATGTGCACGACTTTACGTGCCACTCGATAATGCAGAAATAACTTATTTAATTGAATGGAGTCCGTGAAGAATGACTTAGCTGTCCGACGACGCGCGGGGCGGTCGAGCAAAGTAGACATGTCGGACTGAATGGCGCTGCACGGGGCGGCCAAGTGATGAAGACATGTCTTGCCAAGTGGTGAGGCGCGGAGTTGCCGAGTGATGATGACACGTCCAGCAAAGTGACGACGCGTGGGGCGGCCGAGTGACGATGGCGTGTCTCGTCCAGTGGCGATGCACGGAGCTACCGAGTGATGAATACGCATCCAACAGAGTGATGGCGCGCGGGACAGCCGAGTGTCGAGGGAGCGTTATAGAGACGGCGCGCGAGGCGGTCGAGTAATGACGACGCAACAAGCTGAGTAACGACACACGGGGTGGCCGAGTGATGATGGAGCATTCGGCAGAGACGGCGCGCGGGGCGGTCGAGTGATGATGACGCGTCCAGCAGAGTGACGGCACGCGGGGCGGCCGAGTGATGACGACGCGTCCAACAGAGTGACTACACGTGGGGCGGCCGAGTGACGATGGAGCGTTCAGCAGAGTGACAACGCGCGTGACGGACAGGTGTCGATGGAGCATTCAGCAGAGATGGCGCGCGGGGTGGTCGAGTGATGATGACGCGTCCAACAGAGTGACAGCACGCGAGGCGGCCGAGTGATGACGATGCATCCGACTGAGTGGCGATGCACGGAGCTACCGAGTGATGATGACGCATCGAGTAGAGTGAGGGCGCGTGGGGCGGCCGAGTGAAGATGGAGCATCCGACTGAGTGGCGATGTGTGGAGCTGCCAATTGATGACGACGCGTCTAGTAGAGTGACGGCGCGCGGGGCGACCGAGTGATGATGGAGCATCCGACTGAGTGGCGATGTGCGGTGCTGCAGAGTGGTGACGACGTGTCGAGCAGAGTGATGACGCGCGGGGCACCCGGATGATGGAGACGCATCCAACCGAGTGACGACACGCTAGGCAGTCAAGTGATGAAGACGCGCTCAGCCAAGTGACGACGCGTGAGGCGGCCAAATGATGGTGTAACGATAGTGCACAAGCTGCCGAGTGATGACGACGCGTCCGACTAAGGGATGTCGCACGGGGCAACCGATTGATGATGACGCATCCGATTGAGTGACGGCATGCAGGGCGGTCGAGTGATGACGACGCGTCCGACTGAGGGACGGAATGTAGGGTGATCGAGTGATGACGATGCACGTCCGACCGAGCGATGACGTGTAGAGCGACCGAGTGATGACGACGCGTTAGACTGAACAACGACGCGTAGGGCGTCCGAGTGATGAAGACACTCGTCTGACTGAGCGACGACGCGCAGAGCGGCCGAGTGGTGAAGTCGCGTACGGTTGTATGGCGACGCATGGGGCCACAAAGTGCGTGCACATTAGTCATCTGGATGGAAATGCCATGAAAATAAACGTGAACTTTTTACTTGTCATGTGGAGGTTTAGTTGTCCGAGTGATGAGTCTCTCAACTATCGGAATAAGACGGTTAGAGCATGGTTAATAGTACAGCCAACTGCTGGCTATAAGAAGTCTTATAGCCCATCTGATAGCTAGCTTGTACAATAGTTAGCTATAAAAGAGTACTACTTTTATCATATATGGCCCACCTTTCATTCTCACAAAGCACCTAGGAGCACGTGCTAGAGTTGGCTCTTCCCGAAGAGCCCGCTTCCCTTCTCTCTCCTCTTCTCTCTCATCCAACTCAGCAAAATATAGTATTTTAATCCTTAGAGCCTGCTGACCGTACCTTATTGTACTTGCTCTTAGCTCTCCGAGTAGTCTGGTTGCCAGCTAAGTCAGCAATCCTAAAATTTAGGAAGTATAGCCACTGATGTTTGTGCTGGGCGGCCCATGCAATGATGCTAATTGGCAGGGTTAAAGGTTGGATAATTATAGATGCATGCATGCACTAATTAACCGACGTGAAGTGGCAAGCAATTAATTGTGTAAGGAAGGAAGTAACTACTCCACGCATTTGTCCTTAGGCTGGCCACTAAGGTAGTAACATATACTTGCGACTAACAAACATGATGATGTGTGAGACAATTAAAGAAGAGAGAGGGGGGTAGAGTAACATAGGTAGATACCGTAACATGTTAAATGCTATGCTACTATGTGTCATGCATGTCAATAAATAAGGTCATCTATGATACTACTTTATGATACTATGCACTATGAAGATAGTAACATACAATAAATAAGGTCATCTATGATACTACTTTATGATATTATATGATACTCCCCACTATGACCAGCCTTACCATGAAGTGTTAGAGATTCCTCACCAATTGGCGGATTAATTGGGCAGCCCACGTACTCATGTTACCTTTCGTGGTGTTGACTGCTCCTTGCTGGTAGAGGATGTTCATAGGCCACTGCTGCAGCGCGCACCCATCACAAAGACGGTCGCGAGCGATCGACGCTAGAGGAACGAACGACGCGCGACTGCACCGCATCGGGCCTCCTCCTCCACCGCGAAGGTCGTCATCAAGCAGCAGAATACCAAGTGCCGAGTCGACAGTGTTAGTGGTCGTGCTTGTTGACTTGACGACGGTGTCGCAGATGAAGCCGAAGATGACAACATGCCTCTGCACATGAGGGCTCGATGACGATGTCGTACACGAGGCCAGAGACGACGACGGATCGTGCTGGTGACCACGTGTAGGAGCTCGCCGATAGCGTCATACATGAGGCCGGAGATGACGGGATGGACCGTGACGATGGCCTTGCGTAGAAGCTCGCCGACGGCGTCATACACGAGATCGGGTACGGCTAGACGGACAACGCCGATGGCTGTTTTTGCAGTCGCCATTGACGATGATCTTATGAGAAGGCAAGAAATATAAGGAGCGGCTTGTCCTTTTCTTCTCTTCTCTACTTCATGATCGATCATGAATGGGTGTGTTTGGTCCTACAGGAGGAGAAGGCAAACTCGTTGTTAGATAATTTATTGTAAATAGACTAGATGGAATGGATACTTCTCTGATCCTATTGTTTGCGCGAATGGCGAGATGGCCAAAACTTCAGCGGCAAATTTCCCTTGCGGCGGTCGTTTATCCGCTGTCGAAGATTGAAGAAAAGACCATTTGCACCATGGCTTGATAGAGGCCAATGTCCCACGATGGGCGTCAACTGTCTTGGTAACGATTCCGACAATAGAAAGGGGTAGGATAAAGGAGCATGATCTATCGAGATGCAAATGGGTGACACGATGATTTTAACGAGTTTGGACCTCTCGCGGTGGAGATAACAACCCTACGTCTCGTACTCCAGAGAGGCTTTGCATATCTATCATGAACACGGAGTTACATGGTGTATTAGAGAGAGAGAGAGAGAGAGAGGGAAGAACGAATCTCCAAGCTAAGTCATGAAACTAGAGAGAGCCGAGCCCCGAGCTATGCGGAGGGGGTGTCTTATATAGAGTACGCCACCCCTCACCTCTTATGTTACAAGATGGGGCATTGATGCCATAATGTCACCTCACTATAGAACCTTCGCTATGCTTCGACTGCCATGCCGACTGTTGGTCTTCACATCCCCGAGTGAGTCATACGGCTAAGTGGTTGACTGTCATCCGAGTGGATGGATATGTACTTGTACGAGTGGATAGTATGTACGTATTTGTCTGGACCCACCTCATGTGTGGACCCCGTGCTATTATGGTATTTCGATCCTTCATGGGCCTACCCGTTTTGTGTATCCCCAACACCACCTCGTTGTGTATGGCTCCATGGGGTATTTGCACTGAGAACTTGTATGTTGATGGGATCTGAAGATTTCGTTGGATTTATTCAAGTTTTCTTTTCCCACCGCTGCGTGCGGCACATCTGTCCTGAAGCTGCGTGTGATAGCGATCGGTTTTCTGTCTCGATGTTGCCTTTGGCAGCGATTAGATTTCCTTCCTGTAGCACTTGCTAGTTCGTAGACGAGATCTTGGGTGATCGTCGGGCGCAATGAACTGGAATTGTCACGGTTTGTCCAGCACCGCGGTAGTGAGGTCGCTTCTGGATGTCGAGAAGCAATTTGGGCCAGATGTGTTTTTCTTGTCTGAAACACATCTGAACAAAGCTAAGGCAGGAACAAATAAAAAAATATTTGCATGGATCATATGGAGGTTGTAGAAAGCATTGGAGTGAGTGGTGGATTGATACTGTTTTAGAGAGACCCTATCCAAATTGTAGTGCAAAATAAATCAAAAAACTTCATCGATGCGGTTGTTGGTGGTCCGGGAGACAAAAAGTGGAGGTTCTCGGGTTTCTATGGTGAACTCAGATGAAAGGACAAGCAATTTTCATGGGGTTACATTCGGGGTCTATACGAGCAAGACCGAATCTCGTAGGCAATAGGAGGTGATTTCAGTGAGATAATATATTCACGTGAGAAGGAAGAAGGTGCACCACGACCAATGAATATGATGTAGAACTTTAGAGATGCCTTGGTGGCTTGCGAGTTGGAGGATATGGGATATAGTGGAGATCAATTCACTTGTCGAAGGCGTAGGTTGCGAGAACGACTTGACCGAGTTTTTTGTAATTGGCAATTTCATGGTCTGATCCCCAACGCCAAAGTGACAAACACTCCACATATAAAATCTGATCATCGACCAATCCTACTCGATACCGGGGATGACATTGTGGGTGACCAGTTTCAGGCAAGAATTAAATAGTTTGAGGCACTTTGGTTAAAGGAGGAGGAGGTGACGCAAATAGTAACAGAAGCCTAGGAGAGGACCGACCCCTAGGATTGAACAGCTGGTGTGCATGCTAAGATGCACATCTAGGACCGAGAGATCCTGAAGGCGCCTCACAAATGCCTAAAGGTGTTGAAGGCTGAGTTGGAAGCATTGCGGTTGGGCCCTCTCACTAACGAGTCGACGGATCGGCAACGTGTCTTGCTTATAGAAATTGAAGAGACTTTGGAGAAGGAGGAGACATATTGGGTTCAGCGGAGTCATGCAAATTGGCTGAAATTCAAAGACCATAATACTAACTTCTTCAACAATTTTGCTACAACACGGAAGAAAAGGAACCATGTCAGGAAGCTCAAGGATGAGAGCGCGACATGGCTAGAAGATAACGAATCCATGAGAGGTCTAATTTCTGAGTATCTTCAACATCGTTTTTCCTGTGAAGTTGTTTTGCCTGATGATAGGGTATTAAATAAAGTTAAACCTCGTGTGACGAATTATATGAATGAATCCCTATTAGCGCCTTATATAGCGGAGGAAGTAAAGCGTGCTCTCTTTAGCATTGGAGACCTAAAGGCCCCAGGCCGGATGGGATGCATTCCATATTTTATAAGAATTTTTGGTCATTTGTAGGAGATGATCTGGTTAAGGAAGTGTTGCAAGATGTAAACAACCGCGTGATACCAAAGGGCTCAAACACAACCACGATAGTGCTTATTCCCAAGGTTGACAATCTAGAGAAAAATACTCAGTTCCGACCCATAAGTATGTGTGACGTTTTTTACAAGGTCATTTCGAAAATGCTGGCAACAAGACTGAAATTGTTTCTTCCTGACATAATCAGAGAGATCCAAAGTGCTTTTGTTACAGGTTGAATCATAATGGATAATGTCATAGTGGCATATGAGTGTTTACATGCAATGAAGAAGAGGCAAACAGGAAAGGTAGGCACCTGTGTGGTAAAATTGGATATGCACAAGGCGTATGAGAGGGTTGAGTGGGTCTTTTGGAAGCTATACTTGGGAAGATCGATTTTGATCAGAGACAGATCCATTTAGTTATGGCTTGTGTGACTTGTGTTGAATACAAGGTACGGTTCAATTCTAACGAAAGATTACCTTTTGCACCAACAAGAGGTCTTTGACAGGGTGATTATCTTTCCCCTATTTGTTTCTCCTACGTGCTGAAGGTTTGTCTGCACTAATTAACCATGAGGAGGAGGTTGGTACACTGAAGGGGTGCACGAGTGTCGTGACTCCCCAAGGATCTATCATCTTTTGTTCACCGATGGTTCACTCATTTTGATGGAAGCAGACTGTTGTTGCAGAATCTGGCTGGAACACGATCGACAGAGAGGAATCAACAGCTCGAATGAGCGAAAGAGAGAGACGAGGGTTTGGTGCTGCTCAACTGACTTGCAGCGTTTTCTGCTGTTCTGTTATTCAGGCTAACCGAGAGATGATCTCGTGCCGATTACAAAGGGAGGAAATAGCCCACGCTCGCCTTGCCTACTGATCGTGCCATCCCACGATGCTTAGCTTGCCGGGCTGTTAAAATGCCGTCAATACCGCGTCTCCCTGCCATCCCAAGGAAGCGGTCTTGCCATTGCTACTGCTACACTAGTCTGAAGAAAAACTGCTAACTGAAGAAAGGAAACTAACTGAACCGTACGTGTACAAGTGCACGCTGACGGCTCGCTTATTCAGCTAAGGTTTGAATCAAAGTTGGCAACGGGATTATCCTTCAAATCACCGCCTAATCCTGTTGCTCCTTCTTCACAAGAACAATCCCGAGGCGGCACCGGAGCTCTGTAAACTTCGGACGCCCAAGCGACTTCGTCAGCAAGTCTGCCAACTGATCCTCGGTTCTAACGTGCTTCACTTCCACCTTTCTTTCTTCCACACATTCCCTGATATAGTGATAGCGCAGGTCAATGTGTTTGCTCCTCTCGTGGTGCACTGGATTCTTGCTCAGCTCGATAGCTGATCGGTTGTCGATGTTTAGCTGCACTGTCTGGTTTTCAGCTCCAAGGATCTCTCAGACCAGCCTGCTGAGCCAAACCGCCTGTGTGGATGCTGTCGCAGCTGCAATGTACTCGGCCTTGCAGGACGACAAAGCTACGATCTTCTGCTTCTGTGAACACCAAGTGATGATGCTCGGACCAAGGAAGAAGACAAGTCCGGTGGTGCTCTTCCTGTCAGTTAGATCGCCCGCATGGTCACTGTCACTGTAACCTATCAGTGCAGTACCTCCTCCTGCCTTGTAGGTGCACCCGTACCCGAGAGTCCCCTTGATATACCTGAGAATCTGCTTGATGATCAACCAATGTTGTTTGCCCGAAGCTTCCATGAACCTACTGGACACCCCCACAACATAAGCTATATCTGGTCGTGTGTTGACCAAATACCTCAAGCTGCCGACCACGCTGCGGTATCTGGTGGCGTCCACGGCTTCTCCGGTGTTCTTCCTCACTTTCAGACGATTCTCCATTGGTGTATAGCTAGGGTTGCAGTCCACCATGTCCTCATCCTCCAAGATCTTGGCCGCATAGCCTGACTGGCACACAGTGATCATGTCAGCCTCCTGCTTCACTTCGATCCCTAGGTAGTAGCTGAGCAGCCCAAGATCTGTCATCTGAAACAACTCCTGCATCTGGGTTTTGAAACGTTCGATCTCCTCAGCAGTGGTCCCTGTGATGATCAGATCATCCACATACACCCCTACCAGCAGGTAATCAGCTTCGCTACCCCGCCTATACAGAGCATGGTCAAGCTTGCACCTGTCGAAACCAAGGGACTGCAGTGTGAGGTCTAATTTTGCATTCCATGCCCGTGGTGCTTGTCGCAGCCCGTACAGAGCCTTCCGCAGCTTGAGCACCTTGTCAGCATTGCTGTGATCGATGAAACCCGCTGGTTGATGTACGCACACCTCCTCCTCCAACTCCCCGTTGAGGAATGCTGATCGGACGTCCATGTGGTGCACACTCCAACTCCGATGTCCAGCCAATGCAATGAGAATGTGCACGGTCTCTAGTCGAGCCACAGGAGCAAAGACCTCGTCGAAATCAATCCCATGTTTCTGTGCGTATCCCTTCGCCACCAGTCGAGCCTTGTGCTTCACTATGTTTCCCGCCGGGTCTCGTTTCACTTTGTATACCCACTTCAAACCGATCGCACGGTGACCCGCTGGGAGTGTGGCAAGATCCCACGTATGGTTGGACTGTATGGACTCCATTTCTGCCTCCATCGCCTTCCTCCAAGCTGGTTCATCTAGGGCCTCGTCGACAGATGCTAGTTCTTCTGCAGCTGAGAGGCACAGACCACTGAACTCCAGTGTGCGCGCGGGAGCATGGTCAATGAGATATTCCACAGACTTGTACTGCAGTGGTACACCTTCTGAATCAAAGGATTCCCCGACAGGAGCCGAAACCCATCCATCATCATCGGCGTCAGGCGGATCAGCAGGAGGGGTGTTCAGAGCTCCAACTGGGGCGACCGTGTCGCCAGCTAAGCTTGGAGTGTGAGGTGAGTGCTCATACCTTGTTGGTGTGGAGGCCCCCCTCGTCGCTGGAGAGGGAGGTGCCGACGCTGTTCCAGTGCGCAGGGCGTACGTCACCGTTACTGGGGCGCCGGTGTCGGTGTAGACGGCCGTGAGCCCCTCTGCTCGGGTGCTCCCCCCGCTGTCGTCGATCAGGCTCCAATCCCATTTGCGATCTTCCTCGAAGCGCACATCTCGCGTGATGTGCATACGCTAGGTCACCGGATCATAGACCCGATAGCCTTTTGTCCCTGGTTCGTAGCCTACGAAGACTCCACGGCGCGATCTTTCCGCCAGCTTCGTCACCCCCGGGCCGACGATCTTGATGTGTGCGACACACCTGAAAGTGCGCAAGTAGTCCACCGCCGGCTTCTTACTGCGCCACGCCTCATACGGGGTGATCCCCCGCAAGCTCCTCGTCGGCGAACGGTTGAGGATGTGAACTGCAGTGCGCACGGCTTCACCCGAGAATGTGCACGACACATCCATGACCTTCAAGAGGCTGCGCGCCATCTCCACCATTGACTGGTTCCTTCTCTCCACAACACCATTCTGCTGTGGGGAATAGGGCGCTGTCGTGTTTCTCTGAATCCCAAGCTCATCATAGTAAGTGTTAAATTCAGTTGACAGAAACTCACCCCCTCTGTCGGTACGAAAAGCTCACAGCTTGACATTTCCCTCATCTCAGCATGGGCTTTGATCTTTTTGAAGAAGCGAAAAGCTTCGTCTTTGCTTTTTAGCACCTCGAGCCACATATACCTGCTGTAGTCGTCGATGATCAGCAGGAAGTATCTGTTCCCGCTTGCTGTTGCCGGCGTGATCGGTCCCCAGAGATCCCCGTGGGCAAGGTCGATCGGCTTCTCAGCGTGGTACGCCGTCGCTCGCGGGAATGGGGTGCGATGCATCTTGCCGATCGTGCACCCCTCGCAGAATTGCTCTGTATGAGCGAGCTTCGGCATCCCGCGAACCATGTCCTTTGCTCCGAGATCGTGTAGGGCACGGAAGTGCACGTGCCCGAAGCGGGCATGCTACCTCCATCCCTCATCTATAGCAGCCGCGAGGAGACACACTGGGGCGGCCAAGTTCAGAGCCACGGCGTACAGCCGGTTGCTCGTCCGCCGCACCCGTGCCAGGAGGAGCTCCTGTCTATCATAGAGACACAGTTCCCTATTGTGGATCACTGATTTGCAGCCGTGCTCATCTAGTTGCCCGAGGCTCACAATGTTGGTTCGCAGCTGTGGGATGTAATAGACATCAGAGAGTGCGCGGTGCTCCCCACTGCGACATGAGAACAGAACCGTGCCGCGCCCCGCAATCTGAACCACGGAGCCATCGCCGAACCGAACTTTCCCGCGCACAGTTTGATCTATTTCTGTCAGCAGTTCACGGCAGCCATTCATGTGATTGCTAGCTCCGGTGTCAAGGTACCATCTGTCGTCGTTTGTGGCCGTGGGCACGACGCGCTCCTCATTGAGGAACACTTGCTCACCACCTCCCGGCAGTGTGTCCTCGACGACCTCACTCCTGTCTGTCTGAACTGCATCTTCAGCTGCACACGCGGCGAGCAACAGGGCAGGTTGTTCGATCTCCACCCGGGCAACGTTTGCCTGTTGATCCTGCTGTTCCCGCTGCTCCCGTTCTTTCTTGCGGCACTCCTTCACCCAGTGCCCCGGGATGTCGCAGTACCGGCAATTCCCTTTGCGTCTGGGTTGAGCGGATCCACCGTTCCCGCGGCCACCGCCCTGGCCACGGCCACCCCCTCCTTGGGTGTTTCTGGGCTTGCCGTTGCCGCGACCGCGTTTGTCACCTGGGTTGTAGGAGCCACCTCCTTGATCTGCCAGCTTGTCGCGGGCGTGCCACTTGTCGGCCGTGAAGAGTAGCTGAGCCCCTGATGCCGGCGCTTCCTCGCGATCGCGTTCCTCCACGAACAACAGTCGGCCGCAGAGCTCCTCGAGAGACAACAACTTTGTGTCCACAAGAGACTCTATTGCCACCGCCATCTCTCGATATGGCCTCGGCACCGTTCGGAGAACTTTGAGGACGGCCTTGTGCTCATCCACGGGATCTCCGAGCGCCGATAGTTCGTCGATGATGGTCCTCAACCTCATGACGTAGGACTCGATCCCCTCGCCGTCCTTGTATCGAAGCGCCTCGTACTCGGAGCGTCGGGTCTGCGCCTTCGCCTCGCGGACGCGCTCCACCCCGACCCGCATTGTCTTCAGGGTGTCCCATGCCTCCTTGGCCATGGACTTCGCCCCGAGTATACGCATGAGCTCCGCCGGCACGCCCTTTAGAAGGGCGATCATGGCACGCCTGTCGTCGCGCTCCGATCCTTGCCCTGTCTCCACCACGCGCCACAGCTCGTCGGCTTGGAGCTGTAGCTTGGTGATCATGGCCCAGTCGGTGTAGTTCATGCGTGTCAGCATCATCGGCGGGCCACCGCCGCCGCCGCCGCTGTGCACGACGCGCTCGACGACTCGCACCCCCGACGTCTCATCAGTGGTGAGACGCGCGAGGATCTTCTCCGCCGACGCAGCCGATCCCTGATCCTCCTTCAGTTGCGCCTGTGATTTCTCATCGCTGCTTCCGGCCATCGCTCCGACAGATCAGACACTGTCGGTACCTCAGATCGATGGATCAACCCCAAGGCTCTGATACCACTTGTTGTTGCAGAATCTGGCTGGAACACGATCGACAGAGAGGAATCAACAGCTCGAACGAGCGAAAGAGAGAGACGAGGGTTTGGTGCTGCTCAACTGACTTGCAGCGTTTTCTGCTGTTCTGTTATTCAGGCTAACCGAGAGATGATCTCGTGCCGATTACAAAGGGAGGAAATAGCCCACGCTCGCCTTGCCTACTGATCGTGCCATCCCACGATGCTTAGCTTGCGGGGCTGTTAAAATGCCGTCAATACCGCATCTCCCTGCCATCCCAAGGAAGCGGTCTTGCCGTTGCTACTGCTACACTAGTCTGAAGAAAAACTGCTAACTGAAGAAAGGAAACTAACTGAACCGTACGTGTACAAGTGCACGCTGACGGCTCGCTTATTCAGCTAAGGTTTGAATCAAAGTTTGCAACGGGATTATCCTTCACACACCAGGTGAATCTCAATCTCTTATAACAATCCTTGATGAATACTCCGCGGCATCTGGACAAATGGTAAGTGAGGCAAAATTTTCAATTTTCTTCAGTCCCAACACTGAGGTGGGGGTGAAAGTAGAGATATGTCAAACTCTGAACATTATGGCTGAATCATTATCAGATAAATATTTGGGCCTTCCATCCATGATTGGGGTTGACAAGGTTAGTTGCTTCAAACATCTAATAGAAAGGATCTAGAAGTTGGTGAATGGATGGAAGGAAAGAACTCTCTCTTTTGGTGGGAAGGAGGTTTTACTGAAAGAGGTGGACCAAGCCATTCCTACATATGCGATGAGCGTGTTTAAATTTCCAAAGCAAATTTGTAAGGGAATCGCTCACACAATGCCGCAGTATTGATGGGGTGATGAGGAAGACCAGAAAAGGATGCATTGGTTTTCTTAGTGGAAGTTGTGTGTTCCTAAGGAGCAAGGAGGGATGGGTTTTCGAGACATACATAGCTGTAACTTTGCTCTATTAGCAAAGTAGGCATGGAGTTTGATTATGCACAATGACTCGTTGTGTGCCATAGTTTTGAGAGCTAGGTACTACTTTGATGGAGACATTCTGGACTGTGAATTGAAGAAGGGGTCCTCGTATATTTGGAGGAGTATATGGGCAGGAGTTCAAACTTTTAACAAGGGTTCCATCTGGAGAGTTGAGGATGGAGAAAAAAATGATATTTGGATAGATTGTTGGATTCCTAATAGCACGTCAAGAAAGGTTGTGACTGTAAGGGCAAACCAAGTTTTGACAAAGGTCCAAGATCTTATTGACCTGATCATGGGAGAGTGGGATGAGCTATTGATACAGGACAATTTTTGGCATATTGATGCTGAGCGTATATTACAAATTCCGCTCCATCACCAGATAACGGAGGATTATGTTGCATGGCACCTTACAGAAAATAGAAAAAAATTCAGTATGCTCAGCTTACTATAAGCAATGGGAGGATACATATGTTAATGGCTAGAGTGCAGGTCGGCAAAGTAGTTCTCGACCACATCCGGTATGGAAAAAGTTATGGAACCTGAAGCTATTGAGGAAAATCAAAAAATTTATTTGGAGATGCTTACATAATGCTATACAATGTTTCTGTGTACATGCAAATCGCCATGTGGGCAATATATCTCAATGTACGATATGTGTAGCCGACACGTAGGACATCAAACATGCTCTTCTCACATGCACACGACCTAAGGCTATATGGGCTGAACTGGGTATTATTCAAACCATTGAAGACACCAGTGTGTTGGATCATTCTGGCTCTGGAATTAGTGATTTCCTTCTTTGTGATCAACCAACCCAGGTAGTTGATACGTCTCCAACGTATCTATAATTTATAAAGTATTCATGCCATGTTTATAATAAATTTATATGATTTTGGTATGATTTGATTAGAACTAACCCGGACTGACGCTGTTTTCACAACAACTACTCTGGTGTTGTTTTTGTGCAAAAATAATAGTTCTCGGAATGAGCTGAAAATTTACGGAGAATATTTCTGGAAAATATAAAAAATACTGGCGAAAGAATCAACCTGAGGGGGTCCACCACCTGGCCACAAGCCAGGGGTGCCCCCCTAGGGCACGCCCCTTGTCTTGTGGGCCCCTCGGGCACCGCCTTGACGTGAGACCGACGCCAAAAATCCCTATAAATCAAGAAATCTGCAGAAAGAAATCTAGGTCAGGAGTTCCGCCGCTGCAAACCTCCAGAGCCACGAAAAAACAATCGGGAGCCCGTTCCGGCACCCTGCCGGAGGGGGAAACCATCACCGGAGGCCATCTTCATCATCCCGACGGTCTCCATGACGAGGAGGGAGTATTTCACCCTCGGGGCTGAGGGTATGTACTAGTAGCTACATGTTTGATCTCTCTCTCTCCCGTATTCTTGAGATGGCACGATCTTGATGTATCGCGAGCTTTATTAATATAGATGAATCATATGGATTTTCCCCTCTCTATCTTCTTGTGGTGAATTGAGTTTTCCCTTTGAAGTTTTCTTATCGGATTGAGTCTTTAAGGATTTGAGAACACTTGATGTATGTCTTGCGATGGGATATCCGTGGTGATAATGGGGTGTTCTATTGATCCACTTGATGTATGTTTTGGTGGTCAACTTGCGAGTTCCGTGACCTTGGGAATCTACGCATGGGGGTTGGCACATGTTGTTGTCTCGACTCTCCGGTAGAAACTTTGGGGCACTCTTTGAAGTTCTTTGTGTTGGATTGAACATGGTGAATCTGAAATTGTGTGATGCATATCGTATAATCAAGCCCATGGGTACTTGTGGTGACATTGGAGTATCTATGTGACATTAGGGTTTTGGTTGATGTGTATCTTCAGGTGTTATTTTAGTACGAACTCTATGGCTGTTCGTGACTCTTATAGGGATAGCTCATAAGATTGATCAGAAAAGATAACTTTGAGGTGGTTTCGTACCCAACAATAATTTCTTCTCTCCGCTATTTGTGACTTTGGAGTGAACTAATTCTCACATGTGAGTGATTTATATATGATTCAACTATGTTAGTATTGTTGGGAGAACTTGCACTAGTGAAAGTATGGACCCTAGGCCTTGTTTCCAAGCATCTATACAACGTTTTGCTCGTTGTTTACTATTTGTTACCTTGCTGTTTTTATATTTTCAGATTACAAAAACCTATATCTACCATCCATATTACTCTTGTATCACCATCTCTTCGCCGAATTAGTGCACCTATACAATTTACCATTGTATTGGGTGTGTTGGGTTCACAAGAGACTCTTTTTATTTGATTGCAGGGTTGCTTAAGAGAGACCATATTCATCCTATGCCTCCCACGGATTGATAAACCTTAGGTCATACACTTGAGGGAAACTTGCTATTGTCCTACAAAACTCTGCGCTTGGAGGCCCAACACGAGTCTACAAGAAGAAGGTTGCGTAGTAGGCATCAATCTCTTTTGTGGCGTCGTTGCCCGGGAGGTGAGTGCTTGAAGATATATCTTTAGATCTTGCAATCAAATCTTTTAGTTTCTTGTTTTTCACTAGTTTGGTTTTATAATAGAAAACTACAAAAAATGGAATTGAGGTTGCCTCATATGCTTCATCTTTTTAATATCTTTCATGAAAATGATGGAACAGAAAACTGTGCTCAAGTGTTAGAAGAAGAAGTTATTAAAATATCTGGCACTAAATCTTTGAGTGATGAGCACGATAGCAATATTGTTAGTATGAATTATCTGAATGTTCATGATGCTAATGATATGCAAATCCACAAGCTTGGGGATGCTATGCTTGATGAATATGATGTTTTTAGTCCCCCAAGTTTTGATGAGCAAAACTATTATGATGATAGCATGCCTCCTATGTATGATGATTATTGCGATGACATGTATGCCATAAAGAGTGATAGTAACCATGAAACTAGTTATCATGATTTTAATATTCAAAGTGGTTATGTCAATCAAGTACCTCATGATAGTTATTTTGTTGAGTTTGCTCCCACTATTATGAATGAGAAGAAGTTTGCTTATGTGGATAGTGATAAATTTTCTATCCTTGTAGATCATGAAAAGAATGCTGTATGTGATAGTTATATTGTTGAATTCCTTCATGATGCTACTGAAATATATTATGAGGGAGGAACATATGCTTGTAGGAATTGCAATAATATCAAGTTTCCTCCCTATGTGTTCAAAGTTTTGAAGTTGTGCTTATTTTGCCTTCCCATGCTAGTTGATTCTTGCTCCCATAAATTGTCCGTTCACAAAATCCCTATGCATAGGAAGTGGCTTAGACTTAAATGTGCTTGTCATGAGATTCATGATGCTCTTTTGCATGTTATAATTATTATTCCTATGTGAGCATCATTGAAATCATCATGCCTAGCTAAAAGGCTTTAAAGAAAAGCGCTTGTTGGGAGACAATCCAACACTTTTACTTTCTGTTTTTTGGTGTTCACATGATTAAGCTACTGTATTAATCATGTTTTATGCCTTTTATTTCAATACAGTGCCAAGTAAAGCCTTTGGGATAGTGTGGATGATAGTTGACTTGATTCTGTGCAAAAACAAAAACATTTGCTCTTAGTCCAGGGATTTTGTAAATTCACTCGAACATTATTTTGATCTAATTTTTTACACATGATTTATATACAAATTTCCTGGATTTTTGCAATTTTTCATCATTTGTAGAGTAAGGGAAGAATTATTGTTTTCATGTCAATAGCAAACTATTGCTTTGAATCTTACGGATCTGAACATTCATGTCACATGAAAGAAGTTACAAAGGACAACTATGCTAGGTAGCATTCCACATCAAAAATTCAGTCTTTATCACTTCCCTACTCGAGGACGAGCAGGAGTTAAGCTTGGGGATGCTTGATACGTCTCCAACGTATCTATAATTTTGATGGTTCCATGCTATTATCTTGTCAAACTTTGGATGTTTTGTATGCCTTTTATATCTTTTTTGGGACTAACTTATTAACTCAGTGCCAAGTGCCAGTTCCTTTTTTCCCTTGTTTTTGACCCTTTTCAGAGGAGAATTTTAAACGGTGTCCAAACGGATTAAAACTTCCGAAAATATATTTTCCACAACAGAAGATACACAGGGGACGTGAGAACCAAGGCAGAGGCCAGGGGAGGCCACAAGCCCCCTAGGCGCGGCCAGGGGCCCCGCGCCTAGCAGGCTTGTGGGACCCGTGTGGCTCGTCTGCCCTACCTCTTTCGCCTATAAATTCCCGAAAAATCCAAAACTACGCGATAGATCCACGAAAATACTTTTCCGCCGGCGCAAGCTTCTGTCTCCGTAAGATCCATCTGGGGCACGTTCTGGTGCCCTACCGGAGGGGGAATTCGGATACGAAGGGATTCTTCATCAACACCATGGCCTCTCCGATGATGCGTGAGTAGTTCACCATAGACCTTCGGGTCCATAGCTATTAGCTAGATGGCTTCTTCTCTCTCTTGGATCTTCAATACAAAGTTCTCCATGATCTTCATGGAGATCTATCCGATGTAATCTTCTTTTGAGGTGTGTTTGTCGAGACCCGATGAATTGTGGATTTATGATCATATTATCTATGAATCTTATTTGAGTTTCTTCTGATCTCTTATATGCATTATTTCATATCCTTGTAATTCTCTTCGAGTTATGGGTTTTGTTTGGACAACTTGATCTATGATTCTTGCAATGGGAGAAGTGCTTGGTTTTGGGTTCATACCGTGTGGTGACCTCACCCAGTGGTAGAAGGGGTAGCGAGGCACGCATCGTGTTGTTTCCATCAAGGGTAAAAAGATGGGGTTTACATCATTGGTTTGAGTTTATCCCTCTACATCATGTTATCTTGCTTAAGGCGTTACTCTGTTCGTCATGAACTCAATACATTAGATGCATGCTGGACATCGGTCGATGTGTGGAGTAATAGTAGTAGATGCAGACAGTATCGGTCTACTTGTCGCGGACATGATGCATATATGTATCATCATGACTTTGCGCGGTTCTATCAATTGCTCGACAGTAATTTGTTCACCCACCGTAATATTTGCTATTTTGAGAGAAGCCTCTAGTGAACACTATGGCCCTCGGGTCTACTTCACATCATATTTTCAGCCTTACACTTTTACTTCGTTGCACTTTCCGCCTTCAGATATCACTTTGCAATCAATCTTGAAGGGATTGACAACCCCTTTATAACGTTGGGTGCAAGCTTGTTTGTGTTTGCGCAGGTACTCTAGACACCTGGCTTTATTCTCCTACTGGATTGATACCTTGGTTCTCAAAACTGACGGAAATACTTACTGCTACTATGCTGCATCACCTTTCCTCTTCAAGGGAAAAACAAACGCAAGCTCAAGAGGTAGCAAGAAGGATTTCTGGCGCCGTTGCCGGGGAGGATCAAGTCAAGAATAGTCTCCCGTCAACGTGTTAATTTCTGGCACCGGGGATTATTCTAGGTGAAGCTCATCCAAGTAAGTGTCGCAAACTCATCTCTTGCATTTACTTTTTTGCCTCTCGTTTTCCTCTCCCCCACTTCATAAAAACAAAATTTTTCAAAAATATTTGCCTTTTTCGTTCGCCCTTTTCTCTTGCTTGCTTTCTGTTCGCTTGTGTGCTTGTTTGCTTGCTGAAGTCACCATGACTGAAAATACCAAACTTTGTGACTTCTCGAATCCTAATAATAATGATTTTATTAGTACTCCGATTGCTCCCGCCAGTAGTGCGGAATCATACGAAATCAATCCTGCTTTGCTGAATCTTGTTATGAAAGAGCAATTCTCCGGCCTTCCTAGTGAAGATGCTGCATCCCATCTTAATACCTTCATTGAGCTCTGCGATATGAAAAAGAAGAAAGATGTGGATAATGATGTGATTAAATTGAAGCTTTTTCCGTTATCGTTGCGAGATCGAGCAAAAACTTGGTTTTCATCTTTGCCCAAAAATAGTATTGATTCTTGGAACAAGTGCAAAGATGCTTATATATCCAAGTATTTTCCGCCGGCTAATATTATCTCTCTCCGTAATGATATTATGAATTTTAAGCAACTTGATCATGAACATGTTGCACAATCTTGGGAGAGAATGAGATTGATGATTAGAAATTGTCCCACTCATGGCTTGAGTCTGTGGATGATTATACAAATCTTCTACGCTGGTTTGAATTTCGCTTCTAGAAATATCTTGGACTCCGCCTCAGGTGGAACGTTCATGGAAATCACATTAGGAGAAGCCAAAAAACTCCTAGACAATATCATGACAAACTACTCTCAGTGGCACACTGAAAGGTCACCTACTAGTAAAAAGGTACATGCTATAGAAGAAATTAACTCGTTGAGTGCTAAGATGGATGAGTTAATGAAATTGGTTGCTAGTAAAAGTGCTCGTGTAGATCCTAATGATATGGCCTTGTCTTCCTTGATTGAGAGTAGCAATGCGAGCTTGGACGTTAATTTTGTTGGTAGGAATAATTTTGGCAACAACAATGCTTTTAGAGGAAACTATGTTCCTAGGCCTTTTCCTAGTAACCCCTCTAATAACTTTGGCAACTCCTACAACAATACTCATGGAAATTATAGTAAATTACCCTCTGATCTAGAGAGTAATATCAAAGAGTTTATCAACTCGCAAAAGATTTTCAATGCGTCCATAGAGGAAAAACTACTCAAAATTGATGATTTGGCTAGGAGCGTTGATAGAATGTCAATTGATATTGATGCTTTGAAAGTTAGATGTGCTCCTCCCAAGATAAATATGGATGAAACTTTGAAAGCTATGCGTGTTTCCATGAATGAGAGCAAAGAAAGAACCGCCTAAATTCGTGCTAGACATGAATGGCTTAAAAAGTCGTGTTCTCGTGATAAGAATCACGAAGATCTTAAAGTGCTTGGTGTGAATCCCATTGAATCCTTGTTTTCTTGTGTCAAACCTAATGATGATGGGGCTGTATATGAATCCACTTTGGTTGAAAAACGCCCCAATGATTCGGAGTCTATCTATCTTGATGTTAAAAGCATTGAAAGTGGAGTAGAGGATATCAAAACTTCGAGTAGTAATGAAACTACTACTTTGAATTTCAAGGAATTTATGATAGTTGCTCCTTGATTGAATGCATTTCCTTGATGCAATCCATGCTAAACTCTCCACACGCTTATAGCCAAAACTAGGCCTTTACCGATCATATCATCGATGCTATGTTGAAATCTCTTGAAGAGAAACTTGAGTTGGAAGTTTCTATTCCTAGAAAGCTTCATGATGAGTGGGAACCTACTATAAAAATCAAAATCAAAAACTATGAATGCAATGCTTTGTGTGATTTGGGTGCTAGTGTTTCCGCGATTCCAAAGTCTTTATGTGATGTTCTAGGCTTTAATGAGATTGAGGAGTGCTCTCTTAATTTGCATCTTGCGGATTCTACTGTCAAGAAACTCATGGGAAGGATCAATGATGTTCTTATTATTAAAAATAGGAACTATGTACCCGTGGATTTCATTGTGCTTGATATTGATTGCAATCCTACTGCCCTATCATTCTTGGTAGACCTTTCCTAAGGACTATTGGTGCTATCATCGATATGAAGGAAGGGAATATTAGGTTTCAATTTCCTTTAAATAAGGGCATGGAGCATTTTCCTAGAAAGAAAATAAGATTGCCTTATGAATCCATGATGAGGGCTACTTATGGTTTGAGTACCAAAGACGACGATACGTGATTCCATCACCTTATGCCTAGCTAAGGGCGTTAAACAATAGCGCTTGTTGGGAGGCAACCCAATGAATTTATTTTTTATTTCTATTTTGTTGCGTCCACACCATCATAATTCTGTTATGATTGTGTCTTCTGTGTTTCTTTTTGTGTTTGAGCCAAGTAAAACCTTTATGATTAGTTTGGTGATGGTTGTTTGATCCTGCTGGAAAAAGACAGAAACTGTTCCTCACGAAATTATTTTTCAATTTTATCCAGAAAGATATTTTGAGTTGATTCTTTTTGCTGCTGGTTTATATTCCTTTTTCCTAGGGTGTCGTAATTTTTCAGAATTTTTGAGGTACCATAAGTATACGAAGTATACAGATTGCTACAAACTGGTCTATTTTTGACAGGTTCTGTTTTTGTTGTGTTGCTTGCTTGTTTTGATGAAACTATGGATAGTATCGGGGGGTAATAGCCATGGAAAAGTGAGAATAAAGTAATCTAACACCAATATAAATAGAAATCAAGATTTCTACAGTACCTAAAGAGGTGGTAGTTTGTTTTCTTGTGCTAATGATATCACGAGTTTCTGTTTAAGTTTTGTGTTGTGAAGTTTTCAAGTTTTGGGTGATGTTCTCATGGACAAAGGGATAAATAGTGGAAAGAGCTCAAGCTTGGGGATGCCCAAGGAATACCAAGCAAAATTCAAGGACACCAAAAAGCCTAAGCTTGGGGATGCCCCGGGAAGGCATCCCCTCTTTCGTCTTCAATCCATCGGTAACATTACTTGGAGCTATATTTTTATTCACCACATGATATGCGTTTTGCTTGGAGCGTCTTGTATCGTAGGAGTCTTTTATTTTTGTTGTGTCACAATCATCCTTGCTGCACACCTTTTGAGAGAGACATGCACTCATCGTGAATTTGCTAGAATACTCATTGTGCTTCACTTATATCTTTTGAGCTAGACAATTTTGCTCTATGTGCTTCACTTAGATCTTTTAGAGCACGGCGGTGCGTAATTTAGTAGTTGTATTGTGCTATGAAAGTAGTCCCAAATGTGATAGGTACCCAAAGAGGATACAATAAAACTTCCATCTTCATGTGCATTGAGTAGAAAGAGAAGTTTGATTCCTCTCAATTAGTTTTGTGACGTGGATTTGGTAATATTAAGAGTTATGTTAGTAGGGTGTTGTGAATCTAGAAATACTCATGTTGAAGTTAGTGATTCCCGTAACATGCACGTATGGTGAACCGCTGTGTTAGGAAGTCGGAGCATAATTGATCTATTGATTGTCATCCTTTGTGTTGCGGTCGGGATCGCGCGATGGTTAACACCTACCAACCCTTCCCCTAGGAGTATGCGTTTAGCACTTTGTTTCAATTACTAATAAAAACTTTCGCAACAAGTATGTGAGTTATTCATGACTAATGTGAGTCCATGGTATAGATGCACTTCCACCTTCCACCATTGCTAGCCTCTCTAGTACCACGCAATTTTCGCAGGTGCACAAACCCACCATATGCCTTCTTCAAAACAACAACCATAACTACCTACTATGGCATTTTCATAGCCATTCCGAGATATATTGCCATGCAACTCCCACCGTTCCATCTCATGACTTGTGCCGTCACTCTCATATTGCCATTGCATGATCGTAAGATAGCTAGCGAGATGTTTCAACGTCATACGCCAAGCTAGATCGTTGCACATCCTGGTACACTGCCAGAGGCATTTCCTATAGAGTCATCATCGTTCTAAGCTTTGGGCTGTGAGTAACTAAAAAAGTGATGATCATCATTATTAGAGCATTGTCCCATATGAGGAAATAAAAAAGAGAGCCCAAAGTTGCCCACAATAAAAAAGAGAGGCCAAAGAGCCCAAACAAAAAAAGAGAGAGAAAAAGAGAGAAGGGACAATGCTACTATCTCTTTCCACACTTGTGCTTCATAATAGCACCATGTTCTTCATGGTTGAGAGCCTCTCGTTTTGTCACCACCATATGCTAGTGGGAATCTTTATGATATAACTTGGCTTGTATATTCCAATGATGGGCTTGCTCAAAATTGCCCTAGGTCTTCGTGAGCAAGCAAGTTGGATGCACACCCACTAGTTCTCCTTTTGAGCTTTCACATACTTATAGCTCTAGTGCATCCTTTGTATGGCAATCCCTACTCATTCACATTGATATCTATTAATGGGCATCTCCATAGTCCTTTGATACGCCGAGTCAATGTGACCATCTCCTCCTTTTTGTCTCACAACCTCCACCACACTCTATTCCACCATAGTGCTATATCCATGGCTCACGCTCATGTATTGCGTGAGAGTTGAAAAAGGTTTGAGAAAGTAAGAGTGCGAAAAAAATTACTTGGCCAATACCTGGGTTGTGCATGATTTAAATAAGTTGTGTGGGGATGATGGAGCATAGCCAGACTATATGATTTTGTAGGGATAACTTTCTTTGGCCTTGTTATTCTGAAAGTTCATGATTACCTTGCTAGTTTGCTTGAAGTATTATTGTTTTCATGTCAATACCAAACTATTGTTTTGAATCTTACGGATCTGAACATTCATGTCACATGAAAGAAGTTACAAAGGACAACTATGATAGGTAGCATTCCACATAAAAATTCAGTCTTTATCACTTCCCTACTCGAGGACGAGCAGGAGTTAAGCTTGGGGATGCTTGATACGTCTCCAACGTATATATAATTTTTGATGGTTCCATGCTATTATCTTATCAAACTTTGGATGTTTTGTATGCCTTTTATATATTTTTTGGGACTAACTTATTAACTCAGTGCCAAGTACCAGTTCCTGTTTTTTTTCCGTGTTTTTGACCCTTTTCAAAGGAGAATTTTAAACGGTGTCGAAACGGAATAAAACTTCTGAAAAGATTTTTTCAGGAACAGAAGATACGCAGGGGACGTGAGAACCAAGGCAGAGGCCACCAGGGAAGATAAGCAGGCTTGTGGGCCCCCTTGGCTCGTCTGCCCTACCTCTTCCGCCTATAAATTCTCGAAAAATCCAAAACTACGCGAGAGATCCACAAAAATACTTTTCCACCGCCGCAAGCTTCTGTCTCCGCAAGATCCCATCTCGGACACGTTCTGGTGCCCTACCGGAGGGGGAATTCGGATACGGAGGGCTTCTTCATCAACACCATGGCCTCTCCGGTGATGCGTGAGTAGTTCACCATAGACCTTCGGGTCCATAGCTATTAGCTAGATGGCTTCTTCTCTCTCTCGGATCTTCAATACAAAGTTCTCCATGATCTTCATGGAGATCTATCCGATGTAATCTTCTTTTGCCGTGTCTTTGTCGAGATCCGATGAATTGTGGATTTATTATCAGATTATCTATGAATCTTATTTGAGTTTCTTCTGATCTCTTATATGCATGATTTCATATCCTTGTAATTCTCTTCGAGTTGTGGGTTTTGTATGGCCAACTTGATCTATGATTCTTGCAATGGAAGAAGTGCTTGGTTTTGGGTTCATACAGTGCGGTGACCTCACCAAGTGATAGAAGGGGTAGCGAGGAAGGCATCATGTTGTTGCCATCAAGGGTAAAAAGATGGGGTTTACATCATTGGTTTGAGTTTATCCCTCTACATCATGTCATCTTGCTTAAGGCGTTACTTTGTTCGTCATGAACTCAATACACTAGATGCATGCTGGATAGCAGTCGATGTGTGGAGTAATAGTAGTAGATGCAGACAGTATCGGTCTACTTGTCTCGGACGTGATGCCTATATGTATGATCATTGCCTTAGATATCATCATGACTTTGCGCGGTTCTATCAATTGCTCGACAGTAATTTGTTCACCCATCGTAATATTTGCTATTTTGAGAGAAGCCTCTAGTGAACACTATGCCCCCCGGGTCTACTTCACATCATATTTTCAGCCTTACACTTTTACTTCGTTGCACTTTCCGCCTTCAGATATCACTTTGCAATCAATCTTGAAGGGATTGACAACCCCTTTATAGCGTTGGGTGCAAGCTTGTTTGTGTTTGCGCAGGTACTCTGGACACTTGGCTTGATTCTCGTACTGGATTGATACCTTAGTTCTCAAAACTGAGGGAAATACTTACTGCTACTGTGCTGCATCACCCTTTCCTATTCAAGGGAAAAACCAACGCAAGCTCAAGAGGTAGCACTCTCAAGCCTCTAAGCTTGGGGATGCTACGCATCCCACCACTCTTCGTCAACTATCGGTTAGCCTATGTTGAGCCTAAATTTTTATTCGTTCACATGATGCGCCCTATTCTTGGAGTGCTATTTTTGTTTTGCTTGCTTTTTAAATAAAATACTCAGATATCAAAATCTCTATTAAGAGAGATAGAGAAAGTCCTCACATAGCTACTTAATTGTTTGACTACTCATTGATCTTCACTTATATGTTTTGGAGTAGTTTTGTCATTTACTTTCGTGCTTCACTTATATCCTATGAGTAAATGGTTGAATGAATTTAATATCATAAATCTGAAATTAAATATGCTTCATATACTTATCCCATGGGGAGTAATAACTTCACACATAATAAGTATAGGTGGTAAAATTTATTGAAATTTAGCAAACACCGCATTGGTCACTTGAACAATTCATGAAAGAATATTGAAGGAAGAGAGATTCCACATATAAATATACTATCTTTGACATCTTATATGATTGTGAGCTCATTAATCATTTTAAAACTCGAGTAAATTAATTAAAATTGGACAAGGAATACAACTTAATGAGTTATGTTTGGGTATATTTGTATAGAAGTTATGTTGTTATGGATCCTCCAACATGTGGTGCTTGCTTCCACCTCATACTAGCCAAAACTTCCACATCAACACTACTGGAATCCAGAAATTTCCCGTCTGCCTTTCCTTTGCCGTGTGCTGACACATGGCAACGAGCTTCGTTGCTGTGAGCTCGCACAAAGCAGACGACAAACATATCACTTAAGGCAAACGTTCTGTTTGTCGTAGGCCTTTCGTTTGCCGTCTGCCAGCGGACGGCAAAGGAACCAAAGGCGGACGACAAAGGGGCGCCACCCTAACGTCCGGAGCCCACCCCACCCCATACACCCCTTTGCCGTCTGCCACCCAGCCTTTGCAGACAGCAATGTGGGCTCTCTCTAATGGCGCACAACCCCCACCCCCTCCCCTAATGGCTCTCGCACCCACCACCTGCCCGCTCTCTCTCTCTCTCGCCTGGCCCTCTCTCTCTCGCCTGCCCACCTGCCGCCGTCGCCGCCGTCTGAGCCGCTCTGGCCCACCACCCCGCCCTTGCCGCCACAGTCGCCCCCGGCCACCCCAGCCCGCTCCGGCCCGTGCGGCGCCCCTGCCGCCCCTTGCCGTCGCCCATGTCGCTTCCCTGCCGCGCGCCCCCCTGCAGGCGTCCACCGCCGCCGACGCCGCCCCCATGCCGCCCCCGTGCCATCGTCCACCACCGCCCCGCCGCCCACTGCCGGTGAGTTATTCTTCTTTTTATTTTTATTAAGTTAATTAGTTTAGTTAGTTGATTAGGTTAGTTTTTTATTATAGGTTAATTTAGTTAGTTTATTAGGTTAGATTATTAGGCTAATTAGGTTAGTTAGTTAGGTTAGAAGAAAAAAAGAAGAAAAAAAGAAGAAAAGAAGAAGGAAAAAATGAAAAAGAAAAAAAAGGAAAAGAAGAAAATAATTAGAAGAAGAAGAAGGAAAAGAAGAAGAAGAAGAAGAGGAGGAGGAGGAGGAGGAGAAAGAAGAAGAAGAAGAAG
The DNA here is from genome assembly GCF_904849725.1 of Hordeum vulgare subsp. vulgare. Taxonomy (NCBI): domain Eukaryota; kingdom Viridiplantae; phylum Streptophyta; class Magnoliopsida; order Poales; family Poaceae; genus Hordeum; species Hordeum vulgare. Next base: position 398,525,894 of record NC_058519.1, read on the forward strand.
AAGAAGAAGAATAAGAAGAAGAAGAAGAAGAAGAGGAGGAGAAAAAAGAAGAAGAAGAAAAAGAGGAGAGACGAGAAGAAGAAAGAAGAGGAAAAAGGAACACCGGCACCCCGAAACCGACCCTCGACCCCGACCCCCGACTCCCGACGCCACCGACCCTCGACCCTCGACCCCCAACGCCATTGACCCCCGACCCCTGACCCCCGACCCACGACGCCACTGACCCCCGACCCCCGACACCACTGACCCTCGACACCCGACCCCCGGCGCCACTGACCCCCGACACCAGACGCCACTGGCCCCCGACCCCCGACACTCGACCCCCGACGTCACTGACCCTCGATCCTCGACGCCACTGACCCCCGACCCTAGACCGACACCACCAACCCCCGACCCTCGACCCCCGACACCACTAACACCCGACCCCCGACCCTCGACGCCCGACGCCACTGACCCCCCGACCCCCAACCCCGACTCTCGCCCCCCGACGCCCGACGCCACTGTCCCTTGACTCCCGACGCCACTGACCCTTGACCCCGACCCCCGACGTAATTGACCCTCGACCCCGACGCCACTTACCCCCAACCCTCGACCCCGACACCTCTTCGGCCTCTTGTTGACCGAAAAGACCCCCGACCCCCGACGCCACTGACCCTCGACCCCCGACGCCACTAACCCCCGACCACCGACGCCACTAACCCCCGACCCCCGACTCCACCGACACCCGACACCACCGACCCTCGACGGCACTGACTCCCGACGCCACTAAGCCCCGACCCCCGACACCTCTTCTGCCTCCTATTGAACGAGATGGTGCTTTTCGGCCTTCCAAAGGCCGACGAGGTCATATTTTTGTAAATTATGAGTTAGGTCACATATTTTCCGATCATGTTACAAAAACATCATATTTGTGTTGATCGGGTGAATTTCAATGTGCAGTTGTTCGACGACCTCCACGTGCGTTGGACGAGCTCCACCCTGCGTTTGTTGGTGAGCACAAATGACTTCTCCTCCTACTCCCTTAATTTGCTCTGTTCCAGTCTTCGTGCCGATGAAACTTGCTAGCTATAGGTTTCTTCAATCATGAGTATGTGTGACCAGTATGCTTCTCCCGTTCGAAAGGGCGACATCTATAAATATGCATGTCTTTGCATATTTATAACCGCCATCCTTTCGAATTATCCAATGTTATCCATGGACAACCCGAGTATGTGTAGATTGGGTTCGTTTTCCCGTATGATGTGCTCCGGATCCGATGCGGAATTTCGTTAGTGCCTCCCTGTTGTTTTTCGGGTACACATCCTCTCTGCTTATTGTCGAGACGTGTATCAAGAGAACAGCGGGGAGGTGCTGCCGAAATTCCGCGTCAGATCTGGAGCAGAGCATGGGAAAACAAACCCAATCTACACATACTTGGGTGGGATTAGGACCTACCTTTACATATCAGCGTGTAGGTTGCATGGACGTAATAAAACTGACAAAATTGATTAGCGGATGAATATAGATGATGAATTATATATTTATTTCTTGTGTGCCCATAGGTATCTAGGCAAGATGAGTGATCATGCTTGGATGTACACTGGTCACCCTAGTCAGAAAGACATGACCCATGAATGGTTAACAAAAACCAGGCGGTTTGTGAGAGCCGCATTTGCAAATGGCCAGCAAAAAGATGGTGCCCCTGTCCCAACCGCGACAACTCGAAAAAGCAGACAGAGTTTGAAATTGGTAAACATCTGCAGAAGTGGGGTTTTACACCTAATTATACAGTGTGGACTTTTCATGGTGAGTCTGACCAACGTGCCAGAGCTGAGGTGATTCGTCGTCGCACCGACGAGCATGGTACCAGGATCGAAGACATGGTCCAATACTTTAATGATGCTCGGGATTCAGACGATGAGATGGAGGAATCTACAAAGGCCTTCTATGAAATGTTGGAGTCTTCAAAACATCCTCTCCATGACACACTGAGCTTTGTCAGCTGGATGCCATCACGCAAGTAATGGCTCTGAAGGCTCAATTCAACCTAGGTAGAGAATGCTACGACGCGATGAGGACGATATTTGGACGCTTTCTACCCAAAGGCCATGTACTGCCTGCAAACCTGTACGAGTCAGAGAAAATCCTCTGTGTACTTAAGATGCCCTATGAGAAGATACACGCCCGTGAGAATGGATGTACCTTATTTAGGCTTAAGTATGCGGCCTTGAACTATTGCCAAATTTGCAATTCTTCCTGGTATATTGTGGCAGACAACGGTATGGGTGAGAAGAATCAGACCAAAATCCCCATTAGTGTTCTTCGGTATCTGCCAATCGTACCAAGACTTCAACGTCTTTTCATGGTCGAAGAGACGGCCAGACAAATGACATGGCACAAATTGGGCAAAAGAACATAACTAGATGCGGATGGGAACAAGATGCTGGTACACACTTCAGATGGTTTGCGTGGAAGCACTTCGATGCATTACATAAGGATAAATCGAAAGATCCAAGGCATCCTAGAGTTGCCATCAACATGGATGGGTTCAATGTGTATGGTATGACGGCATCACAATATAGTTGTTGGCCTGTATTTGTCATTCCACTCAATCTCCCACCCGGAGAGATTATGAAAAGAAAGAACATTTTCCCGACGTTGATTATTCCAGGGCCCAACTATCCGGGGAAGAATATGAGTGTGTACATGCAGCCGCTTAAGGATGAGTTGCAAGAAGCCTAGGATAACGGGATCAACACATACGACGCCGCTACCAAAAACAAATTTAAAAATGCATGTGTGGTACATGTACTCGACGCATGATTATCCGGCGTTTGCGCTATTCGCTGGCTGGTGTGTGCTTGGAAGGTTCCCGTGCACCACATGCAAGGCAGATCTTTAGTTTCGTTGGCTGCAGGTTGATCACAAGTTTTCTTGCTTTGACATGCATAGACAGTTCCTGGATCCTGAACATAAGTTCAGAAAAGGCAAGAAGAATTTCATCAAAGGTAGAGTTGTCAAAAACACTACACCAGCTGCGTTGATAGGCCAACAAACCCTTGATCGGTTAAACGCTCTCGAACCTGATCCTTTGCATCTAAGGTACTTCAAAGGGTATAATACGGAACACGGCTGGACTCACAAGTCATGCTTATGGGATCTGCCTTACTTCAAAGACCTCCTTTGCCCACACAACATCGACGTGATGCACACTGAAAAGAATATTGCGGAGGCCATTTTTGGTACATTTTTCGGCATAGAGGGGAAGTCAAAAGATAATCCTAAGGCTAGAATCGACCAGGAGGCTCTATGTGATAGACCGTTACAAAACTTGCGACAACGGAAAGGAAAGCAAAGCATAGCGAAGCCAAAGGCATGGTTCAATCTTGAAAGGCCAACTATGAGGAAAATGCTATTGTGGGTGAAAATGCGGTTGATGTTCCCCGATGGGTATGCTACGAATCTAAAGAGGGGAGAGAGTCTTGAGAAATTGAAAATATTTGGTCTCAAGAATCATGGTTGGCACATATTGATTGAGTGGGTAATGCCGGTGATGTTGCGTGGCTTTATCCCTGAGGATGAATGGCTAGTACTGGCAGAGCTGAGCTATTTCTTCCGTTCTCTTTGTGCGTAAGAACTATCGCCTGGCGTGCTAGATGAAATGTAAGAGTTGGCGGCGGAGTTGATCTGCAAATTAGAAAAAATCTTTCCACTGGGCTTCTTTAATCAAATGCAGCATTTGATTTTGCATCTCCGGATCGAGGCAAGATTTGGGGGCCGTTCAAAATTGATGGTGCTACTCAACTGAGAGGACGTAGAAGACTCTTCGAGCTAAATGTAAGAATAAATGTAGAATTGAAGCATCGATGGCCGAGGCATTCATTACTGAGGAGGCGGCAAACTTTGTGACAGCACACTACGAAGCCAAAAATCATCATTTGCATAACCCGAAGCCTCGGTACAATGATGGCGATCCTAAAAAAGGCCGATCCAACCTCAGCCTATTCAAAGGGAAGATCGCACCATCCGGTGCTTCGAAAGGGAAATTGTTGGACGTCGAAGAATGGCGGACCATTTCATTGTATATCTTCACCAACCTAACAGAAGTGCGGCCGTACATCGATTAAGTTCTCGGTAAATTATTATTTCACAACTTCTAGTTCCTTTGAACTGCTCTTATTCCCGGATATTTGATATACTCGATATGTCGCCGAATTCTCGGATGGAGCGGTCATTGAAAAGGATTCCGTTGAAGAGTATGAGCTTCTCACAAAGCATGGAGGCGACTATCCCGTTTTCATCTCTTGGTTCAAACAAAGGGTAATTAATTACCATTAATGGTCCATTTGATTTCTTGGTCTAATTTGTGGCTAATGCATCCATTCTTTCGTATTAAACTTGTAGGCTGATGCAGAATCTATGGACGCCGAGTTGAGACAAGTCGCTAATGGTTTTGACTATAAGGTCCGTTCATTTAAAAAATACAACATCAACGGGTATCACTTTCGTACCTTTGGCAAAGAGCTATCTATGCCCGACCTAAAGACTACAAATTGTTCTTTCTCTGCTATCGGTGAAGGAGGTACCAAGTATTATGGAAGAGTTGAAGCAATTTATGAACTTCTATTCTATGGTGAAACCCACCGACCGTCGTAGTCTTCAAATGTTATTGGTTTGAGACGAGGGAGACTAGAAGGACTAATGAACATATAGGATTAGTCGAAATAAACCAAAACACCCACTTAGATGTTCCCGATGTCTATATTACGGCTCAACAGGCGACACAAGTTTTCTATCTACTGTGGGCCTACCAAACTGATCCAAATCTTAAAGGTTGGGATGTCATTTATGAAGTGCCGCCACATTTTAGACCACCTACCCTCAATGAATAGGATTATGAACCTCACATTAACCCAAACACATATGAAGGAGAATTCTTCCAAGAAACATGTATGTCCAAGAAATGTTTCAAGAACTGCTCTACTTCACCGCAGAACATTGAAGTAGATAGCGACAGTGAATCCGTCTTAACCCCTGAGCCCGAACAGGAAGAGTCGGAAGAAGAAGAGGTTACTGCTGCGGATGACCAGTCACTTCTTGACCGATTACATAATGGTGGACTTCCACATGTTCTTCCTGATAGTGATGATGATGCTGCATTTATTGATGATAGTGATGATCATGATGCATTTATTGACCCTGAAGCATATATAGACGAGCATGATTGTTATTAGTTCATGTCAGGTATTCAACTATTACTATATATACATATATAAATTTTGAGTTCATGTTAGGTATTCAATTTTTATTAGTCATGTTGGTATTTATGATGATGATACACTTAAATTATATACTTTTTTTTACTCATGTTGGTATTTATGTTGTACTAATTTCATTTACTCTTTGTCATGACAGGTGTTGAAAGATGGTGGGAAAGGGACAAAAGCACTCCGCAGCTTCTTCGTCAGCGGGTGGTGGGATGGGTACTTCCATTCCTCCCTCGCCTCTTCGGAGAGCGTTGCTCTCTACTATGCATGGAGTGGCCGCTTGTTCCACTCTCGTGCCCCTCGTGAGAGGAGGTCGACCCCCCGTAAAGCCGAGAGCTACTAAAGGTACACGTGGCCGCAGGAGAGGTAGGGCGGTGGATGCCCCGCCTTCCTCGCCGCCACCCCAAGCTGATTCACTTGAGCACATGACTACTAGGGTGAATTCGTTTGAGGTGGAGGCTACACGGTCTCTGGTTCATGAGCCTCAGGTTGACGAGCCTTCGACCCACAAGACTCGTGTCCCAGAGGCTTTGTTCCAGGCGACTCCAGAGCAAAGCAGTGATGAGGGTACGTCTCAAGAGACCCAGTTGGATACCTGGCCTGATCTGGGTCAGCCTGAGCCAAGTGGCCATGTTGATGGCGACGAGGAGCTGGGTGAGGGGGCCACCGTCTATCAGCGTGGTAGTTCGGGGCTCCCGCTCGTGCCGGCGACCCGCGAGCAGAGGTGGTAGATTAAGCCAAATGGGGACAAGTAAGTTAATTTACTCTTATTTAACCTTTTGCCTTCATGTTTTCTCAAATATCTAATGTTTTGGCTTTAATTTGTCATACTGCAGGGGTTGGATTGTTGCCAAGGGTGTCCTCAAGCCCAACAACGTCCTTGGTGTGCTTTGCCGGCAAAACTTCCCGGGGTTTGTTACGTTGCCCGGTCGGGATCGAGAGGTACGAATGACCTGGGAGCACTACTTGGGGGCCCCGGCCCCGCCGGAGGTGGAGATCGATGGTGTTTTGTGCCACACGAGGGCCGACATGGTGATCCGCCAGTTCTGGGTAATTTCTCCTTTACACAATTATAAATCAACCATAGCTAGTTATTGTACTAATTGGTGTTGTCTCGTTTGCAGACCTTCTACAGGTGTGGGGAGGGATATGAGGAGGACGCGACAAAGGTTATCGAAACCGAATGCCGCCGCCTACTTCAAAACTTTCGGCACGAGGCTCGGGTGCAGGATGGTTGAGACTACTATGCCTCACGACATATTAGGAAGGAAAAGGCAAAGTGCCACAATTCTAAGATGGAGAAGGAGCATTACATGAAGGTAATTACATATTATTAAGGCCTTGTAGTTAGTTTCCTTGATTTGATTCTTATGCGTTGCACTCAAATTTCTCTTTATTAACTTAGGTGCCCTCGAGATGGTGTGTGGATAAGATGGATTGTTGGGAGGCCTTGGTGGCTCAGTGGTGCTCCGAAACGTGGGTGGCCAGCCACAAAAATGCCAAGGTGAGGCGTGGCAAAATGGTTGGTGTGCTCCACCATCAAGGGAGCATCAACTTAATCCATTTTGGCGAGTACTGGTGTAGCGACCCAACTCAAAACGAGTCAAGCCTCCGTGCATCTGTGCCATCCATGGATCAGTATGCTAGCACACACAGTACATCAATGTATATATCAAAGTGAAATCACATGTAAATAACGTAAAACTGATATATACCTCAAAATCTCAGCGGAAACAGTCAAGGGAGTGGAGTCCCAATAAACACCAACAACAAGTTGAGTGCAGACCGTAACCATGAATCATACTCTTACTCGTCAAAGAAAGTATCTGCAACATAAGACGTTGCAGCCGTGTAGGTAAGCATATTGAATATTCCGGCAAGTCACAAAAGAGAGGGGTAAAAATATCATCTATACTATATGCATATATGGCAGGTGGGGCTGTAAGTTTTTAGCGGAAAGAAAAGTTTTCTCCTACAACAAGAGAGGGGCTAAAAGCAAAAATATTACTACGTTGTTGGTTGTTAATGAGATGGTTCCGCCAACCAGTTCTCATACCCAAGTTATCAATATTACCCACATCAATAATAAATGGTGTTGAGAATTCCTGATAGTTTCAGTTCCTTTGGCTCAAGTTGTCCATGACCGTGGACACGGCTAATCGATTAGGTTTGAGTACCCTGCAGAGTTTTGCACACGTTCCCCACATGATTTGATTGCCTCCATGTATGTCCTTGCACTTCAGGGTGTTTGAAGATCGGATGATCAAAACATGGTCTTTCAACGGGTTCCTCTGATCCTCTATCGGTGCCCATCCAATCCTATCGTTCTTCTACATCTCGTAGCACCGCCTGTCCAGAGTCACCACGTTGTCCAACCAAGCTAGAGCCCATAATGACTTGTGGCTGTGCAGGTAAGCCTTGGGTCTTGAAAATATCCGTCCGTTTCTTTGAGCCTGGGTGAAGCTTTCCGCAAGATGTCATGGTGCTTCCCCATGCATCCCGAGTCGTCCACTGGTTTCTCCAGGGAGCCCATCTAAACCGTCCTTCACCCAGAGGTATATTTCGTTCTGAGGTCTTGCAAGTCTTGGAGTCTTCAGGTCTTGATTATTAAGTTCTCACAACACTCATGGCAAACACTCAACCAAAACCCCGTCTACTAGGAGCATAGTATAATAACGTCCCGACCAAAGTAACAAGGGGGTGGGTGCCTACCACATGATACTACATCAAGATCCAAAATTTCCAAGTACCTACTTTGCATGCAATTGGGTGAAGAAAGGTAGAACTATAATGCATATAAAACATAGGTAATAATATGATCAACTTGACTTGCCTGGTGAGGTTGATGAAGAAGAATTATCGTTCTCGAGAAATAACTTGATAGAACTATTCGTCACTCTCCGATGAAATCTATATAATTAAACATAGTATTCATATAAGCACTCACACTAGCAATCAAATAACAAACAACAATAAAAGTTGATGCAATCAAAATAAAATCACTAACACACAAAAAACTATAGGACAAAGTGGTGCAATTTTGTTTAAATAACCAAAACTGAATCCGTTTTGGTAAAAACACCAAGTAAAAATATTAAAAAAAATTGAGACTTGAAATACTGAAAGATATGATCAATAGGAAACAGTAGCAAAAAGAATTAATTTAAAATCTTTTTTTAAACTCCCGGTATAAGCAAAACAATATCTAAATCAAATCTTTTCTAATTCAAATTTTGAAATTTCAAACATAGGCGAATAATATGTTTTTGGAAACTACAAGAAAATTTTGATCTAATGCAAAAAGAATCATCTTCATTGGACTTCTAGATTAAACGATATAAGGGAACCAAAATTGGAACTGGTTCTGTTTCAAAAAAAAAAACTGAAAAAGATAAAAACGAAAAAGTGACGTGGCGGATCCTGATTGGTTCTCGGGTGTGCACGTTTTAGGCTATCTAGAGGGAGACCAGAAACTAACCAAACCGCGTCGGCTAACTAACTAAATAAAATAAACCGCCGGTTCTTTTAAAAGAACCGAAGAGGTATTCCCTCTCTAATCTACTCCGTTGGCTAACGATCCTACAGTGGGAAATAAAAAAAGAAAAGAGAGAGGAGGGAGAACGTGAGGAAGAAGAAGATCCTGTTGGGCCAGTTTTTGGAAACCTCTTAATGGGCCAACGCTTTATTTCCAAATAAATGAGATCTCTTTCCTATTTTCAAAAACCAGAAAGTAAACCATAAAAAAGGAAACCAAATAAATTCAGAATAAATAGTTCTTTATACTAAAATTATCAGAAAAATAAAATCTAAATGATGGACATTTTTCCACGGCCAAAATAAAAACTTTTAAAAAAATGTTTTTCAGAAAATCCCCTAAATGCTTTATTTCTTTTTGCAAATAAGTACTCAAATAAATCTTGGGTGTCATGGCTCAATTATTTCAAAGAATATCCCCGGGTTTGGAGGGTCATGTTTCTCCTCTCTTTTTCTTGCTTGACAAGATATGGTTCGTGACATTCCGTGAGCGAGGAAGAAACAAAATGCAAAGCAACATCGAAAGGAATTCCAATGCCACCTTGATTCAAATTCTTTATAGTTGAAGAAGTCATGCTATCTCCTCTTGCTAATTTTTAAAATAGATGAATTTGAATCTAGAGGAAAAGGGAAAGTCATTTTATTCCCTCTCATTCAAAAGTTTTTTAAAAGTTTCAAACTTCACTCAAGTTTCAATCACTCAAACAAACAAACGATCAATCTAATAATTATATTAACATTCCAAAATTTGGGATGTTACAACTGGGTATGTGGTTTGCTTCATGACTCATGCAATTCATTCTTAATGCTAGCTTGAGCCCTTTACTAATACATTTTCCCTCTCTCTCTCTTTTAGGCGCGTCACAATAAGATGGAGGTGCCAAAGATGTACGACCTCTATGCGATGGCCCATACTGCCTCCTACAAGAAGGTCAAGGCATTCTCTCTAACCTCGAGCATCCAGAAAACTTCACCAACATCTCCTCCCACCACAAGCTCGTGAAGTACAGAGATCACGGGAAGGCGAGGGAAGGGGAGGACTTTAACCTGAGCCAGGGGCCTATTGATCCAGAGCTGGTGATGATAGCTGGCAACGGGAGGCCCCACGGCTCGATCGCAATTGGAGACGGCCTTATACTTTGTCCTAGCACTCTCCGGCAGATAAAGGCACGCCAAACGAGCTCCTGTCCTGAGATAACACCTCGTCCACGGCCAGCCGAGCTCGCCATCGAGGTTAGTTTAATGGACTCAACTATCTCTTCCGCATTACGTTGTGCGTGCGAACCAATATGACTACAGTGCTAACAATGAGTTGTGTTGCAGGATGCTATTCTGAAAGAGAGAGAGGCAATGCAGGCACTTTTGGCGGAGAAGGATATGTACGAGCTCTTCGTGGTAAGTTTCTTCTTCATATTTTGTCAAATCTTGCATTTTCATGTTCGTTTCATTAATAACTAAAAAGTTTGACTTGTCGAAACCAAATGTACAGTCTATGTGCGAGAAGACCGGCCACGTCCCTCCGGCGATGCCAGTCATTAACATGGCGGGGGCGGTGAGTTTCATTTTAATACAGTGATCTCAAGAGTGTCATCATGCTAACGCCACATTGCAAACGATGTTTGGTGCATAATATCTCCCGAAATGCATCGCACGACCCTTCTACAGTGGAGCCTTCTCCAGGGCAGCCTTCTCCAAGTGAAACAAGCCACAACCAGCGTGCCTCACCACCGTGATGATGATAATGGTATGTTATTTCTAGTATTTTGCTTAACAACCGCGTAATAGTCTTTACTTACCTTACCTTGGCTCCAAAATGACCTACAATTAGCTAGGCTTCAACCTAAATGACATAATTAGCTTAGTTTGCTCCCAAATGGACTATTTAATAAAAAATGACCTATACTTAGCTAAGTTCTCTCCTAAATGACATAATAAGGCTTACGTAGCTCCAAGATAACCCATTCCCCTAACTTAGCTATTAAATCACCTATAATTAGCTTAGCTAGCTCCAAAATGGCTTAATAAGCATAGTTAGCTCCAAACTAACCTATTTTTATCCAAGTTAGCTCCAAAATGACCTATAATTAGCTAGGCTTCCACCTAAATGACATATTTAGCTTAGTTAGCTCAAAAATGGCCTATTTAATAAAAAATGACCTATACTTAGTTAAGTTCTCTCCTAAATGACATAATAAGGCTTACGTAGCTCCAAGATGACCTATTCCCCCTAACTTGGCAATTAAATGGCCTATAATTAGCTTAGCTAGCACCAAAATGGTTTAATAAGCATAGTTAGCTCCAAATGACCTATTTTACGCAAGTTAGCTCCAAAATGACCTATAATTAGGTAGGCTTCCACCTAAATGACATAATTAGCTTAGTTAACTCCAAAATGGCCTATTTAATAAAAAATGACATATACTTAGCTGAGTTCTCTCCTAAATGACATAATAAGGCTTACGTATCTCCAAGATGACCTATTCCCCCTATCTTAGGTATTAAATGGCCTATAATTAGCTTAGCTCGCTCCAAAATGGTTTAATAAGCATAGTTAGCTACAAAATGACCTATTTTACCCAAGTTAGCTCCAAAATGACCTATAATTAGCTAGGCTTCCACCTAAATGACATAATTAGCTTAGTTACCTCCAAAATGGCCTCTTTAATAAAAAATGACCTATACTTAGCTAAGTTCTCTCCTAAATGACATAATAAGGCTTACGTAGCTCCAAGATGACCTATTCCCATAACTTAGCTATTAAATGGCCTATAATTATCTTAGCTGGCTCCAAAATGGCTTAATAAGCATAGTTAGCTCCAAAATGACCTATTTTACCCATGTTAGCTCCAAAATGACCTATAATTAGCTAGGCTTCCACCTAAATAACATAATTAGCTTAGTTAGCTCCAAAATGGCCTATTTAATAAAAAATGGCCTATATTTAGCTAAGTTCTCTCCTAAATGACATAATAAGGCTTACGTAGCTCCAATATGACCTATTCCCCCTAACTTAGCTATTAAATGGCCAATAATTAGCTTAACTAGATCCAAAATGGTTTAATAAGCATAATTAGCTCCAAAATGATATATTTTACCCAAGTTAGCTCTAAAATGACCTATAATTAGCTAGGCTTCCACCTAAATGACATAATTAGCTTAGTTAGCTCCAAAATGGCCTATTTATAAAAATGACCTATACTTAGCTAAGTTCTCTCCTAAATGACATAATGTCACATCCTTGACACCTTAATCAAGTTAGCTTTGTGCTCATGTTTTCTTTGCATTGCATCTAGGAAATTTTCAACAAAAATAAAGTAAAAGGTGAAGGAAAACTCAAAACCCTAGACACTTCTTAAGATAAAGAAAAATTCAAACTAGTTAAAATCAATGAACCCAAAATGGCCTCAAGAAAAGTTCAATCTTTCTGATAAATCATGAAAGTAAATAAGCAATGAAGAAAACCTTTTTCTTGACACTTTAAGCATTTTAAATAAATGCAAAAGCTACTCGTTTCAAGTTTTAAATTTGAAATCAGAAACTTTAAGCTTTCAAAAATGCTGAAAACTTTAGGAATGGTTGGAAATATTCCAACAAATATTCTCGGGTGTTCAACATAGTTTTTACAAACTATTTGGGAGCTGAAATAAATAGTAAGTTAATGAAATAGCAAAACAGAAACAAATCAGAAAAAAACAAAAGAGAAAGAAAAGAGGAAACCTTACCTGTCGCCTGAGGAGACCCAGCCCACCAGGGGCAGGGTCGTCTTCTTCCTCTGCCTTCTGGCAGAGGGGAGATCGACCACGGCGCCCCCCTCCACCTCCTGCTTCGCCGTGGCGAGCTCCAGAGCCCCCCAGGACAGCGCAACAGCGGGGATATCCACCCCGAGCCCGTCCCTATCCGTTCCCCAGCTCCAGTTCCCCCCTCCTCTCGGGATCTCTCCTCCCTCCTTCTGCCGCCATTGCCAAGAGCCCGAGCTCGAGCCGCCATGCCTCTAGCCATAGGACCTCCCCTCCGAGTAGTCCAGTAGCTTCGCCTCGTCGAGCTGGTTCTCTCTGCAATGGCCGAAGTCTCCCCGAGCTCTGCAACGTCCCCAACGCCATCGTCTTCAACCTTCGGTCGCCGGCAAAACGATGGTGAAACGTCGGCAATAGCCTTCTCCGAGCCCTCTAAGCCCTTCTCTGCACTCCCCGTGAGCCTTCGATCATTTCCCCTCTCCTTCCCCTCGGATCCGTGCCCCCTAGCCAATGAACCATCGAACCCGTACTCCGGCAGCCGCCCCGGCTCGTCGCCGGCTTACTCCGGCCACCTATAGCCCTCCCTGAGGCCAGCGCTGGATGAGGTCGAGCCTGGAGATCACTCAAGTGCTCTCAGCATCCTTTTCCGAGCACCACAACACGTTTTAGCATGTCTCCGGCGAGGTTCTGCCGCGGATCTGGTCGCCGCCGGCCAGGCTCCGGCGAAGAACGACGTGGTCAACCTAACCGAGAAGTTTAAAGCCTAAACACTCACTGACAGTGGGCCCAAGGCCAAGTCAAACCCAATTAGGGGCTGGTCAGCGCGGGATTAGCCCCTGAGACGCTGACCAGTGGGTCCCCCCTGTCAGGTTTGACCTGATCAGGTCAGTTGACCTGCTGATGTCAGGCTGGCGCAATAAAGGGGTTTTCTAGTATAAAAATAATTCCAGAAATGTTTAAAACTTCTAAAATTCATAGAAATTAATCTGTAACTCCAATGAAAATAATTTATATATGAAAAAGTATCAGAAAATTTCAAGGAATCTGAATATGTCATTTTCAAACATGTTTGAAAATGTTATAGAACCAAAACATGTAGATTAATGAATAAGTTAATTCTTATAAATACTTTATAAATAGAATTTGGAAAATATTTAAATTTCACTATGAATGACATGATCAAACACTGTCCTAATTACAAACCAGCAACCTAACATGTCATCCCATGCATGTTAACATCAAGTTGATCTGAGCATCAGGTCGAATCAATTAAAATGGTATCCGAGAATACCTTGTTTGAAGTGGTATTTGAATTTGATTCAAATCAACTTCAAACCTAATACATGCTAGCTATAATAGTATATCACCTTGCATTCTCATGCCATGCTCATGCATCATCTTGATTGCATATGTTTGTTATTGATTGTTGTCATTCCTTTGGGTAGGCTCCGCTCCCCCGGATTCCACCAAATATCCGTCTGACGGATATTGTCCCTCCTCTGAGCAACAAGGCAAGCAACCATTTTTGATCATCCCGATAAATCCCATGTTCTTGCTCCTGCACTTAGTTATTGCATTAGGATCAAATGCTTCAACTGCTTTTGCCACGTTAGTTGAACCCACTTCCTTTGCATGACCTATCCTTGTCACAGTAAATAGCCGAACCTTGCAACCTAGCATACCTGGTAGTTGCTTGAGCCGTGATGTGCCTTATCCTGCTATGCATGCTATGCTTAGAGTTGTGTATGGTCTGTCATCTGGGAGATGAACAGAATTGTGAGAATGTGTTCGGTAAGCAAAGGTTGTGTGTTGAACCTGATTTGGTAAACGTACCGGTGAAAGGCTGTGTAGGAGTACATGGCGGGTTGTTTCATTGGAACCGTCCTTAGGAACTAAGTTCCGTGTATGTAATCCAAGACGAGATACTACCACATGCTGGGCCCTGAAATATGACCCCGCTCGGCCCATTAATCGCTTAGTACTCGGTCCAGGAGTTGCAAGTAGTTTCTAGTGTTTATAGTCATGTTGGAGGCCGTGCATGGTGCTGACCTGAGAGGTGGGTTGTGATGCGGTAGTCAGTGGCACGGTGTACCAAGTGGCACCCGGATGGTGGGCCTGGGAACCCTGTGCACATCGTTTGAGGCCGTGGCGGAAACCTCGGCCGGACTTCCATACGGATTACTCTCAGATAGGCGATAAACCTGGACTAGGCACTAATGTAGTTAACGGTCGTGGCCGACTCCCTCGCTGGGCTTCCGCTTGAAGGTTGCCGAGGTGCATGACGTGCACATGGCGATAAGTGGCGAGAGCGTGTGTGACTAAGTACACCCCTGTAGGGTTATGATCTATTCGAATAGCCGCGTCCGCGGATATGGACTACTTGGAGACATATGTTGTTCATAGATAACTTAAACGGCTACTCATAAAATTGTCAAGATAAGCGTGAGTGTCGTGGACGACATTTCCGTATGGAGACGGAATGATTCCACGATGGTGTATTGTTGTGGTGTTAGTGGACTCGTGTGCGAGAAATCAAGTTGTCAAAATTATTTAAAAATGCAAGTTGTCTAGCCACGAGTCAAATGCTGGCTTTCCACATGAAACCCCACCATACCTTGTTGATACATTGCATGAGTAGTTAGTTATCCTAAAGTCTTGCTGAGTACCTCCGTACTCATGTTTGCTTAATAAATGTTGCAGAGGTTGCTAATGACCCTAATGGAGGGTTCTTCATAGACATCGACGACGACGAGTAGCTGGTGTCCCAGCTACGATCTGGCCCTAGGTTGGGTCTGTAGTATAGTCTGGCCATGTGCCTTCTAGTTGCACCTGTGTGTACTCAGACAGTTTTAAACTCTTCTGCTGGCTTGTAACTGAATGACTGCTATTATGGGTCGTGAGACCCTTACTGTGTAATATTATATGTGTGGCTCTTCCGAGCCTCTTAAATAAAGCTTGTATGTTTATAGTTATGTTGTGATGCCATCGATGTATCTATACATATCGGTATGCCATGCGTACGTGTGTCGTACTTGATATGTATGGGGTTCGATTACCTAGTCGTGAATTTTAGTAGCACTCCTTACAGGGAAATGCCCCTTTGTGATCCAACGAGCCTTGGTAGCTCGCTACTACTCCGGACACATTGGTTGACCGGCATGTGTCCTTCTTAGCTGCTGTGTCTGTCCCCTTTGGGGAAATGTCACGCGATGTAATGAAGTCCTTGTAGCTTGCTACGACTCGTCTACACTCGCTGGTGACCGACACCTGCTTTGTTAGGTCATGTATGCCTGTCCTTGTGCGGTACTGCCACTTTGGTTTATGACTAGACTTGTCGATCCGGGTTCTTTGAGATTGGAATGCTAGCGACACTATTGCATACGTGAGTCAAAAGACACAAACGGTCCCGGCTAAGGTAAGGCTGCAGCCGTGGAGTTAACCGTGCGTGAGACCGCAAAGGAATGCGATGTGTTACAGGCTGGATTCCTATGGCTTAGGATCGGGGTCCCGACACATAATAAGGCTTACGTATCTCCAAGATGACCTATTCCCCCTAACTTAACTATTAAATGGCCTATAATAAGCTTAGCTAGGTCCAAAATGGCTTAATAAGCATATTTAGGTCCAAAATGACCTATTTTACCCAAGTTAGCTCTAAAATGATCTATAATTAGCCAAGCTTCCACCTAAATGACATAATTAGCTTAGTTAGCTCCAAAATGGCCTATTTAATAAAAAATGGCCTATACTTAGCTAAGTTCTCTCCTAAATGACATAATAAGGCTTACGTAGCTCCAAGATGACCTATTCCCCCTAACTTGTGATGGCAAAGGGGCCCTTCACCGGATTTTTGTTTGCCGTCCAGTTTGTCGTGTGCTGACGGACGGCAAAGGCCTTTGCCGTCAGCCATGGCAGACGACAAAGTATCTAATCCTTGTAGTGCAAGTAGAAATACTACTTGTGCATCCAAACACCCTTAAAACCAGTTTTGCCATGAGAGTCCACTATACCTACCCATGGATTGAGTAAGATCCTTCAAGTAAGTTGTCATAGGTGCAAAATGCAATAAAAATTGCTCCTAAATATGTATGATCTTTTATTGTAACGGAAAATAAGCGTTCTACGAACTTGTGATGGTAAAAAATAAAAGCGACGGACTGCATAATAAAGGTTGCTATCACAAAGGGCAATACAACGTGACGTTCCTTTGCATTAAGGGTTTGCACATCCAAAAACAAAAAGTGCATGACAATCTCTGCTTCACTCTGCGAAGGGACTATGTTTTACTTTCTAGTACTTACCTTTATGCAAGAGTCATGGTGATCTTCACCACTTCCTATATTTAGCCTTTTTCTCTTGGCAAGCGTCATGTGTTGGGAAAGATCTAGACATATATATCCACACAAATATATTTGAGCATGAATTATTATTGTTGACAATTATCTATATGATAAATAAGTTGGGAGGTGAAACATTAAGCCTCTATCTTTCTCTGTGTTCGATGGATGCTATTTGTTCTTAAAATATGCTTTGAGTGTCAACAATCATGGAAGACTATATGATAGTTGAATATGTGGAATTTGCTAAATCAAAGCTCTTACATAGACCCTTCCTGAAAATAAGATGAATTGCAGTTGTTCGATGACTAGGATTATGGTTTGTTAGTTTTCAAGAAACTTTTTAGTCTATACTTTAACATGTGAATAGCTTGTTACTTGATCATGAGAAGTTTTATGAGATGAGCTACTGTTTATGGTTTATATTGTTGCTAGAAAAAGTGATTGGAAGTACCATTGATCAAACTTGTGCACTTGCTAGCATTCACACTTCATAAATTATTTCTTTTATCATTTACCTACTCGAGGACGAGCAAGAATTAAGCTTGGGGATGCTGATACGTCTCCAACGTATCTATAATTTATGAAGTATTCATGCCATGTTTACAATAATTTTATATGATTTGATTACTGTGGTGTTTTCAGCAGAACTACTGTGGTGTTTTCACCAGAACTACTATGGTGTTGTTTTTGTGCAGAAATAAAAGTTCTCGGAATGAGCTAAAAATTTACAGAGAATATTTTTGGAAAATATAAAAAATATTGGCGAAAGAATCAACTGGAGGGGGTCCACCACCTGGCCACAAGCTAGGGGGACGTGCCACCCCCTAGGGCACGCCCGTTGTCTTGTGGGCCCCTTAGGCACCGCCTTGACATGAGACCGATGCAAAAAATTCCTATAAATAAAGAATCTCTAGAAAGAAACCTAGATCGGGAGTTCCGCCGCTGCAAGCCTCTAGATCTATGAAAAACAAATCGGGAGCCCGTTCCGGTACCCTGCCGGAGGGGGAAACCATCACCGGAGGCCATCTTCATCATCGAGGCGGTCTGCATGACGAGGATGGAGTAGTTCACCCTCGGGGCTGAGGGTATGTACCAGTAGCTATGTGTTTGATCTCTCTCTCTTGTGTTCTTGAGATGGCACAATCTTGATGTATCGCGAGTTTTATTAATATAGATGTATCATATGGAGTTTTCCCCTTTCTATCTTCTTGTGATGAATTTAGTTTTCCCTTTGAAGTTTTCTTATCGGATTGAGTCTTTAAGGATTTGAGAACACTTGATGTATGTCCTGCGATGGGATATTCATGGTGACAATGGGGTGTTCTATTAATCCACGTGATGTGTGTTTTTGTGGTCAACTTGCGGGTTCCATGACCTTGGGAATCTATGCATAGGGGTTGGCACATGTTGTCGTCTTGACTCTCCGGTAGAAACTTTGGGGCACTCTTTGAAGTTCTTTGTGTTGGATTAAACATGGTGAATCTGAAATTGCGTGTTGCATATCATATAATCAAGCCGATGGGTACTTGTGGTGACATTGGAGTATCTATTTGACACTAGGCTTTTGGTTGATGTGTATCTTAAGGTGTTATTTTAGTACGAACTCTAGGGATATTCGTGACACTTATAGGGATAGCTCATAAGATTGATCGGAAAAGATAACTTTGAGGTGATTTCGTACCCTACAATAATTTCTTAGTTTGTTCTCCGCTATTTGTGACTTTGGAGTGAACTCTTTGTCGCACGTGAGGGATTTATATATGATTCAACTATGTTAGTATTGTTGGGCGAACTTGCACTGGTGAAAGTATGGACCCTAGGCCTGGTTTCCAAGCATTTATACTACGTTTTACTCGCTGTTTATTATTTGTTACCTTGCTGTTTTTATATTTTCAGATTACAAAAACCTATATCTACCATCCATATTACTCTTGTATCACCATCTCTTTGCCGAAGTAGTGCACCTATACAATTTACCATTGTATTGGGTGTGTTGGGGACACAAGAGACTCTTTGTTATTTGATTGCAGGGTTGCTTGAGAGAGACCATATTCATCCTATGCCTCCCACGGATTAATAAACCTTAGGTCATCCACTTGAGGGGAACTTGCTATTGTCCTACAAAAATCAGCGCTTGGAGGCCCAACACGAGTCTACAAGAAGAAGGTTGTGTAGTAGACATCAGTAGTATATGATGATGTGATTGAGTTGTCAGAACTAACATCAACCACTTGCTGGTATGTATGGTGGCAGTGAACACAACATGTACGCGAAGAGGTGGTGCAAATCCCGCAGCGATCAGTGACGGCCATACATGCACTAGTGTTCAACTTTACTAGAGCGGATTGGAAGGGAACTCCTGTTTCCAGGAAGAACATATGGCCATTAGTCCTAGCCTTGCAACAATTGTCGAATGTCGATGCCTCTTTCATTGAGGGCTTCCACTCAGGATCATGCGAAGCAATCATAAGGGATCATAGAGGTCAATTCATTGCTGGCTCCACCTCACAACTAGAACATGTGGCAGCTGTTGTGTCAGCAGAAGCTGCGGCGTTTCATGAAGGATTGAAGCTACTCCAAAGTCTGGGATGTAATAGTATACAAGTGAGGATGGATAATATCATTGCGGTCGAAGTGCTACATCTCAATGAGGCTTACTCTATGGTGACAACTCCACTACTGGATGATTGCAGAGAGATAATACAATAATTCAGGAAGCTTACTATCAAGCATTGTAAATAGAGAATCAAATGTCGTGGCTCATGAGCTAGCCAAGTGAGGACGTGTAAACAATTCGTCTCTTTGTATTGATGCATGTTACTCCTCGCTGATGCGTTGGTTTCCCTCCAAGATTAAAGGGTGATGTAGAACAACACCGACAAGTATTTCCCTTAGTTATGAAACCAAGGTATCAATCCAGTAGGAAGATCCACAAGACTATGTAAGTACCACTTGCACACAAATAGCAAATCCTCGCAACCCAACGCGTGGAGGGGTTGTTAATTCCTTGTGCGTAAAGTAAGGATAGATTGATAGATGCAAATAAGAGTGATATCAAATAAAATACAAGGTATTTTTGGTTTTTTTGATGATATAGGTCTAAATATAAAAGAGCAAATAAAATAGAAACGCAAATATCAAAGTAGAGATTGCAAATGGATGATGTGAAGTAGACCCCGTGGCCGTAGGTTTCACTAGTGGCTTCTCTCGAGAAATAGCAAATGATGGGTAGACAAATTACTGTTGGGCAATTGATAGATGAGAAAATAATTATGACGATATTCAAGACAATGATCATGTATATAGGCATCACGTCCAACACAAGTAGACCGACTACTACCTCCATGTACTTCTATTACTCCACACATTGACCGCTATCCAGCATGCATCTAGTGTATTGAGTTCATGGAGAAACGAAGTAATGCCTTAAGAACGATGACATGATGTAGACAAGATCTATTCATGTAGGCATAGACCCCATTGTTTTATCCTTGATAGCAACGATACATGCGGGTCATGTCTCTTTCTGTCACTGAGATTGAGCATTGCAAGATCATACCCATCCCAATGCACCTCTTCCCATTGCAAGATGAAAGACCGAGTTGGCTAGACAAAAACCAAATACCGAAGAAGAAATACGAGGCTATAACAATGAAGCATGAATATGTTTTCATAGATCTGATCATAAACTCACAATTGATCACATCCCAGCAAACACACCGCAAAAGAAAGAGTCACATCATATGGATCTCCAAGAGACCATTGTATTGAGAAACAAAACGAGAGAGAAAGCCATCTAGCTACTGCCCATGGACCCGTAGGTCTGATATGAACTACTCACGCATCATCGGAGGAGCACCAATGAGGATGGTGAACCCCTCCGTAATCGTGTTCCTCCCCGGAAGAGGCTTTAGATTGGATTTCATGGCTCTGGAACTTGCGGCGGCTGAAACAATTTTTTGTCGACTCCCCTAGGGTTTTCTGAGTATTGGGGTATTTATAGAGCTCGAAGGCGGTGGAGGAGGTGCCCGAGGGCCCCACTAGATACCAGGCCACGCCAGGGGCCCTGGGCATGCCCTGGTGTCTAGTGCCCCCTAGGCCTCGTTTGCTGCTCATTGTTGGCTCTGAAGTTTCCTTCTGGTCCAAAACAAATCCCCATAAAGTTTCATGGCATTTGCACTTCATCTGATATGGATTTTATGTGAAGGAAAAAACAACAACAAACAACAACTGGCACCAGGCACCATGTCAATAGGTTAGTCCTAAAAAATGATATAAAGTTGCTATAAAATGATCATAAAACATCCAAGAATGATAATATAACAACATGGAGCAATCAAAAATTATAGAACCGTTGGAGACGTATCAACATCCCCAAGCTTAATTCCTGCTCGTCCTCAAGTAGGTAAATGATAAAAATATAATTTTTGACGTGGAATGTTGCCTCGCATGTTCATCATATTATGTTTCTAAATGATACAAAACAATAGTCTATAGTTTGACATGAAAATTTTGTTACTCAAGCATATCAACAAGCAACCAAGTCTTTCAAAATATCAACACTAAAGAACGTTATGCCTAGCCCATCATGCTCTATCATTGATCCATTCATGCAACACGCTCAAATATTAACTACATACAATGCTCAAGTGTGATAATGATGTTCCTTAGCTGGTGCTTTATAAGAGAAGATGACGACTCAAATTCAAAAATAAAAATTGCATAAAGTAAATAGATAGGCCCTTTGCAGAGGGAAGCAATGGTTTGTAGAGGTGCGAGAGTTTAAAGTGAAGAACTTAGAGACAATTTTTTTGGATGGTATGCTTTTCCTGACAACGAAAATGACTAAGAGTTTCCAATATCCTCCATGCTAAACAAATTATAGGCGATTCCCAAACTGAAAATAAAGTTTATTCCTTTTTCCACCATTCTTTCACATTCCACGGCTAGCCATATCCAAAGGAACCGTCCATACCAACACTTCCCAAGGAATTTATTATTTGACAACACAATTTTTTTGGGACCGGGCATACCTATTACCTCCATACTCTTGTGCAACTATAAGTGAATAAACACTCATCTTTAGAATAACCTATTTAACATGGAAGATACCAGCCAGCCCTCGCCGCTTCATGAGCGGTACAGGCACACAAAACAGAAATTTATTTTGAACATTAGAATTGGCACTTGCAAATTTACTTGGAACGTCGTTGAAATACCGCATATAGGTAGGTATGATGGACTCATTTGGCACAACAGTGGGTTTAGGATTTGGATGCACAAGCACTATTCCCGCTTAGTACAAGTGAAGGCTTGGAAATAGATTGAGAAGCGCCCAACCAAGGAACAAAAATCATCATAAGTGAACATTAAACATAACTAACACCGAATAATGTAACACAAGTAGGGTATGTTTTCATAGCATAATTATTGAATTAATGTGCATGCATAGGGAATCACAAACCTTAACACCAATATTCCTACCAGAGCATAATTACCCATCAACATAACTCACATATCACTATCTTCATATCGCAAAACTATTGCAAAGAATCAAGTTTAATATCCAATGATCTTCATGAAATTTTTATTATATCTTTCCTAGACATTCATCACTTTGGAACTAATTTTTATTTAAAGGAAATTGCCATTGCAAATAACAAGCTCTCAAACAAATATAAACGAAGAACAAGAGCACAAGCTTCTTTAAAATTTTCAACTCTCCAAATTATATAAGTGAAGTAAGAGAGCATTTCTGAAAAAATTCAGCAACTCTCAAAATAATCTAAGTGAATAACTAGAGAAAATTTCTTCAAAATATCAGCACCACCTTGCTCAAAAAGATATAAGTGAAGTACTTGAGCAATTCCAAGGCTCAAAAAATTTAAGTGAAGCATACAGAGCGATTCTAACAAATTATACCATAATTTAGATCTCTCAAATGAGTGTGTCCAACAAGGTTTATTATGACATACTAACCAAAAAAGAAATCAAAGACACAAATGATACAAGACGCTCCAAGCAGAAGTCATGATATGTGATGAATAATAATATAGCTCCAAGTAAAATTACCGATGGTTGTTGGAAGAAAGAGGTGATGACTTCCGGGGCATCCCCAAGCTTAGTTGCTTAGTACTACTTAGATATGACCTTAGGGTGCCATGGGGCATCCCCAAGCTTAGGCTTTTATAACTCCTTATTCCTTCATCCATCGTGATCTCACTCAAAACTTGAAAACTTCAATCACAGAAAACTCAACAAAATTTCCGTGAGATCCGTTGGTATAAGAAAATCAAACTTTACTTTATGTACTGTTAAAAACCTATTCCAATTTTGTTTTTGCATTATACCTACTATATTCTAATTTTACCATGGCTTATACCCCTCAATACAAACCATAGAATCATCAAAATAAGCACATAACGCAAAGAAAACATAATCTGTTAAAAACAAAACATTCTATATAGATTCGACTTTTACTCATACTTATGTAACTCCAAATTTGTTTAATAATTAGTAAAATTTAGGGAATTTATATATAAATCTTGTGTAAAAAATTCGGACACTTTTGACGTTTCTATGATTTTTAGGATTGTTTCTACTCGACGCAAAAGTTTCTGTTTTTCAACAAGATTAAAGCAACTAACACCCCACATGATCCCAAAGGCTTTACTTGGCACAAACACTCAATAAAACACAAAAGACAAATTATAACATTAGCATAATTGTACAAACACTCAAGAACAGAAATAAAAAGTGAAAAATAAATTTATTCATTGGGTTGCCTCCCAACAAGCACTATCGTTTTACGCCACTAGCTAGGCATATATCATAGTTTTTAAGTGATGTCATCCTAAGTGATTGATACATAGGTTGACCTCATGATTGATTCATATGGTAATTTAATCTTAGTTATAGGGAAGTGTTCCATGCCTTTTCTTAGTGGAAACTGAAATTTAGTATTCCCTTCTTTCATATCAGTCACGATGCCTATAGTTCGCAAGAACGGCCTACCAAGAATTATTGGACAAGACGGATTGCAATCGATATTAAGAAAAATAAAATATATGGGCAAATAATTCATATTTGCAATAATAAGAACATCATTAATTATTCCCGTGGGCCTTTTAATAGTAGAATCCGCCAAGTGCAAATTGAGAGAACATTCTTCAATATTGCTAAGACCAAGCACATCATAAAGATATTTCGGTATTGTGGAAATACTAGCACCCAAATCACATAAAGAATTTTAATGGTGGGTTCCCATTCATCATGTAATTTTCTAGGAATTGAAATTTGTAGCTCTAACTTTTCTTCCAAAGCTTTTATTACCGCATCCGAAATATGTTTAGTAAAAGCGTTAGTTTGTTCATAGGCATTGGGTGAATTTATCATGGAGTGCGACATAGAAATACACTCAATCAAAGAGCATCTATGAAAACTAAAGTTTTTGCAATCCGACATAGTGGGTGCATCATTAGATAAAGTTTTGACCTCTTCAATCCCACTTTTATCTAAATTTTCAATAATATTTTCACCCTCCAAAACATGGGAACACCATCTAGATAAAGTTGACTCTTATTCAGTTCCCTCATCATTAAATTTACCATTACTAAACAGGGAATCAATAGAAGAAACACCAATCATTTTAATCTCTTCATCATTTTTATGAAAGCAAACGGGGAACACTCTTTCTAGAAATTCTCTTTTAGCTCTAAGCATAGAGGTTCATTTCTTACTTTCATCTGTGTAAAAATATAAAGCTTTAATTGATTCATTAATATCAACCTTAGAAAAAATAATATTCTTGAGATTTTCTACATCATGCGAAATGCTATCAATGCTTCTAGACATATCATCAATCTTATTCAACTTTTCTTCTGTCATAGTATTGAAAGATTTTTGTGCATTGATAAATTCCTCAATATTAATCTCAAGATCATAGGATATACTAGAATTATTATTACGAGAATTACAATAATTATTTGAATAACTTCTAGGATACGACCTAGGATTAAAATTGTTCCTATAAGAATTATTATTAAACTTGTTTCGCGAGACAAAATTCACACCTACGGGATCATTATTTTTCTGAATCAAAGTAGCCAAAGCCACATAATTAGGATCAATAGGAGCATGCTTACTAGTAACCAATTTCATAAGATCATAAACATTACCACTCAAAGCATCAATTTGCCAATATAATTAATCTTTTTACCAGTAGGAGCTCTTTGAGTATGCCATTGTGAATAATTAGCCATAATATTATCAAGAAATTTAGTAGCATCACCCAAATTAATTTCCATAAAATTACAACACGGGGTGGAATCTAAAAGATTTTCAAAAACAAAATTCAATCCCCCATAAAAAAATTGTATGATCATCCACAAATTCAAACCATGAGTTGGGCAATTTCTTATCATCAATTTCATACTTTACCAAGATTTGGAAACATGCTCATGCTCAAGTTGTTTAAAATTCATAATCTTATTTCTAAGATAAATAATTTTCACGAGCGGAAAATACTTTGTGATAAAAGCATCTTTGCACTTGTTCCAAGAATCGATACAATTTCGTGGCAAAGATGAAAACCAAATTTTAGCACGATCACACAAAGAAAACAAAAATAATTTCAACTTGAAAATATCATTGTCCACATCTTTCTTCTTTTGCATATCACACAATTCTAATAAAGTATTTAGATGGGACGCGACATCCTCATTGGAATGCCAGAAAATTCCTCTTTCATAACAAGTTCAACAAAGCGGAATTAATATCATAAGACTCTATATTAATGGCAGGAGTAGCAATCGAAGTGCTAATAAAATCATTGTTACTGGTATTGGAAAAATCACACAACTTAATGTTTTCTTGATTCATCGTGACTACATAAACGAGAACACAAGCAAACAAGAGATCCGACAAGAAAACGGCAAAAGGAAAGAAGGAAAATAGAAAGGCAAATTTTTGTGATTGGGGGAGAGGAAAACGAGAGGCAAATGGCAAATAATGTAATTACTAGGAGATGAGAATTGTGTGTAGGAACGTGATAGATCTTGACTTGATCTTCCCTGGTAACTGCGCTAGAAATCTTGTTACTCCCTGCTGATGCGTTGATTTCCCTCCAAGCTTAAAGGGTGATGTAGCACAACGACGACAAGTATTTCCCTCATTTATGAAACCAAGGTGTCAATCCGGTAGGAAGATCCACAAGTGTAAGAGAATAATTTCTCCTAAGTAATTTTGGTGGTTGATGAAAATACCCTTTGCGGACTAATCGTGTGTGATATGCTTTCAGACAATTATCAGGTGACACGAGACGGTTGTATTCCCCTTAGTGAGTGGAAGTGAAGACGATGCTTAGCTATAGATTTAGGCTAGGTGGACTCGAATCATAGATAATCTCGTACTATCAAGAGGGGATCCACGCTTGGAAAGGTTGGGTGGAACAATATCTCTCATTCTTGCACCCCATCCAAGCTCCTGAGCAAAGGAGATACTCTAAAATAGTGCCCAGTAAATTGCAGAAGTGGTGGTACCACTGTGATGAGCGGTAGTACTGCTCCAGCGGTACTACCGCCGACAAGTGTTGGGATCTTTACCGCTTATTTTATTTCTCTAGTGTATGGGGGCGTTTTTCTGTGTTCGTGCGGAAGTACCGCCCAGGGGGAGCGGTAGTACCGCTCCAGCGGTACTGCAATCCCTTCTGTCACGCCCACTTACGCTTAGAAAAATCTTCTGGTGTCTTACCTATCCTCGACCTGTCTAAGCGGAAGTACCGCTCCAACAAGACGATCATACTGCCCTAGTGGTAGTACGACCCACGTGCACGGTACTACCTCTTAGCTGGTTCAGTAGGGGCTGGTAACGGCCATATTGCCCCCCCACAATAAATAGGGGTCTTCTTCCCTGAGGAGATCTCACATTTTTCCTCTTCAGCTCCATTGTTGGTCCAAAAGCTCAAACTTGCCCGATCTCCCTCCCTAGCCATCAACTCTTGTTGATTCTCTAGGGTTTGGAGGAGAAGGCCTTCCCCCACACTTCCACCAAGAGAAAAGTTGTTCCCCCAATTAATCCCTCGCAGATCTTGTTACTCTTGGGTGTTTGAGCACCCTAGACGAAATAGGTCACCTCGAAGAAATATCCATTATGCTGAAGCTTCGTGATCTCGTCAGGAGCCTCCAATTAAGTTGTGGAGATTGCCCCAACCTTGTTTGTAAAGGTTCGGTCACCGCCTTCAAGTGCACCACTTAGTGGAATCACGACACCTCTCATCGTGTGAGGGCGTGAGGAGAATACGGTGGCCTTAGTGGCATCTTGGGGAGCATTGTGCCTCCACACCGCTCCAACAGAGACGTACTTCCCCTCAAAAGGAAGGAACTTTATAAACACATCCTCGTCTTCATCGGTTCCACTTGTGGTTATTTCTTACCTTTACTTGTATTTAATTCTTGCTCACCATTGTTGTTGTTAGCATCATATAGGTTGCTCACTTAGTTGTATCAAAGTATACGATCCTAAAATAGGCATGGCTCCGTCTTCACCACATAAATACAAATGTTAAGCACCACGGTGTTCAAGTCAGGCAATTGGATCGTACTTTTTCAATACGCATCAAATTTTTATTCTTTGCGCAATACATGAGCGTGAACCATTGGACATAGCATATAGGTGAAATAGAATATGGTGGTAGATATCAAAGGGGTAAAAAGTGGAGAAGATAATATCACATGAACTAGGCGTACCAACGAGGTGCTGAGATGCCCATCGATAGATGTCAATGTGAGTAGTAGGGATTGCCATGCAAATGATGCACTAGAGCTACAAGTGTACGAAAGCTCAACTGAAGCTAAGTGGGTTGTGCATCCAACTTGCTTGCTCATGAAGACCTAGGGCATTTGAGGAAGCCCATCATTGGAATATACAAGCCAAGTTTATTATGATAAGATAATTCCCACTAGCATATGGAGGCGACAACATAGGAGACTCTCGCTATGAAGATCATGGTGCCACTTTGAGGCACAAGTGTGGTAAAGTAAAGTAGCATTGCCCCTTCCCTATTTTTCTCTCATTTTTTTATATGGTGGGTGATACGTCTCCAACGTATCTATAATTTTTGATGGTTTCATGCTATTATCTTGTCAAACTTTGGATGTTTTGCATGCCTTTTATATATTTTTTGGGACTAACTTATTAACTCAGTGACAAGTGCCAGTTCCTGTTTTTTCATGTTTTTGACCCCTTTTAGAGGAGATTTTGAAACGGAGTCCAAACGGAAGAAAATCCCCGAAAAGATTATTTTTTGGAACGGAAGAAGATCGGGGAGCTTGGGAGCCAAGGAAGGGGAGCCCCAGGGCCCCCACAAGCCTCCACCCCGCGGCCAGGGGGGCGCCATCCAGGCTTGTGGGCCCCCTGGACGCCCTTTGCCCTAGGACTTTCACCTATATATTCCCATAAATTCCAGAAAAAATCAGGAGATCATCGCAATCGCTTTTCCGCCGCCGCAAGCTTCTGTCTCCGCAAGATCCCATCTGGGGCACGTCCTGGTGCCCTGCCAGAGGGGGGATTCGGACACGGAGGGCTTCTTCATCAACACCATGACCTCTCCGATGATGCGTGAGTAGTTCACCATAGACCTACGGGTCCATAGCTAGTAACTAGATGGCTTCTTCTCTCTCTTGGATCTTCAATACAAAGTTCTCCATGATCTCCATGGAGATCTATCCGATGTAATCTTCTTTTGCGGTGTGTTTGTCGAGATCTGATGAATTGTGGATTTATGATCAGATTATCTATGAATCTTATTTGAGTTTCTTCTGATCTCTCTTATGCATGATTTCATATCCTTGTAATTCTCTTCGAGTTGTGGGTTTTGTTTGGCCAACTAGATCTATGATTCTTGCAATGGGAGAAGTGCTTGGTTTTGGGTTCATACTGTGCGCTGACCTCACCCAGTGACAGAAGGGGTAGCGAGGCACGCATCGTGTTGTTGCCATCAAGGGTAAAAAGATAGGGTTTTCATCATTGGTTTGAGATTATCCCTCTACATCATGTCATCTTGCTTAATGTGTTACTCTGTTCGTCATGAACTCAATACACTAGATGCATGCTGGATAGCGGTCGATGTGTGGAGTAATAGTAGTAGATGCAGAAAGTATTGGTCTACTTGTCTCGGACGTGATGCCTATATGTATGATCATTGCCTTAGATATCGTCATGACTTTGCGCGGTTCTATCAATTGCTCGACAGTAATTTGTTCACCCACCATGATACTTGCTATTTTGAGAGAAGCCTCTAGTGAACACTATGGCCCCCAGGGTCTACTCCACACCATATTTTCAGCCTTACACTTTTTACTTCGTTGCACTTTCCGCCTTCAGATCTCACTTTGCAAACAATCTTGAAGGGATTGACAACCCCTTTGAAGCGTTGGGTGCAAGCTTGTTTGTGTTTGCGCAGGTACTCTGGACTTGACGAGACCCTCCTTTCTGGATCGATACCTTGGTTCTCAAACTGAGGGAAATACTTACTTCTCCTGTGCTGCATCACCCTTTCCTCTTCAAGGGAAGAACCAACGCAAGCCCAACCTCTGTCAACGTGTCAATTTCTTGCGCTGTTGTCTGTGGGATAGCAGAAGAATTTCTGGCGCCGTTGCCAGGCAGGAAGATCAAGTCAAGAACTCATCCAAGTAGGTGTCGCAAACTCATCTCTTGCATTTACTTTGTTTGCCAGTTGCCTCTTGTTTTCCTCTCCCCCACTTCACCAATTTGCCTTTTTTCGTTCCCCTTTTTTGTTCGCCCTTTTCGTTCGCCCTTTTTCTCGCCTGCTCTTTGTTTGCTTGTGTGCTTGCTTGCTTGCTGAAGTCACCATGAACGAAAACACCAAACTTTGTGACTTATCGAATACTAATAACAATGATTTTATTAGTACTCCGATTGCTCCCGCCACTAGTACGGAGTCATACGAAATCAATGCCGCTTTGTTGAATCTTGTTATGAAAGAGAAATTCTCTGGCCTTCCTAGTGAAGATGCCGCATCCCATCTCAATACCTTCATTGAGATTTGTGATATGCAAAAGAAAAAATATGTGGATAATGACGTGATTAAATTGAAGCTTTTTTCCTTTCTCGTTGCGAGATCGCGCAAAAACTTGGTTTTCTTGTTTGCCCAAAAATAGTATCAATTCTTGGGATAAGTGCAAAGTTGCTTATATATCCAAGTATTTTCCGCCGGCTAAGATCATCTCTCTCCGTAATGATATCATGAATTTCAAGAAACTTGATCATGAACATGTTGCACAAGCTTGGGAGAGAATGAAATTCATGATTAGAAATTGTCCCGCTCATGGCTTGAGTCTCTGGATGATTATTCAAATATTTTACGCTGGCTTGAATTTCGCTTCTAGAAATATCTTGGACTCCGCCTCAGGTGGAACATTCATGGAAATCACGTTAGGAGAAGCCAGAAAGCTCTTAGACAACATCATGACGAACTATTCTCAGCGGCACACTGAAAGGTCACCTACTAGTAAGAAGGTACACGCTATAGAAGAAATTAACTCGTTGAGTGCTAAGATGGACGAGTTAATGAATTTGGTTGCTAGTAGAAGTGCTCCTTTGGATCCTAATGATATGCCTTTGTCTTCTTTGATTGAGAGTAGCAACGCTAGCTTGGACGCTAATTTTGTTGGTAGGAATAACTTTGGCAACAACAATGCCTTTAGAGGAAACTATGTTCCTAGGCCTTTTCCTAGTAACTCCTCTAATAACTTTGGCACCTCCTACAACAATACTCATGGAAATTAAAATAGATTACCCTCTGATCTAGAGAGTAATATCAAAGATTTCATCAACTCTGAAAAGATTTTCAATGCGTCCATAGAGGAAAAACTACTCAAAATTGAAAATTTGGCTAAGAGCGTGGATAGGATTTCTTGTGATGTTGATGCTTTCAAAGTTAGATGTGCTCCTCCCAAAATCAACATGGATGAAACTTTGAAAGCTATGCGTGTTTCCATGATTGAGAGCCAAGAAAGAACCGCCCAAATTCGTGCTAGACATGAATGGCTTAAAAAGGCGTGTTCTCGTGATGAGAATCATGCAGATCTTAAAGTGCTTGGTGTGACTCCCATTGAATCTTTGTTTTCTTGTGTCAAACCTAATGATTATGGGCTGGATATGAATCCACTTTGGTTGAAAAGTACCCCTATGATTCGGAGTCCATCTATCTTGATGCTAACAGCATTAAAAGTGGAGTAGAAGACGTTAAAACTTTGAGTAGTAATGAAATTACTACCGTGGATTTCAAGGAATTCAATTATGATAGTTGCTCCTTGATTGAATGCATTTCTTTGATGCAATCCATGCTGAACTCTCCACACGCTTATAGCCAAAACAAAGCCTTTACCGATCATATTGTCGAAGCTATGATAAAATCTCTTGAGGAGAGGCTTGAATTGGAAGTCTCTATCCCTAGAAAGATTCACAATGAGTGGGAACCTACCATCAAAATCAAAATGAAAAACTATGAGTGCAATGCCTTGTGTGATTTGGGTGCTAGTGTTTCTGCGATTCCAAAGTCTTTATGTGATGTTTTGGGTTTTAATGAGATTGAAGAGCATTCTCTTAATTTGCATCTTGCTGATTCTACTGTCAAGAAACCCATGGGAAGGATAAATGATGTTCTTATTGTTGCAAATAGGAACTATGTACCCATGGATTTCATTGTGCTTGACATTGATTGCAATCCTACTTTCCCTATTATTCTTGGTAGACCTTTCCTAAGGACTATCAGTGCTATCATCGATATGAAGGAAGGGAATATTAGATTTCAATTTCCTTTAAGGAAGGGCATGGAACACTTTCCTAGAAAGAAAATAAGATTGCCTTATGAATCCATGATGAGGGCCACTTGTGGTTTGAGCACCAAAGACGACGATATATGATTCTATCGCTTCTATGCCTAGCTAAGGGCGTTAAACAATATCACTTGTTGGGAGGCAACCCAATGAATTTATCTTCTTCTTTCTATTTTGTTGCGCCCACACTTTCATAATTTTGTTGTGATTGTGTTTTTTTGTGTTTCTTTTTGTGTTTGACAAAAGCAAAACCTTTATGACTAGTCTTGGTGATGGTTGTTTGATCCTGCTGGAAAAAGACAGAAACTTTTCGCTCACGAGATGATTTGTCATTTTTATTCAGAAAGAGATTTTAAGTTGATTCTTTTTGATGCTGATTTATATGCTTTTTTACTAGGCCTTCATAATTTTTCAGATGTTTTGAGGTACTAGAAGTATACGAAGTATACAGATTTCTACAGATTGGTCTGTTTTTGACAGATTCTGTTTTTGTTGAGTTGGTTGCTTGTATTGATGAAACTACGGTTAGTATCACGGGGTACTAGCCATGGAAAATTGAGAATACAGTAGCCCATCATCAATATAGATGGAATTCAAGTTTGCTAGAGTACTAAAAGAAGTGGTAGTTTGTTTTCTTGTACTAATGTTATCACAAATTTCTGTTTAAGTTTTGTGTTGTGAAGTTTTCAAGTTTTGGGTGATGTTCTCATGGACAAAGAGATAAGGAGTGGAAAGAGATCAGGCTTGGGGATGCCCAAGGCATCCCAAGCCAAATTCAAGGACACCAAAAAGCCTAAGCTTGGGGATGCCCCGGGAAGGCATCCCCTCTTTTGTCTTCAATCCATCAGTAACATTACTTGGAGCTATATTTTTATTCACCACATGATATGTGTATTTCTTGGAGCGTCTTGTATCTTAGAAGTATTTTATTTTTGTTGTGTCACAATCATCCTTGCTGCACACCTTTTTGAGAGAGAGAGACATGCACTCATCGTGATTTTGCAAGAATGCTCATAGTGCTTCACTTATATCTTTTGAGCTAGGTACTTTTGCTCTTGTGCGTCACTTTTATCTTTGGAGCACGGCGGTGCGTGATTTGGTAGTTGGCTTATGCTATGAAAGTAGTTCCAAATGTGCTATCAAAGAGGATGCAAAAACCTCCATTTTCATGTGCATTGAGTAGAAAGATAAGTTTCGATTCCTCTCAATTAGTTTTGAGACGTGAATTCAGTAATATTGAGAGTTATGTTGGTAGGGTGTTGTGAATATGGAAATACTTGTGTTGAAGTTAGTGATTCCCGTAGCATGCACGTATGGTGAACCGCTATGTTCGGAAGTCGGAGCATAATTGATCTATTGATTGTCATCCTTTGTGTTGAGGTCGGGATCGCGCGATGGTTTACACCTACCAACCCTTCCCCTCGGAGTATGCGTTTAGCACTTTGTTTCGATTACTAACTAAAACTTTCGCAATAAGTATGTGAGTTCTTCATGACTAATTTGAGCCCATGGTATAGATGCACTTTCACCTTCCACCATTGCTAGCCTCTCTAGTGCCGCGCAATTCTCGCCGGTGCACAAACCCACCAAATTCCTTCCTCAAAACAACCACCATATCTACCTACTATGGCATTTTCATAGCCATTCCGAGATATATTGCCATGCAACTCCCACCGTTCCGTCTCATGACTTGTGCCTTCACTCTCATATTGCCATTGCATGATTGTAAGATAGCTAGCGAGATGTTTCAATGTCATACGCCATGCTAGATCGTTGCACATCCCGGTACACTGTTGGAGGCATTTCCTATGGAGTCATCATCATTGTGATCTTTGAGCTGTGAGTAAATAATAGTGTGATCATCATCATTATTAGAGCATTGTCCCATGTGAGAAAAAAATGAGGCCAAAGAGCCAAAAAAGAGAGAGATAAAAAAGAGGCCTAAGATCCCAAATGAAAAAAGAGAGAAAAAGAGAGAAGGGACAATGCTACTATCTTTTTCCACACTTGTGCTTCATGATAGCACCATGTTCTTCCTGATTGAGAGCTTCTTGCTTTGTCACTACCATATGCTAGTGGGAATCTTCATTACATAACTTGGCTTGTATATTCCAATGATGGGCTTCCTCAAAATTGCCCTAGGTCTTGTGAGCAAGCAAGTTGGATGCAGACCCACTAGTTTTCCTTTTGAACTTTCACATACTTATAGCTCTAGTGCATATCTTGTATGGCAATCCCTACTCATTAACATTGATATCTATTAATGGGCATCTCCATATCCTATTGATACGCCAAGTCAGTGTGACCATCTCCTCCTTTTTGTCTCACAACCACCACCACACTCTATTCCACCTATAGTGCTATATCCATGGCTCGCGCTCATGTATTGCGTGATAGTTATAAAAAGTTTGAGAAAGTAAGAGTGCGAAAAGAATTACTTGGCCAATTCCGGGGTTGTGCATGATTTACATTAGTTGTTTGAGGATGATGGAGCATAGCCAGACTATATGATTTTGTAGGGATAACTTTCTTTGGCCTTGTTATTTTGAAAGTTCATGATTACTTTGCTAGTTTGCTTGAAGTATTACTGTTTTCATGTCAATAGAAAACTATTGTTTTGAAACTTACGGATCTGAACATTCATGTCACGTGAAAGAAGTTGCAAAGGACAACTATGCTAGGTAGCATTCCACATCAAAAATTCATTCTTTATCACTGCCCTACTCGAGGACGAGCATGAGTTAAGCTTGGGGATGCTTGATACGTCTCCAACGTATCTATAATTTTTGATGGTTTCATGCTATTATCTTGTCAAACTTTGGATGTTTTGCATGCCTGTTATATATTTTTTGGGACTAACTTATTAACTCAGTGCCAAGTGCCAGTTACTGTTTTTCCATGTTTTTGACCCCTTTTAGAGGAGATTTTGAAACGGAGTCCAAACGGAAGAAAATCCCCGAAAAGATTTTTTTTGGAACGGAAGAAGATCGGGGGAGCTTGGGAGCCAAGGCAGGGGAGCCCCCGGGGCCCCACAAGTCTCCACCCCGCGGCCAGGGGGGGCATCTAGGCTTGTGGGCCCCCTGGACGCCCTTTGCCCTAGGACTTTCGCCTATATATTCCCATAAATTCTAGAAAAATCAGGAGATCATCGCAATCGCTTTTCCGCCGCCGCAAGCTTCTGTCTCCGCAAGATCCCATATGGGGCACGTCCTGGTGCCTTGCCGGAGGGGAGATTCGGACACGGAGGGCTTCTTCATCAACACCATGACCTCTCCGATGATGCGTGAGTAGTTCACCATAGACCTACGGGTCCATAGCTAGTAACTAGATGGCTTCTTCTCTCTCTTGGATCTTCAATACAAAGTTCTCCATGATCTCCATGAAGATCTATCCGATGTAATCTTCTTTTGTGGTGTGTTTGTCGAGATCCGATGAATTGTGGATTTATGATCAGATTATCTATGAATTTTATTTGAGTTTCTTCTGATCTCTCTTATGCATGATTTCATATCCTTGTAATTCTCTTCGAGTTGTGGATTTTGTTTGGCCAACTAGATCTATGATTCTTGCAATGGGAGAAGTGCTTGGTTTTGGGTTCATACCGTGCGGTGACCTCACTCAGTCACAGAAGGGGTAGCGAGGCATGCATCGTGTTGTTGCCATCAAGGGTACAAAGATGGGGTTTTCATCATTGGTTTGAGATTATCCCTCTACATCATGTCATCTTGCTTAAAGCGTTACTCTGTTCGTCATGAACTCAATACACTAGATGCATGCTGGTTAGCGGTCGATGTGTGGAGTAATAGTAGTAGATGCAGAAAGTATTGGTCCACTTGTCTCGGACGTGATGCCTATATGTATGATCATTGCCTTAGATATCGTCATGACTTTGCGCGGTTCTATCAATTGCTCGACAGTAATTTGTTCACCCGCCGTGATACTTGCTATTTTGAGAGAAGCCTCTAGTGAACACTATGGCCCCCAGGGTCTACTCAACACCAGATTTTCAGCCTTACACTTTCTTACTTCGTTGCACTTTCCGCCTTCAGATCTCACTTTGCAAACAATCTTGAAGGGATTGACAACCCCTTTGAAGCGTTGGGTGCAAGCTTGTTTGTGTTTGCGTAGGTACTCTGGACTTGACGAAACCCTCCTTCTGGATCGATACCTTGGTTCTCAAACTGAGAGAAATACTTACTGCTCCTATGCTGCATCACCCTTTCCTCTTCAAGGGAAGAACCAACGCAAGCCTAGCCTCTGTCAACGTGTCAATTTCTCGCGCTGTTGTCTGTGGGATTGTAGTGGGTTTTTCTCTTTTTTTCCTCCACCATAATTTTTGTATATATATGGTGGGATCATTTGGCCTCCCCCATTTTATTTATTTTTCACCCGGAGTCTCATCCCGACTTGTGGGTGAATCATTGTCTCCATCATCCTTTCCTCACTGGGACAATGCTCTAACAAGGATGATCATCACACTTTTATTGACTTACAAATCAATATGGTGAACTGATAGGAAGATATGACTCTCTGAGAATGCCTCTGGCAGTGTACCAGGATGTGCAATGATCTAGCATGAGATGTATCAAAATATGATGGAAGGTGGCTTTGCCACAAATACTATGTCAGCTCTATATGATCATGCAAAGCAATATGACGATGAATGAACTAGTCATGTGAAGTGATGATGGAATTTGCATGGAAATATATATCAGAATGGCTGTGGAAATGCCATAATAGGTAGGTATGGTGGCTGTTTTGAGGAAGATATAATGAGGCTTATGTGCAACAGAGTGTATCATGCCACGAGGTGTGGATGCACCCGCGAAAGTTGCACCCATCCTCGAGGTGAGAATGGGCTATGCATGGTACCGAAGAGGCTAGCAAATATGAGAAGGTAAATATGCGTATGTCCAAGGTGTCACATTAGTCATAAAGAACTCACATAATTATTGTGAAGTTTTATTAGTTTTATCACACATCAAATCACTACTCGCATGCCCCTAGGGAGGGGGTTGGTAGGAGTTAACCGCCGCGCACGCCCAACTCGAGACAACACTAGGATTTTAACGAGGAATAAGAATTCTCACACATCATCACCATGCCTCTTTTATATTTATATGAACAACAAGTTAACGTCCCTTTAATCCCAACACTTATATGAATCAACAATTATGCACTTACACCTTTTTCATATTACCATATCAATGTCATTGACTTACAATTTCTCTATGTGTGCTACATGATGGTTTTGATTATCGTTCATTGAATGCCTATTATTTTTGGACTAGTCTTATGACCCATGCAAATTACCATCACTATTTATTAAGTTCTCAAACAAATATAAGTGAAGAACAAGAGCAAATTATTTCTATAAAATCTACATGCCACTGTGCTCGAAAAGATATAAGTGAAGTACTAGAGCAAGTGCCAAGCTCAAAAGATATAAGTGAAGCACATAGAGTATTCTATCAAATCATAGTGCGTATCTAATAGGTGTGTCTAGAAAATGATGATTGTGACAAACTTAAATTAAAAGAAAAAAAGCAAACGATGCTCCAAGCAAAACACATATCATGTGATGAATAAAAATCTAGCTCCAAGTGACATACCGATGGTTTGAGACGAAAGAGGGGATGCCTTCCGGGGCATCCCCAAGCTTAGAGGCTTGAATCTTCCTTAGAATAAAACTTGGGGTGCCTTTTTCATCCCCAAGCTTATGCTCTTGCTACTCCTTATTCCATGGTCCATCGCGATCACACTCAAAACTTGAAAAGTTCAATCACACAAAACTCAACAAAACGTTGTGAGATCCGTTAGTATAAGAAACATATTGCATACTATAGGTATTGTTATAAATTGATTCTTAATTTATAATTGCATAAAGGTACTGTATTCTAACTTATCCATGACTTATACGCCCCCATATAGTCCATAGCATCATCAAAACAAGCAAACTATACATGCAAAACAGAATCTGTTTAAAACAGAATAGTCTGTAGAAATCTGTAAAGATCTCATACTTATATAACTCTAAAAATTCTGAAAGATTAGGAAAACATGGAAAATTTGTACAGAAATACTATGTTAAAATTTGAATAATTTAGCACGCTCCAGCAAAGAACTATTGTTTTTGCACTGGAGACGAAAGTTTCTGTTTTTGCTCAACATCTATCATACTCATCAAATAATTTATCCCAAAGACTTTAATTGGCACAAACATTAATTAAAACATACAAACATAATCATTACAGAGGAAATAATCATGTCAACACAAAAGAACAGAAAGTAAAAACGTAAATTAAGATAACTATTGGGTTGTCTCCCAACAAGCGCTATTGTTTTATGCCCCTAGCTAGGCATAATGCATAGTTTCAAGTGTTGTCATCTTTGATAGTCAACCCATAAGTGGATATCATGGCTGATTCATAAGGTTGTTTAATTCTATTTCTAGGAAAGTGTTCCATCCCTTTCTTTAAAGGGAATTTGAACCTTATGTTTCCTTCCTTCATGTCAATAATTGCACCTATAGTTCGTAAGAATGGCCTTCCAAGTATTATGGACAAGAAGGATTGCAATCAATATCAAGAACAATGAAATCTATAGGCACATACTTTTTATTTTCAATAATAATCACATCATTAATTATACCTAAAGGTTTCTTGATGGTAGAATCCGCAAGATGCAAGTTTAGGGAACACGCTTCAATATTAGTGAGACCAAGCACATCACATAAAGTTTTTGGTATGGTCGAAACACTGGCACCAAGATCACACAAAGCATTACATTCATATTCACTTATATTTATTTTGATAGTAGTTCCCAGTCATCATGCAATTTTCTAGGGAAAAAAACTTCAAGTTCAAGTTTCTCATCATAAGCTTTCATCATAGCTTCTACTATATGTTCGGTAAAAGCTTTGTTTTGTTCATAAGCATTGGGTGAGATAATAATGGATTGAAGCAAGGAAATACATTCTACTATGGAGAATTTATAATAATTAAAGCCCTTATAATCCAATATAGTGGGCACATCACTAGCTAAGGTTTTGACATCTCCAAACCCACTTTTTTTTTCAATTTTAGCATCAAACTTATCACCCTCCAAGCAAACGGGACGCTCCTCAAATAGAGTTGAGTTATCTCCAGTACCTTTATAATTTATATTTAGAGAGGTAAACAAATATTCAATAGGAGAAAGACCAATCATTTTAATATCTTCATCATGATTCCGGTAAAAAAACGGGTGGAAGAGCCTTTTCTAAGAATTCCCGCTTAGCTCTCAACTTAGCGGTCCTCTCCTTACTTTCACTAATAGATATTTGGATATATTTAATAGACCCATTAAAATCATGCTTAGGTGGCAGAACCTTGCTTTCAATAGTTTCTACATCAAGAGCAATTCTATCCATGTTTTTAGCCAAAGTATCAA
This sequence comes from Hordeum vulgare subsp. vulgare, assembly GCF_904849725.1. Classification (NCBI taxonomy): domain Eukaryota; kingdom Viridiplantae; phylum Streptophyta; class Magnoliopsida; order Poales; family Poaceae; genus Hordeum; species Hordeum vulgare. The sequence continues at coordinate 398,565,037 of NC_058519.1, forward strand.
CAACATGCAAATTTTCTTCTACCATAGTATTGAAAACTTTTTGTGAATTAATAAGTTCTTTAATTGTGTTCTAAAGATCAGAGGGTATACTATTAGCATTTTAGAAGGATTTCCATAATAATTACCGTAGGATCTAAATTATGTCTAGCGGGGGGGGGGGGTGATTCGACTACTTGATAAGATTTTTTTTGCCTTTCCCCAATTTTACTTGAGGCACCTATGGAAGTTATAACAAGTCAAGTACACCCTACACATGCAGTTCTAATAGTATAACAGTGAAAAGTAAACATGAAAGTTTAAATAGAGGAGTAAGGTAGGGAGATCAAAAACATGAGGTTGACACAACGATTTTCGGCATGGTTTCGATAGGTGGCGCTATCGTACGACCATGTTAGTGGAGACTTCAACCCACGAAGGGTAACGACTGCGAGAGTCTACGGAGGGCTCCACCCACGAAGGGTCCACAAAGAAGCGAACTTGTCTATCCCACCACGGCTTCCGTCCATAGAGGACTACCCTTACTCAAGGTAGATTGTCACGAAGTAGGCGATCTCCTTGCCCTTACAAAAATCTTGGTTCAACTCCACAACACGAAGTAGGAGGCTCCCAAGCGAAACCTAACCAATCTAGGAGGCACCACCCTCCAAAAGGTAATAGATGGGGTAGATCAATGGACTCCTTGCTCTTGTGCTTCTAAAGATAGTCTCCTCAACACAAGTCACTCTCTCACAGAATATGCATGGGTAGGAGAGGTTGATGTGGTGGAAAGCAGTTTGGGGAGGCTAGAGGTCAAGTTTCAAATGATTGGATTGGAATATCTTTGTCTCAACACATCAGTAGGTGGTTCTCTCTCAAAAAATGGATCTGTAAATGAAGTGTGTGTTCTGAGTGCTTCTCCCCCGAATGAGAGGTGGGTGAAGGGCTATATATAGGCAACAACCAAAATCCAACCGTTACACACAAAAGAACAACTCAGTGACTCCGAAGTTGGAAACTCGGTGGTATCGACTAACACTAAAGGTGTGAACTTTTGAACTTCGGTGGGACCGATATATACAACTCGGTGGCATAGAAAAGGTGACTAACGGTTAGATGGCCAGCTTGGTGGCACCAATACTCAAACTCAGAAATTCCGATTTTGTGTATCTTGGCAACAGAATGTTGGGCACTCAAACTCGGTAGGACCGATGCAGTTTTGGTTGCATCGATTTGGTGGGAATGGATAGGGTTGTGTCTGAGGTTCAAACTCCGTGGGTCCGATATGGAAATGTTGGTGACACCGAATTTGTGAATGTGGAACTTGACAGAGTGGATATGTGGGAAAAATGACTGAGTGTTTTGTTGGCTAACTTTGAGAATTTGAGTAATCAGTTCATTTTACTACATCACCTGCTTTTAATAGTATTGGCTTTCCTATGGACTCAAAAAGTGATTTCTCACAAATATAAAATGAAGAGTCTTCTAGCTTGAAGCTTGAGCCAATATTATTCCTTTCTTGCATCAAGGGGCATCTCCACAAAAACTTTAAGCCATAGAATCTTTTGAACTTTTCTGAAATATACTTGGAAAACACATTAGTCCAATGGTGCATATGTTGTAATCAATTATCAAAACCACCCTAGGGAGCAATTGTGCTTTCAATCGCCCCCTTTTTGGTAATTGATGAAAACATATAGATGAAAGCTTCAACAAAAGATATAATCAATGATTAGCATCAACGTTTTGAGAAGTACGTGAAAATCAAGAGCTCCCCCTAAATGTGTGCATTATTTAAAATTTGCATTTGAATGCAAATGCAATATCCATTAGGATCATGGGTTACTCTTCCATGTCACGTATATCTTGGTGGTGCGTAAAAATAATAGCAATGCACATGACACTGCTGCAGCAACAAAAGTCCTTCCCTGGCGCTTAGGAATTCTTCTTGTTACTTCTCTGGTTTGCGTCGTTTTTTCCCTTGAAGAGGAAAGGGTGATGCAGCACAGGTGCAGTAAGTATTTCCTTCAGTTTGAGAACCAAGGTATCGATCTAGAAGGAGGGCCTCATCAAGTCCAAAGTACCCGCAAAAACATAAACAATCTTGCACCCAACGCTTCAAAGGGGTTGTCAATCCCTTCAAGATTGTTTGCAAAGTGAGATCTGACGGCGGAAAGTGCAACGAAGTAAAAAGTGTAAGGCTGAAAATATGCTGTGGAGTAGACCCTGGGGGCCATAGTGTTCACTAGAGGCTTCTCTCATAATAGCAAATATCATGGTGGGTGAACAAATTACTGTCGAGCAATTGATAGAACCGTGCAAAGTCATGACGATATCTAAGGCAATGATCTTACATATAGGCATCACATCCAAGACAAGTAGACCAATACTTTCTGCATGTACTACTATTACTCAACACATCGATCGCTATCCAGCATGCATCTAGTGTATTGAGTTCATGACGAATAGAGTAACGTCTTAAGCAAGATGACATGATGTAGAGGGATAATCTCAAACCAATGATGAAAACCCCATCTTTTTACCACTGATGGCAACAACATGATGCGTGCCTCGCTACCCCTTCTGTCACTTGGTGAGGTCACCACACGGTATGAACCCAAAACCAAGCACTTCTCCCATTGCAAGGATCATAGATCTAGTTGGCCAGACAAAACCCACAACTCGAAGAGAATTACAAGGATATGAAATCATGCATAAGAGAGATCAGAAGAAACTCAAATAAGATTCATAGATAATCTGATCATAAATCCACAATTCATCGGACCTCGACAAACACACCGCAAAAGAAGATTACATCGGATAGATCTCCATGAAGATCATGGAGAACTTTGTATTGAAGATCCAAGAGAGAGAAGAAGCCATCTAGTATCTAGCTATGGACCCTTAGGTCTATGGTGAACTACTCACGCATCATCGGAGAGGTCATGGTGTTGATGAAGAAGCCCTCCGTGTCCGAATCCCCCCTCTGGCAGGGCACCAGGACGTGCCCCAGATGGGATCTTACGGAGACAGAAGCTTGCAGCGGCAGAAAAGTACTTTCGATGATCTCCTGATTTTTTGGGATTTTTAGGGAATTTATCAGCACAACCCCTAGGTCAGGGGACGCTCAGGGGGACCACAAGCCTGGATGGCTTGGCCTCCCCCCTGGCCGCGGGGTGGGGGCTTATGGGGCTCCTGATGCTCCCCTGCCTTGGCTCCCAAGCTCCCCGATCTTCTTCCATTCTAGAAAAAAATCTTTTCGGGGATTTTCTTCCGTTTGGACTCCGTTTCAAAATCTCCCCTGAAAGGGTCAAAAACATGGAAAAAACAGGAACTGGCACTTGACACTGAGTTAATAAGTTAGTCCCAAAAAAATATATAAAAGGCATTCAAAACATCCAAAGTTTGACAAGATAATAGCATGAAACCATAAAAAATTATAGATACGTTGGAGACGTATCAGACACCAACAAGATAAGTGAGTGATCATCACAAGGATAGCAAAGAGATGATATCGTAGCATCACACATGATAAAGCGTATGATCAATCACATAGATAGGATAAAGTCTTCCAACAACCTAAGTTCTTAAAACCAAATGAGAGCAAATAAAGTAAAAAGATCTCTCACACACAAAGTCTATCATCTATACATTTCTCCCGCTTTGGCAACAAGCTACCAAAAAGTTCAAAGGTATAGAACTACTCGTCTCTCTGGGCAGCTGATGATGGAGTCGGTAGAATAGCGTTTGTGAAGTCGTCTGCTGATGTCCCTGGAGTTGGAGAAGTTGATACCGGAGGTTCTTGAGCTGGAGCTAGTGCTGAAGGTGTTGAAGCTTGTGCTGAAGATGTCTGACCTGTCTCCTTAGCTGGAACAGCAGCTGACCGAGGCCTGGTGCTGAACCTAGTAGTAGTGGGAGGAGGAAACTCATCCTCGTGATAATCATCATCTTCATCTTCATCCTCTGAGTGTGGAATCTCCACAGAGTCAACTTCATGTTGAACCTGTCTGACAATGGTGGTCAACTCAGTTACCTTCACATCCATGTTGTGGAATTTTGTCTCCACATCTCTCTCAAGACTCTTTTGATTTTGCATGATCTCTTGGATGTTCTTCTCCATGACTTGTACAATGCTCACTAGAAATGCCATTTTCTTAGCTGGGGTTCTGAGGTGTGCTCACTAGAAATGCCATTTGCTTATCTGGGGTTCTCAGGTGTGGAACTGGAGCTGGCCTATTTCTAGCAGCTTCAGCCTCTGCTGCCCCTGCTACCATTCTTGATGCAGTTGATTTGGGATCATTGTTATCCATCACAACCTCATTATCTTGAAATTCAGGTTGAAGAGGTAGATGGGGACGATCAAGTTGATATGCATGCTTGCCTAGCTTGGCATTGATGAGCATCTGAATGTGAGGTGCATATCCACAAGATCTCTTATGATCTGCAGCAGTTCTCCGGATAGTCTCAAATATCAAGTCCATCACTCTAAATCTGGTATTTGTGTCTATCAGGTGCAGCAGGTTGATAGAATACCCTGTGATCATCTTCTCATCACCTGACTTAGGCATGTGGGTGTATCGCAGTATAGTGTTTGTTGTGGGAATGCCAGCTTGAAGAAAATGCACTGAACCAAGCTTGTGACTGGCCAAGTACTGATGTGGAATGGTCTTCTACATATTGGCCATTGAGTAGTGATTCTGCTTAGCGTCTGCATACACATCTACATCTGATTCTTCCTGCTCGGGAGCACCAATGATAGCAACCCATTGAGCAATTTTAGCTTCGTACCAGTGTCCATCGGTCATCCAGACTAAAGAATCTTCATAAAAGTGCAGAGATTCATAGAATTGCATGACCAGCTCGTCATTCCATGGGGTCATCTCCTTCCCAACAAATTTCTCAATGGCCACTTCCTTGAAGTTCTCTCGGACATGTGGAAAGAAATCTTCATTATCCTTGATGTATGCCCAATTGACATACCTCATATCACTGACAGTAGGACCCTTGTCAAATAAGACAGTCTCATAAAAGTCTTGTTGTTCCTTGGTGTGAAACCTTGGATCAACAACAGTTCTTTGTAATTTCATGGGCAACAATCCTACCAATGACTTCAGTTGGCTTGACATCTTTGTAATTTGGCATCATTTGGATCAATGTGCACACTGTGTCATACTTTCCATAAAGAGCTCTAAGTATCTTCTTGATGATGAATTTGTCGGCCATCTCTTCGCTTCCTAAGCCGGGAATCTCATTGGCGATGAGAGCTAGCCTAGAGTACATTTTAAAGACTCCTTCACCATCCTTCATCTTGAACTTATCAAGCTCACTTTGAATCACATCCAACTTAGATTCTGTGACAGAATCAGTACCTTCGTGCATATCAACCAAAGTATTCCAAATTTACCTTGCATTCACAAGATGACTGATTTTGTTGAATACTTCTGGGCAAAGGCAGATGAAGATGATATCGCGGGCTTGAGCATTAAGTTGCAACATCTTCAAAGAAGTTACCTTGCACACCAACACAAATAACAACCCAAACATGAGGATTAAAGCCAAGTGTATGCATTTTCATTTTATGCTTCCAACTAGCAAAATTAGTGCCATCGAAGTAAGGACCTCTATGATGATAATTTCCCTCACCAGATGTCGTACTCTCCTAGATTGCTAAACCAATGAAATGTAGACCAAAGCTCTGATACCACTTGTAGGATCAAAAGTATGTCTTGAGGGGGGTGATTAGACTACTTGACAAGATAATTTTTTGCCTTTTCCCAATTTACTTGAGAGGCATGTACGACAGTTATAACAAGTCAAGTACACCCTACACATGCAGTTCTGAAAGTATAGCAGCGGAAAGTAAACATGCAAGTGTAAATAGAGGAGTAAGGTTGGGAGATCAAACACATTACGTTGACACGACGATTTTTGGCATGGTTCCGATAGGTGGCGCTATCGTACGTCCATGTTAGTGGATACTTCAACCCACAGAGGGTAATGGTGCGAGAGTCCATGGAGGGTCCACAAAGAAGCGGCCTTATCTGTCCCACCATGGCTTGTGTCCACGGAGGACTAGCCTTACTCACGGTAGATCTTCATGGAGTAGGCGATCTACTTGCCCTTACAAACATCTTGGTTCAACTCCACAACACGAAGTAGGAGGCTCCCAAGCGACACATAACCAATCTAGGAGGCACCACCCTCCAAAAGGTAATATATGGGGTAGATCAATGAACTCCTTGCTCTTGTGCTTCGAAAGATACTCTCCTCAACACAAATCACTCTCTCACAGAATATGCATGGTTAGGATAGGTTGATTTGGTGGAAATTCGTGTGGGGAGGCAAGAGATCAAGTTTAAAATGATTGGATTGGAATATATTGGTCTCAACACATAAGTAGGTGGTTCTATCTCAAAAAATGGATATGGAAATGAAGTATGTGTTCTGAGTGCTTCTCCCAGGAATGAGAGGTGGGTGAAGGGGTATATATAGGGAGTAGCCAAAATCCAAGCGTTACACACAAAAGAGCAAACACAGTGACACCGAAGTTGGAAACTCGGTGGTATCGACTAGCTCTAAAGGTGTGAACTTTTGAATCTCGGTGAGACCGATATATACAAATTGGTGGCACCAAAAAGGTGACTAACGGTCAGATGGACAAACTCGGTGGCATCGATACTCAAACTCGGAAATTCCGATTTTGTGTATCTTGGCAAAGGAATGTTGGTCACCCAAACTCAGTAGCACCGGTGTAGTTTCGGTTGCACCAATTTGGTGGTAATGGCTAGGGTTCTGTCTGAGGTTCAAACTCAGTGGATACGATGTGGAAATGTTGGTGACACCGAATTTGTGAATGTGGAACTTGACAGAGTGGATATGTGGGGAAAATGGCCGAGTGTTTTGGGTGCTAACTTTGAGCATTTGAGCAATGAGTTAATTTTACTACCTCATCCCCTTTTAATAGTATTATCTTTCCTATGGAATCAAAAAGTGATTTCTCACAAATATAAAATGAAGAGTCTTCCAGCTTGAAGCTTGAGTCGATATTATTCCTTTCTTGCATCAAGGGGCATCTCAACAAAAACCTTAAGCCATAGCATCTTTTGAACTTTTCTGAAATATACTTGGAAAAAACATTAGTCCAATGATGCATATGTTGTGATCAATTATCAAAACCACCCTAGGGGCAATTGTGCTTTCAATTACCATAAGAATTTCCATAATTATTAGAGGAATTACCGGGATACGGTCTAGCATTGAAATTTCCTTTATAAGTCATTGTTGTTGAAATTTTTTCGTGAGATGAAGTTCACATCAGTAGCATCATTATTTTTCTCAATCAAGGTAGACAAAGGCATATCATTGGGATCAACATGAGTATTTTTACTAGCAACCATATTCATAAGAGCATCCATTTGTTTCACTCAAAGTAGCAATTTCTTCAACATAATTTACCTTCTTACCAGTTGCGGCTCTTTCGGTATGCCATTGAGAATAATTTGTCATAATATTGTCCAGAAGTTTGGTGGCCTCTCCTAAGGTCATATCCATGAAGGTACCACCTACAACAGAATCTAGAAGATTTCTAAACACAAAGTTTAGTCGAACATAGAAATTTTGGATAATCATCCACAAGTTTAAACCATGAGTTGGGCAATTTATTATCATTAATTTCAATCTCTCCCATGCTTGTGCAACATGCTCATGATCTTGCTGTTTAAAATTCATTATTTGATTTCTAAGGGAGATGATCTTAGAAGGAGGAAAATACTTGGCAATGAAAGCATCCTTACACTTATCCCATGTTCCAATACTATTACGAGATAAAGATGAAAACCAAGCTTTAGATTTATCTCTTAGCGAAAAAGGAAATAAATTCAATTTCACAATATAATTATCCATATCCTTTTTCTTTTGAATATCACATAATTCAACAAAGGTATTAAGATGAGCAACGGGATCCTCATTAGGACTTCCCAAAAATTGATCTTTTGTCACAAGATTCAGCAATGCAGCATTAATATCAAAAGCCTCCGCACTGGTGGTGGGTGGTATAGAAGTACTAATAAAATCATTATTATTTGTATTTGACAAGTCGCACAATTTAGTAGTATCTTGAGACATGGTGATGGGACAAGCAAAGCAACAAGCAAGACAAGTAAACTAGTAAGCGACGAAGTAAACTAGCAACAAGCAAAGGTAAATATAAAAACAAATAAAAAGAATAACAAGTGAATGAAAATTTGTGAGAAGCTATTTGATAGTTGGTGATGGTATTCTCCAGCAGAGGCGCCAGAAATCCTTCCTGATGACTGTGATCTACGTTGGGTTTTCTGTGAAGAGGAACGGGTTATCGCAACACAATGCGGGTAAGTATTTCTGTCAGTTATGGAACCAAGGTTTATCAAACCAATAGGAATATCAATCCGCAATCGTCTTTAGCAATTGCACACGAAGAAACAAACAACTTGCACCCAACGCGGGCAAGAGGGTTGTCAATCCCCTTGATCTCGTTATTTGCAAGCAAATGAGGTGTGTAGATAACTGTTGATAATTGTAAATTTCAAAATAAAATAAAACACAAATAATGGCAGCAAGGTAGTAGTAGCGTTTGTAAATATATAAGTGAATAGACCCGGGGGCCGTAGTGTTCCCGAGTGGCATCTCTCATGGCAAAGACATATGGTGGGTAAATAAATTACTGTTGGGCAATTGATAGAACAACGAATAATTATGTGATTTTCACGGCAATGATCATGTGTACATAGGCATCACGTCCATCAGAAAATAGATGACTCTTTCGTGCACCTATTACTATTACTCCATTTCAAGAGCGCTACTATGCTTGCTTCTCTACGTATTAAGTAAAAACAGAGTAGCGCTTGGAGAAAAACGACATGATGTAGACAAGTAAACTCAATTAATATGAATAAACCCCACCGTTTTATCCTTAGTAGTAGCAACACAAAGACGCATCTTGTCCCCTTCTATCACTTGGGTATAGAAATTTGCCAGATTAAACCTACTACAACATACCACTCCCACTGAAGAAATATAAATCTAGTTGGCCAAACTGTCTCAATAGATCGGAGAGCATTACGAAGCTCTGATGATCTTGCAATTGAGAATCATAATAATCAGAGGTGACTCAAATACTTTTCATGAATGATCTGAACATAAACCCACAATTCATCGGATCCCAACAAACACACCATACATAGTGATTATATTGGATATATCAAAGCAAAGATGAGATGAACATGGTATTGAAGATCATAAGAGAGAGAGATTTCCATCTAGGTATTGCCTACGAACCCGTAGATCTATGGTGAACTACTCACACATCATGGTGAGGGCAACAAGGTTGATGTAGAGGCCCTCCGTGATTGATCTCCCTTCCGACAGATCGCTGAAACGGAGGTTTAGATGGCCTCTCATCGGAACAGAGAATTGCGGCGGTGCAAAAAGTGTTTCGGGAGTGCTCTTAGGGTTTTTGGAATATTTGTGAATTTATAGGCTAGATAGGAACGTCGGGAGGCATCCATGGGGGGCACAAGCCATCAGGGCACGGTCGTGCCCCATTGTCTTGTGCCTCCCTCGTGCGTCCTCTCGTCCACTTCCGATGCTTGCAGGTCTTCATATAGTCCAGAAAAAATCATATTAAAGTTTCATGGCATTTGGACTTCGTTTGGTAGGGTAAACCTGCAAAGAAAAAACACGCAGAAAATAGGAACTGGCACTGGACATTAGGTCAATAGGTTAGTGCTCAAAAAATATTATAAATTGGTATATAAATGCCCAAAAAGTATCTTAGAATGATAATATATCAGCATGGAACAATACGAAATTATAGATACGTTGGAGACGTATCAAGCCTTGATGTGCCAGACAGGAGAGATAAAGAAGGTCACCAAGATGAGCCAGCTGGCTGCCCATGACATGAAGATGGCGATTCAAGGCCCATAAGGTGGAGAGTCGCCACGAGTTTCCTTGCTCAAGGAGTAAGCTGGGTTAGAGACATATCGGGTCTTGATTCATACCCCGACCCGGATTCTTGTAAGCCTAGGGTCTCAAACTGTATATAAAGGCGAGTCTCTAGGGCTAATAGGGCTAAGTTACAATCCATCGAGAGCTAGGTCAAGTGAATCTGCATGCTTGTAATTGATTTCATCGTCAGTACACACAAAACAGGACGTAGGCTTTTTCCTCCATCAGAGGGGCCGAACCTGGGTAAACTCGTCTCTCGTTCTTGATCAACCCCTTTGAGTCATCACGTAGTTGTGATGGCCTCATCACTAAGTACTTTCACGAGTACATCTGTCGTGACAAAACCACGACAGTTTGCGCCCACTGTGGGGTTATCACACGGTGGAGTTGAGTTCTCAAAGGGAGCCCTTCCAGGGTTCGGGAGCTACGTGGTTGGTCTGATGATCAAGAGTCATCGTGGAACGTGCTACATCGACAATTCGAGTTGGGGTCCCGAGGCCTATTCAATCGAGTCTGGTTACCGGGCCCCCTTCGGCAAGATGCACGTCTTCATCGGCAAAATTGGCGCATCTATCCTCAAGCCGGACATCTGCACCGACATCGTCGAGCTGGCTCGGCTCACTCAACCCGCCTAGCATCAGGTCGGGCGGCGTCACGTCTCCGTCGGCTTCGCACAAGGGATCAGCCTACCAGATGAGCCGGCAGCCAGCGGAGATACCCTTGTTAACTGTGATGGTGAGTCATCCATGGGAGACACGGAGTTGATCTGCCCCTCTATGATGGGAGGCTTGGGGGCTTCCCTGAGGCAGGAATCTCCAAAGAATTGCAAGAGCCACCCCGCCAGGTCACCATCTACATGGCAGGGGCCGCGCCGACTCAGGATCTGCGAGGAGCAGCCACCACCAATGGAGCTAGTTGGTCTGGCAAGATGCCGGGTCAAGCCATGATGGATTTGATGGGGGAGATGACAAAACTCGTGACAACCCTAGTTATTGTCGAAAATCAGGAGGATATCAACATGGAGTTAGCCAGCTCCGTGAGGAGCTGGCTAAAGTATAGCAGGAGATTGAAGTCGAGAACACCCGGATGGCAGAACTGCAGGCTCGAATCAATAATGAGTCGGAGCGCTTGAAGGCTGAGGCTTGGCAATTGGAACGTCGTTGAAACGCCTCGGATGTGGTACACCCGAGGAGACATGAGACTCGACTTCTGTCCGATGTTGATCCGGCTCGCCTGTTTGACACCCCAGACACGCTGGGGGTGGAGCGGGACCCCCCCGACAGACACACCGACAGGTTGAGCCGGCTCAGCCTCTACTCAGCGATTCTGGATGCCGTAGGGCCACTTCTCCAACCCTGTTGATAATATGCTGGCTGCCACACTTAACTTGGAGTTGCTCCCCATCCATGGAAACACCCTAGTCGAGGTGGAGGCCAGGAACGCCGTCATGACGCTGAAGACTGTAGTGGTTCAACAGGTGTAATATACTTACAACCGTGATCGGCCGCACCAAGATTCGCCATGAGGAGTCTCCAGCAGTTTCCAACAGCGGTCCTGACTGTAACCTCAAGTTAACTCGCCCGGGCCTGTGATATCAAATGCCCAGGAGCTCGTGAACGCGGCCCGTGCCCCTCATTGGGCGGAAGCAAACGCGACAGTGGCGCTGGCAGCTCAGGTGGTTGCGACTTACCCTCAGCCAACGCCCGCGCATGGCGAGTCAAGAGGTAGGACTGTTGGGGTCCCCTATTTATCTTTTGCTCTTAGCAATGAGTGCATGCCAAAGGACTTCAAAGGCCCTCGCAAGGTGCCTAACTATACAACAGATCTTGAGCCCTCCGCGTGGATTAGGAGTTACGAGCTCGCTACAGACATGCTTGATGCCAGTGATGCGGTGTGTACCAAGTACCTTATGGTGATGGTGGAGGGGCCGGCTCGAACATGGTTGAAAAACCTACCACCCAATTCCGTCAACACTTGGGCAGAGCTGAAGGAGCGGTTTATTCAAAAATTCTGAGGAACCTGCAAACGCCAAATGATGATTGTGGATCTGCAGCACTGCGTTCAATGCAGCGACAAGTCAGATCACCGCTGGACACACTGGGTTGCAGAAATCATTCATTCATCAGATAGTATCAGTGCCGCCCAGGCCGTCCTGATCCTGGAGAAGAATTGCCACTTTCATCCGCTGGTCTTGAAGCTTGGTCGATTGAAGCGAAAGGTACAAGACATGGGAGAGTTAATGGTTACTCTCACCAGATATTCCGAGTCACATGGCATGACGGATGTCGGTTCAGACGATGACGAGACCAGTAAGGGTAAGAAAAGTGATAGTGCGAAGGTTCACCATCAGAATCCTGGACGCAATGGTAACACCCGGGGACAAGGAAAGCAGAGACATCCAGACAACATTTCTGACCTAGTAGCTAACACCAACACTGAGTTTTGGAACCAGCATCGGGGTCTCGACCTTACAACTCGAGGAAGCCACGCAAGTATGAGGAGATGCTTAAAGCACCTTGTCCCCAGCATAGTACCCCGGATGTTCCGGCCACTCATTCCTGGGAAGTTTGTCTTGTTTTGCAATTATTCCATCTCCAAGCTTCAAGGGGTAATCAAGGAGGCAATGGTGGCAGACGATCGAGCCAGCATGGACCTGGCAGGTCACATGGGGGCTTGTCTGGCGGTTTCCCTGGATCTAGTTTTCAGCCTGGCCAAAATAACCAGCAACATAATGACCAACGCGGGTTTTAGAGCAACCCCAAGCAGTTAAGCAGCGGCTAGTTCCACGTTTTCACCACCAACACTTGGAGGCGGGATAAAAAGCTCAAGCAGAGAACCACCAATATGGCTGAGCCAGCGGTTCCCAGATATCTCAATTGGTTTGAACATCCAGTCACTTGGAATAGGGATGATCACCCGCCCCAGGCTGATAACCCTGGTGACTTAGCTCTGGTCGTGGCACCTCAGGTTGAAGGATACACCCTCACAAAGGTTCTCATGGATGGGGAGAAACATTAATATCTTATGTTATGACACCTTCTGGCGAATGAACTTTTCTAAGGATGACTTGATGTCGTCGACGACAGTCTTTCATGGCATAGTCCCTGGCAAATCGGCATACCCAGTTGGACGGATCAAATTAAATGTCACTTTCGATGACGAGTCCAATTATATAAGTGAGGCACTGATGTTTGAGGTGGTCAAAATTAAGAGTCCTTACCATGCCTTGTTTGAGTGACCGGCTTATGCTCGCTTCATGGCCCGATCTTGCTATGTATATCTCAAGCTCAAAATGCCGGGTCTCAAGGGCAATATTACAGTCAATGGGAGTCGGAAGATAGCTCAGGAGTGTGAGGAAGGAGAAGCTGCATATGCTAAGTTGGCATGCGCAGCCGAAGAGCTGAAATTCCACATGGCCAATGTTGACTCGGCCAACATGAGTCCTCTCAAGAAACCCACTGTTGATTCTGAGCCGTCCGTCAAGTTCAAGACAATGGACGATACCAAGCAAATCGACTTACCTCGGGCGACTCTTCTAAGAAATTCACTATTGGGACCGGTTTGGATCCCAAATAGGAAAGCACGCTCATCGTATTCATTTGTGAGAATCAGGACATCTTCGCATGGAAACCTTCTGGCTTGCGTGGAGTGCCGAGAGAATTCGCTGAGCACCACCTTAATGTGGATCGTAAGATGAAACTAGTGTGACAATACCTCCGTCGTGTTAACGAGGAGAGACGCAAGGCCATTCGGGAAGAAGTCGCGAGACTCTTAGCTGTCGGGTTCATCATCAAAGTTTTTCATCCTAAGTGGCTGGCTAACTCGGTCCTTGTTCTAAACAAGAACGACACCTTTCGTATGTGTAACGATTACACCAATCTCAACAAAATCTTATCCAAAGGATCCTTTTGCTCTCCTCCCATATCGATCAAATCATTGACTCTACGACGGGTTGTGAGCGCCTGTGTTTTCTGGATGCATACTCAGGTTACCACCAGATCAAGATGGCCAAGGAGGATCAGGAAAAGATGACTTTCATAACCCCTTTTGGCATTTTTTTTGCTATGTCTCCATGCCCTTTGTACTTAAGAGTGCGGGGCGACTTATCAACACGGCATCTAGAATTGTTTGCACAGTTAGATTGGGCACAATGTTCACGCCTATGTTGATGACATCTTAGTGAAATCTCTGAAGAAGGAAACACTCTTGGAGGATCTCAAGGAGACGTTGGACAATCTTCGAGTGTACCAGATGAAGCTTAACCCGACCAAGTGTGCTTTTGGTGTTCCTCCAGGGAAGCTACTAGGGTTCCGGTGTCTGAGCGAGGCATTGAGGCTAACCTGGATAAAATCAAGGCAACCACTTTGCTCGGTAAGCCGATCAATATAAACAAGGTCCAGCACGTGGCATGTCGCATCGCGGCATTGAGCTGGTTCATAAGCCGCCTTGGTGAGAAGGCGATGCCACTTTATCAACTGCTCAGGAAGACGGATAATTTCATCTGGACGGATGCAACTAATGAATATTTCGAAGCCCTCAAAAAGAAGTTGGCTGAGCCGCCCATTTTAGCCGCCCCAATCGACAAAGATCCCATGCTCCTCTACATCGCTGCTAATTCTAAAGAGGTGAGTGTTGCAGTTGTCATTGAGTGTAAGGAAGAAGGGAAAGAAAATCCGGTTAAGCGGCTAGTGTATTTTGTTAGTGAAGTACTTACCTTATCGAAGTAGTGGTACCCACATTGGCAAAAGCTAGTCTTTGGAATTTTTATGGCAAGCCGGAAGTTGAGCCACTACTTCGAGGAGCATCCAATCACTATGGTCAGTTCAGCCCCAATTGGGGACATCATACAGAACCGAGAAGATAGACAACGTATTGCTAAGTGGGCAATTGAGCTTGGTCCCCATCATGTGAAGTACATGCCTCGTACAACCATCAAGTCCCAGGCACTGGTGGATTTCATCAACGATTGGACTGAGCTTCAACTCCTAGAGGATAGGCCACACAACACGTACTAGACTATACATTTTGATGGCTCCACACAATTGGAAGGCTCGGGGGCTGGTGTAGTGTTATCCTCTCCAAGGGGTGAAAAGTTATGCTATGTTCTACGACTCATGTTCCCTGGTACCAACAATGTAGCTGAGTATGACACCCTCTTACATGGGCTCAGGATAGATAAGTAGATGAACCTTAGCCGGGCCAGGTGCTTGGGCGACTCAAATTTAGTGGCTCAAGAGGTGTCTGGAACCTGGGATTCGAAGGACCCCTTAATGGCGGCTTATAGACGGACAATCTCCAATGTGGCGGGTCACTTTCAGGGCTATCAGGTTGATCACATTGATCGACGACAGAATGAGGCGGTAGATGAATTGTTATACCCGGATCTCAATGCAAACTGATTCCCCCTAATGTGTTCCTGGATATTCTCCACAACCCCTCTATGAAGTTACCGTCTGGGGAATATATAGCCATCCCTGACCCGGAATCGCTGTTGGTGGCGGCTCTCCGGGTGACTCCTGATTGGACACTGCCGTACTTAGCTTACCTAGCTCGAGGGGAACTCCCGGCTGAGGAGCTTGTCACCAGTGAGATAATACGACGATGCAAGTCCACGGTTATTCATAAGGGAGAGTTGCACAAAAGAAGTGTTAGCGGTGTTTTTCAACATCATGTTTCCCCTAAACAAGGACAACAAATCCTTAATGAGATCCACGCTGGCGACTATGGCCATCATGCCGGCTCTCGATCTTTGGTATCAAAAGCTTTTCGTCATGGATTTTATTGGTTGACGGCCCATGCAGACGCGGAGGATATAGTACAAAAGTGTGATGGATGTCAAAAATTCACCCGACAAGCCCATGTGTCGGCTCAGGAATTGCATATGATCCGAGTCACTTGGCCTTTTGCGGTCTAGGGGCTTGATATGGTTGGCCCGTTCAAGATGTCCTCTAACAAAAAGACTCATCTACTCGTGGCGGTTGACAAGTTTACCAAGTGGGTTGAGGCGGAGCCTGTTAGCAATTGTGAAGCAGAGATGACAGTCAAGTTTCTAAAGAAGCTGATTTTCTGATTTGGCTATCCTCACAACATTATCATTGATAATGACACCAATTTATTAAAAGGGTCCATGAAGCAGTTCTGCCAGCAGGAGCATATCCGGCTTGATGTATCAGCAGTAGCACATGCACAGTCCAATGGACAGGCCGAGCGAGCTAATCAGGAAATTTTGTGAGGGTTCAAGACCCGACTCATGGTTCCCTTAAAACATACTCTGAGTTGTTGGGTTGAGGAGCTCCCTGCAGTGCTTTGGAGCATCAGGATGATGCCAAACATATCCACTGGTTACACGCCTTTTTCTAGTATATGGAGCTGAGGTAGTATTACCAAGTGATATACGGCATGATTCTCCTCGAGTTGCCGCTTATGTTGAAGCACACAACGAGCAAGCGCATCAAGATTCCTTGGACGCCTTGGAGGAATAACGTGATTTGGCAGCAGCAATATCAACTATATATCAGCAAGACCTATGTCGCTATCATAGCCGTAGAGTTAAGAGCCAGATCTTTAAGGAGGGAGACTTAGTGCTTCAATTGATTCAAGATCATACATGCATGCACAAACTTTCACCACCATGGGAGGGTCCTTTCGTCATCAGCAATAGTCTTCACAATGGTGCATACTATCTGATAGACCTTCATCCAGATAAACACACTTCAGAGGAGGAGACAACCCGGCCATGGAACATAGCTCACCTTCGGCCTTACTATACTCAGAGCCATTGGATCCTTATTTATATACATACTTCAAGTTTTGGTACGTACTATCTTCTCAACAAAATAAAGCCGACACCCTCAAAATTCGGGGTCTCTGGTGTTTCAGCTTATATCTTGAGCATGAGTCCTTACTATTTACACCAAGTCGCCCAAGAGGATGAGCCTCCATGATGTGACCATTCAAACATGGACGTTAATGATGCCAAAGAGGATGAACCGCCATGACGCGACCGTCCAAACATAGGTTTTATGAGACAAAGAGGACGAGTTGCCATGACACATGGTTCAAACATAGGCACCAATTGTGCTCACTGGATTAAAGCTAGCTTATGTGGGGGCCACTGAATCCGAGGTTGTTTGGCAGTAATAGCATTGTCTTATGCAATCCTATGCTTGGCTTTTCCTTGATCATGGGTCACTTGGGGTCTTCCAACTAACTGAGTTTTGCTTTATCACTCTCTTGGCTTGCAAAAAATAAGGTTATACGATGGTTAGACCTGACTGTATGTTTGCGCGACTCCCCCCTAAATGGCCCCGTGTACTCTTGGCAAGTCAATCCATTGCGGACCCTGAACTTATCAAGGTTAAAACATCAGGTGTGTCATGTGAGAGCCGGCATATGGAAAAAGGAGAAACCATGGGTTAATGTACCCGCTTAACTGAAGCTTGACTTGAGCCTGATCAGCTAGTCTAAATCATAAAGGGTTATTGCAAAAACCCATATTAGGGCATGACTAGAGCCTTGCAAGCCAGTCTCCATGCCGAGCCTCACTGAGCCATGCTATTAAAAGTAACTTGTTGCCATTATACGGTGTTACCTTTTCTAGGGAAGGATTCAATATTTCATACCGGCTCATACAGAGTATTTGGGTTATGAAGCCATTACCTTACGATGGCAAGATAAATTACAAGTGGAAAATTTCAGAAAGGCCGCTTATATGGACCCGCCCGTCTTAACTTCAATAAAAGCATCGACACGAAAAGCATACTTGAGCTATATCAGCAACCATTGTCAAATTTAGATGCGATACAAAAAGCTCCAACATGCACGAAGGCATGATACAAGCAAACAATTTTTACACCTACATGTATTACAAGGCTACATGGAGCCCAAGTTTCCACATCAAAGTTTTTCAATAATCATTACACTAACTCGGCTGATAGTTCATCTGGGTTAGACGCATCCGGGTTAGGCTTGGGCAGACTTCTGGTTCAAGACGCCTCTCGGTAATCCTGCGCCGAGCCTTCTGGGTCCTGGATCAGGAGGTTGCCCATATCCCAGTTGCAATGGATTAAAGAGTGGAATTCAACTTCTTCATTAAACATGGGTGACGGGTCAACATCAGGGGCAAAAAGATGCTTACGACGCTGAGGAGTTAGATCCACCGGTTCAAATGTGGGTGACCGCACACGTGTGTTGTTCTCATCATAAGCCGCCTGATATGTATTCAGATCAATGCCTTCATCCAATTGACTAGCTGATATGCGAGACGCCTTCATGTGTTGGGGAACGTCGCATGGGAAACAAAATTTTTCCTACGCGCACGAAGACCTATCATGGTGATGTCCATCTATGAGAGGGGATTTCCGATTTATGTACCCTTGTAGATCGCACAACAGGAAGCGTTAAGGAACGTGGTTGATGTAGTGGAACGTCCTCACGTCCCTCGATCCCCCCGTGAACCGTCCCACGAACCGTCCACAATCCGCTCCGATCTAGTGCCGAACGGACGGCACCTCCGCGTTCAGCACACGTACAGCTCGACGATGATCTCGGCCTTCTTGATCCAGCAAGAGAGACGGAGAGGTAGATGAGTTCTCCGGCAGCGTGACGGCGCTCCGGAGGTTGGTGGTCATCTATCCCAGTAGGGCTCCGCCCGAGCTCTGCAGAAATATGATCTAGAGGAAAAACCGTGGAGATATGTGGTCGGGCTGCCATGGCAAAGTTGTCTCAAATCAGCCCTAATACCCCAGTATATATAGGAGGGAGGGGGAGGGACCTGCCTTGAGGCTCAAGAGAGCCCCAAGGGGTCGGCTGAAGCAAGGGGAGGAGTCCTCCTCCTCCAATCCTAGTCCAACTAGGATTGGAAAGTGGTGTCCTTCTCCACCTTCCCACTCCCCCCCTTTTTTTCTTTTTCTCTTTGGTTTTTCCTTGGTGGCGCCATGGGCCTCTCTTGGCTGTCCCACTATCCCACTAAGGGCTGGTGTGTCACCCCTAAGGCCTTGGGCACTCCCGGGTGGGTTCCCCCCTCCCGGTAAATTCCCGGAACCCATTCGTTACTCCCGGTACGATGCCGGTAAGGCCCGAAAACCTTTCGGTAACCAAATGAGACAAACCTATATATTAATCTTCGTTTCCGGACCATTCAGGAAACCCTCGTGACGTCCATGATCCCATCCGGGACTCCAGAAATTCGGTAACCAACCATATAACTCAAATACGCATAAAACATCGTCGAACCTTAAGTGTGGAGACCCTGCGGGTTCGAGAACTATGCAGGCATGACCAGAGAGACTCCTCGGTCAATATCCAATAGCGGGACCTGGATGCCCATATTGGATCGTACATATTCTCCGAAGATCTTATCGGTTTAACCTCAGTGTCAAGGATTCATATAATCCTGTATGTCATTCTCTTTGTCCTTCGGTATGTTACTTGCCCGAGATTCGATCGTCGGTATCCGCATACCTATTTCAATCTCGTTTACTGGCAAGTCTATTTACTCGTTCCGTAATACAAGATCCCATGACTTACACTATGTCACATTGCTTGCAAGGCTTGTGTGTGATGTTGTATTACAAAGTGGGCCCCGAGATACCTCTCCATCACACGGAGTGACAAATCCCAATCTTGATCCATACTAACTCAACGGACACCTTCGGAGATACCTGTAGAGCATCTTTATAGTCACCCAGTTACGTTGTGACGTTTGATACACACAAGGTACTCCTCTGGTGCTAGTGAGTTATATGGTCTCATGGTCATAGGAATTAATACTTGACATGCAGAAAACAGTAGCAATAAAATGACACTATCAACATGCTACGTTCATTTAGTTTGGGTCTAGTCCATCACATGATTCTCCTAATGATGTGATCCCGTTATCAAGTGACAACACTTGCCTATGGTCAGGAATCCTTGACCATCTTTGATCAACGAGCTAGTCAACTAGAGGCTTACTAGGGACAGTGTTTTGTCTATGTATCCACACAAGTATTGTGTTTCCAATCAATACAATTATAACATGGATAATAAACGATTATCATGAACAAATAAATATAATATTAACTAATTTATTATTGCCTCTAGGGCATATTTCCAACAGTCTCCCACTTGCACTAGAGTCAATAATCTAGTCCACATCACTATGTGATTCTAACGAATCGAACACCCATATAGTTATGGGGTCTGATCACGTCTTGATCGTGAGAGAGGTTTTAGTCAACGGTTCTGAAACTTTCAAATCAGTGTGTTCTTTACAAATCTTTATGTCATCTTATAGATGCTGCTACTACGTGCTATTCAGAAATACTCCAAATATCTAATCTACTATACTAATCCGTTTCACTATTCATAGTTATTCAGATTAGTGTCAAAGCTTGCATCGACGTAACCCTTTACGATGAACTCTTTAACCACCTCTATAATCGAGAAAAATTCCTTAGTCAATTAGTTACTAAGGATAACTTTGACCGATGTTCAGTGATTCAATCCTAGATCACTCTCTGTACCTCTTAACAGACTTGTGGTAAGGCACATATCAGGTGCGGTACACATCATGGCATACTGTAGAGTCTACGACTAAGGCATAGGGTACGACCTTCGTCCTTTCTCTTTCTTCTGCCGTGGTCGGGCTTTTGAGTCTTACTCATATTCACACCTTACAACACAGCCAAGAACTCCTTCTTTGTTGATCCATTTTGAACTCCTTCAAAAACTTGTCAAGGCATGCATTTCTTTTGAAAGTTCTGTTTAGCATTTTGATCTATCTCCATAGATCTTGATGCTCAATATTCAAGTAGCACTTATCCAGGTCTTCCTTTGAAAAACCCCTTTCAAACAACCTTTGTGCTTTACAAAAGTTCTACATTACTTCTGATCACCAATATGTCAACCACATATTCTTTATTAGAAATATTATAGTGCTCCCACTCACTTCTTTGGAAATAGAACTTTTCTCATAAACCTTGTACAAACCCAAAAGCTTTGATCATCTTCATCAAAGTGTATATTCCAACTCCGAGATGCTTGCACCAGTCCATTGAAAGATCGCTGGAGCTTGCATACTTGTTAACATATTTAGGATCGACAAAACCTTCCGGTTGTATTTCATACAACCTTTCCTCAAGGAAACCGTCGAGGAAACAATGTTTTGACATCCTATGTGCAATATTTCATAAACAATGCAACAACTGCTAACATAATCCCAACAGACTTCTAGCATCGCTATGAGTGAGAAAGTCTCATCACAGTCAACTCTTTGATCTTGTCGGAAACATCTTTGCGACAAGTCGAGCTTTTCTTAATGGTGACTTATCACCATCATCGTCTGTCTTTCTTTTAAAGATCCATCTTTACTCAATAGTCCTACGACCATCAAGTAGTTCTTCCAAAGTCTACACTTTGTTTTCATACATGGATCCTCTCTCGGATTTCATGGCCTCCATCCATTTGTCGGAATCCGGGCCCACCATCGCTTCTCCATAACTCGTAGGTTCATTGTTGTTCAACAACATGACCTCTAAGACAGGGTTACCATACCACTCTGTAGTAGTACGCGACCATGTTGACCTACGAGGTCTGTAGTAACTTGATCCGATGCTTAATGATCACTATCATCAGCCTCCACTTCAATTGGTGTAGGCGCCACAGGAACAACTTCCTGCGCCCTGCTACACACTGGTTGAAGTGATGGTTCAATAACCTCATCAAGTTCTACCATCCTCCCACTCAATTCTTTCGAGAGAAACATTTCCTCGAGAAAGGACCCGTTTTCTAGAAACAAACACTTTGCTTCCGGATCTGAGATAGGAGATGCACCCAACTATTTTGGATATCCTATGAAGATGCATTTATCCGCTTTGGGTTTGAGCTTATCGGACTGAAACTTTTCCACATAAGTGTCACAGCCCCAAACTTTCAAGAAATGACAGCTTAGATTTCTCTAAACCTCAGTCTATACTATGTCATCTCAACGGAATCACGCGATGCCCTATTTAAAGTGAATGTGGTTGTCTCTATTGCATAACCCATAAATGATAGTGGTAATTCGATAAGAGACATCATAGTATGCACCATATCAAATAGGTCGCGACTATGACACCATCACACCATGGTGTTCTTGGTGGCATGAATTGCGAAACAACTTCCACATTGTCTTAACTGTGTACCAAAACTCGCAACTCAGATATTCATCTCTATGATCATATCGTAGAGAGTTTATCCTCTTGTTATGACGAACTTCACTCTGAAACAGAATTGAACTTTTTCAATATTTCAGACTTGTGATTCATTAAGTAAATACTCCTGTATCTACTCAAATCTTCATTGAAGTAAGAACATAATGATATCCATTGCGTGCCTCAGCACTCATTGGACGGTATACATCAAAATGTATTACTTCCAACAAGTTACTTTCTTGTTTCATCTCAATGAAAACAAGGCCTTGCTCATGTGGTATGATTTGCATGTCACAAGTGATTCAAAATCAAGTGAGTATAAAGATCCATCAGTATGGAGCCTCTTCATGCAATTTATACCAACATGACTCAAGCGGCAGTGCCATAAGTAAGTGGTACTATCATCATTACCTTGTATCTTTTGGCACCAATATCATGAACATGTGTAACACTACGATCGAGATTCAATAAACCATTGAAGGTGATTATTCAAGCAAATAGAGTAACCATTATTCTCTTTAAATGAATAATCGTATTGCAATAAACACGATCCAATCATGTTCATGCTCAACGCAAGCACCAAATAACAGTTATTTAGGTTTAACACCAAACCCGATGGTAGAGGGAGCGTGCGACTTTTGATCATATCAACCTTGGAAACACTTCCAACACGTATCGTCACCTCGCCTTTAGCTAGTCTTCGTTTATTCCGTAGATTTTCATTTCGTGTTACTAATCACTTAGCAACCGAACTGGTATCCAATACCCTCGCGCTACTAGGAGTACTAGTAAAGTACACATCAACATCATGTATATCAAATATACTTCTGTCGACTTTGCCAGCCTTCTTATCTACCAAGCATCTAGGGTAGCTCCGCCTCAGTGACCGTTCCCGTCATAACAGAAGCACTAAGTCTCGGGTTTGGGTTTAATCTTGGGTCTCTTCATTAGTGCAACAACTGTTTTGCCGTTTCATGAAGTATCCCTTCTAGCCCTTGCCTTTCTTGAAACTTAGTGGTTTTACTAACCATCAACTATTGATGCTCTTTCTTGATTTCTAATTTTGCAGTGTCAAACATCGCGAATCGCTCAAGGATCATTGTATCTATCCTTGATATGTTATAGTTCATCACGAAGCTCTCACAGCTTGGTGGCAGTGACTTTGGAGAACCATCACTATCTCATCTGGAAGATTAACTCCCACTTGATTCAAGCGATTGTCGTACGAACACAATCTGAGCACACGCTCAACGATTGAGCTTTTCTCCTTTACTTTGTGCACAAAGAATCTTGTCGGAGGTCTCATACCTCTTAACAAGGGCACGAGCATGAAATCACAATTTCATATCTTTGGAACATCTCCTATGTTCTGTGACGTTTCAAAACGTCTTCGGCGCCTTGCTTCTAAGCCATTAAGTATTTTGCACTGAACTATCGCGTAGTCATCAGAAACGTGTATGTCGGATGTTCACAACATCCACAGACGACGCTCGAGGTGCAGCACACCGAGTGGTGCATTTAAGGACATAAGCCTCCTGCGCCGCAACGAGGACAATCCTTAGTTTTACAGACTCAGTACGCAAAGTTTGCTACTATCAACTTTCAACTAAATTTTCTCTAGGAACATATAAAAACAGTAGAGCTATAGCGCATGCTACATGGTAATTCGCAAATACCATTAGACTATGTTCATGATAATTAGTTCAATTAATCATATTACTTAAGAACTCCCACTCAAAAAGTACATCTCTCTAGTCATTTGAGTGGTACATGATCCAAATCCACTATCTCAAGTCCGATCATCACGTGAGTCGAGAATAGTTTCAGTGGTAAGCATCTCTATGGTAATCATATCAACTATACGACTCATGCTTGACCTTTCAGTATCATGTGTTTCGAGGCCATGTCTGCACATGCTAGGCTCGTCAAGCTTAACCTGAGTGTTCCTCGTGTGCAACTGTTTTGCACCAGTTGTATGTGGACGTTGAGTCTATCACACCCGATCATCACGTGGTGTCTCGAAACGACGAACTGTCGCGACGGTGCACAGTCGGGGAGAACACAATTTTGTCTTGAAATTTTAGTGAGAGATCACCTCATAATGCTACCGTCGTTCTAAGCAAGATAAGGTGCATAAAGGATTAACATCATGTCACATCCCTAACCCTTAAGCAAGTTAGTCTTGTGCTCATGTCTTCTTTGCATTTGCATCTAAGAAGTTTCAACAAAAACAACAAAGTGGCAAAGGAAAAACTCAAAACCCTAGCCACTATTTCAATTAAAGAAAATCTCAAACTAGTTCAAATCAATGAACCCAAAATGGCCTCAAGAAATGTTCAAACTTTCTGATAAATCATGAAAGTAAATGAGCATTGGAGAAAACTATTTTCTTGACACTTTAAGCATTTTAAATAAATGCAAAAGGCTACTGGTTTCAAGTTTTAAATTTGAAATCAGAATCTATAAATTACCAAAAATGTTGAAAACTTTGGAAATGGTTGGGAATGTTATAACAATATTTCAGGAGGTCTAAAATAGTTTTTACTTTTTGTTTTGGAGCTGAAATAATTAGCAAAACAATAGTTAGCAAAAAAAAACAAAAACAGAAAAAATGGGAAACCCTTACCTGTCGCCTAGCCTGGCCCGGCCCATCTCCCTCGCTCGTCCCCTTCCTCGCGCCAGTAGGCAGCAGGAGGTGGCCGCCGCCTCCTCCGGCGCGGCCACGCACCAATGCGCCTGCCTGGCCGCCGCCTCGCGCTGGCAAGGCCGGGGATAAGCCCCCTGAGGCCTCCCCTATCCATTCCCCAGCACCGTTCTTCCTCCCCTCTCGGGTCTCGCCCTCCCTCCTGCTGCCGCCATTGGAGCCGAGCTCGAGCTCGAGCCGCAGCACCTCTAGCCATGGGAACCCTCCTCCGCGTAGTCTGTTAGCTCTGCCTCGTCACCCTGGTCATCCCTGCAGAAGCCGACATCTCCCCAAGCTCTGCATCACCCCCAACACCGTCGTCTTCCACCTCTGGCCGCCGGACCTCTCCCGTCGATTCGCTCCCTACGGCGCATCCCCGAGCCCCTCGTCAGCACCATCGGAACCGCCGTGAGCTCGTCATCGTTTTCCCTCTCGCCCCACGCTCTCCCGTGCATCGTAGCCTCGTTCCCCACCAAGGCCGAGAGCTCCTCGCCGCCGGCCATGTCGTCACCGTCGCTGTGGTGTCCGATCCATGCGCTCGAGCTAGGATTCGAGCTCCTGGAGCCTCCAGGAGCGTGTCGAGCCCTCCAGCTGCCCTCCCCGTGCCCTAGAGCTGTCTCTCATAGAAGGCCGAGCTTTGGCCGCCGCTCCGGCTCGTCGCCGGCGCCTTTTCCGGCGACCCTAGCCTCCCCTGATGCTCCTGCCAGATCGGCCACTTCGCCAGCGTGCCGTAGCTGCAAACCGCGTGCGTTTTGGTGCTGCGCAGCGCCGTTTAGGTCGCCTCCGGCGAGCCCTCCGCCACGGGCCTGGTCGCCGGCGACCACCCTCTGGTGGGGGTCGACGTGGCAAAGCTAACCCAGCAGCTCAGGACTTAATCACTCGCTGACAAGTGGGCCCAAGGCCAAGTCAAACCTCAATTAGGGCTGGTCAGCGCGGGATTAGTCCCAGAGAGGCTGACCAGTGGGGCCCCTCTGTCAGGTTTGACCTGAATAGGTCGGCTGACCTGCTGACGCCAGTCTGATGCAATAATTAGAATTTCCAGTATAAAACTAATTCCAGGAAATTGCTAAAACTTGTAAAAATCATAGAAATTAATCTGTAACTCCAATGAAAATAATTTATATATGAAAAAGTATCTGAAAAATTCAAGGATTCTGATTATGCTATTTTCAACTATGTTTGAAAAAGTTAAAGAACCCTAAATTGTGGAATAAGGAATAATTCAATTCCTATAATTACTTTTAAATGGAATTTGGAAAATTATTCAAATTTCATTATATATACAATGTTCACCACTGTCCTAATTACAAATCAGTACCATAACATGACATTTCATGCATGTTAACATCAAGTTGATCTGAGCATCAGGTCGAATCAATTATACCGGTATCCGAGAATACCCCGTTTGAATTGCTATTCGAATGTGATTCAAATCAACTCTAAACCTAATACATGCTGAAAATAATAACTTATCACCTTGCATTCTCATGCCATGCTCATGCATCATTTTGATTGCATATGATTGTTACTGAATGTTACCATTCTTTTCGGTAGGCTCCGCACCCCGGATTCCACCGATTATCGGTCTGACGGATATCGTTCCTCCTTTGAGCAACAAGGCAAGCAAACCCCTTTGATCATTCCGATAACTCCCATGTTCTTGCTCCTGCACCTAATTACTGCATTTAAGATCAAATGCTTCAACCGCTTTTGCCACGATAGTGAACCCACTTCCTTTGCATGACTTAACCTTGTCACAGTAAATAGCCAAACCTTGCAACCTAGCATACCTGGTACTTGCTTGAGCTGTGATGTGCCTTATCCTGCTATGAATGCTATGCTTAGAGTTGTGTATGGTCTGTCATCTGGGAGATGAACAGAATTGTGGAACGTGTTTGGTGAGCAAAGGTGGTGTGATGAACTTGAGTTGGTAAAGGTACCGGTGAAAGGCCGTGTAGGAGTACATGGCGGGTTGTTTCATTGGAACCGTCCTTAGGAACTGAGTTCCGTGTATGTAATCCAAGACTAGATACTACCACATGCTGGGCCCTGAAATATGACCCCGCTCGGCCTATTAATCGCGTAGTACTCGGTCCAGGAGTTGCAAGTAGTTTCTGGTGTTTATAGTAATGCTGGAGGCGGTGCATGGTGCTGACCTGAGAGGTGGGCCGTGATGCGGTAGGCAGTGGCACGGTGTACCAAGTGGCACCCGGATGGTGGGCTTGTGAACCCTGCGCACATCATTTGAGGCCGTGGCGGAAACCTCGGCCGGACTTCCGTACGGGTTACTCTCAGATAGGCGATAAACCTGGACTAGGTACTAGTGTGGTTAACGGTCGTGGCCGACTCCCTCGCTGGGCTTCCGCTTGAAGGTTGCCGAGGTGCATGACGTGCACATGGCGATAAGTGGCGAGAATGTGTGTGACCAAGTACACCCCTGCAGGGTTAAGATCTATTCGAATAGCCGCGTCCGCGGATATGGACTGCTTGGAGACATATGTTGTTCATAGATAACTTCAATGGCTACTCATAAAATTGCCAAGATAAGCGTGAGTGTCGTGGACGGCATTTCCGTACGGAGACGGAATGATTCCACGATAGTGTATTGTTGTGGTGTTAGTGGACTCGTGTGCGGGAAATCAAGTTGTCAAAATTATTTAAAAATGCAAGTTGTCTAGCCACGAGTCAAATGCTGGCTTTCCGCATGAAACCCCACAATACCTTTTGATACCTTGCATGAGTAGTTAGTTATCCTAAAGTCTTGCTGAGTACCTTGGTACTCATGTTTGCTTAATAAATGTTGCAGAGGTTGCTAATGACCCTAATGGAGGGTTCTTCGTAGACATCGACGACGACGAGTAGCTGGTGTCCCAGCTACGATCTGGCCCTACGTTGGATCTGTAGTATAGTCAGGCCATATGCCTTCTAGTGGCCCTGTCTGTACTCAGACAGTTTTAAACTCTTCCGCTGGCTTGTAACTGAATGACTGCTATTATGGGTCGTGAGACCCTTAATGTGTAATATTATGTGTGTGGCTCTTCCAGCCTCTTAAATAAAGCTTGTATGTTTATGGTTATGTTGTGATGCCATCGATGTATCTATACATATCGGTATGCCATGCGTACGTGTGTCATACTTGATATGTATTGGGTTCGATTACCTAGTCGTGAACTTTAGTAGCACTCCTTACAAGGAAATGCCCCTTTGTGATCCAACGAGCCTTGGTAGTCCGCTACTGCTCCGGACACATTGGTTGACCGGCATGTGTCGTTCTTAGCTGCTGTGTGTGTGTCCCCTTTGGGGAAATGTCACGCGATGTAATGGAGTCCTTGTAGCTTGCTATGACTCGTCTACACTCGCTGGTGACCGACACCTGCTTTGTTGGGTCATGTATGCCTGTCCTTGTGCGGTACTGCCACTTTGGTTTATGACTAGACTTGTCGATCCGGGTTCTTTGACATTGGAATGCTAGCGACACTATTGCATACGTGAGTCAAAAGACGCAAACGGTCCCGGCTAAGGTAAGGCTGCAGCCGTGGAATTAACCGTGCGTGAGACCACAAAGGGATGCGATGTGTTACAGGCTGGATTCCTATGGCTTAGGATCGGGGTCCCGACACATCACATGCAATTCATAAGTGACATGACATGGCCATCATCAAGTGCTCCTTGATCTCAATCACCAAAGCACCGGTATGATCTTCTTGTCACTGGCGCCACACCATGATCCCCATCATCATGATCTCCATCATCGTGCCGCCATCGAGGTTGTCGTGTATGCTATGCTATTACTACTAAAGCTATGTCCTAGCAATGTAGTAAACGCATCTGTAAACACAAACGTTAGTTCAAAGACAACCCTATGGCTCCTGCCGGTTGCCGTAGCATCGACGTGCAAGTTGATATTAACTATTAGAACATGACCATCTCATATATTCAATATATCATATCACGTCGTTGGCCATATCACATCACAAGCATACCCTGCAAAAACATGTTAGACGTCCTCTAATTGTTGTTGCATGTTTTACGTGGTTGCCATGGGTATCTAGTAGGATCGCATCTTACTTACGCAAACACCATAACGGAGATGTATGAATTGCTATTTAACCTCTCTCCAAGGACCTCCTTGGTCAAATCCGATTCAACTAAAGTTGGAGAAGTTGGAGAAACCGACACTCGCCAGTCATCTTTGAGCAACGGGGTTGCTCGTGGCGATGAAACCAGTCTCTCGTAAGCGTACGAGCAATGTCGGTCTGAGCCGCTTCGATCCAACAATACCGTGGAATCAAAAAAAGACTAAGGAGGGCAGCAAATCGCACATCACCGCCCACAAAAACTTTTGTGTTCTACTCGAGATAACATCTACGCATGAACCTAGCTCATGATGCCACTGTTGGGGAACGTCGCATGGGAAACAAAAATTTTCCTACGCGCACGAAGACCTATCATGGTGATGTCCATCTACGAGAGGGGATTTCTGATCTACGTACCCTTGTAGATCGCACAGCAGGAAGCGTTAAGGAACGCAGTTGATGTAGTGGAACATCATCACGTCCCTCAATCCGCCCCGCGAACCGTCCCACGAACCGTCCCACGATCCGTCCCACGATCCGCCCCGATCTAGTGCCGAACGGACGACGCCTCCGCGTTCAGCACACGTACAGCTCGATGATGATCTCGGCCTTCTTGATCCAGCAAGAGAGACGGAGAGGTAGATGAGTTCTCCGATAGCGTGACGGCGCTCTGGAGGTTCGTTGTGATCTATCCCAGCAAGGCTCCGCCCGAGCTCCGCAGAAATACGATCTAGAGGAAAAACCATGGAGATATGTGGTCGGGCTGCCGTTGCAAAGTTGTCTCAAATCAGCCCTAATACCCCAATATATATAGGAGGGAGGGGGAGGGACCTGCCTTGAGGCTCAAGAGAGCCCCAAGGGGTCGGCTGAAGCAAGGGGAGGAGTCATCCTCCTCCAATCCTTGTCCAACTAGGATTGGAAAGTGGAGTCCTTCTCCACCTTCCCACTTCCCCCCTTTTTTTTTTCTTTTTTCTCTTTGGTTTTTCCTTGGTGGCACCATGGGCCTCCCTTGGCTGTCCCACTAGCCCACTAAGGGCTGGTGTGTCACCCCTAAGGCCTTGGGCCACTCCCGGGTGGGTTCCCCCCTCCCGGTAAATTCCCGGAACCCATTCGTTACTCCCGGTATGATGCCGGTAATGCCCGAAAACCTTCTGGTAACCAAATGAGACAAACCTATATATCAATCTTCATTTCCGGACCATTCCGGAAACCCTCGTGACATCCGTGATCCCATCCGGGACTCCGAGCAACATTCGGTAACCAACCATATAACTCAAACACGCATAAAATATCGTCGAACCTTAAGTGTGCAGACCCTGCGGGTTCGAGAACTATGCAGACATGACCCGAGACACTCCTCGGTCAATATCCAATAGCGGGACTTGGATGCCCATATTGGATCCTACATATTCTCCGAAGATCTTATCGGTTGAACCTGAGTGTCAAGGATTCATATAATCCCGTATGTCATTCCCTTTGTCCTTAGGTATGTAACTTGCCCGAGATTCGATCGTCGGTATCCGCATACCTATTTCAATCTCGTTTACCAGCAAGTCTCTTTACTCATTCTGTAATACAAGATCCCGTGACTTACACTAAGTCACATTGCGTGCAAGGCTTGTGTGTGATGTTGTATTACCAAGTGGGCCCCGAGATACCTCTCCGTCACACGGAGTGACAAATCCCAGTCTTGATCCATACTAGCTCAACGGACACCTTCGGAGATACCTGTAGAGCATCTTTATAGTCACCCAGTTGCGTTGTGACGTTTGATACACACAAGGTACTCCTCCGGTGCCAGTGAGTTATATGATCTCATGGTCATAGGAATAAATACTTGACATGCAGAAAACAGTAGCAATAAAATGACACGATCAACATGCTACGTTCATTTAGTTTGGGTCTAATCCATCACATGATTCTCCTAATGATGTGATCCCGTTATCATGTGACCACTCTTACCTATGGTCAGGAAACCTTGACCATCTTTGATCAACGAGCTAGTGAACTAGAGGCTTACTAGGGACAGTGTTTTGTCTATGTATCCACACAAGTATTGTGTTTCCGATCAATATAATTATAGCATGGATAATAAACGATTATCATGAACAAAGAAATATAATAATAACTAATTTATTATTGCCCATAGGGCATATTTCCAACATCATGCAATGGGTGTAATCTTCTTGGGTAAAAGCTGACTCATCATCTTTAAGCTAAGAAAACCTGCTAGCTATCTCCTCCGAGTTAAGGTCTGGTGCATAAGCCAAAGCCCGACTAAGACCAGCGATTGCCCCTTTACGAGCGGCTGATATATTCAATTCTTCAATTTGGTTGGGAATCGTTGAAAGGCGCCTCAGCATGTCATTGATAAACTTGACCGGGTCCTTATCCCCCATAACATCCTTGATATTGAACAAGCCCCCAACATATAGTTGCTCAGTTAAAGTATACAAAGCTTTCAGCTTCAGTACACTGTTGTCTTGAAAGTTGCGAGATCGAAGGCATGCAGATAATTCAAGAATATAAGTCACCCAACAGGTCTTTTTTCTACAAATGTTTGCTCATGAAGGGTTGTCGAAAGTTCATCAAACAATGCTTACCAAAAATAGTCGTGGTCATCTTAGAGATATGCTCTTTGAGGCCACTTTGCTCTTCAGTAACCAGCTTCAACTCGCCTTCGGTGTCTTCAACATGTTTTACCAAGGCGGCTCTGTCAGTTTCAGAAGATTCTTTATATGCTGCGAAATCAGCTTTGATTATTTCAATTTCTTCAAAGGAGATCCAAAGTTTCTCCTCAGTTTGAGCTCAGGCGTCTTGTTATTGTGCCAGATTCTTCCTCATGCTGCCTAAGTATGGGTGGGCCAAGTTTAAAGCTTCCTGCATAATAAAATGATCAGGTGGATATTAGTCAAAGTTTGAACTGCCAATACGATGCATAAAGGTCTTCGGAGGCTGCTGAGAAGATTTTTATGAAGTCTCAAGCAGATTGCAAGTCAGTTTTTACACCACATATACTACATGACAGACCGACTCGTTATTATCATAATGACCCAGCCCTTGGAGGCTACAGGTCGAAATCTTACAAGTCGGAATGATAAGACCTGACTCATTATTTTCATAATGACCCATCCCTTGGAGGCTATAGGTCGAAATTTTACAAGTCAGAATGATAAGACCCGGCTCCTTATTTTCATCATGACCCGGTCCTTGGGGGCTACAAGTTAAAATTTCACAACTAAGCATGATAAAGTACCGATTCAACTTCCAGAAGATGAGTCGACCCTTGGGGTCTACAAGTTGCTTCATCAAAGTTTCATTTCATCAAGACCTGACTCATCTTCAAGAAGATGACCGAACCCTTGGGGGCTACATGTTGCTTCATTAAAGTTTTTCCATTTCATCAAGACCTGACTCATCTTCAAGAAGATGACCCGATCCTTGGGGGCTACGTCAGGGTATATGGAATACAAGATTGAGTTAAGCACACCTCATATCTTCTCTTCATCATACCAACTAGGCCGGCCTCCATATCCTGGCTTGTGGAGAGTCGACTTAGATATCCATAGTGCTGTTCTTTGAAACTAATTTTCTTAATATTGGGAAGCTCAAGCTTAGCTTTCCCTTTCTCCAGTTCAAGCGCCGCATCTTTAGCGATGTGCTTGGCCGACACAGTGAAGACAAGCGATGTATAACCCGTTCGAGTGATAACAACCCTCTCCTCATGTGACGTGGTGTCTTTGGTTGTTTTCGGAGGACTAGGCGGGTTAGGATTGGCCGGCAGGCTTGTCTCCATGGACGTGTCACCACCACTAGCTGGCTCAGCATGAGTATCAGCAGGATCATCAACGGTGACTTGATGAGTTTCAGGGAGCTGAACATGCATGTCAACATGATCAACATGAGTCTCGGGAGTAACAATTTCCTGTTCCTCCTGCTGAGGTGCACCAGGATCAGTTGATGACCCGCCAACTTTCCTCTTCCGGGCTTTAGCCCTGTAAAGTAAGGTTAAGACATATATAAGGATTAAAAGTACTAAAACAAGTGCTAGACGCAAAAGCAAAAGTTACCCTGGAAGGATAATGAGAGGTGGCAGTTTTGACACAGATGAGCCGCCCAATGAAGGTGGTGGCTCCTGATAAATTGAAACAAAGGTTTAAGAGGCTGTTGGATAAGGCTAGCTTTAAACAAATAAAAGGGCTGGACTATCTGGTACCTCTTTCCGTCGTTTACGAGTGGAGGATTTTTCAGGTAAACCTGTTGCAAGATCACCCGAGGAGCTTCGCGTCTGGCGCCTTGGTGCAAATAAAGTCTTCTACAAAAGGAAATCAGGAGCCGAATAAGCTTCTGGGTGAGACAAAGGTATTTTCCTAACAACCCGCCTTGGTGGCCTTGGAAACGAGAGATCCAAGCCGGAAGAGATGGAATTTACCTCAGCATCTTCGTCTTGGCTATGAGCGTCATCATCCTAAGACTCAAGAGGTGATTAGCAAGAATAAGTTAATGACACGGTAAAGGTAAAGGCTTACCTCATATTGGTTATCGACGGCTCGTGACTCGCCCATAACCGATGACTCTTCAACAGTCCCCTTGTTTTTCCTGTTCTTTGGGGCGGTTTTGGTTTTCTTGGGAGCAATCTTCGACCGTCTTCCTTTCCAAAATGGTGAGTTTGCCTGCAGAAATATTGACAAGGAAAAGCAGTTTTTAAAACAGTGAAGGAACTTATAAACAAGGCAGGAAATGTCAAAGATTATTACCTCAAGAGCCGAGTTCTAAGAATAGAATGGGTTCACACAAATTTTACAACAAACTTCTTTTGTTTTACCCAATAGCCTCTTTACAGCTTTGTTGACTTCCTCTCAGTCGAGAATGATGTTGTTGAAACATTGGGCATTGTTCAAGTCTCTGTCATACTCGCACATTAAAGCACCACGATGACTCAGGGGCATGATCCGCCAATCCACCCAACATCGGGTCAGATCAACTCGAGTTAACCCATTGACCGTCAAGGCTCTGAGTTTGGGCCATACAAAGGCAAGTTCGGTACGCTCTTCTGGAGTTAGTAGACCGGGCAGTTCAAAATCCATTGGAAGGCGCTATGCTCTAAAACCCGGAAGGGGTCTCTCATTAACAGGGGACGTGTTCCTGCAGTAGAACCAAGTTTTGCCCCAACCTTTAGGGTGACTAGGCAAGGTAGCAGGAAAACCATAGTTCCTTCGCCTCTGGATTGTTGCCCCGCCAAGTTCCAAACAGGGTCCATCAGCAAATTATGTCTGGCGGTTGAGGTAAAAGAATTCTCTGAATAAAAGGACAGAGGGTTCCATTCCCATGTATACTTCACAAAAAACTTGGAACTGGCACAAGTTTGTTATGGAATTAGGGACGAGGTATTGTGTCACATCCGTGAACCCTTAAGCAAGTTAGCTTGTGCTCATGTTTTTCTTTGCATTGCATCTAAGAAATTTTCAACAGGAACAAAGAAAGTGGTGAAGGAAAAACTAAAAACCCTAGCCACTTCTTTAAATAAAGGAAATCTCAAACTAGTTAAAATCAATGAACCCAAAATGGCCTCAAGAAAAGTTCAAACTTTCTGATAAATCATGAAAGTAAATGAGCAATGAACAAAACCTTTTTCTTGACACTTTAAACATTTTAAATAAATGCAAAAAGCTACTGGTTTCAAGTTTTAAATTTGAAATCAGAAACTTTACACTTTCAAAAATATTGAAAACTTTGGGAATGGTTGGAAATATTCCAACAATTATTATGGTGTGTTTAAAATAACTAGTTGGGAGCTGAAATAATTAGCAAGTTATTGAAATGGCCAAAACAGAAACAAATCAGAAAAAAATGGAAAAACCCTTACCTGACGCTCACCTGGCCCGACCCATCTCCTTCCTGTCGTCTTCCTCCCCGCCAGTGGGCAGCAGGAGGTGGCCGCCGCGTACTCCGGCGCGGCCACGCACCTGTGCGCCTGCCTGGCCGCCGCCTCGCGCTGGCAAGCACGGGGATAAGCTCCCCAAGCCCGTGGCTATCCATTCCTAGCGCCAGTTCCCCCCTCCTCCCGGATCTCTCCTCCCTCCTTCTACCGCCATTGGAGCCCGAGCAGAGCTCGAGCTCGCCGTCGTTCTAGCCTCCCCTCTTTCCTTCTGAGCCGCGCATTAGCTCCGCCGCAACCCCCTGAAGCTCCCTAGCCACGAGCCCGACGCCCAGATGCAGTGAAACAACGAGAAGCAGTCGTCTTCTTCCTCGGGTCACCGAAGATCGTCGCCGGCGTTCTCCCTCTCGAGGCCGTCCCCGAGCAAACTAGCGCCACCACTGCACTCCCCGTGAGCATGCCATCATTTCCGCTAAGATCTCCCCGTCGATCCCCTCCTCTAGGCCTAGTTCCACCGGAGCCCGACAAGATCCGCCGCTGCAGCTCGTCGTCGGTAACCCTCTGGTGATCAGCTCGTCCTTCTGAGGGCACCAGCAGCTTCAGGCCATCGCGTAGATGCCGTAGGAGCTAAGTCCCGTGCGCAACTCCCTCTGTATCGATGACCTCGATGACACCCGAACCTTGGACGCCGCCAAGCTCGTCGCCGGCGTCATCTCCGGCCAGATCAGCCCCGGCTAAGTGCAGAAATGGAACCGCGGGAGAAGTGTCGTTCTTCTGGTGCTCTCCGTGCAGCGTTTGGCCCTCTGTGCGCCGTTTCCGAGCCCCCCCGACGTTCTGGTGCTCTCCGGAGGCTCCCCGTCGGCGAGGACGACCTCGCCGCTGGTGGATCTCAGCTGGCCTAAGCCACTGACGGGTCGGTCCAGCCTCTGGATAGTATTTTCCAGTATAAGAATAATTCCAGAAATGTTTAAAACTTCAAAAATTCATAGAAATTAATCTGTAACTCCAATGAAAATAATTTATATATGAAAAAGTATCAAAAAAATTCAAGGAATCTGAATATGCTATTTTCAATCATGTTTGGAAAAGTTACAGAACCCAAACATGTAGATTAATGAATAAGTAAATTCTTATAATTACTTTATAAATGGAATATAGAAAATATTTGAATTTCACTATGATTGACTTGATCAAACGCTGTTCTAAATCCAAACCAGCAACTTAACATGTCATCCCATGCATGTTAACATCAAGTTGATCTGAGCATCAGGTCGAATCAATTAAAACGGTATCCGAGAATACCTCGTTTGAAGTGATACTTGAATATGATCCAATCAACTTCAAACCTAAAATATGCTAACTATATTAGTTTGTCACCTTGCATTCTCATGCCATGCTCATGCATCATCTTGTTTGCATATGATTGTTATTGATTGTTGTCATTCATTTCGGTAGGCTCCGCTCCCCCGGATTCCACCGAATATCCGTCTGACGGATATCGTTCCTCCTCTGAGCAACAAGGCAAGCAACCCTTTTGATCATCCCGATAACTCCTATGTTCTTGCTCCTGCACCTATTTATTGCATTAGGATCAAATGCTTCAACTGCTTTTCCCACGATAGTTGGACCCACTTCCTTTGCATGACTTAACCTTGTCACAGTAAATAGCCGAACCTTGCAACCTAGCATACCTGGTAGTTGCTTGAGCTATGATGTGCCTTATCCTGCTATGCATGCTATGCTTAGAGTTGTGTATGGTCTGTCATCTAGGAGATGAACAGACATGTGGAATGTGTTCGATGAGCAATGGTTGTGTGTTGAACTTGATTTGGTAAAGGTACCGGTGAAAGGCTGTGTAGGAGTACATGGCGGGTTGTTTCATTGGAACCGTCCTTAGGAACTCAGTTCCGTGTATGTAATCCAAGACTAGATACTACCACACGTTGGGATACTTAATTGACCCTCTCGACTTATTAATCGCTTAGTACTCGGTCCAGGAGTTGCAAGTAGTTTCTGGTATTTATAGTCATGCTGGAGGCCGTGCATAGTACTGACCTAAGAGGTGGGCTATGATGCGGTAGGCAGTGGCACGGTGTACCAAGTGGCACTCGGATGGTGGGCTTGGGAACCCTGCGCACATCGTTTGAGGCCGTGGCGGAAACCCCGGCCGGACTTCCGTACGGGTTACTCTCAGATAGGCGATAAACCTGGACTAGGTATTAGTGTGGTTAACGGTCGTGGCCGACTCCCTCGCTGGGCTTCCGCTTGAAGGTTGCCGAGGTGCATGACGTGCACATGGCGATAAGTGGCGAGAGCGTGTGTGATGAAGTACACCCCTACAGGGTTATGATCTATTCGAATAGCCGCGTCCGCGGTTATGGACTACTTGGAGACACATGTTGTTCATAGATAACTTAAATGGCTACTCATAAAATTGTCAAGATAAGCGTGAGTGTCGTGGACGGCATTTCCGTATGGAGACGGAATGATTCCACGATGGTGTATTGTTGTGGTGTTAGTGGACTCATGTGCGAGAAATCAAGTTGTCAAAATTATTTAAAAATGCAAGTTGTCTAGCCACGAGTCAAATGCTGGCTTTCCGCATGAAACCCCACAATACCTTCTTGATACCTTGCATGAGTAGATAGTTATCCTAAAGTCTTGCTGAGTACCTTCGTACTCATGTTTGCTTAATAAATGTTGCAGAGGTTGCTAATGATCCTAATGGAGGGTTCTTCATAGACATCAACAACGACGAGTAGATGGTGTCCCAGCTACGATCTGGCCCTACGTTGGATCTGTAGTATAGTCAGGCCATATGCCTTGTAGTTGCCCTGTCTGTACTCAGACAATTTTAAACTCTTCCGCTG
The DNA here is from genome assembly GCF_904849725.1 of Hordeum vulgare subsp. vulgare. Classification (NCBI taxonomy): domain Eukaryota; kingdom Viridiplantae; phylum Streptophyta; class Magnoliopsida; order Poales; family Poaceae; genus Hordeum; species Hordeum vulgare. The sequence goes on from NC_058519.1 coordinate 398,602,680, forward strand.
GCTTGTAACTGAATGACTCCTATTATGGGTCGTGAGACCCTTAATGTGTAATATTATGTGTGCGGCTCTTCCGAGCCTCTTAAATAAAGCTTGTATGTTTATGGTTATGTTGTGATGCCATCGATGTATCTATACATATCGGTATGGCATGCGTACGTGTGTCGTACTTGATATGTATGGGGTTCGATTACCTAGTCGTGAACTTTAGTAGCACTCCTTACAAGGAAATGCCCCTTTGTGATCCAACGAGCCTTGGTAGTCCGCTACTGCTCCGGACACATTAGTTGACCGGCATGTGTCCTTCTTAGCTGCTGTGTCTGTCCCCTTTGGGGAAATGTCACGCGATGTAATGGAGTCCTTGTAGCTTGCTACGACTCGTCTACACTCGCTGGTGACCGACACCTGCTTTGTTGGGTCATGTATGCCTGTCCTTGTGCGGTACTGCCACTTTGGTTTGTGACTAGACTTGTCGATCCGGGTTCTTTGACATTGGAATGCTAGCGACACTATTGCATACGTGAGTCAAAAGACGCAAACGGTCCCGGCTAAGGTAAGGCTGCAGCCGTGGAGTTAACCGTGCATGAGACCGCAAAGAGATGCGATGTGTTACAGGCTGGATTCCTATGACTTAGGATCGGGGTCCCAACAGCGTTGGTATCAGATCCTGAATGACTGTAGGATTACTAAGCCAAACTGGTCGAAGTTGAGTCTAGAATTGCTTTAGTTATATATAAGGGAATTGATTGTGGAAGGGAACGTAATACTGTTGTTCTCTTCTCAAGTTATTCTATTCTGGTCATCCTCGTCTTTTCTGCGGGAATTAAGGACTAGGTTACTCATCTTCTTCTAGGCTCGTGTTTCTGATCGGTAGATTATAGGACTACGGGTCAAGAGATATTGGGTTTCTTTCATTCCTAGGAAAAAGGAAGTAAGCTTGATGACCAGAGAGTTGAACTATATAGTTGAGTGGTTACGCTATTCCATTTGTGGGTTGTCTCAAGATTTGTTTTTGAGCATTTACAGCTGTTATGCTGCCCAATTTTGCATTCAGAGCTCTAATGCTTTTACACGAGCAAACCGAAAGCAAGCAAAAGAAAGGGGCGAACGAAAAAGGCAAAATAAAGGAAGGCAAATATTTTTGTAAATTTTGTTTTAGAAGTGGGGGAGAGGAAAACGGGAGGCAAATGGCAAATAATGTAAATGCAAGAGATGAGTTTGCGATAGGTACTTGGTAGATATGCTTCACTTGAATACTCCCCGGCAACGGCGCCAGAAATTCTTCCTGCTACTTCTTGAGCTTGCGTTGGTTTTTCCCTTGAAGAGGAAAGGGTGATACAGCAAAGTAGAGATAAGTATTTGCCTCAGTTTGAGAACCAAGGTATCAATCCAGTAGGAGTTTCAATATGAGGCACCAAGGCACCTCTGCAAGAACAAACAAACTTGCACCCCACGCGATAAAGGGGTTGTCAATCCCTTTACGATTACATGCAAGGTGAGATATGATAGTGATAATAGGTTAATATAAATAAATAAATAAAAGTGCAGCAAGGTATTTTTGGTATTTTTGTATGTAGATCTGAATATATGATGTGTAAAATAGACCCGGGGGCCATAGTGTTCACTAGAGGCTTCTCTCATGATAACAAGTATTATGGTGGGTGAACGAATTACGGTCGAGCAATTGATAGAATCGCGCAAAGTCATGACGATATCTAAGGCAATGATCTTACATATAGGCATCACGTCCGAGACAAGTAGAACGATACTTTCTGCATCTACTACTATTACTCCACACATCGACCGCTATCCAACATGCATCTAGTGTATTAAGTTCATAACAAACAGAGTAACGCCTTAAGCAAAATGACATGATGTAGAGGGATAAATTCATGCAATATGATATAAACCCCATATTTTTACCCTTGATGGCAACAACACGATGCGTGCCTCGCTACCCCTTCTGTCACTAGCTGAGGACACCACACGGTATGAACCCAAAACCAAGCACTTCTCCCATTGCAAGAATTATTGATCAAGTTGTCCAAACGAAACCCATAACTCGAAGAGAATTACAGGGATACGAAATCATGCATATAAGAAATCAGAGGAGACTCAAATAGGATTCATAGATAATCTGACCATAAATCCACAATTCATCGGATCTCGACAAACACTCCGCAAAAGAAAGTTACATCGGATAGATCTCCATGAAGATCATTGAGAACTTTGTATTGAAGATCCAAGAGAGAGAACAAGCCATCTAGCTACTAGCTATGGACCCGAAGGTCTGTGGTGAACTACTCACGCATCATCGGAGAGGCAGTGGTGTTGATGAAGAAGCCCTCCGTGTCCGAATCCCCCTCCGGCAGGGCACCAAAACGGTCCCCAGATGGGATCTCGCGGAAACAGAAGCTTGCGGCGGTGGAAAAGTATTTTCGTGGCTCTCTGTGTTGGTTTGGGGATTTTAGGGAATTTATAGGCGAAAGAGGTAGGGCAAAGGAGGCACGGGGGGCCCACGAGCCTGCTAGGCGCCCCCTGGGGCGCGCCTAGGGGGCTCGTGGCCTCCTCCCTGGCCCTCTGCCTTGGTTCTCAAGTCTTCTCGATCCCTTCTGTTATGGAAAAAATCATCCCGAAGGTTTTATTCCGTTTGGACTCCATTTAATATTCTTATCTGAAAAAGGTCAAAAACATGGAAAAAACAGAAACTGGCACTGGGCACTGAGTTAATAGGTTAGTCCCAAAAATGATATAAAATAGCATCTAAAACATCCCAAGTTGATAATATAATAGCATGGAACAATAAAAAATTATAGATACGTTGGATACGTATCAAGCATCCCCAAGCTTAACTCCTGCTAGTCCTCGAGTAGGGAAGTGATAAAGACCGAATTTTTGATGTGGAGTGCTACCTAACATATTTGTTCTTTGTAACTTCTTTATTGTGGCATGAATGTTCAGATCCATAAGATTCAAAACAACAGTTTAATATGGACATGAAAACAATAATACTTCAAGCATACTAGCAAAGTAATCATGAACTTTTGAAACAACAAGGCCAAAGAAAGTTATCCCTACAAAATCATATAGTCTGGCTATGCTCCATAATCCCCACACAACGAATTTAAATCATGCACAACCCCGGTATTGGCCAAGTAATTGTTTTTGCACTCTTACTTTCTCAAACTTATTCAACTCTCACACAATACATGAGCGTGAGACATGGATATAGCACTATAGGTGGAATAGAGTGTGGTGGAGGTTGTGAGGCAAAAAGGAGGAGATGGTCACATTGACTCGACGTATCAAAGGGCCATGGAGATGCCCATCAATAGATATCAATGTGAATGAGTAGGGATTGCCATTCAACAAATGCACTAGAGCTATAAGTGTATGAAAGCTCAAAAAGAAAAACTAGTGTGTGTGCACCCAACTTGCTTGCTCACGAAGACCTAAGGTAATTTTCAGGAAGCCCATCATTGGAATATAGAAGCCAAGTTATATAATGAAAATTCCCACTAGTATATGAAACTGACAAAACAAGAGACTCTCTATCATGAATAACATGGTGCTATTTTGAAGCACAAGTGTGGAAAAAGATAGTAGCATTGTCCCTTCTCTCTTTTTCTCTCATTTTTTTGTTTGGGCTCGTTGGCCTCTTTTTTTTCATTTCATTTTTTTGGTGGGCATCTTTGGCCTCTTTTTTTATACGGGCTTCGCTGGCCTCTTTTATTATTTCCTTACATGGGACAATACTCTAATAATGATGATCATCACACTTTATTTACTTACAACTCGATACTTAGAACAATAATGACTCTATATGAAATGCCTCCGGCAGTGTACCGGGATGTGCAACGATCTAGCTTAGCGCATGACGTTCGAACATCTCGCTACCTATCTTACGATCATGCAATGGCAATACGAAAGTGATGGAACATGTTATGAGACGGAATGGTGGAAGTTGCATGGCAATATATCTCAGAATGGCTACGAAAATGCCATAATAGGTAGGTATGGTGGCTGTTTTGAGGAAGGTATATGGTGGTTTTGTGCACCGGTGAAAGTTGCGCGGCACTAGAGAGGCTAGCAATGGTGGAAGGATGAGAGTGCATCTATACCATGGACTCACATTAGTCATGAAGAACTCATATACTTATTGCAAAAGTTTTATTAGTAATCGAAATAAAGTGCTAAACAAATACTCCTAGGGGAAGGGTTGGTAGGAGTTAACCACCGCGCGATCCCGACCGCCACACAAAGGATTACAATCAATAAATCAATTATGCTCCGACTTCATAACATAGCGGTTCACCATACGTGCATGCTATGGGAATCACTAACCTTAACACAAGTATTTCTAGATTCACAGCACCCTACTAACATAACTCTAATATTACCATATCCATAGCTCAAAACTAATTGTGAGGAATCAAACTTTTCTTACTAATCAATGCACTTGAATATGAAAGTTTTTATTATATCCTCTTCGGATGCCTATCATATTTAGGACTAATTTCATAACACACGCCAATTACCAAGTTACTTAGAGAAAGCGCTCTCAAAATGATATAAGTGAAGATCGAGAGTTTTTATTTCTACAAAATATGACACCGCCGTGCTCTACAAAGATTTAAGTGAAGCACTAGAGCAAAATTATCGCTCAAAGTATATAAGTGAAGCTCATGGGAGCAAAATTATCTAGTTCAAAAGATATAAGTGAAGCACATGCGAGCTAAATTGCCTAACTCAAAAGATATAAGTGAAGCTCATTGAGTATTCTAACAAATTCACGACGAGTGCATGTCCCTCTCAAAAGGTCTGCAGCAAGGATGATTGTGATAAAACAAAAAGCAAAGACTCCTATAATACACGACGCTCCAAGCAAAACACATATCATGTGGTAAATAAAAATGTAGCTCCAAGTAACGTTACTGATGGATTGAAGACGAAAGAGGGGATGCCTTCCCGGGGCATCCCCAAGCTTAGGCTTTTTGGTTTCCTTGAATTTGGCTTGGGATGACTTGGGAATCCCCAAGATTAGGCTCTTTCCACTCTTTATTCCATTTTCCATAAGAACATCACCCAAAACTTGAAAACTTCACAACACAAAACTTAAACAGAAACTCGTGATATCATTAGCATAAGAAAACAAACCACCAACTTTTCAGGTACTGTATTAAACTTAATTTCCATTTATATTGATGTTATATTACTGTATTATCACTTCTCCATGGCTCGTACCCCACGATACTAACCATAGTTTCATCAAAATAAGCAATCAACACAACAAAAACAGAATCTGTCAAAAACAGAACAGTCTATAGCAATATGTATATTTTGTATACATCTCCTGTCCCAAAAATTCTGAACAAATTATGACAATTAGGGAAATTTTCATATAAATCAGAAGCATAAAGAATCAACTCAAAAGCTCTTTCTTGGTAGGAATTAAAAATAATTGCGTGAGCACACAGTTTCTGTCTTTTTTCAGCACTATTAAACAACTATCACCAAAACTAATCATAAAGGTTCTACTTGGCACAAACACTAATTAAAACATAAAAAACACAATCATAACATAATCATGATGGTGTGGACTCAACAAAACATAAAGTAAAAAGCAAAACTAAATTTATTCATTGGGTTGCCTCCCAACAAGCGCTATTGTTTAACGCCCTTAGCTAGGCGTAAGGCAATAGATTCAAGTGTTGTCATCTTTAGTGCTCAAAGCATAAGTAGCTTTCATAAATTCATAAGGAAATTTTCTTTTATTTCTAGGGAAGTGTTCCATGCCCTTATTTAATGGAAATTGAAATTTAATATTCCCTTCCTTCATATCAATAACAACACCAATAGTCCTAAGGAAAGGTCTACCAAGAATAATGGGACATGTCAGATTGCAATCAATATCAAGCATAATGAAATCTACGGGCACATAGTTCCTATTTGCAATAATAATAACATCATTGATCCTTCCCATAGGTTTCTTAACAGTATAATCTGCAAGATGCAAATTAAGAGAGCACTCATCAATCTCATTGAAACCTAGAACATCACATAAAGATTTTGGAATTGTGGAAACACTAGCACCCAAATCACACAAAGCATGACATTCATAATTTTTAATCTTAATTTTTATAGTAGGTTCCCACTCATCATGAATTTTTCTACGAATAGATATTTCCAACTCAAGTTTCTCTTCAAGAGATTTCATCATAGCATCAACGATATGTTTGGTAAAAGCCTCATTTTGGCTATAAGCATGTGGAGAGTTTAGCATGGATTGCATCAAGGAAATACATTCAATCAGAGAGCAACCATCATAATTAAAGTCCTTGAAATCCAAAGTAGTAATTTTATCACTATTCAAATTTTTGATATCCTCTACTCCACTTTTAGTATTTTTAGCATCAAGATAAATAGACTCCGAATCATTGGGGCGTTTCTAAACCAAAGTGGATTCACATCCAACCCCATCTTCATTAATATTAACATTAGAAAACAAGGATTCAATAGGAGTCACACCAAGCACTTTAAGATCTTCGTGATTCTCATCACATATTTCAGGTTTAGCAGCCATTTTAGTGACTAAGGTAGCTTGTTTATCAGAAATCTGGCCTACCAATTTTTCAAGACGAGCAAATTGAGAATTTAACGCAAGGAATTCTTTGGCCATATCATCAACCTATTTATTCATATAAGGCATAAAATAATTTTGCTCCATTAGTTCTCCACGAAAGTAGCTATTATGATCAAACTATGTAGACATGAAGCTTTTAACACTAGTTTCAATCTCTTCCAACTTTTTATAGTAAGCATCATAATCATTTGTTTGGCCCATGAGGATAAATAAGATAGCACACACGAGCAAACCGAAAGCAAGCAAAAGAAAGGGGCGAACGAAAAAGGCAAAATAAAGGAAGGCAAGTTTTATTGTAAATTTTGTTTTAGAAGTGGGGGAGAGGAAAACGGGAGGCAAATGGCAAATAATGTAAATGCAAGAGATGAGTTTGCGATAGGTACTTGGTAGATATGCTTCACTTGAATACTCCCCGGCAACGACGCCAGAAATTCTTCCTGCTACTTCTTGAGCTTGCGTTGGTTTTTCCCTTGAAGAGGAAAGGGTGATACAGCAAAGTAGAGATAAGTATTTCCCTCAGTTTGAGAACCAAGGTATCAATCCAGTAGGAGTATCAATATGAGGCACCAAGGCACCTGCGCAAGAACAAACAAACTTGCACCCCACGCGATAAAGGGGTTGTCAATCCCTTTACGATTACTTGCAAGGTGAGATATGATAGTGATAATAGGTAAATATAAATAAATAAATAAAAGTGCAGCAAGGTATTTTTGGTATTTTTGTATGTAGATCTGAATATATGATGTGTAAAATAGACCCGGGGGCCATAGTGTTCACTAGAGGCTTCTCTCATGATAACAAGTATTATGGTGGGTGAACGAATTACGGTCGAGCAATTGATAGAATCGCGCAAAGTCATGACGATATCTAAGGCAATGATCATACATATAGGCATCACGTCCGAGACAAGTAGACCGATACTTTCTGCATCTACTACTATTACTCCACACATCGACCGCTATCCAACATGCATCTAGTGTATTAAGTTCATAACAAACAGAGTAACGCCTTAAGCAAAATGACATGATGTAGAGGGATAAATTCATGCAATATGATATAAACCCCATATTTTTACCCTTGATGGCAACAACACGATGCGTGCCTCGCTACCCCTTCTGTCACTAGCTGAGGACACCACACGGTATGAACCCAAAACCAAGCACTTCTCCCATTGCAAGAATTATTGATCAAGTTGTCCAAACGAAACCCATAACTCGAAGAGAATTACAGGGATACGAAATCATGCATATAAGAAATCAGAGGAGACTCAAATAGGATTCATAGATAATCTGACCATAAATCCACAATTCATCGGATCTCGACAAACACTCCGCAAAAGAAAGTTACATCGGATAGATCTCCATGAAGATCATGGAGAACTTTGTACTGAAGATCCAAGAGAGAGAAGAAGCAATCTAGCTACTAGCTATGGACCCGAAGGTCTGTGGTGAACTACTCACGCATCATCAGAGAGGCAATGGTGTTGATGAAGAAGCCCTCTATGTTTGAATCCCCCTCCGATAGGGCACCAGAACGGTCCCCAGATGGGATCTCGCGGAAACAGAAGCTTGCGGTGGCGGAAAAGTATTTTCGTGGCTCTCTCTGTTGGTTTGGGGATTTTAGGGAATTTATAGGCGAAGGAGGTAGGGCTAAGGAGGCACGGGGGCCCATGAGCCTGGTAGGCGCGCCCCCCTGGGGCGCGCCTAGGGGGCTCGTGGCCTCCTCCGTGGCCCTCTGCCTTGGTTCTCAAGTCTTCTGGATCCCTTCTGTTATGGAAAAAACCATCCCGAAGGTTTTATTCCGTTTGGACTCCGTTAAATATTCTTATCTGAAAAAGGTCAAAAACACGGAAAAAACAGAAACTGGCACTGGGCACTGAGTTAATAGGTTAGTCCCAAAAATGATATAAAATAGCATATAAATGCATATAAAACATCCCAAGTTGATAATATAATAGCATGGAAAAATAAAAAATTATAGATACGTTGGAGACGTATCACTCTCCTTCACCCGGTTGTGGACGTTTCTCCCATACGGCGGCTTGCCAACCAATTTCTTCTTTTCCCGACAAGGCCCCCAAGGACACATAGTGTTGGAGTACGGTATGAGAGACTTGAGAAGGCACCCAGTTGCATGAAACAGGTTTTGTCATGATGATGGATTCAGGGGAAAGGAGCTCCAGAAATATATTTGGCGGGTTATTCAAAGGATAAACAGATTATTTGAGAAGCGAGATGCTCAAGATGGAACTAGTTTGGGTTGTTCTAGTTTACAGTGACAAGGCAATCTACGATACTTAAGCCGCCTTAACATGAGTCGCCCTAAAGGGAAAGTGACCTATAGAAGCGGGTGGGTTACAATCATATCGAGAAGCTGACATAGAGTAAAAGGCGGTTTACAAATGGATAAGGTTTCCTATTTTTTCTGCTAAGTACGGGACAAACATGTTTCTACCAAAGTGCTCGGAATTACGGATCTAGAAAAGGTTCAAAAAGGGAAATATTTGTAGAACCCTACATAGCAAGGTGCGAAGTGGCGGCGATCTTATTGACGGATATCAAAGGAAATCTATATATAGGGCAACTAAACCTACCGCCATAATACTAAAGCCCAATTTCATCGGAACATGTGAAGATGGATGGTAATAGAAAGGGCATGTGATGAATGGCGAGGAACTGCAATGAACAAGCTCCAGCCTAATGCAGATCTACAAATGAAGAAGAAGTTACTTGGAGGATGGCTGATGGCGGCGGAGATGACCAACTACATCTTGATAGAGTCAGGAAGCGTCGCGTTCCTGAAAGGCTATCAATCGACAAAGGAAAACAGTGGTGGAAGCGATGGCATGATGAACAGAGGCATGCAGATCAAGAAGACGAGGGGAAAAGGTAAAAATGGAGGGACCCCTTCGCGAGTATTTAAATGCCAAAAGGCTGAAGTGTAACCGGCAGGTGCGGGAATCAAGGAGGGATAGTAAAATTCGGAGTTAAGGGCGCCTTGATTCACAGGCCAAACGGATAAATATACATACCGTTATGATGACATCACCGAATCCCTATAATTTTGGGGCAGGTGACGTCACTGATGAGTGGGAATGCAAAATAGAAGATGAGCCACCAAGATCAGAGATGAAGGATATTGACATGAATAAATTCAAATCAATCTGGGGCCTAATGTTGGGTATATAACCCCGCTGTGTAACCCGCCCTATTAGGTCGGGTCACTATTATGGCTGCTCAACAATGTGGTCAAGAACAGCCTTGATGTGCCGGACTGGAGACATATGGTGGGTCACTAAGATGAGCCCGTTGGCGGCCCAGAACATGAAGATGGTGATTCAAGGCCCATAAGGTTGAGAGTCGCCAGGTGTTTCCTTGCTCAAGGAGTAAGGTGGGTTAGAGACATATCAAGTCACGAGTCATAGCGCGACCCAGATTCTTGTAATCCTAGGGTCTCGACCTATATATAAAGGCAAGACTCTAGGGCTAATAGGGCTAAGTTACAATCCATCGAGAGCTAGGTCAAGCGAGTCCGCACCCCTGTAATCGATTTCATCATCAATACACACAAAGTAGGACGTAGGCTTTTACCTCCACAGGAGGAGCTGAACCTGGGTAAACTCGTCTCTTGCTCCCGATCAACCCCTTTTAGTCACCACGTAATTGCGATGACCTCATCACTAAGTCCTTTCATGAGGACATCTATCGTGACAAAACCACAACACAGAGGATGAGGAAAATGCCTTTGAGACATTCATGAGAAAAATCAAGGGTAAATCCAAGAAGCATTTTGTTGCTCTCTTGGAACAACTAGGAGAGGCTAATGACCTCACTGTATCTCATGAAGAAACTATCTTCACATTACAAGGACATAGTCATGACTATACCGATGAGATTACAAATCTTTCTATTGCTCTTGAAGAAGAGCTGGGACTTCGTTTGACTCTTGAGGAGTCACACAATGATGACCTTGCTAAATTAAAGAAAGATCATGATCATGCTCTTCTTCTTACTCGTGTGCTCCAATCTGAAACGCTTGCACTTGGGCTTGACCATGTTAGACTCAAGGAAGAGCTAGCAACACTTGACAAGGCTCACAAGGCATTAAAGAGTGCTCATGCCTCTTTGAAAGAGTCTCATGCTCAACTCCAAGTAAAACTCACTAATGAAGTAGCCATTTTCTCCATTTGTTTTAATTGATAATGTCCATGCTACTAACCCTTGTTGTGAGCATGCACATCTTATGGAAGAGAACACCAAATTAAAAGAGTAGCTTGAGAAAGTTCTTGTGACATGCATCCAAGGTAAAAAGACTCTTAATGACCTTTTGAGCAATCAAAAGGAAGTGGTTGCAAATGAAGGAGTTGGGTTTGCACCCAAGTCCAAGTAGAAAAAGAAGAGGAAGACCAAGCAATCTCCCCAGCTTATGGAAACCTTTGTTAAAGCTGGGAGGGGTACTCATGAGAAGAAAAAGGACCAAGCTAAGGGTAGTAATGCCAAGAAGGGCAAAACTCCCCTTCCCAACACAACCAGTGACTTTAACCCCTCTTATGTCTTATGTCGCACTAGTGATGGGAATGCTTTTGCTAAGTTTATTGGTTCTCATGATGAGTACATTGAATGGTCTATTTGGATTCCTAAGACCCTCGTTACTAACATGAAAGGACCCATTAAATAATGGGTACCTAAACCCAAACATTGATCTTATGCAGGAGGTTGCTTCCGGTGGGGTGTCATGGTTGCTTGATAGTGGAGCAACAAATCATATGACCCAAAGGATGGACTTCGTGGTGGACGTTCATCCGTACCCATCCATTGCCACCCAAGTCTCCTTTGGTTATGATGTGATTTCAAAGGTATTTGGTCTCGGCAAGGTGGTAATTTCTCCGAAACATACCATTGAAAAGGTTATGCTTATTGAGACGTTCACATACAATTTACTTTCCGTTCATCAACTTGCACTTATGGGTTTTAGTACCTTCTTTTCCATTGACTCTGTGGCCCTTTTGTGGAGCAAGACTCTTAAAGTAGCTTTTGTTGGGCATGTCAAAAAAGGTCTCTATGTGGTTAACTTTTCGGAGCGACCCACTAAGATCGCGGCTTGCCTAATGGCTAAAGTTAATGTGGGATGGCTTTGGCATCGCTGGTTAGCCATGTCAATATGAGAGCTTTGCAATGTCTCCTCAAAGGGATCATGTTTGTGGACTAACTAATGTAAGTTTCGCCAGAGATCGTGCTTGGAGTGCGTGTATTAAAGGAAAGATTCAAGAGACAACTCACTGCCCCGTGACTACCATCTACTCAAAAAGGACCTTGGAGCTCCTCCACATGGATCTCTTTGGTCCTCCATCTTATGATAGCTTTGGTGGAAGGAATTACTGCTTGGTTATTGTGGATGATTACTTAAGATATACTTGGGTATACTTCTTCAAGAGAAAGAGTGAGACTCAACAAACCATCATCGACTTTGCTAATGAACCTCAACATCAACATGATGCAAGTATATTGATGATTATAAGTGACAACGACACCGAGTTTAAGAACTACACCTTAAATGAATTTCTGAGTGATGAAGGAATCAAGCATCAATATTTTGCACCTTATACTCCTCAAAAAAATGGTGTGACGGAAAGGAAGAACCGTACATTGATGGACGCGGCAAGAACCATGATGTCGGAGTTTAAATCTGTGTATAACTATTGGGCCGAAGCCATCAACACCGCATGTCATGCATCCGAACGGCTCTACCTTTGCAAAGGCTTGAACAAAACTCCATATGAAATACTTACTAGTAACAACCCCAACCTCAAGTACTTTCAGGTGTTTGGCCGTAAGTGTTTCATTCTTAACAAAGGTGCTCGCTTCTCTAAATTTGAACCTAGAGATCAGGAGGGCATATTTGTTGGTTATGCTACAAAGTCTCGTGCTTACCGTGTCCTCAACAAGTCCTCAGGTGAAAGCACAATTGCTCCCTATGGTGGTTTTTATAATTGATCACAACATATGCATCATTGGACTAATGATCTTATCCTAGTATATTTTAGAGAAGTTCAAAAGATGCATTGGCTAAAGGTTTATGTGGAGATGCCCCTTGATGCAAGAAAGTAATAAGATTGGCTCAAGCTTCAAGCAAGAAGATTCTTCATTTTATATTTGTGAGAAATCACTTTTGAGTCCATAGGAAAGACAATACTATTAAAAGGGGGTGAGGTATTAAAATGAACTGGTTGCTCAAGTGCTCAGATTTAGCCACCAAAAATACTCAGTAATTTTCCCACATAACACTTTTGACCAAAGTCACATATCCAAAATCGGTGCCACCAAGTTTTCAGATTTGGCCCTACAGATTTTCAACCCAGACAGAACCCTAGCCAAACTAACCATTTCGGTACAACTGATTCTGCATCGGTGCTACCGAGTTCAGGTGACAAAACTTCTGTTGCCTCGGTATACAAAATCTGAATTTCCGAGTTTGGATATCGGTGTCACCGAGTTGGGTCATCTGACCATTAGCCACCTTTTCGGTTCAACCGAGTTGTGTATATCAATCTCACCAAGATTCAAAAGTTGTTGCCTTTTGTGCAAGTCGGTACTACCAAGTTTATGACTTCAGTGTCACTGAATTATCACTTTAGGTGTAATGGTTGGACTTTGGGTGCTGCATATATATACCCCTCCACCAACCTCTCTTTCGTAGAGGAAGCACTCAGAACACACACTTCATTGCCAGAACCATTTTTCTGAGAGAGAGCCACCTACTCATGTGTTGAGATCAATATATTCCAATCCATCCATTTGAAACTTGATCTCTAGCCTCCCCAAGTTGCTTTCCACCAAATCAATCTCTCCTACCCATGCCTTTTCTGTGAGAGAGTGATTGAGTGTTGAAGAGACTATATCTTTAGAAGCACAAGAGCAAGGAGTTCATCATTCTACCACATCTATTACCTTTTGGAGGGTGGTGCCTCCTAGATGGTTAGGTGTCGTTTGGGAGCCTGCTACTTCGTGTTGTGGAGTTGAACCAAGATGTTTGTAAGGGCAAGGAGATCGCCTACTTCGTGAAGATCTACCGTGAGTGAGGCTACTCCTTCGTGGACACAAGCCGTGGCGGAATAGACAAGGCAACTTCTTCGTGGACCCCTTGTGGGTGGAGCCCTTTGTGTACTCTCGTAGCCGTTACCCTCCGTGGGTTGAAGTCTCCACTAACATGGACGTATGATAACGCCACCTATCGGAACGATGCCAAAAATCACCATGTCAACCTCTTGCGTTGATCTCCCTACCTTACTCCCTTTACTTTACACTTGCGTGTTTTACATTCCGCTGCTATACTCTTAGATGTGCATGTGTAGGGTGTACTTGACTTGTCATAATTTCTAAAACTTGCCCACAACTAAAATTGGGAAAAGTCTAAGTTTTTATTGGTCAAATTGTCTAATCATCCCCTCTAGACGTACTTTCGATCCTACAATTGGTATCCGAGATTTGGTCTCCATTGCATTGGTTTCACAACCTAGGAGAGTATGGCGTTTAGTGAGGGAAGTTATCACCATAGAGGTCCATATTTTGATGCCACTAATTTTTCTAGTTGGAAGCATAAGATGAAAGTGCATATTCTTGGTTATAATCCTTCCGTATGGGCTGTTATTGATGTTGGTGTGCAAGGTGGCTTCTTCAAAGAAGGGCGAGAACCGGATCGTGATGCGACAGTGGAAGAACTGAAGATGTTGCAATTCAATGCACGAGCGTGTGACATCATATTCAACTGCCTATGCCCTGAAGAATTCAATAAAATCAACCACCTTGAGAATGCAAAATAAATTTGGGATACTTTGGTTGATATGCACGAAGGTACTGATTCTATCAGAGAATCTAAGTTTGATGTGCTTCAAAGTCAATTTGACAAGTTCAAGATGAAGGATGGTGAAGGAGTCGCTGAAATGTACTCTAGGCTAGCTCTCATCACAAATGAGATTGTCAGGAAGCGAAGAGATGACTGACAAATTCATCATTAAGAAGATACTTAGAGCTCTAGATGGAAAGTATGACACCGTTGCAAATTAATCCAAATGATGCCAAACTACAAAGATCTCAAGCCAACAAAAGTCATTGGTAGGATTGTTTCTCATGAGATGTCACTCAAGGACAAAGATGAGTTGCACAGCAAGTCAACCGGTGCTTAGAAAGCTTCAAGTGATGCTCCCGCTACTTCAACGGACAACCTTGTTGCCAATGAAGAGATAAGCCTCATGGTCAGAAAATTCAACAAGTTCTACAAGAGCAAAGGCAAAGAGAAAAGCTCAAGCTCAAGACATGATGAGAAGCGTTCGTCTAGTTGTGACCGAAACCTCTACAACTGTGGGAAGCCCGGACATTACTCCAATGAGTGCTTGGCTCCCTACAAACGAAGAGAAGTGTCACCTCGAAGACGAAGCTTAAGAGATGAGTCACCTCACAGAGAGAGAAGGAGTAGAGAAGATAGTTATGAATGAAGACACTCACGAAGAGGGAAGGAATGAGAGAAGAAGGACAAATACACCAAGAGCAGCTCTAGAAGAAGACATCAAGCTCATGTTGGTGAATGGGTTTCTGGGTCCAAGTTTGACAACCAATCTGAGAGAAGCTACCACTCCGACCCCGACTATAGTCAAGCTGAAGGTCTTGCCGACATTACACTCGTTTCCTCCAACTCCTACGACTTATTTGATTCACCAAATGAGGGGTTCAGAAACTGCTTCATGGCTAAAGTACCAAGGTATCACACCCCGAATATCTTGATATTGATAGTGATGAGGATGACTTGTTAGGAGAAGATGACTTGCTTCCTGATAAAACTAGTGATAACACTGAAAATGAACTTGCTAATTATGATGCTAGTCAAGAGAGGTCGAATGATGATGATAAGAAAGATATTGAATGACTAACTAAAGAATTGAACACTCTTAAGTTATCTCATGAAACTACTCTAGAATATCATAGAGATCTTGCAAGAACTCATGAGAAGCTACGCTTCGAGAAGCTCAACTTGGAGCAAGAGCATGAGTTCCTAAAAGCAATCAAAGATGATCTTATAAAGAAGAGTTCTTCTTATCTAGCCAAACGACTACTCTTCTCTACTTTTATCCAGAAGTTAAACCTAAGAACACTAGTAACAAAGGCAAGAACGTTTCTTCATCTAGTAACAACAATGCTAAAGTTAAATCTAATGATGTTGTTGCTAGTAGCTCTCTTGATTCCACTAATGATTCTCTTAGCCAAGTTACACTTGAGCAAGAAAATGATTTATTGAAAGGGATTATAGAGAGAGGTGTCTTCAAAAGTATTGTCGGAAGTAAGCAATATTAGGAAATTGTGCACAAGCAAGGAGGACATTGAAAGAAACAAGGTGTTGGCTACTTCAACGTCAACGAAGATGTTTTGGAAGAAGGTCCATATACCACTCCCAAGTTTCTCCCTCAAGAAGAGAAGTATGACCCTACTCCTCCCAAGAGAATAGTCCCATAAGGTGGCCTTCTACCACAAGACCACAAGGGCAAGGGAAATCTTCAAGAGGACATTGACTCATTTGAAGAAGAGCCCCAAGCTAAGGTCAAGTGGATTCCCAAGGACACTACTAGCACTACCTCACCTAGTGCTACCACATCTCCAAGGATTCCCATTAAAGTGATGTGGGTCCCCAAGAGGAAGAACTAGAAGGATTGCTCCCAACTCAAGATGACCTTCATCAACATTGAGCATCCACCACTACTTCCCCTACTTGAAGTCTTCTACGACAAAACCCAAGGTTAGTTTATC
Organism: Hordeum vulgare subsp. vulgare; assembly: GCF_904849725.1. Classification (NCBI taxonomy): domain Eukaryota; kingdom Viridiplantae; phylum Streptophyta; class Magnoliopsida; order Poales; family Poaceae; genus Hordeum; species Hordeum vulgare. The sequence continues at coordinate 398,619,114 of NC_058519.1, forward strand.
CTTCTTAGGGGGATGTCATATCAAGGGGGAGCTTTACTCTAAATCTTGAGTATAAGCATCTCCTAAGGATATGAATACATTAATGACTTATGTAAAAGTGGTAACCCCACTTGTGCTTAATTGATGAGTATGACCTATGATCAAGTATTCTTACTTGGCTCCTATGTCAATATACTCATATATAGATGACTTCATCATCGCCAAAGTGCTTGATAGATGCTAGGATGTTTGTGCATGTTCACTTTGTTTTTCCCATCATCCTATTGTGTGAGCATGTTGGTCTGCATATTTTGCTCATTCGAGGACATCCAATTGTTGTTATTTGGCTTTTTGATTTATCTTTTGACAATTGGATGGAAAAGAATGCCTAGGACCCTCCTCTAGCTATCTATGCTTTCTTGTCTCAAGTTCTATTCATGCTTCATCACAAAACTTGAACACGCACTTCTCGATCCTTCTGTGTGAAGGAGCACTCGGAGTTCCGTATCGACAAAGGCTACACTCCAAAACCTCTTTGTGAAGCTCGATGAAACCAACCCCACAAACTCGGTTCCACAGAATTCCCAAAGCTGCTTTGAATTTCCATATCGGTACCACTGATATCATCAACTCGGTCACACCGATATATCACTGTCAACTAACACAAGAGGAACTCAGTGACACTGAAATTGTAATATCGGTGACACCGACAGTGACGGGTATAAAGCCTGACGGGCCGAGCATTTTGAAATTACCTCTTCAAACTCCTCGACCCTAAATCCTAATCTTCCGCACCTGGACCCCTCGTCGTTGCCTTTGCATCCCCGAGCACCTCCACCATTGGGATTAATCGCCGTCAACAGATTCTTCGCCGCCGTCGCCGCCGTAGTCGGACTACCACCAAGCTAGGGTACAAATTCACCTTCTCTTGTGCTCCATTGTTCCAATTCATGCGCATTGGAAACTTTTATCTATAATCCACCGTGTGTAAACCCTCCTCTCCATGAGAAGATCCCATAACATAGAGAACGATGAAATTTTGGATCTGATCCCCCAAAACATGCATCTCGGTGATACCGAGTTGGTGAAATCGGTTCCACCGATTTCTGTTTTAGGGTTCCTGAGAAACATCTCGGTGAGACCAAGTAGTTCTTTTCAGTGATACCGAAAAGATTGCCAAGTCTCTGTTATGCGAATGATTGATCTAGATGACTCCGAAATGACCAACCTGGTGCTACCGATTTATATTCTGCAGAAGATCATAACCTAAGTTTCTGAATTCAATTTTTTTAAAAATCTTCTGTGCTTTGTGATGCTCAACCCTTCTGGTCTTCAATATCCATTTCACAGTGTTGTTTGTCTCTTGGTGTGTTGGTTGCTAGTCTGTTTGACTATCAGGATGTCAGGTTCTGATGATAGCCAGAATAATTTCACCGAGGACAATGTTGAGATGGATTCAGGCACAAGTCCTGAGAGGACACCTTCTGACCCAGGTACCCCTAGCTCCCATAGCTTGCCCAAGGTAGCTACCAGGTCAAGAAAGAAGCTTAATTATGATGAAGAAGATTATGACTTTGTGCTAGAGGAATTTTCTGTTCCTCAAAAACAGAAGGACAAGGCTCATGCCAAGAAGACTGCCAGGAAAGAGTATGCAAAGCCTGCTGATCTTAGAGCCCATAAGTCTGCAAGGCAAGGGATGGCACTTTCCCTTGAAAATCCTCCTAAGAAGGCTGGTGTGAAGAGAGCTAGGAAGAGGGTGATTCATGTTGTTGGGAGATGAACCTCAATGTATGAAGACCTAGATGCTGCTCGTGAAGAAGAAGAGATATCAGCTGATGCTCCACCTCAGAATAAGAAGAAGCTCATGGCTGATGCCTTGCCCAGGAAATCTGCTCCAAAGCCTCCTACTAAGGCAAATAAGGTTGTAGCTCCCAAGAGGACTACAAAGGATATATGTTGGTGAATACTCACAACATAAGCCATGCGTAGGCTAAAGAAGGTAGGAACTGAAATGGCAACGGAGGGCGCTGGGGGCGAGGTTGGTACAAGCATGGAACACACGATGTACCCAGGTTCAGGGCTCTCCATAGAGATAATACCCCTAGTCCTGTCGGAGTGTATGATATGTATGGATTGGATTACAAGGTCGCTCCTGGAGCTGTATTGCAGAGGAGGAAGAGGGAGCAGCCGACTCGTCTCTGCCTCTCCTATGTGGTTGGTGTGTGTGTGTGATCAGTTGACCGACCCTCTGCATGGAGGGCGACCAGGGTGTTTTATGGACGAACCCACTAGCCTACATTATGGATAAAGGGTACAAGAGTGGGACCCGGCTGGCCAGGGGGGCCCACGGGGGTCTTGTCTTGTCGCTTGAGGGGCCTGCCGGCTGCGAGGTCCCGTCTGGCTGTGGGATCCTCCGCCTAGCCAATGAGGCTCTCGGGTAAGGTTGACGCAGGACACGTGTGGTACGTTCGGCGTCGCCCAGCGAGATTCGTCATGGGCAGATGGTACGGCCGCCTCCACTGTTCCCATGCCGAGTGCACTAATGGAGTGGGAGTTTGATGGCCGACACTGTGCTGGGTGATGGATCAGAGCCGGGGGAGGTCAGCGGCATGGCCGTCGACGCTGGTACCCACCGTGCACTCCGATCCAGTACCTTTGCTGACGCGTAGCCACCTTTAATCGTAGGGTCTCGTCATGATCTACGATCTGATCTGTCTTGAGATCCCCAGCCGGCTAGCCTGCTTGACTAGACGGCTTGGGCACGGCCGCCTCGTCCCTAGCCGGCAGGCTTGGCCTAGGCGGCCAGGAAGAGGTAGCTGTCTTGCTTCTAGCCGGCAGGTGTTGCCTGGCCGGCGAGAGAGTTGGCCGTCTCGCCCCCTAGCCGGTAGGTGTCGCCTAGCCGGGCCAGGGGACTTGGGCCTTGTAGAATTGTTCTTGGTCATTCCTTTTGGGCTGGAGATAAAGGAGCACGCTCGTTGAGCCTACCCCGGGATTATCCCCCGACAGCAGTCCTCGAAGCTGGAGAGGACCACCGCCTGGTCGCGGGTGGCCTGACCGGCTTGATTTTTTGTTATTGTATTCCTGCTGCCGGGGACGCCGGCTCGAAAGATGGCTGGCGTACAAGCGACGCCTCGGCTTCATCGTAGGATGCGCAAATCGTGCCACGTGCTAGGCCCGGCCTGACGTGATGATGGTTTATACTGGTGACGGGACCAGGCCTGGGCCCTGGGTCCCGCCACGACGCCCCCTCGGCCGCCGTGTGGAGGATCCTCTGTGGATATACTCCACGACGGTTGGGTTTCAGGAAACGCTACCGCCCGTAATACACGGGATTAGTGGGGCTCCGCGCGCACCGGATCCCCTCCCCACGATCCTTCGTGGGGTTTAAATGGGGTGCGAGGGTACCCAGGAGACCATTTGCCCCCTTCTCGCCCCGCATCGACGCCCTCTTCCTCTCTGAGCCGAGGGAGAAAGATCCCGTCCACCTTCGTCTTTTTCCTCTCCGTCACCATCGCGCCACCAGCCTTCCCAAGCATCCGTAGCCCGTAGTCATGGCGAGCGGTTCTTCCTCGAAGAAGACCTCGTCCCACGGAGCTTGGCTCGGCAGTGAGATCTGCGACAGCCACATCGAGGCGCTCTGCCACCGCTGGATGTTGCCCCCAGCCTCTCTTGTGTCGGTGTGGATCCCCGGCGCCGAGATAGCCCCGATGCTGCAGGAAGGAGAGATCACCGTATTCGACGAGCACTTCTACAGGGGCTTCGGGCTCCCAGCGAGCACCTTCTTCTCCAACTGGCTCATCTTCTTTGGCCTGCAGCCGCATCACCTGGCGCCGAACGCCATCCTTCAGCTGTCGGCCTTCGTCGTCTTGCGCGATGGCTTTCTGGGGATCGAGCCTCGCCTCGACCTTTGGCAGAGCTTGTTTTTCTTTAAGCAGCAGTCCAGGAAGATGGAGAAGGACGAGCTGGAGAAGATCAACGGGCCTCGCCCGATGACGCCGTGTGGAGCCGCAGTGGTGCATCACCTGTCGAAGTCCGGCTTCCCCCAGATGCCACTGCAAGAGTCCATCAAGCAGTGGTAGAAATGCTTCTTCTATGTGAAGAACGCGAACCCCGCACACGACGCCCTCAACATGCCACCCTTCAAAATCGATCCTCCGATGGAGAAGTTGAACTAGGGCAAAGTATCCAAAGCCGATCCCCGAGGTGGCACAGATCGGTGCCTACCTCGATAGCCTGAAGGATCGCGACCTCCTTGGCCATGACCTGCTTACCACCATGGTCTCCCTCAGGATCCTGCCTCTACAGAGGCGGCTCCATCTGGTTTGCCAAATGAGTGGCCGGTATGATCCTTGCCGGACCTCCACCAAGAGCTTCACAGCCAGCACAGTGGTGCGGGGGTGAACCAGATTTTCACCGCCCATACGGACGACAGTGGGAACTGGGTGTGGGGGATGGCCCCCTACAACAGGTCCTGTCTGCCTCTGATGGTAAGCACTCTCATTGCGTCTGTTCTTGTTATTTTTCTTGTGGTCGGTAATATTTTTGAGCCAGCCACCGACTCTATCGCGCAGATGTTCGAGAAGCTACAGGCACTCAACCTGCCTGCCCCCGACGTGATGACGTCTGACGCCTCGGAGATCGAGGACGAGGGCATCATTGAGTCTCGGTCTGCCGCCTCCGATGGTTCGGAGGATGCGCTGGAGCCGGAGGGGATGAAGCCGTCTGGTGAGCATCTAAAGCCCTCCAGTCTTGATTGGACGGATGATGATGAGACTCCATACTCCCTATCTGATGCAGCCTTCAAGGAAGACTCCGACGAGGTGGAGGAGGTCACCAGCCCGCCTCTGACACGCGGACGGTGCCAAAAGGCCGAGGCGGCCGGTCTTGGCGGAGTGGCTCGGAGGAAGGGCAAGGGTGCCACAACTTCCAGGCCGACTCCCAAGAGAGCCGCGATGGGTCCTCTAGCCGGAGCATGAGCAGGCGCCGCTAAGAAGCGCTGTGCTGGTGGCGGTAGGAGGCAAGTGCCCATCGTCGCGGGGTAAGGGTTTCCTTTCATTTCTTTTACTTTGTCTTGCGTGAAGATTTGTTTCTCAAAGCGCCACTTGGCAGGGAGGCGGAGGATGTTGAGGAAGTGACCGCCTCCGCCGCTGAGCGAGCCGGCTGGGCAGCGGCTGACGCTGCCCAGAAGGAACTTGAGGAACAATCTACCCGCCGCTGGGATGCGGTCGCGGAGAATATGGCCGAGGGACAGTCTCGGCCCAGCCGGGCCAAGAAGCCTGCTGAGCGGCGTACGAAGGCTAGACATGACCCCTCCACGCGTGCTCACGTGGAGGAGCGAGCTAGCGAGGCAGACCCAAGGCGCGCCCGAAGGACCGAGACGACCAAGCCGTCCGAGCTGGACGCCTCTGTGCTGGTGGATCTCGAGAAAATCCTTGAGTCACCGAAGGCCGAGGTGGCAGCCAACGCGCCATAACTGAACCTAGCGCGCCAGATGTGGCCCTGGATGCGCCAGAGGTGAATATGGATCCGCCGGACGCAGCCAATCCACCTCCTGCTGTGGAGACAGCGCCGGCTGGGACGTCGGTGGAGCCGGCCGCCATACCGATGCCTGGAGACGACACCATCGTGGTCTCCAACCATGGCCCGGCTGCTCCAGGAGCCGGCCCCAGAGCTGCGAGCCGGCCCATGAAGGCTTGGTGAGCGACCAATCTTGAGCGCCAGAAGCTGCCCGTAGGCAGCATACTCCAAGGTGTCCTGGAGCTGGTGTCGTTGTTTGCCAACAACCGACACAAGGTGGAGCAGGCGACCCGTGTGGCTGACAGCAATCTGGAACGCTTGGAGGAACGCACCAGGGTAAGTGCCTCGTCTTTGTCTTGGACTTTGATTTTTTCTTCTTCTTCTTGAATCAGTGGGGGCGCGCCAGCGCACCCACTGGGTATAGCCCCTGAGAATCGGGCCGGCCAATCATTGGCCGGGCCGAATCTCTTCGAGCTCATCTCTTGCTTTGCTTTTTTAGTGGGGGCGCGCTAGTGCACCTACTGGGTGTAGCCCCCGAGAATCGGGCTGGTTATGAATTAACCAGGCTGAATCTTACTTTTGCTTCTCCTTTGTTTGTAGGATCTTTATGATGCCCAGGTGCAAGCCTACAACACACTGCGGGCTCAGAACCAGGCGGCTGATGGCCAGATCGCCGAACTTCAGGTCCGGCTGGGCGAGGTCGCCGTGGAGCGGGACGCCCTGCGCGAGAAGGACGACCGGCTCCAGCACCAACCGTCTCTTCTCCAAGCGGAGAAGAAGGAGCTCGAGGCGGCCCGCCAGGCTGAGCAGGAGCAGCTGCACACCTCCCTGCAGGAGAAGGACACCTCCCATGCTGCCGACATGGAGCGTCTTGAGACGGTTCATCTCGAGGAGATGAAGCTCAAGGACGCTGCTGTGAAGGAGAAGGAGGAAGCCCTGATCCAGAACCAGGCGCAGCTGGCCAAGGCACTGGACACAGCGGCGGCCCTCCAGGAAGAAGTGAACCGCATCACCCAAGCGAGCAAGGTGCAGGAGCTTGAGGCCCTGGAGAGCGCTCACGAGACTGACGGCCACTTCGACCGTGAGTCCTCTTTGTTTTGTCTTGAATTTTCTTCTTCGCCGCCTCCTCTTCTTACTCTTCTTTGCGCCCCTTCCCCTATCTCAGGTCTCTTCCCTGAGACACGGGACACACCCGAAAAGGCCGTCGAGGTGAGTCGCGAGGAGCGTCGCGTGGCCGGGCAGGAGGTAGACGATGCCTCCGGCTGGAGCGTGAAGAAGATCGGGGTGGGCCTCAGAGCCCACCTGCGTGCCCTGGGCGAGTCCATGGTTCGGCTCCAGGTTGCAGGCTCGTCGATGGTGAAGGCTCTGTGGCCTGATGGCGTGGAGCCGGCATCAATGAGCCGGCTCTCCCGTTGGCTTGCGGCTGGCGATGACCGCCTTGACGCGTGGCGTGCTTTGGCCGCGCGTGCTGGATCCTACATGCCCTGCGCGTGGCCAAGTCCTGGTACCAAAACCTGGACTTGGGCAAGCTCGTCGCTCAGCGTGACTGCTCGGAGGGGGAGCTGCAGGCCGTGGAGGAGGAGCTGAACATGAGGGCCAGTGACATCGCCTCGTACGCCACCTCGGATGAGCTCAACTTGGAGCGGGGTGAAGGTGGCAATGTGATCCCTGAAGATTGATGACCCACAAGTATAGGGGATCAATCGTAGTCCTTTCGATAAGTAAGAGTGTCGAACCCAACGAGGAGCAGAAGGATGTGACAAGTGGTTTTCAGCAAGGTAAAATCTGCATGCACAGAAATTGTCGGTAACAAGTGATTGTGTGGTGAGATGATTCGTAGCAAGCAAGAAGTAACAAAAGTAGCCACGGTGCAGCAAAGTGGCCCAATCCCTTTTGTAGCATGGGACAAGCCTGGACAAAGTCTTATAGGAGGAAAAACGCTCCCGAGGACACACGGGAATTTCTGTCATGCTAGTTTTCATCATGTTCATATGATTCGCGTTCGTTACTTTGATAGTTTGATATGTGGGTGGACCGCCGCTTGAGTACTGCCCTTACTTGGACAAGCATCCCACTTATGATTAACCCCTCTCGAAAGCATCCGCAACTACGAAAGAAGAATTAAGACAAAGTCTAACCATAACCTTAAACTAGTGGATCCAAATCAGCCCCTTACGAAGTAACGCATAAACTAGGGTTTAAGCTTCTGTCACTCTAGCAACCCATCATCTACTTACTACTTCCCAATGCCTTCCTCTAGGCCCAAATAATGGTGAAGTGTTATGTAGTCGACGTTCACATAACACCACTAGAGGAAAAACAACATACAACATATCGAATTACCGAACGAATACCAAATTCACATGACTGCTATTAGCATGGCTTATCCCATGTCCTTAGGAACAAAAGTAACTACTCACGAAGCATAATCATATTCATGACCAGAGAGGTAATGAGTAGAATCAAGGATCTGAACATAAACTCTTCCACCAAGAAATCCAACTTGCATCAAATACAAAGAGTAATTAACACTACTAGCAACCTTACAAGTACCAGTCGGAGTCGCGAGATGGAGATTGGTTACAAGTGATGAACTAGGGTTTGGAGATGAGATGGTGTTGATGAAGATGTTGATGGTGACAAGTCCCCTCCGATGAGAGGAGTGTTGGTAATGACGATGCCGATGATTTCCACCTCCGGGAGGGAAGTTTCCCCGACAGGATCGTCCTGCCGGAGCTCTAGATTGGTTCTGCTCAAGTTCCGCCTTGTGGCGGCGGCGAATCCACGAAAAAGCTCCTCCCTAATTTTTTTATGGACGAAGCCCTTCATATAGCAGAAGAGGGGGGCTAGTGAGCCAGCATGCTGCCCACAAGCCCCCTTGGCGCGACCAGGGGGGTGGCCGCACCAAGTAGGCTTGTGGCCACCTGTTGGCGCCCCTCTCGCGCTTCTTCGGCCCAGTATTTTTTATAAATCCGGAAAAAAATCCTCGTTGATTTTATGGCGTTTGGAGTTGCCAGAATAGGTATCTCAACTTTGCTCCCCTTTCAGGCCAGAATTCCAGCTGCCAGCATTCTCCCTCTTCATGTAAACCTTGCAAAATAAGAGAGAAAAGGCATAAGAATTGCACCATGAAGTGAAATAACAGCCCAAGAAGCGATAAATATCAACATGAAAACATGATGCAAAATGGTCGTCTCAACTTCCCCAAGCTTAGACCTCGCTTGTCCTCAAGCGAAAGCCTAGCTCAATAAATATGTCCACATGTTTAGGGAGAGAGGTGTTGACAAAACAAGATACGAACATGCATGCATCATGATCATGATCAGAACAACAGTACCAATATATAATCTCTCATGCTAAAGTGATAATTCCTTCACAAAGTAAAGCATGGATCAAGAACCTTAACGGGAAGTAACAACCGATAGCCTTTAGTCATTGAAGCAATTGCAATTTATCACAACATCAGAAAGAGTCAAATAAGAGCTTGTAAAGAAAATCCACATACTCAATCATTCTTTCGTTCTCTACAATTGCTACAACTCACGTGGTACTCATGAGATCAAAGTTTCAGCTGGACACAGAGAAAGATAGGGGCTTATAGTTTCGCCTCCCAACTACTTACCTCAAGGGTAATGTCAACAATAATAATTCATGAAGACTTACTTCCAAGTTGACATATGAACATAGATCTTTCCCAAGCATATGATGTTAGCCAAGATAAAGGCGAAATAAGGAATTGGTGAAGGTCACCATGAATCTTTCAAGGGCAAAAAGTAAAGGTACAAGATAGGCCCTTCACAGAGGGAAGCAGAGGTTGTCATGCGCTTTTGAGGTTTGGATGCGTGTCGTCTTAGTGCGGAGGAACGTCACTTTATATTGCCTCCTGTGATAATGAACTTTATTATGCAGTCTGTCTCTTTTATGCCCTCCTCATCACAGGTTCGTACAAAGCTTATTTTCCACACACTAATAGATCATACATATTAGAGAGCAATTTTTATTGCTTGCACCCATGACAACTTACTTGAGGGATCTTATTCAATCGATAGGTAAGTATGGTGGACTCACATGGCAAAACTGGGTTGATGGTTTATGGATGCACAAGTAGTATCTCTACTTAGTGTGGGAGGTTTGGCTAATGTGAGGTGGAAGCAATCGTCACATGCTAAGGGATCTCTAGTCATATAATAGTTCGGATCCAAGCAAACACAATTCATTATGTTGTCTTCCTTGTCAAACATCTACTTCTAGGCATGCAATAGTTTAGTGAGTGTTCACCATCATAGATGGTGTCAGAGACGATATATTTATATGTGAACCTCTCCTTCTTTATCACTTCCTATTAATTGCAACCATGACCAAGGTCTACGTTTTCCTACCCTCAACAAGTTTCAATCCTCATTCTTTTTATAAGTGAAGCCATCACTTCCCATAAGATCATTACATGATCTTTCATGCTTTTGTTCTATTCTCACTCTTTTGATCATGGCAAGAGGCAAAGCCCTTCAACTAAGATACTCTTTATTATATGGCTCACGAGCTCAAATACATCGGGGGTGACACAAAGCGAAACTCAAGACTAAAACACTAAGACTTTTAACCTACTAGAGAAAGAGAAAACTGAAAAGGAAAACTAAAACAAAGGTAAAGGCAAAAGATGTGATGGTGATACGATACCGGGGCAACTCCCCCAAGCTTGGCACAAGCCAAGGGGATTGCCCATACCAATGCTCAGTTGTCTTCCTTTGGTGGTGGTGGAGGAGTTGTTGCAGAGGTCTTGAGCTTGTTTAATTTCCACTTGAGCATAAAATTCTGCTCCCTCAGATCATTATTTTCCTCTTCAAGCTTCAACACCCTTTGGCATAGTTCCTGCTTACTCTCCTGCAAGAAATGAGAAGGGATAAACAAAGTCTTAGACTTCTTCCTTGAGTCAGGGAGGCTTGATTTCTTGAACTCCACATGCGTGTGTCCAAGTTGAGGTAGAGGAGCCTCCTCTTCATTGAAACTTGTTTGTTCCTTCCCCTTCGGATCATAATCTTCTTCCTCATTAGTGGTCCAGCCATAAGGATCCATGTCCCCATAGACCTTGGGATTAGCAAGGTAATCTGCCACAAAGCTCTCCCCTCTGAATCTTGAGAAGACATCTTGCCCTAAATCTGCGGCAGAAAACAGGCTCGAAATGAAAAACAGAAGAAACCTGCATGATGCAGGGGTCAGACCAAACAAGAGTATATATAATGATTTTTTCCACACCAGAAGGATTACCCTGCACGAAAACGGAGTCCGAGAGGCGCACGAGGTGGCCACAAGCCCTCCCGGCACGACCAAGGGGTTGGCCCACGCCGTGCAGGCTTGTCGCCTCCTCGCGCACTTTTCGGACTACTTCCAATTTTTGTATTTTTTCAAATATTCCAAAACAGAGAAAATTTCCTACTGGAAAATTTTTGGACTCTGTTTTCTTACCGAATCAATACCTCTTCGTTTTAAGAGTCTGAAACAGGTTGATACATATCCCTTAGGTATTCTTCCGGAGTTATGGTATTGATAATATTTCTTTCAACATTTGTGGGAGTACCTGAGATATAATGCTTGATTCTCTTCCCATTTATAACTCTCGGACAATTACATTCCGTGTTGTTGATCTTGATAGCACCGGAACGATATACTTCCTCAACAACATAGGGACCTTCCCATTTAGAGAGAAGCTTGCCTGCAAAGAATCTTAAACGAGAGTTATATAGCAAGACATAATCACCTACATTGAACTCACGCTTTTGTATCCTCTTATCATGCCACCTCTTAACCTTCTCTTTGAACAACTTGGTATTCTCATATGCCTGAGTTCTCCATTCATCGAGCGAGCTAATATCAAATAACCTCTTCTCACCGGCAAGTTTGAAATCAAAGTTGAGCTCTTTGATTGCCCAATAAGCTTTATGCTCTAGCTCAAGAGGTAAATGACATGCTTTACCGTACACCATTTTGTACGGAGACATGCCCATGGGATTCTTATAGACAGTTCTATAAGCCCACAGTACATCATCGAGCTTCTTAGACCAATTCTTTCTAGACCCGTTGACAGTCTTTTGCAGAATTAGTTTAATCTCTCTATTGCTTAGCTCTACTTGACCACTGGACTGAGGGTGGTAGGGAAACGCAATTCTATGGTTGACATCGTACTTAGCAAGCGTTTTATGGAAAGCACCATGAATGAAATGTGAACCACCGTCGGTCATTAGATATCTAGGGACTCCAAATATAGGGAAAATAACTTCTTTAAGCATCCTGATAGAGGTGTTGTGATCAGCACTACTAGTGGGGATAGCTTCTACCCACTTAGTGACGTAATCAACAGCAACTAGGATATGAGTATACCCGTTGGATTTTGGAAAAGGTTCCATATAATCAAAGCCCCAAACATCAAATGGTTCAATGACAAGTGAATAGTTCATAGGCATTTCCCAACGTTTGCTAATATTACCTATTCTTTGACATTCGTCACAAGACAAGACAAACTTACGGGCATCCTTGAAGAGAGTGGGCCAATAGAAACCTGATTGCAATACCTTGTGTGCAGTTCTATCTCCCACATGGTGTCCTCCGTAGGCCTTGGAGTGACACTTCTGTAGGATCTGTCCCTGTTCATGTTCAGGTACACAACGTCTAATAACACCATCTACTCCTTCCTTATAAAGCTGAGGATCATCCCAAAAGTAATGTCTCAAGTCAAAGAAGAATTTCTTCTTTTGCTGGTACGTGAAACTTGGTGGTATGTATTTGGCAACGATATAGTTTGCATAATCAACATACCACGGGGCACTATGTGAAGCATTGATGACATTCACTTGCTCACCGGGAAAGCTATCATCAATAGGTTGTGGGTCATCAAGAACATTCTCCAACCTAGACAAGTTATCTGCTACCGGGTTATCAACACCCTTCCTGTCAACAACGTGCAAATCAAATTCTTGTAGCAAGAAAACCCATCTGATAAGTCTAGGTTTAGCGTATTTCTTCTCCATGAGGTACTTGATAGCAGCATGATCAGTGTGAATAGTGACTTTGGAATCAACTATGTAAGACCTGAACTTTTCACATGCAAACACGATTGCTAAAAATTCCTTCTCCCTAGTAGCATAGTTTCTCTGGGCACTGTCTAGAGTTTTACTAGCGTAGTGAATAACATTCAACTTCTTATCAACTCTTTGCCCTAGGACAGCACCAACAGCATAATCACTATCATCACACATGATTTCAAAAGGTAAGTTCCAATCAGGTGGTTGAACAATAGGTGCAGTTATCAAAGCCCTCTTAAGTATTTCGAAGGCTTCCTCACAATCATCGTCAAAAACCAAAGGAATATCCTTTTGCAAGAGATTGGTAAGAGGCCTAGAAATCTTAGAGAAGTATTTAATGAACCTTCTATAGAAACCCGCATGACCAAGGAAACTTATTATACCTTTGATATCTCTGGGGTATGGCATTTTCTTGATTGCATCAACCTTAGCCTTATCGATTTCAATACCTCTTTCAGAAATTTTATGTCCTAAGGTGATGCCTTCATTAACCATAAAGTGGCACTTCTCCCAATTCAAGACAAGATTGGTGTCTTTACATCTCTGTAAGACTCGATCAAGGTTGCTAAGACAATCATCAAAAGAAGACCCGTAAACGGAAAAGTCATCCATGAAAACCTCGACAATCTTTTCAAAAAAGTCAGAGAATATAGCCATCATACATCTTTGAAAGGTGGCAGGTGCATTACATAAGCCAAAATAAATACGTCTATAAGCAAAGGTACCGAAAGGGCAGGTGAAAGTGGTTTTCTCCTGATCAGATTGTGCAACTGGTATTTGGGAGAAACCAGAATAACCGTCTAGAAAGCAGAAGTGTGTGTGTTTAGACAGCCTTTCTAGCATTTGGTCGATAAAAGGAAAAGGGTGATGATCTTTCCTAGTGGCTTTATTCAGTTTCCTAAAATCGATCACCATCCTATAGCCAGTAATAATCCTCTCTGGGATCAATTCATCCTTATCAATAGGGACAATGGTAATGCCTCCCTTCTTAGGGATGCAATGCACCAGACTCACCCAATCGCTATGAGCAACAGGATAGATAATACCCGCTTCCAGGAGCTTTAGTATTTCTTTTCTTACTACCTCTTTCATCTTAGGATTTAATCTCCTTTGATGATCAACAACTCGTTTGAAATCAGGATCGGTTTTAATCTTGTGCTGGCATAGAGTAGGACTAATGCCCTTAAGATCATCAAGAGTATATCCAATAGCAGCACGATGCTTCCTCAGAGTTTTTAGTAACTTCTTTTCTTCATGCTCTGAGAGGCTAGCACTAATAATAACATGATATATCTCCTTTTCATCCAGATAAGCATACTTAAGAATATCTGGCAACTGTTTAAGCTCGATCACAGGATCACCCTTTGGTGGGGGTGGATCCCCAAGCAGTTCAACAGGCAAGTTATTCTTAAGGATAGGATATTGTTCTAAGACAACTCTATCTATCTCATCCCTTTCATCCATATGCATATCATTTTCATGCTCAAGCAAGTATTGCTCTAAGGGCTCAGTAGGAGGCACGGCAATAGAAGCTAGGGCAATAATTTCATCCTTACTGGGCAACTCTTTTTCATGAGGTTGTCGACCAAACTTGGAGAAATTGAACTCATGTGACACACCTTCAAAGCCAACAGTGACAGTTTGCTTCTCACAGTCAATATGAGCATTGACGATATTGAGAAAAGGTCTGGCAAATATGATGGGACAAAAGCTATCTTGTGCAGTAGCAAGAACAAGGAAGTCAGAAGGATACTTTGTTTTACCACATAAGACTTCAGCATCCCTAACAATTCCCACAGGGCAGATAGTATCTCTATTAGCAAGCTGAATAGTGACATCACTATGCTCTATCTCAACATGTGCAATCTCATCTTTGATTTCATCGTATAAGGATTGAGGTATTGCACTAGCACTAGCACCCACGTCACATAAACCATGATAACAATGATCTCCTATCTTAACAGAAACCACAGGCATGCCAACAACAGGCCTATGTTTGTCTCTAGCGTGAAGTTTAGCAATTCAAGCAGCATCTTCACATAAGTGAATATTATGTCCCTCAACATCGTCGGACAGAAGATCCTTGATAATAGAAATGCTAGGTTTAACTCCAATTTGCTCAGGGTGATTTGATGTTCTAATATAGCCTCTACGTATCACAGTTGAAGCTTTAGAATGATCCTTTATCCTAACAGGGAAAGGTGGTTTCTCAATGTAAGCACTGGGAACAACATGATCATTATAGGCAATTAATTTCTCTTCACCTGGATTGGGTTTAACTACATTGACTTCTAAAGGAGGAGGATATTTAAACCACTTCTCTTTGGGGAGATCAATATGAGCAACAAATGATTCAGACAATGAAGCTACTATCTCAGAGTCAAGTCCATACTTAGCGCTAAAGTCACAAAAAGTATTTGTCTCAACAAAGGATTTAACGCAATCAAACGTGAAATTCATACCTGACTCCTTACCTTCTTCAAGCTCCCAATCTTCAGAGTTGCGTTTGATTCTCTCCAATAAATTCCATTTGAAGTCAATATCTCTCTTCATAAAAGAACCAGTACAAGAAGTGTCAAGCATGATGCGATCATCATGAGAAAGCCGAGCATAGAAGTTCTGCATGATAATTTATCTCGAGATCTCATGATTGGGGCATGAATATAGCATTGATTTAAGCCTCCCCCAAGCTTGAGCGATGCTTTCTCTGTCACGAGGCCAAAAATTATAAATATAATTCCGATCACGATGTACTAAATGCATAGGATAAAACTTTTGATGAAATTCCAATTTCAACCGATTGTAGTCCCATGATCTAGTATCATCACATAGCCTATACCATGTCAAGGCCTTATCCCTCAGAGATAAAGGAAAGACCTTCTTCTTGACCTCGTCCTCGGGCAAACCTGCAAGCTTAAATAAACCAGAAACTTCATCTACATAGATTAGATGCAAGTCTGGATGTGATGTTCCATCTCGTGTAAAAGGATTAGCCAGCAGTTTCTCAAGCATACCCGAAGGAAATTCAAAGAAAATATTTTCAGTAGGTGTAGTAGGTTGAGGAGAAACTCTTTGTGGTTCCGTTCGAGGTGAAGATACCCCAAACAAGCCCCTCAAAGGATTATTATCCATAGTGACAAGTGACAACAAATTTCAGCACGCTATATGAATGTTTCCTTACTAAGTTCCACTTACCAAAGGCGCTTCACTCCCCGGCAACGGCGCCAGAAAAGAGTCTCAATGACCCACAAGTATAGGGGATCAATCGTAGTCCTTTCGATAAGTAAGAGTGTTGAACCCAACGAGGAGTAGAAGGATCTGACAAGTGGTTTTCAGCAAGGTAAAATCTGCATGCACTGAAATTGTCGGTAACAAGTGATTGTGTGGTGAGATGATTCATAGCAAGCAACAAGCAAAAAAAGTAGCAATGGTGCAGAAAAGTGGCCCAATCCCTTTTGTAGCAAGGGACAAGCCTGGACAAAGTCTTATAGGAGGAAAAACGCTCCCGAGGACACACGGGAATTTCTGACATGCTAGTTTCCATATGATTCACGTTTGTTACTTTGATAGTTTGATATGTGGGTGGACCAGCGCTTGGGTACTTCCCTTACTTGGACAAGCATCCCACTTATGATTAACGCCTCTTGCAAGCATCCGCAACTACGAAAGAAGAATTAAGACAAAGTCTAACCATAGCATTAAACTAGTGGATCCAAATCAGCCCCTTACGAAGTAACACATAAACTAGGGTTAAACTTCTGTCACTCTAGCAACCCATCATCTACTTAGTACTTCCCAATACCATACTCTAGGACCAAATAATGGTGAAGTGTTATGTAGTCGACGTTCACATAACACCACTAGAGGAAAAACAACATACAACATATCAAATTACCGAACGAATACCAAATTCACATGACTACTATTAGCATGACTTATCCCATGTCCTCGGGAACAAAAGTAACTACTCACGAAGCATAATCATATTCATGACCAGAGAGGTAATGAGTAGCATCAAGGATCTGAACATAAACTCTTCCACCAAGTAATCCAACTAGCATCAACTACAAAGAGTAATTAACACTACTAGCAACCTTACAAGTACCAATCGGAGTCGCGAGATGGAGATTGGTTACAAGTGATGAACTAGGGTCTGGAGATGAGATGGTGCTGATGAAGATGTTGATGGTGATGAGTCCCCTCCGATGAGAGGAGTGTTGGTGATGACGATGGCGACGATTTCCCCCTCCGGGAGGGAAGTTTCCCCGACAGGATCGTCCTGCCGGAGCTCTAGATTGGTTCTGCTCAAGTTCCGCCTCGTGGTGGCGGCGAATCCACGAAAAAGCTCCTCCCTGATTTTTTTTCTGGACAAAACCCTTCATATAGTAGAAGAGGGGGCCAGTGGGCCAGCAGGCTGCCCACAATCCCCCTTGGCGCGGCCAGGGGGTTGGCCGCGCCAAGTAGGCTTGTGGCCACCTGCTGGCGCCCCTCTGGCTCTTCTTCGGCCAGTATTTTTTATAAATCTGGAAAAAAATCCTCGTTGATTTTTACGGCGTTTGGAGTTGCGCAGAATAGGTATCTCAACTTTGCTCCACTTTGAGGCCATAATTCCAGGTGCCGACATTCTCCCTCTTCATGTAAACCTTGCAAAATAATAGAGAAAAGGCATAAGAATTGTACCGTGAAGTGAAATAACAGCCCAAGAAGCGATAAATATCAACATGAAAACATGATGCAAAATGGTCGTATCAAGGATATGCACGGCCTTCAGCCCTATGATGCTGATGGCAGCTCCGACGAGGTGGCCCATGAAGTGGAAAACGCCGCCTCCAGCGACGAGGCATATGCCGACTCCGCTGCGGACGGAGCTGAAAGCCCTCGCGGAGGAGACGGCGCCACTGCCTCGGGAGCAGCCGGCAATGTTGAAGCCACCACTTCAGGAGCAGCAGCCGGGGCAACAGATGAGGCTGCTGCCCCTTAGCCGATCCCGTTTTTCTTTTCGTTGTGTGCAATATTTTGTGAGTCCAACAGTTCCACCCACTAGGGGTGTAATGAACTTTGGCCGTGGGCCAATGCTTTTCAATGTATGTATTCTGCATTATATTCGTAATGCTATGTGTGTTGCTTTATATCTTCATCTTTTGATTCCTGCTTGACTTCTTTTTCTTCAACCCCTCTACCCCCTAGTTTCCACCCCGCCAGCCCGACAGCCGGGAGCCGCTCTGTGACTGGGTCGAGGTTTCTGTCTTTGGGAATATAGGACTTAGATTTTTCGAAGCCATCAAGACTTAAAGACTCAGACATAAACCAGCAGAGGCCGGCTAGAATGGGATCGTAAAAAGATGAAACCAACCCGAGCTGGCAACCTTTTGTAGTCAAACTTTTCATGCATCCGGCCTTACCTGGCATCGCCTCGCTAGCCGGATAGCCGGGAGCGTGTCTGTTGCTGTTACGGGGTGACCAGGGATCGGTTCGGTGTACACTATGTGTTCTTCTACAACATAAGGAAGTCGTCCGGGCGGTTAGCGAGCCCCCGAGCTTATTAGAGTCAGCTAGGTACTCAGAGTGTGAGTGAATACTCTAAATATGAATCTAAAAAGAGGCATATGTGCATGCTCTTTTCATTGCATTCATTAGAAGTCCCTGAAGAGGGAGAAAGATACATATGTGCATGCTCTTTCCATGTTTGATACTTGCCTTCAATCAATAGAACGGGCGAAGCAACGCCGCGTTCCATGGACGTTCCGTCTCCTGACCGAAGTCGTCCCTCTTGCGCTTCCTTGGCTTCTGGGCATCGATTAAGTAGTATGCATTGTTGTGCAATGCTCTACTGATGATGAAGGTTCCCTTCCATGGGGATGAGAGCTTGTGCTGGCCGGTTGTGCGCTGGATTCTTCTGAGCACCAAGTCTCCCTCTCTGAAAGAGAGAGGCTTGATCTTCTTGTTGTGGTAGTACCTCAACTTCTGTTGATAGATTGCCGTCCGGCTCAAGGCTAGGTCCCGTGCCTCCTCGAGGAGCTTGACACCGTCTTCTCTTGCCTCCTTTGCCTCCTTTTTTGTGTACAGGGAGACCCGAGGCGAGTCGAACTTGATATCCGTAGGGATGATAGCCTCGGACCCGTATGCCAGAAAGAACATGGTGAAGCCGGTTGACCGGTTGGGCGTGATCCGGAGACTCCACAGTACTGCCGGCAACTCTTCAATCTAGCAGCCGGCTGACCTGACAAGTGGTGCCACCAGTCTGGGCTTGATGCCGGCCAGGATCAGGCTGTTGGCCCTCTCCACCTGGCCATTGGACTGAGGATGTGCCACTGACGCCAATTCGAGCCGGATGCCTACCTTGGAGCAATAGAGCGCCAATGCGCCCTTAGCAAAGTTAGTGCCATTGTCGGTGATGATGCTATGGGGGACACCATATCGGACAGAGATGTCCGTGATGAACTTGACAGTCGTGGGGCCATCAAGCTTCTTGATGGGCCTAGCCTCGATCCACTTGGTAAATTTGTCGATGGCCACCAAGAGGTGAGTCATGCCACCGCGAGCCGTCTTGAAGGGCCCCACCATGTCCAACCCCCAGACGGCGAAAGGCCATGACAAGGGGATGGTTTTGAGGGCCGAAGGCGGCATGTGGCTCTGCGCGCCAAAGCGTTGGCAACCCTCACATTTGTTGACCATGTCCACGGCCTCCTCGAGGGCCGTGGGCCAGTAGAATCCGTGGCGGAATGCCTTGGCCACCAGAGTTATAGAGGCAGCATGATGCCCACACTCCCCCTGGTGAATGTCTCTGAGGATCTCGTGTCCCTTTTCTGATTCGACGCAGCGCTGGAACACGCCAGTCACGCTACGCTGAACCATCTTGCGATTTATGATGGCATAGGCTGCAGATCTGCGATGGATCTGCCTCGCCTCCACCTCCTCTTGAGGAAGTTCGCCGCGAAGGAGGAAGGCCAGGATGGGTTGAGCCCATGACGGAGCCGACACAAGGGTTGGCTCCACCTCAACCTGATTGTCGGGGGCTTCTGCAGACCCCGCGCTTGACGAAGCCGTCGCGGGCTTGAGACATTGTGTCTCTGATGCCTTCGTGGCAGCCGGCTCGCCGTCTACCTCCATGACGTCCATCCACTAGGTGTCGGGACGATACGATTCGAGGTAGGGCGGAGCCGGATTTGTTGTTGTAGTTGGCGAAGTGGTCGTAGCCGGTGAAGTAATCGTAGCCGGCGAAGTGGTTGTAGCCGGTGCCGCAATTGGAGTCGGAAGAACCAGTGCAGTCGGCACAGGAGCTGTAGCCAGCGCAGTTGGTGTAGCCGACGGCGCTTGCACCAAAGAATCAGCCGGCACGAAAATTGATGCCGATTCTAGAGACGGCCTGATAGACGGCTTGAGCAGCTGCTCGAGGGAGAAGCCGACTGGGATAGCCTGTCTTATGGAGCCAATCTTAGCCAATGTTTCGTCCGCCTCGTTGTCCGCCTTGGGAACGTGGTGGAACTCGCATCCCTCGAAAGGGCCGCTGAGGTGCTGGATGAGGAAGCGGTAGCTTGCCATGTTGGCGTCCCTGGCGTCCCATTCGCCGGAAAATTGTTGCACCACGAGGTGTGAGTCGCCGAAGCACAGGATCCGCGAGAACCAATCTCCTTTGTGAGCTGGAGGCCGTGAGCGAGTGCTTCGTACTCGGCGACGTTGTGAGAGGCAGCGAAGTGGATCTGGAGAGTGTACTTGAGCTGGTCTCCTTTCCGAGACGTCAAGATGATGCCGGCTCCCAGACCAGTCCGCATCTTCGAGCCGTCGAAGTGCATCCGCCAATGCGTGGAGTCTGGAGGTGGTGGCTCAAACTGGGTTTCAGCCCAGTCGACCAGGAAGTCGGCCACCACCCGAGATTTGATGGCAGTGCGAGGCTTGTAGCGGATATCGTGGTCCGCCATGGCGATGGACCACTTGGCGATCCTGCCAGTTGCGTCACGGTTGCCCATGATTTCTGAAAGTGGAGCAGTGGTCACCACGGTGATGGCATGCTCTTGGAAGTATTGCTTCAACTTCTTTGCAGCAAGGTAAACACCATAACACATTTTTTGGTAGTGGGGATAGTTTTGCTTGGAGTCGGACAAGACCCCGCTGAGGTAGTAGATAGGGGGTTGCACTAACAGTACCTTGCCCTCTTCCTTGCGTTCAACTACCAGCACTACACTAACCACGCGAGTGGTCCCTGCAATGTATATGAGTATGGGTTCCCTTTCAGCCAGCGCTGCCAAGATTGGCAGGCTCGAGATGACCCGCTTGAGGTCGTGGAAGGCTTCGTCCGTCTGGTCGTTCCACTCGAACTTCGTCTTCTTATTCATGAGCTGGTAGAGTGGAAGGGCCTTCTCGCCGAGCCGGCTGACGAACCTGCTAAGGGACGCGAGGCAGCCGGTGAACTTCTGAACGTCTAGGATCCGAGCCGGCTTCACCATCCGTTCGATGGTGCCGATATTCTCAGGGTTCACCTCGATGCCACGAGCGGTCATGAAGAATAGCTTGCCGCGTGGAACCCCAAAGACGCACTTCTCCGGGTTGACCCGGATCTTGTACTCGCGTAGGTTGGCGAATGTCTCCCGCAGGTCGTCGAGGAGGCTGAAGTGCTGCTTGGTCTTGACGACAATGTCATCCACATAGACGTGGATGTTTTTTGCTGATATGTGGCAGTAGGCACTGCTACATGCAGCGTTGGAATGTCGCACCAGCATTGTTCAGACCGAACGTCATGGTGGTGTAGCAGTAGGCCCCGAAGGGCGTGATGAAGGAGGTCTTCTCGCGATCAGCTGGGTCCAGCTTGATTTGATGGTAGCCTGAATAAGCATCCTTAAATGATAACATTTCGCAGCCGGCAGTGGAGTCGATCACTTGATCTATCAGCGGCTACGCGAAAGGGTCCTTCGGGCATGCCTTATGCAGGCTTGTGTAGTCGATACACATTTGCCATGTGTTGTTTTTCTTCAGCACCAGGACTGGATTGGCTAACCAGTCCGGGTGGAAAACCTCCATGATGAAGCCGGCTGCAAGGAGCCAGGTAATCTCTTCTCCAATTGTGCGCCGCTTCCCCTCAGCGAAGCGGCGCAAAGGTTGTTTTACCGGCTTTGCGTCCGGTCGCACGTGAAGTTTGTGCTCGGCGTACTTCCTCGGAACGCCTAGCATGTCCATGGGGGACCATGCAAAGATGTCCCGATTCTCACGAAGGAAGTCGACGAGCTCGCCTTCCTATTTGAGGCTGAGGCCAGCCTCGATGGTGACGCACTGCTTGGGGTTTGTAGGGTTGAGTGGCACCTGCTTGGTTTCTTTAGCCAGCTTGAAGGAGCCTTCGCCGACCAACTGGGATGGAGGAGGAGGGATCGCCGGCTGCTCGGTAGCCTAAGCCACGAGCCGGTCAATCTGTCTCCTCTCCTCAACAATCACCATCGCGTCGGCCAGGCGGCTGCTGTCCTGTGCACACTCGAGCGACTTCTTGTAATCGCCAGCAATGGTGATGATGCCCTTTGGACCCAGCATCTTCATCTTCAGATAGGCGTAGTGGGGGATAGCCATGAACTTGGCCAGAGTCGGTCTGCCCAGCAGCGCGTGATACAGGCTGCTGAGGTCCACTACCTCGAACCATATGGGCTCACGACGGAAGTGAGCCTTGTCCCCGAAGAGGACGTCCAGCTGGATTTTGCCGATAGGCGAGCAGGACTGCCCTGGCACGATGCCGTAAAAGACAGTGCTGGTCGGCAAGACACTACTGGAAAAACCTAATTTGCCGACAGCTTTAAGCTTTGCCGTCAGCAATTTCACGGGGCTGACGGCAAAGAGACTTTGCCCTTAGCCAAAATAGATGCTGACGGCATAGGAGGGGCTGACGGCAAAGAAAATCTATGCCGTCCGCTTTATCTAAGCCGGTAGCCAGCTGACGGCAAAGGACAAAAAAGCTGTCGGCAAATGGCGGCTAACGGCATAGGGGGCTAACCCGGTCGCCGCCTCGACGAGTGCTTAATGGGGGACGTCTTTGCCGACAGCCAGCTGAGGGCAAAGACTAACGGTTGTCTTTGCCGACAGCTGGCTGAGGGCAAAGACTAACGCATTATCCCCCCGTGCCACGACCTATTCTCTCTCTCACGTACCTCTCCCACCCTGCTCTCCCGCCCCGCCCTGCGCCGCCCCGTGCCGCCCCTGCTCGCCGGCGCCGCCCCCCGCCCGCCCCACCCTGCGCCGCCCCGCGGCCACCCCGCCCTGCGCCGCCCCTCGCCCGCCCCGCCCTGCGCCGTCCATGCGCCGCCCCGCGCCGCCCCGCCCCGCCGCCGCCCCGCGCCAGCCGTCGGTGGACTCGTCGGCGAGCTCCCGCTCCCCCTTTTTTTGTTTTTTTAGTTTATTTTTTCTATGTTAGGGCCTCTTAGATCCTATGAAACGTTTGAAATGGAAGCCTTAGTTAGCATTAGTTAGTATTAGCTTTAGTTAGATTTTTAGTTAGATTTAGTTAGCAATACATGTTAGTACATGTAAGTATTAGTATTAGTTAGTATTAGTTAGCATTAGCTTTAGTTAGATTTTTAGTTAGATTTAGTTAGCAGTACATGTTAGTACATGTAAGTATTAGTATTAGTTAGCATTAGTTAGTATTAGCTTTAGTTAGATTTTTAGTTAGATTTAGTTAGCAATACATGTTAGTACATGTAAGTATTAGTATTATTTAGCATTAGTTAGTATTAGCTTTAGTTAGATATTTAGTTAGATTTAGTTAGCAATACATGTTAGTACATGTAAGTATTAGTATTAGTTAGCATTAGTTAGTATTAGCTTTAGTTAGACTTTTAGTTAGCATTAGTTAGTATTAGTTAGCATTAGTTAGTATTAGTTAGTAAGTGCAATAGAAAGAAAATAATAAGAAGAAAAGAAATAGAAGAAGAGAAGAGTAACAAAACTTGAATAATAAATTATTAATAATAGATGTTAGTATTAGTTAGCTTAATTACCGCGAGTGCGTATTTGTGTTGATTGAGTGCATTTAAATGTGCAATAGCTTCTCCGCGGGGGATTGGTTTTCGACGACCTCCCCTGCATTCGAAACTGAGCACATTTATTACTCCTCCTCCACCCCCTTTATTTTGCTCTGTTCCGGGCTTCGTTCTGATGACACTATCTAGCTAGGTATTTTTAGTATTAAAATGCAAAGGTGTTGCGTAACCAATATGCGTCTCCCATTCGAAAGGGTTCCTGTCATAAATATGCATGCATTTGCATATTTATAACGGTGATTCTTTCGAATTGTCCAACGTTATCCATGGACAGCCCGGGTATGTGTAGATTGGTTCGTTTCCCACGCTTTGCTCCGGATCCCATGCAGAGTTTCGACAACTCCTCCTTGTTGTTCTCCGGGTACACATCCTCTCGGTTAGTTGCCGAGACGTGTATCAGGAGAACAGCGGGGAGGTGCTGCCGAAATTTTGCGTTGGGTCGGGAGCAGAGCAGTGGGAAATGACCCAATCTACACATACTCGGGTGGGATTACGACCCATCTTTACCTAGTAGCTGGTAGGTGTGCATGTCGTGCATCCCAATGTATTAACCATGATTAAAAAATGGCCATAATTAATTTAACATACTTGATGAATTGATAATGTATATTGTTTTATATGTGGATACTATGTAGCTAGCTTGCCAGAATGACTGATCGTGAATGGATGTACACCGGTCACCATAGTCAGAGAGATATGACCGATGAATGGTTGAGCAAAACCTATGAATTCGTGGAAACGGCGTTTTCTAAAGGCCAGCCAAAAACATGGTGCCCCTGCACTAAGTGCAAGAATTATTCGCGATAGACAAAGGATGTAATGGGTAAACACCTGCAGATGTGTGGTTTTACTCCCGGCTATACCTTGTGGACATTTCATGGTGAGTCGGCCCAACGCAATAGAGACGAGGTGTTGCGTCGGTGCACCGATGATCATGGTACATGGATTGAAGACATGGTGAATGACTTTGATGATGCTCAGAACAAGGACGAAGAGATGGAGGAATCCGTGAAATCCTTCTATGCCATGTTGGAGTCTTCAAAACGTCCTCTTCACGAGCACACTAAGATTTCTCAGCTAGATGCCATCGCACAAGTAATGGCTCTGAAAGCCCAGTTCAACATTGGAAGAGATCTGTTTGACTCAGTGATGACCCTATTTGGGCGCTTTCTACCAGAAGGTCATATTATGCCTTCAAACCTATATGAGTCAGACAAAATCCTTAGTGCACTCAAGATGCCGTATGAGTAGATACATGCTTGTGAGAAGGGATGTGCCTTATTTAGGAAAGAGTATGCGGACGAAACATATTGTCCATTTTGCAAGTCCTCTAGATATGTTGAGGTAGAAAACGGTGAAGGTGAGAAGAAGCAGAGAAAAATCCCCGTGAGTGTCCTACGGTATCTGCCGATCCTACCAAGACTTCAACGACTTCACATGCTCGAAGAAACAGCAAAACATATGACATGGCACAAACATGGAATTAGGAAAGAATTAGATGAACACGGAGTTCCGATGTTGGTACACCCTTCAGATGGTGACGCATGGAAGGCATTCGATAGTATACATAAGGAAAAAGCTAAAGAACCAAGGAATTGTCGAATCGCCATCAGCCTCGATGGGTTCAATCCTTTTGGTATGACGGCTACCCAATATAGTTGCTGGCCTGTATTTGTCATTCCCCTCAATCTTCCACCATCATCCATTATGCAAAGAAAGCACATATTTCTGACGTTGATAGTTCCAGGGCCAAAATACCCGAGGAAGAATATGAGTGTGTACATGCAACCGCTGATGGATGACTTGAAAGAAGCTTGGGTGAATGGGCTCAACACATACGATGCAGATAAGAAAGAGAACTTTCAAATGTATGTTTGGTACCAATACTCGTTGCATGATCTGCCAGCATTTGCGCTTTTCGTTGCCTGGTGTGTGCATGGAAGGTTCCCATGCCCACAATGCAAGGCAGCTCTTAAGTTTCATTGGTTGCCGGCGGGTGGGAAGTATTCCTGCTTTGACTTGCATAGACAGTTCTTGCCTATGGACCATCCATTCAGAAAAGACAAGTAGAATTTCATGAAAGGTAAAGTTGTCAAACACTCTGCACCACCTTCGTTGATGGGGGCACAAATTAATGAACAGTTAAAATCTATAAAGCCTGATCAAAACCGTCCAGGGTATTTCTTGGGTTATAATGAGGAACACGCCTGGACCCACAAGCCATGCATCTGGGATCTCCCCTACTTCGAAGACCTCTTACTTCCACACAACATTGACATGATGCACACTGAAAAGAATATCGTCGAGGCCCTTCTTGGCACATTTTTCGGCACTGATAAGGGCAAAGATAATACAAACGCTAGAGATGACCAGGAGACTCTGTGTGATAGGCCATCACTAAACATGCGAGAACCGAAAGGAATAAAAAATTGGTCCAAACCACCTGCCTGGTACAATCTTGAGAAGGGAGCAATAAGGGAAATCCTCTTGTGGGTGCAAAAAAA
Organism: Hordeum vulgare subsp. vulgare; assembly: GCF_904849725.1. NCBI lineage: Eukaryota > Viridiplantae > Streptophyta > Magnoliopsida > Poales > Poaceae > Hordeum > Hordeum vulgare. The sequence goes on from NC_058519.1 coordinate 398,645,205, forward strand.
GTTGTTGTTCCCTGATGGGTATGCTGCGAATCTAGCGAGGGGAGCGAGCATTGAAAAAATGAATTTTTTTGGGCTCAAGAGTCATGATTGGCACATATGGCTTGAGCTGATAATGCCGGTGATGTTGCGTGGATATATCCCCGAGGCTGAATGGCTAGTATTGGCCGAGTTGAGCTATTTCTTCCGTGTTCTTTGTGCTAAAGAGTTGTCGCGTGCCTTGATAGATGACATGGAAGAGTTGGCGCCTGAGTTGCTCTGCAAGTTAGAGAAGATTTTTCCACCGTGCTTCTTTAATCCGATGCAACACATGATTTTGCATCTCCCAACCGAGGCAAGATTGGGTGGCCCTGTGCAAAATCGTTGGTGCTACGCAACTGAAAGAATGCAGAAGACACTTCGAGGAAAATGTAAAAACAAACGTAGAATTGAAGCATCGATGGCCGAGGCATTCATTACCGAGGAGGCGGCAAACTTCGTAACAGCACACTATGATGCCACTATGCACAGCTTGCTTAATCCAAAGCCTCGGTACAATCTGGGCGACCCCAAACGACATGAATCCAATCTCAGCCTTTTCAAAGGCAAGCTCGCACCTTCTGGTGTGGGAAAACCAAAGTTGCTGGGCGTCGAGGAGTGGCGCACACTAACGATGTATATATTGAACAATTTAACAGAAGTTCGGCCATACGTCGAGTAAGTGCTCTGTACATTGTTTCGCAACTTTTAACAAGTTTTGTGTCTAACGACTATTATTAATTGATACAGTCCATACGTCGAACAATTCTCGAATGGTGTTGCAATCGAAAAAGAATCCATTCTCGAGTATGAACTTCTTGAAAAGACAGGAGGCGGCTATCCCTTCAAAAAAACGGTACCTCCCTTATATATAATAAGTGATTTCCTTTGTTGCTATTCCTCATGAGTAACACACCAAACTCTATCTTTTCTTAACTTCTAGGCTAATTTAGATGAGCAAGTCGACGATGAATTGAGACAAATAGCTAATGGTTTTGACTTTAAGGTCCGTACATTTCAGAAGTACGACATCAACGGGTATCGCTTTCGTACTGCTAGCAAAGAGCTTTCAATGCCCGCTCGAAAAACAAAGAATTCCGGTGTCTCTGCTATAGGCGAGGGAGGTGTCGAGTATTATGGAAGACTTGAAGAAGTCTACGAACTTCATTATTACGGTGAAAATCCTCCGAACGTTGTTGTGTTCAAATGTCATTGGTTCGATCCTACTAAGACAAGACGGACTCATGAACATCTTGGGATTGTCGAAATTCGACAAGACAGGCAGTTAAGCGGTGCCGATGTCTATATTGTGGCTCAACAGGCCACCCAAGTTTTCTATCTGCCATACTATCGTCAAAGTGTTAAGAACCTAGAAGGTTGGTATGTCGTGTTCGATGTGCCGCCACATCTTAGACCACCCCCCCCCCCCCCAAATGAAGACGATTATGAACCTCAAATTGACCCAATAACATATGATGGAGAATTTTTCCAAGAACCACGTGGTGTCAGATGTAGTACCCGAAACTGCTCTACGTCCACCCTGAACACGGAGGAACAAGACTCACGTGATGATGAGGAAGAAGTGGAAGTAGAAGAAGTTACCAATGCCGATGAGCTATCAATGCTTGATCGGTTACAAAAAGACCTTCCACATGATGTCCCTGAACCCGATGACGATATCAGTCATGACGACACGTGTGAAACTGATGATGATTTTGCTTCAATTGACCATGGAGAAGAGACAGATGATCCAGACTATTAGTACTTTGTATGCATCCAAACATTGTTGTTTAATTATTCAATTATTAGTTGAATTATTCATGTATTTATTATTGTTCATTTAATTATTGTCCTTGAATTTGTACTAATTATTTAACTATTTATCGTTACAGGTGGTGAGACATGGCAGGCGGGGATAAGTTGAGGATAGCACCTGGGCAGCTACGGAGAACTTTGTTGCGGAGCTTTGCCGAGGAGCCCCGTGGGAGAGGCGTAGGAAAGAAGAGAGGCAGAGGACGTGGTCGTGGGAGAGGGAGGCTGCATGATAGGAGCCATTCGCCACCACCCTCGGCTACTTCTGTCTCAGCCACTTCACGCTTGCAGACGAGGGTGTCACCGGTGCGGGATCCTACCGTCCAGGAGCAGACACCGATGCAGGGGGCTGAGGCGGAGGCTGAGGCGGAGGGGGCTGAGGCGGAGGGTGCTGAGGCGGAGGGTGCTGAGGCGGAGGCTGAGGCTGAGGGGGTTGAGGCAGAGGCTGAGGGGGCTGCCCGCAAATCGGTCTACCAACGTGGTATGACACGAGTTCCAGACCGATTGGACTTGCAGCACAGGCCGTTAATTAAGCCAGATGGCGAGAAGTAAGTTGATATATATTGTGTACCTTATATCATTATATTTCACCAAGTAGCTAATGTCTCTGCCTTATCATTATGTAGGGGGTGGGATTACCCGCAGAATACCCGGAATCCAAACTGCCTCCTTGGTGCTTTACTTAGGGAGCACTTCCCCAGGATAGTGCAGTTGCCCGGTGAGGGTATGGTTCCCGAGCCAGGACTCAAGTGGGAGCACTACCAAGCCGCTCTGCTCCCGGAAAACACACATGTCAATGGTGTTGTTTGCGTGAGCGTGGCCGACAAGGTGTTGGCTGATTTTTGGGTAACTATTATTTTACCCAATAAAAAGTATACAATGTTATATATTGTTATTTCCTTCCAAATCATTTCACTATTCATCTGTGCATCTATTTGGCATAATTGCAGAGTAACTTTAGGGTCGAGGAGGGGACGGAGGAGGCGGCCAAGAAGAACCTCGTGAAAGAGTGCAAGAGTTTATTGAATAACACGAGGCATGAGCTGCGTGTTCAGGCTGTTCGAGATTGGCACGCCAAGCAAGGGGAGCCGAAGTCAAAGACTGAATGTCGAAAGATTTTCCTTGATAAGACCGAGTACATGGAGGTATGTACATTCCAAAGATCAATTCTTAGGGCTAGTCAGGTCTATTTAGTTATAATACTTAGTTTCATTCTTCATTATCTTACATTCATAGGTGCCCCCGAGATGGTTGGCCGATAAGATGGATTGTTGGGAGATGATAGCGGACAGGTGGTGCACAGTGGCTTGGTTGAGCACCCACACTATGGCCAAGGACCGTCGTGCCCAATTGGTTGGTGCGCCACACCACCAAGGCAATGCCAACATCAAGCAATACGCCAAAAAATGGGTATGTGTGCCTTGTTTTGTTTCATCAATAATTCGTTCGTTCATGATTTTTGTTGTACTAATTCCTTGTCTTTTCGTGTAGGCCAAACATAATAACCAGCCCGAGCCTGAGGGATAAGCCGCGTTTAGCATGGCCCATAAGGGATCGTACAAGACGACGAAGGCATATTCTGAGGGGGACGGGCCGTCGGCGTACACAAGCCTGTCCGCCTACAACAAGATGACGTCTTATTCTGAGGTGGTCAAACAGCTGCGCGGGCCTGACTTTGACCCGAGCCAGAATCCTATCGATCCAGAGGCGTTAATGATCTCTGGTGGCGGTAAGAGTCATGGTACGCTGGCCATGTGTGATGGCTTCGTCCCTATCACTGAGACTCTATCTCAGATCAAGTCGAGGCAAACGAGCTCCGCTCCTGCAATACGGCAACACGCGAGGCCAGTTGATCTTGCCATCGAGGTTAGTTTTCTTCATTATTTCTTTCGTTCTTTTGTCCCTGGATGGATGATGAAAATTCCTTTTGAGGAGTGGTTGCAGGCCGCACTTATGAAGGAGAGGGAGGCCACCAGGCTCTTGTTGGAGGAGAGGGACCGGAATACGCAGAGGTTGCTTGACGAGGAGAGGGCACGCAAATAATGCCCATGCGAAGGCCATGCACGACTTCCTTGCGGTAAGTCAGTTGTGTGAGAAGCAAGGCTATGTGTGAGACGCAACAAGGCTATTTCTTTGACTCCTCGAAAACTAATTTGCAGGCTATGTGTGAGAAGCAAGGTTTGCCTCCCCCTCCGCCTATGCCTTCTCCGGTGGGAACGGTGAGTTCCCTTTCAATGACCAACCTTCCACGGTCTTATACCATTGTCTGTCGCCGTGCTAACCACATATTTTAACTCTTGCCTTGTTGCAGCATCATTCAAGAGTTGAATCCCACGATCCCTTTACTTCTCCTGGTGAGAGCCCTAGCTACCCAGCGACCAACGGAGATGCAGCTTCTCCTTCGTTTCTTGGCATTCGGTAAGTTATTCCTCTCCTTCTAATTCTTCTTATTGTTTAGATCAACTTAGATTATGCCAGGCTTTAGTTAGCTTAGTAAATTCTAGTTGATATTAGCCATGGTTTAGTTAGCTTAGTAAATTCTAGTTGATATTAGAGCTCAAAAATGACATAATTAGTTTAGAAAGTTTTCAAAGAAACCAGAAGAGAAGAACAAACAAGAGATGAAGAAATAAGAGAAGAAGAAAGAGGAGAAAAAGATAACTTCTCTTCTTTCTTTTTCTCTATCTTCTTCTTCTTCTTGCACTTCTTCCACTTCTTCTTCTTCTTCTTCTTCTTCCACTTCTTCCACTTCTTCTTCTTCTTCTTCTTCTTCTTCTTCTTATTCCACTTCTTCTTCTAATTGCTTAGCTTAATTTAGATAACTTCTTTCTTATTGTATTCTTCTTCTAAATTCTTTCTCATTATGCAGATTTTGATAAAGCAGCATGGCACATGGATGGATGCTCGAGACTTTGTAATGCACTTGTGTAGTCCTAGATGAACTTTGTAATGCAATTGTATTTGTGGATGCACTTGTGATGCTTTGTAATACTTTGTGATCTTGTTTGCACTTTAATGACATATATTCGTGCTGTTTGCACTTGTGTTGTGCTATTTGCACTTTGTGATGCACTTGTGGTGCTGTTTAGGGGCAGATTCAATATATATATGTTGCTGTTTGTATCTATGTTTTGCAAATGCAAGGAATTAACAGAAAACAAATATGAAAAAAGCAGAGAGGGTCTTTGCCTACAGCTTACTGACGGCAAAGAAGACACGTGGCTGCAGCCTGTGTATTCTGGCAACTCTGGGAATTGGAAATTTTCGGCTTTGCCGTCAGCTGGGCTCCAGCTGTCGGCAAAGAGGCGGCCAAGGGGACCCAGGGGTTTCGGCTTTGCCGTCAGCTCTGCTACGGCTGTGGGCAAAGAGGGGAGGCTCTGCCGTCAGCTTTTCTACGGCTGTGGGCAAAGCCTGCCGTTAACCTTCTAACGGAGCTCGGCCTGCGTCGTTGCCGCCAATGCTCTTTGCGGTCAGCCCGTGCCAGAAAGCTGATGGCAAAGTCTTTGCCGTCGGTCGAGCTCTGGCTGTCGGCAAAGAAGGTGATTGCGATAAAAACTTGGCCGGTACCGTTGCCGACAGCACACTGACGGCAAAGCCTTTGCCATCAGTTAAACTGTTCTTTCCCGTCAGCTCTCGCTGTCGGCAAACCAACAGATTCTAGTAGTGAGACGTCCGTCTCCTTGAGCCCGAGCTTGAGGAGAGTGTCGAGGTAGAGGATGTTGATGCTGCTGCCGCCGTCGACCAACACCCGGGAGGTGAGCCTCTTGGAGGCGAAGGTGGGGACGAGGACGAGCGCGTATGAACCCGAGTTGGGCATCACCGCAGGATGGTCGACCCGACTCCATGTGATGGGCTTTTAAGACCAGTGCATGTATTGAGGAACCGGGGAGACCGTGGCATTCACCTCACGCCGCCGCTGGCGTAGGCTATGCTTGTCGTCGCCTTCGCTGGTGAAGACGATGAATGTTCCGTCTTGATGGGGGTAGTCGTCATGGAGGCGACCCTCGTCGCGAGGCGGCGGCGGTGAAGCCGGAGCAGGACCATGAGTCGGGTCTTGAGGCGCAGCCTATGCACCTGGGGCAGCCGGCAAGTCCTCCCCTTGCGACAGCCGTCGTGCAAAGCTGCACTATCGAAGGGTATGGGTAGAAGGTTGTGCCCCAGAATGTATTTTGCAGGGTGCATCCAGCATCTGCTCAAAAGTCTGCCTGGGCAACCAGTTGCTCTTGTTGGGCCGTTCTCGTTGGGAGCCGGCTTGAGAAGCCGACGCCTCACCCTCCACGCTGGCTACCAACTTGTTGTTGGAAGGCGAATCTAGCTGATCCGCCTTGCGCTTGTTGTTGTTCTGGCCGCCTTGATTATCTCCAGCCGGCTTAGGAGTAGCCGCGTGGGGACAACCTTGTCCGAGGCGGTCACCTTGAATCGCATCGTGGAGTCGGCCGTGGCGTACTTGTCCGCCTTGGCCATGAGCACCACCAGAGAGGTGGCTCAGAGCACATGAGCTTGTGCTTGAGGAGAGTGCCGCCTCCGCAACGTTCGATGAAGTACTGGATGGCCTGTACCTCATGCACTCCCTCACAGGAGTTGCGAAGCTCTGTCCAGCGAGTGATGTAGTCACGAAGGAGTTCGTCGGGCCTTTGAATGCACCTGGCCAGCCCGCGAGGCCGGCCAGGACGCTTGTAGGTGCCAGTGAAGTTGCGGACGAAAGCCTCCTCAATGTCCACCCATGAGTTGACGCTGCCGGCTCGAAGGCTGTTAAGCCATGTCCGAGCCAAGCCGGCCAACATGAGTGGCACGTAGCCGACTGCTACGCGTTTGTTGCCCGTGGCAATGCCAACGGCGGTGGTGTAGTCGATCAGCCAGTCCTCTGCTTTGGCGGTGCCGTTGTACTTGGGAGTATCCCGAGGCAAGGTGAAGCCTCGGGGAAACGGCTCCCCTCAGATCCGGGGGCCGAAGCAGGCCAAACCGATGGGGCCGTCTTCCTCTAGAAGGGCTGACTGTGCCAAGGCGTTGAGACGCCTGCTGGCATCTGATCGCCCTCTGGGACGCGAGCGCCGATCCGAGCCGCAATCGGAAGGGCACCTTGCGAACCGGTGGCATGAGTCCTCCCCGGACAAGGAACCTCATACACCGAATCACTCTCTTCCTCTCCACGCAATCGGAAGGGCACCTTCCGACTGGGAGTGCGATGTGAGGAAGATCCCTCAGCGTGCTGATGACCGCTAGGGTTGCGGCGCGCTCCGGGGTTGGGTCCCGGAGACTCTGATTGAGCTTGAGTGGGGTCAAGCCGTGTCTGCTGCTCGTTGGTGGCGTCAAGAAGATCCTTGACCCGCTTCTCCTGGAAGGCGCGCTCCTCGCCTTCCAAACTTGGCATTTCTGCCATCGCCGCCTGAGCTGCTCGCAAGTTGGCTGTGGGAGTCTCGTAGATGGGCTGCTTGCCTCCTAGAATCTCGGCAATGACCCGGCCGCGGCCGCGGACCGAGCCAAGCCGGCTAGGGGCCTCGGAAACCGGAGTGAGGCCGTATGCGGAGTTATACTCGCGATGCGTGTCCTCCATCCGACGTTTCGCCGAAGCGATGGCGATGCTCTCCTCCAAGATCTTCCTGCGAGCCTCCTCCAGCGAAGCTCGCGCGTCATTATGGTTTGTGGAGGCGGCGATGGGTGTCTTCAAACCGGTAAGCACAACCTGAACAGTGTCAACAGCGACAACAGCAGGATCAGCAGCGTCTGCTGGCGCTTTGCCCTGAGCCGTGCTGGTGCCGGCACCGATGACCATCACCTCCACGATGTTGGAGACGGTGGCGACATGGTATGGGGTGAAGAACCCCACCGACGGTGGAGGGCCGTCGAAGACGAGTACGTTGCTAGGGAACACGTCGTGCGTAGGCGTCTGAGCGATAGAGAGCCTACTGAAGCTCACGCGTAACGCCTCGACATCGAAGTCCTCGCCAAAGTAGCGAGGACCATCGTTGAGGTGCAGGTCGCTAAAGAGAACGCTGAGGTTCTCCATAACGGCGATGATGGCGCTAGGGGGAGCCTCGTCATTGGACTCCTCGTCTGAATCCGCATGGCGGACCAGGACGTCGATCATCATCGGCGTTGCCTCATCGAAGCCAGTCTCCACGGGCATGCAGATTGGTCTGGACGCGATGCATCCGGTGGTGTAGGTGCGGGGCCCCGCCCAGCGCGTAAAGCCAGCCGATGCCGGGATCGGCCCCATAGTGGGAGGCAAATGTCAGTGAATACTCACAACATAAGCCATGGGTGGGCTAAAGAAGGTAGGAACCGAAATGGCAACGGAGGGCGCTAGGGGCGAGGTTGGTACAAGCATGGAACGCACGATGTACCCAGGTTTAGGGCTCTATGTAGAGATAATACCCCTAGTCCTGCCGGAGTGTATGATATGTATGGATGGGATTACAAGGTCGCTCCTGGAGCTGTATTGCAGAGGAGGAAGAAGGTGCAGCCGGCTCGTCTCTGCCTCTCCTATGTGATTGGTGTGTGTGTGTGTGATCAGTTGACCGACCCTCTGCATGGAGGGGGACTGGGGGGGGGGGGGGTTATAGACGAACCCATCGGCCTACAATATGGATAAAGGGTACAAGAGTGGGACCCGGCTGGCAGCCTCGCCGGCTGGCCAGGGGCCCATGGGGGTCTTCTCTTGTCGCTTGGGGGGCCCGTCGGCTGCGAGGCCCCGTCTGGCCGTGGGACCCGCCGGCTAGCCAATGAGGCTCTTGCGTAAGGTTGACGTAGGACACGTGTGGTACGTTCGACGTCGCCCAGCGAGATTCGTCATGGGCAGACGGTATGGCCGCCTCCACTGTTCCCACGCCGAGTGCACTGATGGAGTGGGAGTTTGACGGCCGACACTTTGCTGGGTGATGGATCAGAGCCGGGGGAGGTCAGCGGCATGGCCGCCGATGCTGGTACCCGTTGTGCACTCCGATCCTGTACCTTTGCTGACGCGTAGCCACCTTTAATCGTAGGGTCTCGTCATGACCTACGATCTGATGTGACTTCAGATCCCGGCCGGCTAGCCTGCTTGACTAGCCGGCTTGGGCACGGCCGCCTCGTCCCTAGCCGGCTCGCTTGGCTAGGCGACCAGGAAGAGGTAGCAGTCTTGCTTCTAGCCGGCAGGTGTTGCCTGGCCGGCCAGAGAATTGGCCGTCTCGCCCCCTAGCCGGTAGGTGTCGCCTAGCTGGCGAGGGGACTTGGGCGTTGTAGAATTGTTCTTGGGCATTCCTTTTGGGCTGGAGATAAAGGAGCAGGCTCGTTGAGCCTACCCCGGGGTTATCCCCCCTGACAACATACCTGCAGCTACCAAGGAGAAAGGCCACACTTCCAGTGCCTTTGCTGCAAAGGAAGATGAAGATGCACCCATTATCATGAAGCTCATACCTCATTTGCCACTTCATAATGCTACTCACCCAGCGGGTGAGGACATGAAGAAGAGGAGAGATGCTGAGCTGAGGAAATGAAGAGAAATTGATCCATATGCTTTCAGAGAAGGACTGCTGTTGATCCTAGATTCCACACTAAGTAACAACAAGATTTTTATGACAATGTATTGTTTGACAAAAGTCCAGCTGTTGGTGACATAAGATATGTTGACCGGGCTTACATCAAAGCTAATGAAGATTTATTTCCCCATGTGCGAGAAAATTTCAGTTCAGTGGATATTGAAGAATTCGTTGGGAGAGAGATGACCCCATGGAATGATGAACTGACCATGCAGTTCTATTCAACTGTTCATTTCTATGGTGATGTCTCTATTGTCTAGATGACTGATAGTCACATGTATTAAGCCACAATTGATGAGTGGGACACTATCATTGGTGCCCCACTACAGTAATAAGATGATTTGGATGACTACTCTGAGATGAAGATGAATCACAACTCCATTGCTAATATGTATAAGCCAATTCCTCACTAGTTTGTTGCCACACACAAGCTTGGCTCTGTCTATTTCTTGCAAGCAGGAATACCCACTACCAATACCATTATGAGACACAACTGGATGCCTAAGTCAGGTGATGATAAGATGATTAGAGACTACTCCATTAACATGCTGCACCATCTAGACACTCACACTCGCTTTAAGGTGACGGGTTTGATAGTAGACACTATCAGGAGGATTACTGCAGATCAAAATAGATCTTATGGATAAGCCCCTTACATTGAGATGCTTATCAATACCAAACTTGGGACGCATGCATATCTGCTTGACTGTCCCTATTTGCCCCTTCAGCCTGAATTTGAAGATAATTTGGTTGTGATGGATAACCATGATCCCAGGTCAGCCGCAACTAGAGAGGCAGCAGAAGCAGAGGCTGCTAGGAATGTGCCACCATCCGTTCCAGACCTTAGAACTCAAGCTGAGAAAATGACATTTCTAGTGAAATCTATCCAGGGTATGGAGAAGAACGTCTCGGAGATTCTGCTAAACCAAAGGAGCTTAGAGAGGATCGTGGAAACCAAATTCCTTTATATTGGACGTCAAAGTGACAAAGATATCTACTAGTGTTGATCATCTTAAGCATGAAGTTGATGGTGTGAGGACACCCAGTTCAACTATTGATGATGAAGAGTCGCCTCCTCGCACTACCACTTGGTTCAGTACCAAGCCCTGGTCAGCAGTTGTGCCAGTTTCGGAAGCAAGACCAACTTCATCAGCTCAGGCATCTGCACCTTCTGCTTCAGCCCCAGCTCCAACACCTCCAGTATCGACACCTCCAGCTCCAGGACATTATGTCGAAGACTTCACCAACGCTCTTCTATATACTCCATCGTCGATAGCCGCAGGAGATAGAGCATAGAGAGACGATTAGCTCTATACCTTTTTGAAATTTTTGGTAACTTGTTGCCAAAGGGAGAGAAATGTATAGACCATAGGGCTTCGAGAGAGAGAGAGCTTTTGAATTTATTTGCTCTTATTTGGTTTTTACAAACTTTGTCTTGTTGGATGACTTTATCCAGTTACGCGTGTTTGATCATACGCTTTGCTTTGTTGATGCTACTACATTATTATCTTTGAGCTATTCATATGATGATCATCCACTTATCCTTTTGGTGGCATGTGAATTACTATTCATTCATATCATGTATGTACACCACCAAGATCTATGTGACATGGAAGAGTGACCCATGATCTAATTGATTGCGCATTTGCATTCAAATGCAAATTACAAATAATGCACAAATTTAGGAGGAGATTCAAAAGTTGCTGCCTTTTGTGCAAGTCGGTATCACCGAGTTTATGACTTTGGTGTCACCAAATTGGTTACTTTAGGTGTAACAGTTGGATTTTGGGTGCTGCCTATATATACCCCTCCACCAACCTCTCTTTCATGGAGGAACCACTCAGAACACACACTTCATTGCCAGAACCATTTTCGTGAGAGAGAGACACCTACTCATGTGTTGAGATGAAGATATTCCAATCCATCCATTTGGAACTTGATTCTAGCCTCCCCAAGTTGCTTTCGACCAAATAAATCTCTCCTACCCATGCCTATTTTGTGAGAGAGTGATCGAGTGTTGAGGAGACTATCTTTAGAAGCACAAGCGCAAGGAGTTCATTGTTCTACCACATTTATTACCTTTTGCAGGGTGGTGCCTCCTAGATTGGTTAGGTATTTCTTGGGAGCCTCCTACTTCGTGTTGTGGAGTTGAACCGAGATGTTTGTAAGGGCAAGGAGATCCCCTACTTCGTGAAGATCTACCATGAGTGAGGCTGGTCCTTCGTGGAAAAAAGTCGTGGTGGAATAGACAAGGCCGCTTCTTCATGTACCCCTTGTGGGTGGAGCCCTTCGTGGACTCTCGCAACCGTTACCCGGTGTGGGTTGAAGTCTCCACTAATATGGACGTACGATAGCGCCACCTATCAGAACCATGCCAAAAATTGCCGTGTCAACCTCTTGTGTTTGATCTGCCTACCTTACTCCCTTTACTTTACACTTGCATGTTTACATTCCGCTGCTATACTCTTAGATGTGCATGTGTAGGGTGTACTTGACTTGCCATAATTGCTAAAACTTGCCCACAACTAAAATTGGGAAAAGGCTAAGTTTCTATTGGTTAAGTAGTCTGATCACCCCACTCTAGGCATATTTTTGATCCTACATGAGGACTCATTGAGGAGAGGTGTAACGTGGAGTTTGATGAGAATAATGGCCCCCAAGTGGAGCAAAGTGGTCCTTGTGATGTAGATGATGAAATTCCTCCGCAAGCCATAAGAAGAATAGGTGTGGGACACTTCTTGTCCGTTGAGGAACCCCTTGTGGCTGAAGGAGAAGGACAATGTTCCACTCATGTGGAACCATCACCAACGCAAGACCCACACGCTTTCGAAGAACAAGCTGCAGGCCCTCAACCCTGTGATCTTGATCAAGGAGAAGATCAACTTCATGATGGTACTGCACCAAGTGATGTCCTTGATCCACCTCACCCCTCTAAGGATGCTCAAGATCAAGAGCAAGGTCAAGATCAAGATCAGGTTCAAGATCAAGAGCAAGATCAAGAACAAAACCAAGGTCAAGATCAAGGGAAAAATCGCAAAGGAAATAAAAGTCTCAAACACGCTCCTGAGCTTACCCCTAAGAATATTCAAGAAAAACGTGCTGCCAAGAATGCCAAAAATCTCATAAAGAATTCTCATATACTGGAAAATGTCCACGACAGCTTAAAGAGAGGGGTAACCACTCATCGTCAATTAGTAAACTTTAGTGCACATCATGCGTTTGTTTCTTGCATTGAACCCCTAAAGGTAAAAGAGGCGTTCGAAGACATGGATTTGGTTGAAGCCATGCATGAAGAACACAACAACTTGGAGCACAACAAAGTGTGGCAATTGGTCCCAAGATCAAAGGAGAACCACAAATTCATTGGGACAAAGTGGATCTTTAAGAACAAGCAAGATGCGAACAGTGTCGTCACTCATAACAAGGCAAGATTGGTAGCACAAGGCTACTCCCAAGTCTATTCTGAAATCTTTGCTCCTGTTGCTCGCCTTGAATCTATTCACATGTTGCTTGCATTTTCTTGTCATCATAACTTCAAATTATACCAAATGGATGTGAAGAGTGCATTTCTTAATGGTCCCCTTAAGGAGTTGGTTTATGTTAAGGAACCCCCGTGGTTCGAGGATCCCAAGTTCCCTAATCATGTTTATGTTCTCGATACGACACTCTCTGGCCTTAAACAAGCCCCACGTGCGTGTTATGAGCACCTTACCAAGATGTTACATGACCGTAGATTTGAAGTTGGGAAAATTGACCCTACTCTTTTTACTAAGAAGGTCAAGGGGAGTTTGTTCATATGCCAACTATGTGTTGATGATATTATCTTTGATTCTCCTAAGAAAGCTTTTAATTAATAATTCACCGCACAAATGACTAAAGAGCTTGAGATGTCTATGATGGGAGAGTTGAAGTTTTTCCTTGTATTCGAAGTCAAGCAACGAAGTGAAGGAACCTTCATCAATCAAGCAAAATATACTCAAGACATGCTCAAAAGGTTCAAGATGGATGATCTCAAACCGGCCAAGGCCAACACTTCCATGCTTCTCAAGTGCCATCTTGACCTCAATCCCAATGGTAAAGCTGTGGATCAAAAGGTATATTGCTTCTATGATCATCTCTCTGCTTTACCTTTGTGCATCTAGACCGGATATTATGTTGAGTGTGGGAATTTGTGCACGATTTCAATCCGCACCTAAGGAAAGCCACTATGTGGTGGTCAAGCGAACCTTTCAATATTTGGCTCATACCCCAAACTTTGGCTTATGGTATCCCAAAGGTGCTTCATTTGATCTCATAGGATATTCGGACTCGTATTGGGAGGGAAACCGTGTGGAGAGGAAGTCAACTTCCAGAGGCTGCCAATTCCTTGGCCACTCTTTGATTAGTTGATCTTCCAAGAAACGAAATTGTGTTTCTCTCTTGTCCATCGAGGCTAAATATGTAGTTGCTGCAAGTTTATGCACGCAGTTGCTTTGATGAGGCAAACTTTAAAGGATTACGGTGTCACATGTGAGAATGTGCCTATTTATTGTGATAATATAAGTGCTAAATCAATCTCAAATAACCCGATTCTACATTGCAAGACGAAGCACATCAGTATTTGTCACCACTTCATCCGGGATCACATCAAGTGTGGGGAGATTGATCTCATTTACCTCAACACTAATGATCAGCTTGCACATATTCTCACGAATCCTTTGAATCAAGCAAGATTTTGCGAGTTAAGGCATGAGCTAAATATCATTGATTTGAGCAATGTGGATTGAGATTAGGCACATCCCACCACTCTCATCATTCTATTCTGTTTAGATCTAGGCATGCATTTAGGGGGAGTGTTGTTCTCTCAATGAACTCTCCCTACCCTATTATGCATAAATCGATCAAGTCTTTCACATTAGTCACTAATGGTGATACTTGTGCTTCAAAGAGGAGTTTTGGTCATGAGCCCAAGGTTAAATCTTCGTGGTGGCATACCAACTAACTCAAACATAGGTGGCCTCGGCCACCGCCGATCTTCCATGCAAGTTCTTTTCGTTAATTGCATGAACGGTCACTCCACAATGCATTCTACTTCTTGTTTTGCACTCTTTTAAGGTGGAGTACCTTCTTGATTTTGTGCCTTTCTTCTCTCCATTGCATAGTCAAATAGGCCCCCATTTTTTTGCGGCTTGTGTGGATGTTGCCTGGGTCATGGGCGGTACTACTCCTCCCAGGCTGGTACTACCGCTCCAGCGGTACTACCGTGCTGGTCGGCGGTACTACCGCCTCGAGGAGTTCGTGGGGAGTTAAGATTGGGGTAGGGGGAGTTCTAACTCCCCCATACATATTCCCTCCCACTCCCCACGCCTCTCTCTCTGTGTGGCGACCAAGAACATCATTGGAGGCGGCTCTAGATCTCTCTATCCGTGCTGCCCTACACTTTTTTGTCCGGTGGGATCTCTCCCCCATCTTCCTCGTACCATAGAACCCGGTACTGCCCTTGATCCCCGTCTCTCTCATGGTATTTTGTTAAATCTTGATCTAGGGAAATGCGCGTGGATTCCCTGTTTAGATTGTATTTCCATGGCACGCGTAGGATGTGTAGATCATTTCTTGTTGCAATAGTTTCGGTACTTGCATTGGAGATTTGTGATGGGGAACGTTGCATGGGAAACAAAAAATTTCCTACGCACATGCAATACCTATCCATCGTGATGATCATCTATGAGAGGGGAGAGTGAATCTACATACCCTTGTAGATCGCTAAGCGGAAGCGTATATAACGCGGTTGATGTAGTGGAACATCTTTGCGATCGAAGTCACAGCCCGTCCCGCAATCTCATCACGATCCGTTCCACAATCCCATCCCAATCCATCCCGATCTAGTGCCGAACAGACGACACCTCCATGTTCAGCACACGTACAAATCGATGACAATCCCCGCCTTCTTGATCCAGCAAGAGGGGCGGAGAGGTAGATGAGTTCTCCAGCACGACGGCATGGTGGTGGTGGTGGTGGTGGATCTATTCCAGCAGGGCTTCGCCTAAGAGCTGCTGAAAACCGATCTAGAGGAAGAACTACGATCTAGAGGAGAGGGTAGCATGTGACTGAAAATTCTATACAAAACCCCTCAAAACCTCTAGTATATATAGGAGGAACGAGGGAGGTGGCTTGTCCACCAAGGGAAGCCTCCCTTGGTTCGGCCGAAGCAAGGAGGGAAGAGTCCTCCCTTGGAGGAGGACTCCTTTCCTACTTGTCCAGCTCTTTTGGATTTTCCATATTTTTCCTCATGGGCCTTCTTTGGTTGATTGGCCAGCCCACCAGGGGCTGTTGCACCACGCCAAAGTCCACGTGGCCCTCTCAGGGAGTGGTGGGCCCACTAGGTGGACCCCCGGAACACATTCGTCACTCCCGGCACACTGTCGGTAATGCCCGAAACCTTTCCGGAATACAAATACCAACTTCCTATATATCAATCTTCATTTTCGGACCATTCCGGAACTCCTCTTGACGTCCTGGATGTCATCCGGGACTCCGAACAATCTTCGGTCACCAACACCTATAACTCAATTGTACCAAAATGTCACCACACCTTAAGTGTGCAGACCCTGCGGGTTCGAGAACTATGTAGACATGAGCTGAGACACTCCCTGTTCAATAACCAATAGAGGGACCTGGATGTCCATATTAGCTCCTACATATTCTACAAAGATCTCTATCGGTTGAACCTCTATGTCAAGGATTCAGATAATCCTGTATGCAGTTCCCTTTGTCCTTTGGTATGTTAGTTGCCCGAGATTCGATCGTCCGTTTCTTTATACCTAGTTCAATCTCGTTACCGGCAAGTCTCTTTACTCGTTCCGTAATATAAGATCCCGTGAATAACTTCTTAGTCACATTGCTTACAAGGCTTATTGTGATGTTGCATTACTGAGTGGGCCCCGAGATACCTCTCCGTTACACCGAGTGACAAATCCCAGTCTTGATCCATGCCAACCCAACAGACACCTTTGGAGATACCTGTAGAGCACCTTTATAGTCACCCAGTTACATTGCGACGTTTGATAACACACAAGGTATTCCTCCGGTGTCCGGGAGTTGCACGATGTCATGGTCATAGGAACAGATACATTGACATGCAGAAAACAGTAGCAATAAACTAACACGATCATATGCTATGTTCATAGGTTGGGTCTTGTCCATCACATCATTCTCCTAATTATGTGACCCCATTAGCAAGTGACAACACTTGTCTATGGCTAGGAAACCTTGACCATCTTTGATCAACGAGCTATTCAACTAGAGGCTCACTAGGGACAGTGTTTTGTCTATGTATCCACACATGTATTTGAGTTTCCAATCAATACAATTATAGCATGGATAATAAATGATTATCATGAACAAACAAATATAATAATAACTAATTTATTATTGCCTCTAGGACATATTTTCAACAATTTGTGGGTTAGAGAGATCCGACACTGCCGCCTCTATTGCGAGCAGTTTTCTCCTCTCGTACGATACTACCGCGCGTGCATGACTGGTACTACTGCTTCTGTAGAAGTATCACTCCTGCATAGCGGCACTACTGCTTCGGAAGAATTACCCCTCCCGTGCAACGGTACTACCTCCATTGCACCTATACTCACTTTGTTTTGTGCATCTGCCCATCTTTGCTTTGGTTCCCTATTTGACTATTGCAGTCTGTTTACACATGGTTTCTTGCCATTCATCTTGTGAGTTCCAGGTGATGGCTCTAGTCCTATGAGTCATCGCATGAACCCTAAGCGTGGCTCCAAGCTCCCACATGCATCTGAGTAAGTAGCCGCTAGTTCTAGTGCTCAGCCACAAAATCAGCCTATAAGGAGGACATTCAACAAGAAGAAGGCCCCCAAAGAGCCCCAAGATTTGCCCCAAGATGAGTTTGCTGTGCTCCGCAAGACGTCTCTCATTTTTTCCAAGATCATCAAGACAAGAACCAATCTCTTTGTGGATGTTAAGAGCATTGATATGGGGCACATGACCTCTAATCCCCATACTGCTTATTTTGCTGAAGCTTATGCTCTCTGCGTGAAGTGGGATCTTGGTCCTATCAACGGCTTCAATAAGGACTTTGGAAGAGAGATCGTGGTTCAATTCTATGCCACAGTTTACTTCCATCAAGATGATGAAAGGTGCATGACGTGGATGACCGGTGTGCGTGTGCTACACTCTAATTGGAAGACGTTTATGAACTTTCTGGGCTTTGCTGACAGGGGTGTGAATGTGCCTATTGACCCGATGTCTCACACTGAGGGTATTCCTTCTATTCACAAGTCCAAGCTCCTTCATCACACAATG
The DNA here is from genome assembly GCF_904849725.1 of Hordeum vulgare subsp. vulgare. Taxonomy (NCBI): domain Eukaryota; kingdom Viridiplantae; phylum Streptophyta; class Magnoliopsida; order Poales; family Poaceae; genus Hordeum; species Hordeum vulgare. The sequence goes on from NC_058519.1 coordinate 398,662,868, forward strand.
ATGGTGAATATTGCAAGGGGTGATGGTACTGAGCTCATTCCTTTTCTGTACATCATTCACATGATCTTTCGCAACACACTGTTTCCTCGCGTTGGAAACAAGGACCAGGTGCACTCCTATCTTGTCAACCTCCTTATTTTCTCCATGAAGGAGCGAGTCCGCCAGTCCGCCTTGGATGTTTCCCACATTATGTTGATGGAGTTTAGGTCTGCTGTGTTTGACAAGAAGAAGGTACCCATCTATGATCTGTATCTGTTCAAGCTGATTGAGGACACGTGGAATCCTACCTTTCCTTCTGAGCTGTTGGTGACTGATCACATGGTCACTCATGGTGTACTCAAGCTCCATGTGAAGGACAATTTGGGGATTCCACCTGCTGTTCTGGAGATTGCTTCTACCGACTCAGTTGACGAGCCTAAGCCTGATTATGAGTTTATTTCGAGATCCGAGAGTGAACCTTCTTGGGCCTCCAAGCTCAGGAAGAAGATGAAGGCTCTTTTCTCCTTCCAGGCGAAGGGTCAGTACAAGGCACATGTTGATGCCAAGAAAGCGTGCAGTCATGAGAAGATGATCATGCGGAAGATTGACCTTGATGTCCACAACGGTTCAGAGGACAAGATCGCCGATGAGGAGGAGTGGATAAAGGCCAACTTCTAGTGGACGGAGTCTGAGGAGGAGGTGTTTGCTTAGGAGGTATTTGCTGCTTCACATGAGTCTGAGGGAGATGATGACAAGGACTACTGAGCTTCTCCTGTCTCCTCTTTTTGGTGTCTTAATGCCAAAGGGGGAGAAAGTATCTTAGTTTAAGATGGACTTGCCTTGCTAAGTCATGAGTGTGTTTATTTGCATTCATTTTCTCTATCTTATGAACTCGTTTATTGCTTGGTTTGGTTTGAGTTTGTCCAAGACTTGTGTGAACTTATGTATGGTGTAAGACATAGGCTACCCCATCTATCTTGTTATGTCTTTAGCTTTATAAGCTTGCTTAACTGTTTTACTATATTCTGTCTACGAAAGTATATAGACTTGTGTATAAAATATGGGGGGAGTATTGATCCTAGTGTGTGCTCTTTGAATTCCAAAATTATATTAAAACAAATCACACATCTAGGGGGGTCTATATTTTGTAGGTGTTGGGAATGTCTAAGACTTCTTAGTTTATACTTTTTGGCAAATCCTATATTGTCATCAACCCACCAAAAAGGAGAGATTGTAAGAGCACAATTTCTCCTAAGTGATTTTGGTGGTTGATGACAATACCCTTTGCGGACTAATCGTGTGTGATATGCTTTCAGAGAATTATCACGTGGCACGAGACAGTTATATTCCCCTTAGTGAGTGAAAGTGAAGACGGTGCTTAGCTATTGATTTAGGGTTGGTGGACTCGAGTCATAGATAATCCCGTACTATCAAGAGGGGATCCGCATTTGGAAAGGTTGGGTGGAACAATATCTCTCATTCTTGCACCCTATCCATTTCCCGGAGCAAAGGAGTTGCCCTAAAATAGTGCCCAGAAAATTGCACGAGCGGTAGTACCGCTCCAGCGGTAGTGCCGCCCACCAGTGCGGGGCTCTCTATCGCTTATTTTATTTCTCTGGTGTATGGCGACATTTTTCTCTATTTGGGCGGAAGTACCGCCCAGGGGGAGCGGTAGCACCCCTCTAGCAGTACTTCCACGCCCTTCTGCCGTGCCCACTTCCGCTTAGAAAAATCCTCTGGTGTCTTACCTCTCCTTAGCTTAGCTAACCGGAAGTACCACTCCTACAAGATGGTAGTACCGCCCTAGTGGTAGTACCACCCAGGTGCACAGTACTACCGCTTAGCTGGGTCAGTAGGGGCTGGTAACGAACAGATTTCCCCCAGTATAAATAGGGATCTTCTTCCCCGAGGAGATCTCACCTTTTCCCTCTTCAACTCCATTGTTACTCCAAAAGCTCAAACTTGCCCGATCTCCCTCCCTATCCATCAATTCTTATTGATTCTCTAAGGTTTGGAGGATAAGGCCTTCCCTAACACTTCCACCAAGAGAAAAGTTGTTCCCCCCATTAATCCCTCGCGGATCTTATTACGCTTGGGTGTTTGAGCACCCTAGATAGAATAGGTCACCTCAATGCAATATTCCATTGTGGTGAAGCTTCGTTGTCTCATTGGGAGCCTCCAATTAAGTTTTGGAGATCGCCCCAACCTTGTTTGTAAAGGTTCGGTCGCCGCCTTTAAGTGCATCAATTAGTGGAACTATGGCACCTCCCATCGTGTGATTGCGTGAGGAGAATACAGTGGCCTTAGTGGCATCTTGGGGAGTGTCGCGCCTCCACACCGCTCCAACAAAGACGTACTTCCCCTCAAAAGGTAAGAACTTCAGAAACACATCCTTGTCTTCGTCGGTTCCACTTGTGGTTATTTCTTACCTTTACTTGTATTTACTTCTTCCTCACTATTGTTGTTGTTAGCATCATATATGTTGCTCACTTAGTTGCATATCTAGACAACCTATTAGCTGATTAACATAATTTGTTAAAAGAAAAGATTAAATTTGTGAGTTGCCTATTCACCCCCGTCTAGTCAACCATATTGATCCTTTCAACAAGACTATGTAAGCAGCACCTGCACACAAATAGCAAATCATCACAACCCAATGCGTGGAGGGGTTGTCAATCCCTCGTGGGTAAAGTAAGGATATGTCGATAGATGCAAATAAGAGTGCTGGCAAGTAAAACCCAACAAGGTATTTTTGGGTTTTTTGATGATATAGATCTGAAAATAAAAGAGCAAATAAAATAGAAACGCAAATAGCAAATTAGAGGCTGCAAATAGATGATGTGAAGTAGACCCGGGGGTCATATGTTTCACTAGTGGCTTCTCTCGAGAAAATAGCAAACAGTGGGTAGACAAATTACTGTTGGGCAATTGATAGAAGATCAAATAATTATGATGATATTGAAGACAATGATCATGTATATAGGCATCATGTCCAAGACAACTAGACCGACTTCTGTCTGGATCTACTTCTATTGCAACACACATCGACCTCTATCTAGCATGCATCTAGTGTATTGAGTTCATGGAGAAACAGTGTAATTCCTTAAGTACGATGACATGGTGTAGACAAGATTTATTCATGTAGGAATAGGCCCCATTGTTTTATTCTTGATAGCAACGATACATGCGAGTCATGTCTGTATCTGTCACTGAGATTGAGTACCGCAAGATCGAACCCATCACAAAGCAGCTCTTCCCGTTGCAAGATAAAAGATCAAGTTGGCCATACAAAAACCAAATATCGGAGAAGAAATACGAGGCTATAATAATCAAGCATGAATACATTTTCATAGATCTGATCATAAACTCACAATTCATCGCATCCCAACAAACACACCGCAAAAGACATAGTTACATCATATGTATCACCAAGAGACCGTTGTATTGAGAAACAAAACAAGAGAGAAAGCCATCTAGCTACTGCCTGCGGACCCGTAGGTCTGATATAAATTACTCACACATCATCAGAGGAGTACCAATGAGGATGGTCAACCCCTCCATGATTGTTTCCTCTCCAGAACATGCTCTAGATTGGATTTCGTGGCTCTGGAACTTGCAGCGGCTGAAATGATTTTTCGTTCACTCCCCTAGGGTTTTCTGAATATTGGGGTATTTATAGAGCTCGAAGGTAGTGGAGGAGTTGTCCGAGGGCCCCACTAGATACTAGGCCGTGCCAGGGTCCCTCAGGTGTGCCCTAGTGCCCAGTGCCCCCTCGGCCTCGTGTGCTGCTCATTATTGGCTCCCAAGTTTCTTTCTGGTCCAAAAAAAAATCTTCATATAGTTTCATGGCATTTGAACTTCATCTGATATGGATTTTTGGGAAGGAAAAAAACAACAACTGGAACTAGGCAATGTATCAATAGGCTAGTCCCAAAAAATGATATAAAGTTTCTATAAAATGATCATAAAACATCCAAGAATGATAATATAACAACATGGAACAATAAAAAATTATAGATACATTTGAGATGTATCAATGCACCCTTGAGTTTTATTGTTAAATTTTTAGCATACAATGTAAGTGTTATTTGAATTTATAAAGCTAGCCATGAAGGCCTTCTCATAAAAAAGGTTTCCTAATCATAGACATGAGTTGTCATTCAATAACGGCATCACATCATTAGGAGAATGATGTGTTGTAGACACACAACCGTAAGCTTAGCATTTGATCATGTCACTTAGTTTAATTGCTATAGCCTTCTTAACATAAAGTATCCATTCCTTATACCATGAGACCATTTCACTCCCTAATATCAAAAAACACTTTGTGGGTATCAAACATCACTTCTTAACTAGGTAATCATAAAGGTGTTGTTTAGGTATCTCAGAAAGTATTTGTTGGGTTTCATGGATCGAGACTAAGATTTGTCACTCCATGTGACGAAGTCTCTGAGCCCTCTCGATGATAGAACATCCTAAGTAGCTTGCAAGCATGTGACTAATGTGTTTACTCACGGGGATATTATATTATGGAACGAGTAAATAGACTTGTCGGTAACAAGATTAAACTATGTATGGTGATATCGACGATCGAATCTCGGGCAAGTAACATATCATCAAACAAAGGGAATTGTATATGGGATTATGTGAATCCTCGACATTGTGGTTCAAACCAATAAAGATCTTTGTTCAATATGTGGATGTCATTACGGGCATCCAAGTCCCATTATTGGTTATTGATTGGAGAGGTATCTCGATCATGTTTGCATGTTCTCGAACCCGTAGGGTCACACACTTAACGTTCGGTAATGCTATGGTAGTGATGGGATATTTATAATGGTGAGACCGAATATTGTTCGGGGTCTCACATGAGAGCAGGAACATCACGAGGAGCTCCAGAATGGTCTAGAGGTAAATATTTATATATGGGAAGTCATTTTTAGGGTTCTGAAAAAGTTCAAGAATTTACCGGTATTGTACCGGGGAGTTCTAGATGGTTCAGGGTGATCCTATAGTGGGTCCCACCTATCCTGGAGGCCTGCATGGTCTGAGGGCCTGGGTGGCGTCCTAGCCTACATGGGTCAGGTGCACCACCCCCAAGGTCCCACGCGGATGGAGGGGGGAAACCCTAAGGCCTTGTTTGACACTAGTGTATTTTAGGGAATTGCTGGGAGCGCCCCTTACCTTGGAGGGCAAGGCTCCCCTAGGCCGTCGTCCCTCTCCTTGGAGGAGGGGCTAGGGTTGGTCGGCCCTCCCCACACCCATATATATAGAAGGGATGGGCGAGGAGGAAACCCACCCCTTTGCCTAGTCGTTCGCTTCCCTCTTTCCCTCCATCTCCTCTTTCGTTTACGCTTGGCGAAACTCTCCTAGAATTCCGCCATCACCACGCCATCGTGTTGGCCGAAATCACATATACCTCTCCTCTTGCTTGCTGGATCAAGGAGGAAGAAATGTCACCAAGTCGTACGTGTGCATAACTTGGAGGTGTTGTTCGTGCGACTCTTGATCGTATTGGATCATGAAGAGTACGACTACATCAACCACGTTCGTTGAACATTTCCACTTTCGGTCTATAAAGGTATGTAGACATTCTCCCTCTCATTTATATGCACCTCCTATATTGGATCTTGGGTGAATATGTATGATTTTTTCCATACAATGTTCCCCGTCAGTGGTATTAGAGCTATGTCTTGTCGTAGATCTGTATGCATGAGTAGAACACAAATTTGTTGTTGGCGCTGATGTTCAGATTTCTTACCTCCCTTGTTATTTTGGATTTGGTGATATTGTGGGATGAAGCAGCTAGGACCAACTTTACTTGTCCTCGCATAAGAGGCAGGTTTCCACGACTGACATGCAACTTATATTACATAAGTGGCGGGCAAGTGTTTGTCTCTCCCACTTTAATTCAATCTGATTTGACAACGACGATCCTTGTAGAAGTTTAAAATGCAACTTGTATATCACTCTCGTGGCTTTGCATAGGTAAGGACGGTTCTTATATGTTGACCCAAGAAGCCACGCACAACATGCAACAACAAATTAGAGGACGTCTAACTTGTTTTTGCAGGGCATGTTATGTAATGTGGTATGGCACATATGTGATTTGATATATGTGATGTATGATATGATCATGCTTTGTAATAGCTCACGACTTGCATGTCAATGAGTATAGAAACTTGAAGGAGCCATAGGGTTGTCTTCATATTATTGTATGGCATGCGTGTCAAGCATTAAACATCATTTAATTACTTTACTTTATTGCTATCAACACTTCAAAAAATACACTTCTCTGCCATTATGGTGTTGGAAATATGCCCTAGAGGCAATAATAAAATTGTTATTATTATATTTCCTTGTTTATGATAATCGTTTATTATCCATGCTAGAGTTGTATTGATTGGAAACTCAGTGGATACATAGACAACACACTGTCCCTAGTGAGCCTCTAAAGGACTAGCTCGTTGATCAAACATGGTCAAGGTTTCCTGGCCATAGACATGAGTTGTCATTTGATAACGGGATAACATCATTAGGAGGACCCCGTTTGGAATTTAGAAAAAAAAGAGCATGTAAAAAACCATATTGTTGAGCACATCGTTGACAAGTACAAGCCTCCTTATTTCATAGAGAAACTTGCCCCTCCAAGTAGAGTTTTCTCTAACTCGTAAACACATTATTTTTATGAGCATTTGAGAAACTAATACCAAATGATTTGGAGATGATAGCCCCCTTGGGATTTACCAAAGCAAAAAAATTCATTTTTATGGAATTTTATTTTAACACTCGACAATTGCTCAAACACCGATAAAACTAGTCTGAAGTTCTTACCTTCTTTAAGACCATGCTTTACAAAAATAATCGTATCATCTTCATACTGACGAATGGACAATCCTTCGTCCACTAGTTGTGGAGCCACCCAACAAAGTTTCCTAGAATTCTTTCCTCACTTTGTGATGTTCACTAGCATATCAACTCACACTGTTAAATAACATTGGGGACATCGAGTCTCGTTGTTGTAGTAACTTTTTGGTTGAAGTAATGAGCAGTATCATCATTGATTTTTATGTCCACACTACCTTCAGTCACGAAACTATGGAATCATGTGCGCCATTGTTTAGACAAGCTCTTCATTACTAGAGTCTGTTGGAGAAAAGATCATTTGCGAATGTCATACCCTTATTGAAGTCCACCTTAAATACCACTTGAAAGGACTTGGATGTTGCCTAGAAGATGGGGAGGGGGAGGGGTGAATATGGGCTTTAAAACAATTACCGTTTGGGCTTGAACAAATGCAAAATAAAACTAGCGTTTAATTTGTCAACCACAAAACCTAAATATACTAGTCTCAACTATGTGCAGCAACAACTTATGCTAAGAAAGATACATAACATGAATCAATATGGCTATCACAAACTAAAGTGCACAAGTAAGGGCTTGGGTAAAAGGTAACCAAGGCATGCATAGATGACGATGTATCGACAAGTTCACACCCTTGCAGATTCTAATTTCCATTTGAACGGTGTGTAGGCACAATGCTTCGCAAAATGCTAGTAGGGACACCATATTCTCCTCAAGCCCTCGGATAATGCAAGATATGTGATTCCACTAAGGGGGTGTTTGGTTCAGGAACGAAGTGGAATGTCATGGTTCCATTCCACCGGAATGGGTTGGTTCCGTTCCTGTGTTTAGTTAGGATAATTAGATGGAATGAAATGGTGACCTTTCAGTGTTTTGTTAGGGGAATGGAACCGAATTAATTTGATTAAACTTACCCAAAAATAGCTTAGATAATTTATAAATATAGTCACTATAAATAAGAAATAGTTGACCCTGGTTAGCTTGAGGTAGTGTAGGAGTATCACAATGTAATGACACAACATTATTTGTTGCATCTAGAAATAATTGGCATTACCATGCACACTTCATAGTCCAGACTCCTGCATGCACCAACAAGTCAGTTTTCAGGCTTGACATTACCACACCCGCATCCAGAAAGCACCAACAGTTCAGACTTCAGAGTTCAAACGTTGGTATGGATCTGCATGGCTCAATCCCATAGAGGCGGCGTACTTGTGGTCTAGTCGAGGAGACCTGCGACAAGGAGGTCGACGGTGCTGCACGTCCTTGCCTTCACCAAGCACAGATGGAACATGTCCTCCAACAGATGGTGCTACCCGCGCTGGCCGCCCTTGACCGCCTCCGAGGCTGCCGCCGATCTACAACGACACCTTGGATTGGGAGCGATGTCCTCCAGCAGCCGGTGCCACCCGTGCTAGCCACCCTTTTCTGCCTCTCCGGTTGCCATAGGTCTCCAACAATGCCTCAGATCGAAAAGGGGAGAGAGATGAGGGGTGGCAGTGCTGAATGCGAGTCCGGGAAGGGTGGGTGAGAGTGAGCGCTGCGAGCCATCCTGTAAAATCCTGGAGCTAACGCTCCAGAAGATTCCCCTTTTATCCCGTTGTCATCGTGTGAATTATTTGTTTGTTGCATGCATCATGTCATCATGCCATTAAATTTTCTGCACCTCAAATAAATAAATTACATAGATCTCTTGATCTATTTAAATTGAAGGAATTCACATGGTGGTTTCTCTTTGTAACACATCCTCCCGATATTTTAGGGAGCTACTATAAAATATTCCATTAAGTGGAATCAACGAACACACTTGCATAATGAACGTTCATGCCTTTTCCACTCCAAGTTTGGTCTTGAAACTTTGACCATGATTCCTTTTTTAACCTTCCCAAGCTCCACCATAGTTCTCTTCATTTTGGACTCTTCAAAAACCTTGTCCTAATGCAAACCTTTGGAATTAATTTAAATCACGTCTTCATGCAACTTCTATTTTCTTGGGTCAAGCTCATTTTGTGAGTCGTGGTAATCAACCCCCATGCCTAAAAATCTGTCGCTAATGCTCTTCTTTCCTCTCCTTTTTATTCTTTGCTTATTCCTTTTTTTGTTTGGAAAATGGCAGATTCGAGAGAGAGAGGCCCACTACAGCCATGCCAACCATTGTAACAAGGCCCAGTCAACCCCGTGTAACCCTAGAGCCAGGGAGAGAGCTCCCTCACTCGTTTCCATCCGTACTGCCGCCGACCCCTCCCCGACCCCCATCTCGCTCTCCTCTCGATCGCTCCCTCTCGTTCCCTCCAGCGCCGCCACACACAAACACATATCACAGGGGAGGATCTTCTAGCCCCCGATCCCCACGAGAGCACTCTCCTCCTCCATCGAGATCGCCTGTCGTGGCCCTGCTCACCCCTGCATCTCTCTCCCAATGTCAGGAGCGCCTCACTCGACACCCTGGCTCTGGCGACCTGGTCGTCGTCAGTACCGTCTTCTCGCTGTTGCCGCGCCGTCCATCGCCGAATCCAGTGCCCCACCATCGGATCTCCACGTCGCCGTCCAAGGAGCTTCTCCAGCCACACCATGGACGCCCGTCAAAGCTTCTCCGCCAAGCCATGGAGATTGTCGCCTCATGCCTGTTATGTGCAGCTCGCCCCTGCAGGTCCCCTGCGCTCCATCCCCATGCCCACCGGACGAGGCCATTGGCTGTCCTATGCGCCTCCTTCATCCACGCGAGCACGCCGCACCTGAACCACGTCCTCAACCTCATGCACCCGGTAGAAGCTCCGCCCTCCATGATATCATGCAACTCCCGGACACCAGAGGAAGGGACAAGACCCAAACTATGAAAATAGCATATGATCGTGTCAGTTTATTGCTACTGGTTTCTGCATGTTAATTATTTGTTTCCTATGACCATGAGATCATGCAAATCACGGACACCGGAGGAATGCCTTGTGTGTACCAAACATCACAACATAACTGGGTCACTATAAAGGTGCACTATAGGTATCTCCGAGGGTGTCTGTTAGGTTGGCATGAATCGAGACTGGGATTTCTCACTCCATATGACCGAGAGGTATCTATGGGCCCACTTGGTAATACAACATCACAAGAAGCTTGGAAGCAATCTGAATAAGGAGTTAGTCACGAAATCTTGTATTACATAACGAGTAAATAGACTTGCCAGTAACGAGATTGAACTAGGTATAGAGATACCGACGATCGAATCTCGTGCAAGTAACATACCAATGGACAAAGGGAACAATATACATGATTGGTTGAATCTTTGACATCGTGGTTCGACCGATAAAGATCTTTGTAGAATATGTAGGAGCCAATATGGGCATCCAGGTCCCGCTATTGGTTACTGAACGGAGAGTGTCTCGGCCATGTGTGCATAGTTCTCAAACCTGCATGGTGTGCACACTTAAGGTTCGGTGATGATATAGAGATAGTTGAGTTAGGGTGGTGGTGACCGAAGGTTGTTCGGAATCCCGGATGAGATCCGGACGTCATGAGGAGCTCCGGAATGGTCCGAAGGTAAAGATTTATATATAAGAAAGTGGTATTCAGGTCCTAAAATAGTTTCGGGGTTTTCCGGTATTGTACCAGGAGTGCTGAAAGGGTTCTGAGGGTCCACCGGGAGGGGCCCATCCATCCCGGTGGTCCACATGGGCCTGAGAGGTGGAGCACCAGCCCCTGGTGGGCTTGGGCTGCCGACGCCAAGAGGCCCGTGCACCCAAGGGTAGGTGGGAGGAAGTCCCTTGATGGAGGAGGAGTCGTCCCTAGGGTGTCCACCTCCATTGTGGGAGGTGGCTCCTCCCTAGGTCGGCCAAACCCTCTCTCCTTGGAGGAGGGGCCAAGGCTATCCCTAGCTACCCCTTCCTCCTATAAATAGAGAGGGAGAGGGAGGCAGCCAATACGCAATTGCTTGGCGGTGCCCTACCTCTCTCTCTCGTAGTAATTCTCCACCATAGCGATTGCGACAGTGCTTGGCGAAGCCCTTCTGAAATTGCACCACCAGCACCATCATCATGTCGTCGTGCTGCCGGAGTACTCGACCTCTACTTCACCACTGCTCGCTGGATCGAGGAGGTGAAGGTGTCATCGAGCTATACGTGTGCTGAATGCGGAGGTGCCATCCGTTCGGCACTAGTTCCGGATGGATCATGGTGGGATCACGGGACGGATTGTGATGGGATCACGGGACGGATTGCTGATGACGAGATTATGTATATACTTCTCGCACCTTGTTGGTTACCCCAAGTGGAAGTTTGAGATGTAGTCAGCAGCAAGTTTTCCCGTACACGGAGACTGTAAGGTTTATCAAACCAGGAGGACTCCTAGGCTCAACAAGTAGGTGTCTCGTGTCCTGGTTAGCAGAAGACGTGGACCTGCACACACAAAAATAACTTTGCTCCCAACAAGTACACATAGGTTGTCAATCTCTCCGGCCTTGTAGTTTGCATAGGATCAAAACACAAACAGGAATAGTAATAGTGATTACAACGCAGAAGTAAATGAAAGCAGTAAATGATGAAGGTGTAAACAATGATGGTGGTATGGACCGGAGTCACATGTTGTTCACTAGTGATGTCTCTCTCCCAAAAGACGATAAACAACTATGCTTGGGTAAACAAATTACAGTTGGGCAATTGACAAAACTATGAACGCACCGTAATGCTAATTATGCTACTTGATAGTTAGAGGCTCAATAGTAATGGGCAGTATGCCAAGACAAGTAGATCGTTTATTCATCAACATCTACTTACTAATCATCCACATTGAGATATCTATCCAGAACAACTTGTTGGTATTAAGTTGCGAGCCCCACCCAAAGTGTAAACTCAAAGCAACGAACTACTGCATTTACAAACTATGCGTAAGGTAAACAATCCTTGCAACTGTGGTCACAAGCACCGTTGTTTTCTCCCTGGTGGCAACAACACATCCCCTAGTCTCATGTTTCTGTCACTCAAGCTAGACATCGAGGGGCATGAACCCACAGTCATGGATAACGTTCCCTTTTGGAGTTACAGTCTACTACTCGGCCAAAGCAATAAATAGCAACGGAGAACATGCATGAATCACTAAGGAACATAATATAAAAGGATAATCAAATATATAACTCATAACAATCTGAACATAATCTCATAATCCATCGGTTCCCAACAAACCGAGCATAGCAATAGCAAGAGAATTACATTGATGCCTTGATCTTGTAGGGCAGCTCACAAGGACTAACCATTGAAGGACAAGATTGGAGAGAAGACATCACAAAGCTATTGGTCATGGACTCATGGTCCAAGGAGGACTACTCACGGCACGTCCGGGAAGCATCCATGGTGGTGGAGAAGCTCCCAGAGGTCAATCCTCCCTCCGGTAGGGTGCCGGGAAGAGGTCTCCTCATGCTCCGATCTCGGAAGCGCTGCTGCGGCCGAATGATGGAGAAATTCATGATTGTGGATGTGATGGAAGGGTTTTCTCTAGGAGGAGTAAATATAGGCTAAAGGAGGGCACCGGAGGGCGTGGGACCCACCCAGGCGGCTTCTTGGCGCGGCCTAGGGGTGGGCCGCACCCACACATCGCTTGGGCGCCCCTTGGCCCCACTTTGGCCCATCTTCGGTGATCTGGAAGCTTCCGTTACGCTAATGTTTTATATATTTTTCTCGGGATTTTTCGGGCTTCGGAAAATTGGGTAAAACCCCCTGCAAAATAGACATCGACAGACAGAAACTGGTACTGGGTGCACTGAGTTAGTAGCTTAGTCCAAATATGTGTAAAATGATATAAAAGTGTAGCAAAACGTATAACAATGTCACCCAAAAGATCATGGAACAAACAGAAATTATAGATACGTTTGGGATGTATCAGCATCCCCAAGCTTAATTCCTGCTCGTCCTCGAGTAGGTAAATGATAACACAATAATTTCTGTGCTGACATGCTAACACACATATAAGAACTTAAAAGTAAAGCAAGTAAGATATGCAATTCAAGTCAAGACAATAAGAAGCAAGAGTATATATCTAGTATTGAATTTAGCAAAGTAAGAACATAAAGGTGCAAGAGCTCTCGCTGTCCATGACTCGAATGTCTCCAAATGGTGTTTGCGTGCAAGAAGTGGGAGATGGGTTGAGATCATAAAATATTTTTTTAATTGAGAACTCAATCTACTAAACATCACACTTAGTCTCCTTGGAATCTTATTTTGTCTCATCCCACACCACTAGTCAGGCACAAGTCAAAATGATCCTCTCCCTTTCGACTTTGAGCACTCATGCAATGGATGAGCGTAAGCAAGATATGTTGGCACTTAGGATGGCAAATAGAATAATGATGGGTAAGTAAGACAAAAAGGTGTGAAAGGCTCACATCAATGAGGACAACCATAGGCGAGAGAAAGCCAAATGATAGATATGATGTGAGGAGTAGGGATTGCCATGTAATGGATGCACATATGAGCTAAGGTAAGCTCTCCAATGGAACTAATGGGGGTGCATCCAACTTGTTTTCTCATGAAGAAAGAGCTATTTTGAGGAGGCTGATCATTGGAATATGCAAACCAAGCTCTATAGTGTAAGGGTACCCACATAGTTATGCATGAATGATAATCTCGACGTAGTACACATATAGCAATGGAGTACGAGTGTGGATCTTTCAAATGGAATAGTAGTGTTGCCCCCTTCTCTCTTTCTATTTCTTTATTTTTATTTTTTTGTGGCCTCTTTGGCTCTTTCTTTTTATCTCTCATTTGTCATCTTTGGGATCTTTTGTTTTGTCCTCTTTGGGATATTTTCCTCACTTAAGGGCAACACTCTATGTTTTACATGAATAAAAAGAAGATCATCACACTTATAAGAAGTACTCAACATAAAGACAAGTGAAAACTTTCATGATGTATGCAAATGTATGCCTCTGCCAGTGTAGCAAGATATGCAATGATACTAGCGTGTAATGTAGCAATAATTTGGGCATGGCCCAACTATCATGCGGCTCTACGATCAAGCAAGATCATGTATGCCATGAAGATCAAGTCATGAGATGGTGGATGTTGCATGGCAATGTATCTCGGAAAGGCTATGGAAATGCCTTAATAGGTAGGTATGGTGGCTGTTTTGAGGAAAGATATAATGAGGCTTATGATGACAAAGCATATCATGCCAAGGGTTTGGATGCACCGGCGGATTTTGCACCAACTCTCAGTGTGAGAAAGGGCAATGCACGATACCGAAGAGGCTAGCAAAATATGGATGGTGGAAGTGCCAACAATCAAATACTCACATTAGTCCGAAGAACTCATACACTTATTATTCATTTAAGTGTGGTAGTAATCGGTAAACCCATAGGATCCACTGAGTAGGAATGTACCATGATTACCAAGGAGACATATACATTCCTCTGAGTACCTATTTACATGACAACTCTCTACGAGTCATTCCTCAAGGGCCCAGAAACGATCATGACCCTGACCAGTGATCATGATTACCCGAAAATCCTGAAGGACATGATGAAGCACATTCACCTTGAAGGAGATGCAGTCTACAAAGGCTACCCATTCATGGAAAATGGAGTGGAACTTTGGTACGTGGAAGTACACCTCCACCATGTGAAAGGAGGTTGTCCAAAGACTATGGGGCAATACTTTTTCATTTCACGTGTACCACGAGCAACCTTCTTTGATGCTGTTCGTGAAGCTGCCATGGAAGCCATACGTCAGATTGGAGAAATACTTGAAGCAAGACTCCGTCATACCCAGGAATACCTAAGTGAGGTACGTGCGGAGATGATGGAGATGAAGCTCATGACCACCATGATGAAGCAAAAGATGGATGATTTCAAGGAGCACCTCGGAAAGTTCCAGTGGAACTAAACTACCTCCAAGAGAGACAGATGAATAAAGTTGGCAGAAATGTTTGACCATACCGAACAATGTGGATGGCAACATTTGTAATAAATTACTTTTGAGTTAGAATTTTGAAGAAAGCAGGGATGTAATAAAGGATTGATTATGAAATGAATATGATTTATGGAAGAAGCTATGATGGATCAGCAAACGTTTTCTTAGGAGCATACGAAAACCTGAGAGTTGTGAAGATACGATAGATGTTTCGTTCAGCTTGCAGAACCAATGGATTATCCAAACTTCGTTCGTGGACAAGAGAAATTCTGCAACGCTTGTGAGGATGCCCAAGTGTTAGAATGCGAGATTCGCTAAACCTTATACAGAGAAATGATTTGGGTGCAGAATGGGTTGATCACCATGACGACTTACTCTTATCATTTATCTTGCTATTCGGAATGGTAAATCTGAGAGACTTACCCATATAGAGAGACAACGTTCTTTGAAGCTTTTGTTTAAGCCTTAGAATGGTATAATAAAAGCCCATGTACATGGCACTTGTTGTCACGCGTAGGAAATTTTACGATGAGGATGAAACCAAGACCCTTCTCTCTGCAGGATAACCACAAATGGAAGACCACCATGAGAATCATCGATAGGTTAATTAGAGTTGATCACGAGATTGTCAGTTAATAAGACCCAGTAAAGGAAGAAGCTTATATCAACAGAAGGACCCTCGTTTTAATGGAAACGTTATGAATATACCGGAAGACATGAAGACTGTGAGGAGTCAGATGCGAAAAACCCCAGAGGTTTGTTAAAATCTTAAGGGACCAGTAGCACTCATTTTAAGTGTGGTAGCATCCCACTTTGCCGGAAGTTGGATTTGTTAGAAGAGCCCCAAACCCTAACCTTTCTTTCTAGCCTCTTCGAATCTCGAGGACGAGATTCATTTTAAGTGTGGTAGGTTTGTAACATCCCAAATTTTGGAATGTTAAAATAATTATTAGATTGTTTGTTTGTTTGCTTGAGTGATTGAAACTTGTGTGAAATTTGAAACTTTTTGAAACTTTTGAATGAGAGGGAATAAAATGACTTTCCCCATCTCCCATGAATTCAAATTCAATCTTTTAAAAGAAAAGAGAGAAGATGACATGACTTCTTCAACTATAAAGAATTTGAACGGAGTTTGCATTTGAATCCTTTCAAAATATTTGCCCTTGCTTCTATATTTTTCTTCCTCGACAAAATGCCCCGACAAAATTTTTGCACGCAAGGAAGAGCGGAGGAAAACGACCCTCCAAAAACCAGGGCCATTCATTGAAATATTTTGAGCCAAGAAAAAAACCAAAATTTAATTTGAGAAAATAATTGCAAAAAGAAATAATGCTTTTAGGGATTTTTTTGGAAAAACATTTTTTTAAGTTTTTATTTTGGCCGTGGAAAAATGCCCATCATTTAGATTTTATTTTTTGTGATAATTTTAGTATATAGAAACTCTATATTCCGAATTGGTTTGAATTCCCTTTTATCGTTTTAGTTTCCTAGTTTTGAAAAAAGGAAAGAAATCGCGTTTAATAGGAAATAAAGAGCTGGCCCATTAAGGAGTTTCCAAATCTGGCCCGTTTAGTATCTTCTCCTTCCTCTAGTCATTCACGTTACGAGGAACTTCCATGGCAGGAACCAAGAGATCCTCCCCTTCCGGAATTCGCGAATCTCCTTCCCTCCTAGCACCTACTCGCCACCTATAAAGGATCCCCTCGTCCTCCTCGTTCCATTCCCCTAGAGAAACGCCCCGTTCCCATGCTCGTAGCCACGGCGCCACCATCCTCATCTTCCGGTCAAGAACGGAGTACAGTAGGTCTCGTGGCGCTTCCCCATCACCCCTGCCGAGCCTCTCCAGCGCCCCACCCCCTGCCGTGCTACTCCTCCGCCGATTCCCCACCCCTCCGGCGACCTCCCCACCTCGCCGGAGCAGCTACCTCGCCGGAGTTCTTCCTCTGTGTCACCCATGGTGAGAATCACGAAATCCCGTATTGCAGTTTTTTGAGAGAATTGCAATCTTAGAAAATTCATATCTATTAGTCTATACCTCCGTATTAGGTGATTCTTTTTGCGTTGGATCACAAATTTTATGTAGTTTCTGTAGATATAAAATTTGTCTATGTTTGGATTTATAAAAATTGAGTTAGATCAGATTTGAAGTAAAGCTTGTTTTGCTTATTCCGGGAGTTTAAAAATAGCTTTTAATTTGATTCTTTTTGCTGCTGCTTCCCATTGATCATATATTTCAGTAGTTTAAGTTTCATTTTTTTTAAATATTTTGACTTAGGGTTTTAAGCAAAACAGATTCTGTTTTAGCCTTTTTTGTTTTCTTGCTATTTCTTTTGTATTAATTGTTCTTAATTTGTTTTTTCTGTAATTGTGACAAGTTATATTTTGTTTTCTGATATTTACCAGTAACTTTTCAACAACAACAAAATTTTATTTTATTTATTCTTATTTGGTTGCATGGAATCAATTCTAGTTCTATACTAACTTGCGAATTGATTGCATTGCTAGTTTGATTTACTATTTTGAAAATACTTATAAAATAATATTGTTTTGTAAATTTTACTTCTGTTATCTTAGTTATTATATATATTTTTTCTGTTATTTTTTCCATTTTAGTGTTTTATTTTCAGTTAGAACAAAAACTATATAGTGTTTGATGTAGTAGAAGACTCCCTAGTCTTATTTGGAGTTTCCTTCGGATTCCTATTCGCTCTCTCTTTTGTTTTGATTGCTAGAATTGATTGCTAGTATGAGTGGTTATGTGAATGATATGTTTGTTATATAGATTTCATCGGAGAGTGACGAGTAGTCTATCAAGTTATTTCTCAAGAAATTCTTCTTCGTCAACATCACCAGGCAAGTCATTTTGATCATACCATGACCTATGTTTATGCATCGTAGTTCTACCATCCTATGCCCAATTGCATGCTGCTTAGGTACTTGGAAATTTTAGTAAAGGTTGTAGTATCATGTGGTAGGCACACAACAACCCCGATACTTGGCCCCGGGACGACAAATTTCATATTGCTATGCTTGAGTAGACGGGATTTCGGTTGAGTGCATAACACGAGTGATGCAAGGTTGATTAAATAATCAAGACCGGTTAAGACAAGATTTTCAAGACCTCGGACGCAACGCAACTCTGGGTGAAGGATGGTTGATCGGCTCCTTGGAGAACCCACTGGATGACCCGGGATGCTGGAGAGGCCATGACATCCTGCGGAAAGCTTCACCCAGGCTCAAAGAGACAGACGGATATTTTCAAGACCCAAGGCTTACCTGCACAGCCACAAGTCATTATGGGCTCTGGCTTGGTTGGACAATGCGGCGACTCTGGACAGGCGGTGCTAGCAGATGTAGAAGAACGGTAGGAATGGATGGGCACCGACAGGGATTCAGAGGGACCCATTGAACGACCATGTTTTGATCATCCGGTCTTCAAACACCCTGAAGTGCGAGGACATACACGGAGGCGATCAAATCTTGTGGGGAACGTGTGCAAAACTCTGCAGAGTACTCAAACCTAATCGATTAGCCGTGTCCACGGTCATGGACAACTTGAGCCAAAGGAACTGAAGTTATCTGGATTTCTCAACACCATTAAATATATTTGATGAGGGTAATTATTGACAACTCGGGTATGAGAACTGGTTGGCGGAACCATCTCGTTAACAACCAACCTTGTAGTAATATTTTGCTTTTAGCCTCTCTTGATGTAGGAGAAAACTTGCTTTTCGCTAAAAACTTATAGCCCCACCTGCCATATATGCATATAGTATAGATGATTACTTTTCACCCCTCTCTTATGTGACTTGCCGGCATATTCAATATGCTGACCTACACGGCTGCAACGTCTTATGTTGCAGATATTTTTCTTCGATGAGTAAGAGTACGATTCAGGGTTACGATCTACACTCAACTTGCCGTTGGTGTTTATTGGGACTCCACTCCCTTGACTGCTTCCGCTGAAATAATTAAGGTATATATCAGTTTTATGCTATTTACATGTGATTGCACTTTGATATATACATTGATGTACTGTGTGTGCCAGCATACTGATCCAGGGATGGCACAGAAACACAGAGGCTTGACTCGTCTTGAGTCGGGTCGCTACAGTGGAAATAATGATTTTCATGAAAAGCTACTATTTCTCATGATTTCCATCAGGTTTTTTCAAAGGAAAAGCAAGCTTAAGATTTGCAAAATGATGAAAATGCAAAACGTGGCAGAATATGTGAAAAACAGAACAACAAGTAGTAAATAATTTATTCGGGGCAATTGTGCAACTCAAATCAAAAAACTCAGAACAGATGCCAGAAAGGCAATTATATAGAGCATCCTGTCAAACAAATTCAGAACAAAAACATGATGTGGTGATTTTTGACGAAGTTTTCCATCAGGCAGACAGAATCTGTTTCTGGACAGCATGTCACAAATTTTGAACTTTCTTGCAATCGGAGGCTAAAACTTGGCACAAAACTTAAATATAAAGATACAATGATGTTGCTACAGTAGTAACAAGCATCAAGACCAGTAAAACCGAAAGTAAAAAAAAATTGGGTTGCCTCCCAACAAGTGCTTTCTTTTATGCCTTTAAGCTAGGCATAATGCAGAAAGGAGGATCATAATTCTCCAAGGTCATCGGAATCATAAAAACCTTCAAACGGATCCTCAACAAGTTCATCCTTATTTTACCTAGGGAATGGGTACGTACCTTTCGCTTTCCCACGTAAGCGTATCTGTCCTTTACCTATATCAATGAAGCCTCTCATGGCTCGAAGGAAGTCCCTTCCAGGCACTATGTTTCCTTGGTTTAGCTTCATGATGAAGAAATCAACCATTGCATTCCTTTCAGAGAATGTAACCTAGACATCTTTTACCTTTCCCTGGATTTCAGTAATATCCCCATTAGTGTTCATGATAAGATGAAAAATTGTTCATGTCTAACCAGAGAGAATCATAAACAACTTTTGCCATTATGGAAACCATGGATCCAATATCAAAATAAACAAGGAAGTCTTTGATAGAGATGCTAATTCTAACAAAAGGCTCCCAGTCATCATCTATTTTCAAAATATGTTTCTTATCAACCATGGGTTTCTCTCTTTCTCTTAAGTCTAGAGCATCCATTATTCTTTCAATGATAGCAAGTTTATCTATAATAGTGTCAAATCCATGATCATAAACAAAGTAATTAGGTAGACTATGCAAAATATCAAGAGCTCTAGCCTCATCACACTCAAAAAAATTCCTTCAGCTTTAATATCAAGAGAGTGTTAACACCACCTAAAAATACCATGATAAAAATTTCCAAGCACAATTTTGATAGGGATCCAAGGCATAATTCTTTTATGTGCTTCAGAAATTCTATCCCAAGCTTTCTTCACATCTTCTCCAACCCTTTGATGGAAATCTAGGACCTGAGATTCCCTCAAAGCACCGAATCCTAACATGCTTGACAACTAGAAGCAAAGTAACTAATTTTTGTGGTTTTTGGTATAAGACTCTAAAGTAAAAACTAGAAAGCAAACTAACAAGACTAAAAAGCAAAAGTAAAAGATAGCGTGCAACTCCCCTATCTTGAAGACTGGAGTCCCCAACAATGGCACCATAAAACTTTGCTTGATGATGAGATGATGTATATACTTCTCGCACCTCATTGGTTACCCCAAGTGGAAGGTTGAGATGTAGTCAGCAACAAGTTTTCCCTTACATAGAGACTGTAAGGTTTATCGAACCAGGAGGACTCCTAGGCTCAACAAGTAGGTGTCTCCTGTCCTGGTTAGCAGAAGACGTGGACATGCACACACACACAAATAACTTTGCTCCCAATGACTACACAGAGGCTGTCAATCTCTCCAGCCTTGTAGTTTGCAACGGATCAAAACACAAGTTGGAATAGTAATAGTGATTGCAACGGAAAAGTAAATGAAAGCAGTAAATGATGGTGATGTAAACATTGATGGTGGTATGGACCGGAGTCACCTGATGTTCACTAGTGATGTTTCTCTCCCAAAAGATGATAAAGTCTTATGCTTTGGTAAACAAATTATAGTTGGGCAATTGACATAATTATGAAGGCACCGCAATACTAATTATGCTACCTGATAGTTAGAGGCTCAATAGTAATGGGCAGTATGCCAAGACAAGTAGACCATTTATTCATCAGCATGTACTTACTAATCATCCACCTTGAGATATCTATCCAGAACATCTTTACGGTATTAAGTACGAGCCCCACCCAAAGTGTAAACTCAAAGTGATGGATGTGATGGAAGGGTTTTCTCTCAGAGGAGTAAATATAAGGGAAAGGAGGGCACCAGAGGGTGTGGGACCCACCCAGGCGGCCTCTCGGCCGCGCCTAGGCGTGGGCTGCGCCCACAGGTCGTCTGGGCAGCCCATGGCCTCCCTCTGGCCCATCTTTGGTGATCTGGAAGCTTCCGTTACACTGATTTTTTATATATTTTTCTCGGGATTTTTCGGGCTTCGAAATATTTGGTAAAAGCCCCTTCAAAATAGACACTAGCAGACAGAAAGTGGCACTGGGTGCACTGAGTTAGTAGGTTAGTCCAAATATGTGCAAAATGATATAAAAGTGTAGCAAAACATATAACAATGTCACCAAAAGATCATGGAACAAGCATAAATTATAGATATGTTTGGGACGTATCAATCGCGATTTGGATTACGAAGACGTTCGACTACATCAACCTCGTTATATACTCTTCTACTTAGCGATCTACAAGGGTATGTAGATGCACTCCCCCTCTTGTAGATGTTAGTCTCCATTGATTGATCTTGGTGAGCGTAGGAATTTTTTTGTTTCCCATGCGACATTCCCAATAGTGGTATCATGAGCTAGGTCTATGCGTAGATGACGTCACGAGTAGAACACAAAGGAGTTTTTGGGCGTTGATATCCAGATTGCTTCCCTCCTTAGTCTTTGCCTGATTCAGCGGTATTTTGGGATGAAGCGGCCCAGACCAACCTTACTCGTCCACGTACGAGAGACCGGTTCCATCGACTGACATGCAACTTATTGCATAAAGATGGCCGGCGGGTGTCTATATCTCCCACTTTAGTTGAATCAGATTCGATAGAGACGGTCCTTGTAGAAGGTTAAATCCGAACTTGCATATCATTGTTGTTGTGTAGGTAAGAAGCGTTCTTGGTAGGTACCCATAGCAGCAACGTAAAACATGCAACAACTAATTAGAGGACGTCTAACTTGTTTTTGTAGGGCATGTTGTGATATGATATGGCCAAATACATGATGATATATATTTTATGTATCAGATGATCATGTTGTAATAGTTAATATTGACTTGCAGGTCGATGCTACGGCAGCCGCCATGAGCCATAGTGTTGTCTTTAAGTATTGTATGACCTGCGTGTCAATCATTAAGCGCTATTTAATGCTTTACTTTATCTCTAAACGGTAGAAGTAGTAGTATAAGCATGGTTGGCTCCAGAACCTTGATGGCAACACAATGATGGAGATCATGGCGTTGTGCTGGTGAAGATGGAGATCATGCCAGTGCTTTGGAGATGGAGATCAAAAGCACAATATCATGGCCATATCATGTCACTTATGTTTTGCATGTGATGTTAATCCTATTTATGAAACTTATTTTGCTTAGGACGACGGTAGCATTATAAGGTGATCCCTCACTAAAATTTGAAGATAAAATTGTGTTCTCCCCGAGTGTGCACGTTTGCAAAAGCTCGTCATTTCGAGACACCACGTGATGATCGGGTGTGATAGACTCTACGTACACATAGTGGGTGCAACACAGTTTTGCACATGCGGAACACTCAGGTTAAACTTGATCATGTCACACTCGAACAACGTGAGGGATGTTTATTTGAGTGGGAGTTCTTAAGTAATATGATTAATTGAACTCATTATCACGAACATAGTCAAAATGTCTTTGCTAATAATGTTGTAGATAAATAGATTGCTGTAACACCCTGTGTTTAATTCTCCTGACTAATTAACTTTTCTCAAAAATTAGGACCAATTAAATTTTTATGACTAATTGCGATGCTTGATGTGATTGTTGCTTGCTTGCGTGTTGCTTGTATTTGAATCAATGTTCCTGCTACTCTCGAAACTCACCTCCTTGACCCAAATCCTTGCCTAATGATCATGCCATGTGTATAGGACCAGAAATTATTTTACCAAGTATTATTTTCACCAAAAAGCATGTCCTTGATTTAAGCTTTCAAAACCCCCTGAGTTGAGATTTGTACTACAAGTCCTCAAATTAGGGAAGTTATTTTGCACCAAATATTATATTTAAATCCCATTATCAAAATTACTTCCCAAAACCACAATATTATTATTTTAAAGTTATTTTACTATTTTATTTAAATACCTTTCTCTGAGGCCAAAAATGGTCCCTTATGAAGGAAAGTTATTTTTATTGCTTTCAAAATATATGAGAAAATTTAGAGAAACTTCGTGGACATATATATTCCATATATAAGAGTTTCAACACATGGTCATGTTCAAAAATATTGGGGAAAACCCTTCAAAACCCTTCGTGCCTATTGCAAGCTTTTGTACTATTTCTATAAGAAATATTCTCAATAAACTCCTGCAAAAATTCTAGCATGTCTAATATGATATATGTGATGATCTTGCCAAGTTTCATCTCAATCCAAGTTGATTTCATTCACTTAATTATTCTAAAACCCTATCTATCCAGATCCAAATTTGAGCAACTCTACAATGAAAAGTATCTCCAATTGTGCTCAAATTTGCTGGAGATGTTCTGATACTCCAATAATGCATCCACACCAAGTGGTGCATCAAGGAGAATAGAAGAACTTGTCCCAAGCCCCTCAAAACCTTCTGTGTTGATTTCTGACTTTGGGAAACTTTACATTGTAAAGTTTCTCCAATTGATCCCAAACTTTTTGGGCATGCGTTAATGCTCAAATAATGCCCCCACACGAAATATTGGATTTGGGGGAATTTATATGAATAGTTTTGTAAGCAGAAGGTCATTTCTCCCATTTCATGGGGTTTTCAGGTCTACTTTGCAATCCTTCTTCACCAAATCCCAAATTTGGTGTCCTAGCTTATTTTCATATTGATTTGAATCCATCTGATAGCCCTAACATCCATCAAACACCTTGTGTGCATTCACCAAAGTTGCTGCTTTGGCCTCTTTTTCTAGTGTCGTCGGGGGAAGGCAATGATCGGCTACTTACCTCGGGTATGTTATATACCACGAGTAGTGGATGACACGGAACTTTCCCGGATCTCGTGGGTACAATGTACAACCTCTGCGGAGTGTAAATCTATTCGAATAGTTGTGTCCACGGTCAAGGACTATTGGGTAATCCTGCTTAAACTAGGTCCAGTCGTTTCCGGATAAACCATGTGTGTGTGTGTCTGTGGGGGGGTGTTTAAAGGTGTTATCTGAGAAAGATGATATGACAAGTTTGGTGACTTGGCATATAGGGTGAACCTGTGGTGTTTAACCCTCAACAGATATGTTGATATCTGTGACCTGTTCTTAAGGTTACCATCTAGCTTATGATGCATATCCATGCAAGTACTTGACCATGTTCATTTTCGATTAAAACTTGCTTTCCGCAAATGCTGCATATTATTTTATTATCGTACCAACTGCATTATCCATATCATGGGTTGTTTGCGAGTACATTCAAAGTACTCATTGGCTTGCCATTGGTTATTTCATTACCAGGTATGAGAGAACAAGAAATGGTGAAGAGTAACTTGGTGACGTTCCTACGAGCTAGGACGCTTCCCAGTCAGAATGTCTGTAGGTCAAGGCTAATGGCATGAGTTCACGCTTTCGACCAATATTTCTGCTATTGGTCGAGTTGGGTGTGTTGGCCTTCAAGGCCCTATATATGTAAGACTTTACCGCAATGGTCATTTATTGTATCAAACGATATGAATGGATGTAAAACTCTTGTTATTCAGTTTCTGTGTGTTCGGTGAGCATTGATCTCTGTGATCACTGAGCACGTTCATTCGGCGATCTCGACTCGTAAGTCGGGGTCCCCACACTTGCGTTGTAGCTCCCCTATATTTTAATACGTTCCTAGAGAAAACTAAGTTGAAAGATGATAGTAGCAATTATGCAGACTGAGTCCGTAATGTGAGGATTGTCCTCATTCCTGGATAGAAGGCTTATCTCCTTAATGCACCGCTCGGTGTGCTACCCCCAAGCGTCCGCTGTGGATGTTGCGACCATCTGACATACACGTTTTGATAACTACATGATAGTTCAATGCGTCATGGTTTATGGCTTAGAATTGAGGCCCCAAAACATTTTGAATGTGACAGAACATATGAGATGTTCCAAGAGCTGGAATTAGGATTTCAGGCTCGTGCGTGAGTTGAGTAGATGAGACCTCCAACAAGATTGTTTGCGTGCAAAATGAAGGCAAAAAGCTCAATCGATGAGCATGTACTCAGAGTGTCTAAGTGCTACAATCGCTTAAATCAAGTGGGGGTGGAACTTCCAGATGAGATAGTGATTGACATAGTTCTCCAAAGTCACTGCCACCAAGCTACTAAGCTTCGTGATGAACTGTAGCATACCAGGGATGGAGAATATGATCACTGAGCTATTCGTGATGTTTGACACCGCGAATGTAGAAATCAATAGGGAGCATCAAGTGTTGATGGTTAGTAAAACCACTAGTTTCAAGAAGGT
Source organism: Hordeum vulgare subsp. vulgare (assembly GCF_904849725.1). Lineage (NCBI taxonomy): Eukaryota > Viridiplantae > Streptophyta > Magnoliopsida > Poales > Poaceae > Hordeum > Hordeum vulgare. The sequence continues at coordinate 398,688,297 of NC_058519.1, forward strand.
CAAGGGCATGAAGGGAAACTTCGAGAATGATAAGTCAGTTGTCTCTCCAATGAAGAAACCCAAGGTTGAACCCAAAACTGAGACTAAGTGCTTCTATTATGAGGGGAACTGTCGCTGAAGTGGGACTGCCCTAGATACTTGGTAGACAAGACGGCTGGCAACGTCAACAGAAGCATATTAGATAGGCGTGTTATTGATATGCACATTACTAGTACTCCTATTAGCACCTGGGTATTAGATACCGGTTCATTTTCTAAATGTTGGTAACTGGAAATAAAAGCTATAGACTAAATGGAGACTAGCTAAAGGCAAGGTGGCGATGTGTGTTGGAAGTGTGTCCAAGGTTGATGTGATCACCATCGCATGCTCCCTTTACCTTTGGGATTAATGTTGAACCTAAATAAATGTTATTTGGTGTTTGTGTTGAGCATGAACATGATTAGATCGTGTTTATTGCAATGTGGTTATTCACTTAAGTCAGAGAATAATGGTTATTTTGTTACATGAATAATACCTTCAATGGTCATGCACCCAATGTGAATGGTTTACTGAATCTCGATCGTAGTGATACACATGTTCATAGTATGTATGCCAAAAGATACAAAGTTAGTAATGATAGTACCACTTACTTGTGACAGTGTCGCTTAGGTCATATTGGTATAAAAGGCCAAACGAAGCTCCATACTGATGGATCTTTTGACTCACTTAATTTTGAATCATTTGAGACATGCGAACCATGCCTATTGGTGTAAACACATGAAGAAACTCCACGCAGATGGATCTTTTGGACTCATTTGATTTTAAATCACTTGAGGCATGCAAACAATGCCACATGGGCAAGATGACTGAAGGTCTCGTTTTACTAAGAGAAGGAATGAGCAAGTAAATTACTGGAAATAATATATTTTTATGTATGCAGTCTAATGAGTGTTGAAGCATGTAGTGGATATCGTTATGTTCTTATGTCACAAATTATTTGAGTAGATATAGGTGTATTTACTTGATGAATCACGAGTCTGAAATATTGAAAAGTTCAAACAATTTCCGAGTGAAGTTGAAGATCGTCATGACAAGAGGATGAAATGTCTACGATGTGATCGTAGAGGTGAATATCTGAGTTGCGCGTTTGGTATACATTTAAGACAATGTGGGAATTTTTTTCACAACTCATGCCACTTGGAACACCATAGTGTTATGGTGTGTCCAAACGACGTAGCCGCATCCTATTAGATGTGGTGCATACTATGATGTCTCTTATCAAATTACCACCATCGTTTTGGGGTTATGCATTAGAGACAACCACATTCACTTTAAAAGGGCACCATATAATTCCCTGGAGATCACACCATATGAACTATGGTTTGGCAAGAAACCTAAGATGTCGTCTATTAAAGTTTGGGACTACGATTCTTATGTCAAAGCAAAGTGTGTATTGGGTATCCAAAACTATTGGGTATATGCCTCATAAGCTCGAACTCAAAGCGTATAAATGCATCTTCATAGGATATCCAAAACTGTTGGGTATACCTCCTATCTCAGATCCAAAAGAAAAGTGTTTGTTGCAGAAAATAGGTACTTTCTCGAGAAAGAGCTTCTCTCAAAAGAATTGAGTGGGAGGATGGTGAAACTTGATGAGGTTTTTGAACCGGCACTTAAACAAGAGAGTAGAAGGGTGCACGAAATTGTTCTTGTGATGCCTACACCAGTTGAAGTGGAAGTTGATGATGGTGATCATGAAGCTTTGGATCAAGTTACTACCAAACCTTGTAGGTCGACAAGGACACGTACTGCACCAGAGTGGTACGATAATCTTGTCTTGAAAGTCATTTGGTTGGACAATAATGAACCTATGAGCTATGGAGAAGCGATGGTGGGACCACATTCCGACAAATGGCTGAAGGCCATGAAATCCGAGATAGGATCCATGTATGAAAACAAAGTGTGGACTTTGGAAGAACTACTTGATGGTCATAAGGCTATTAAGTATTAATGGATGTTTAAAAGTAAGACAGACGAAAATTGTAAATGTCATGATTTAGAAAGCTCGACTTGTCGCAAAGAGGTTTCCGACAAGTTCAAAGAGTTGACTACGATGAGACTTTCTCACCCGTAGCGATGCTAAAATCTATTGGAATTATGTTAGCAGTTGCTGCATTTTTCGATTATGAAATTTGGCACATGGATGTCAAAACATTGTCTCCTTGACGATTTCCTTGAGGAAAGGTTTGTATGTGATACAACCAGAAGGTTTTGTCGATCCTAAGGATGTTTACAAGTATGCAAGCTCCAGCGATCCTTCTATGGACCGGAGCAAGCATCTCGGAGTTGTAATATACGCTTTGATGAGATGATCAAAGCTTTTGGGTTTATACAAAGTTTATGAGAAACTTGTATTTACAAGAATGTGAGTGGGAGCACTATTGAATTTCTAATAAGCATATGTGCTTGACATATTGTTGATCAGAAATGATGTAGAATTTTTGGAAAGCATATAGGGTTGTTTGAAAGGAGTTTTCAAAGGAAATATGGATTAAGCTACTTGAACATTGGGCATAAAGATCTATATATATATCAAGATGCTTGATAGAACTTTCAATGAATACATACCTTAACAAGATTTTTGAAGGAGTTCAAAATGGACCAGTCAAAGAAGGATTTTTTGATTATATTGTAAGGTGTGAGCTTGAGTAAGGCTCAAAGCCCGACCACGGCAGAAGAAAGAGAAAGAACGAGGGTTGTCCCATATGCCTTAGCCATAGGCTCTATAGTATGCTATGATGTGTACCACACCTGGTGTGTGCCTCGCCATGCATGTATCAAGGCGTACAAGAGTGATCGAGGAGTGGATCACTGGACAACGGTCAAAGTTATCCTTAGTAACTAGTGGACTAAGGAAATGTTTCTCGATTATGGAGGTGATAAAAGAGTTTGTCATAAAAGGTTACGTCATTGCAAGCTTTGACACCAATCCAGATCACTCTGAGTAGCAAACCGGATTTGTATAGTGGAGCAGTCATTTGGTATTATTCCAAGTGGAGCATGGTAGTAGCATCTACAATATGGCATAGAAATATGTAAAGTACGCATGGATCTGAATGTTTCGTACCTATTGACTAAAAACCTCTCTCACCAGCAAGACATGATCAAACCCCAAAACTGTATGGGTGTTAGATTAATTACAATCACATAGTGATGTGAGCTAGATTTTTGACACTAGTGCAAGTGGGAGAGTGTTCAAAATATGCCCTAGAGGGATTACTAAATTGGTTATTATTACATCTCCTTGTTTATGATAATCATTTATTATCCATGCTAGAATGTATTGGTTGGAACTCAAATACATGTGTGGATACATAGACAACACACTATCCCTAGTGACCCTCTAAAGGACTAGCCCATTGATCAAAGAAGGTCAAGGTTTCCTAGACATAGACACGAGTTGTCATTTGATAATGGGATCACACCATTAGGAGAATGATGTGATGGACAAGACCCAAACTATGAACATAGCATATGATCGTGTCAGTTTATTGCTACTGTTTTCTGCATGTCAAGTATCTGTCCCTATGACCATGAGATCATGCAACTCTCGGACACCGGAGGAATGCCTTGTGTGTATAAAACATCACAACGTAACTCGGTGGTTGTAAAGGTTCTCTACCGGTATCTCGGAGGGTGTCTGCTCGGTTGGCGTGAATCGAGACTGGGATTTGTCACATCGTATGATGGAGAGGTATCTTTGGGCCCACTCGGCAATACAACATCACAAGAAGCTTGCAAGCAATGTGACTAAGGAGTTAGTCATGAGATCTTGTATTACGTATCGAGTAAAGAGACTTGTCGGTAACGAGATTGAACTAGGTATAGAGATACCGACGATCGAAACTCGAGCAAGTAACATACTGATGGACAAAGGGAACAATATATGAGATTGATTGAATCCTTGACATCGTGGTTTGACCGATAAAGATGCTCATAGAATATGTAGGAGGCAATATGGGCATCCAGGTCCCGCTATTGGTTATTGACCAGAGAGTGTCTAGGTCATGTCTGCATAGTTCTTCAACTTGCAGGGTCTGCACACTTAAGTTTCAGTGATGATATAGAGATAGTTGAGTTATGGTGCTGGTGACTGAAGCTTTTTCGGGGTCCGAATGAAATCCCCAATGTCACGAGGAGCTCCGGAATGGTCCGGAGGCAAATATTTATATATAGGAAAGTGGTATTCGGTTTCCGGAATAGTTTCGGGGTTTTTCGGTATTGTATCGGGAGTGTCGAAAGGGCTCTAGGGGTCCACCGGGAGGGCCCCACCCATCTCGGGGGGGGGGGCAACATGGGTCTGAGAGGTGGTGCACCAGTCCCTGGTGGGCTTGGGAAGCCGACCCAAGAGGCCCATGCGCCCAAGGGTACGTGGGAGGAAGTGCCTTGGTGCAGGAGGAGTCCTCCCTAGGGGGTCCACCTCCCTTGTGGGAGGTGGACTCCTCGCTAGTTCGGCCAAACCCTCTCGCCTTGGAGTAGGGGCCAAGGCTAGCCCTACCTACCCCTTCCTCCTATAAATAGAGAGGGAGAGGGAGGCAACCAATACACAATTACTTGGTGGTGCCCTACCTCACTATCTCGTAGTAGTTCTCCACCATAGTGATCGCGACACTGCTTGGCAAAGCCCTGCAGAAATTGCACCACCACCGCTGCCACCACGCCGTCGTACTCCCGGAGTTCTCAACCTCTACTTCACCATCACTCACTGGATCGACGAGGTGAAGTCGTCATTGAGATGTACGTGTTTTGAACGCGGAGATGCCGTCCGTTTGACATTAGATCGGGATGGATGGTGATGGGATCGCGTGACGGATCGTGATGGGATCGCGGGACGGATTGCGATTTGGATCGCAAAAACTTTCGAGTACATCAACCGCGTTATATACGCTTCCTCTTAGTGATGTTGTCACACCCTGTTTTCACTACCACTTTCTATGTAATGCAAAAATCTGAGATTGTTAAAAACTTTTTCAAAACTAATGTTGTGAGTGCCATGGTTGTCATTGTATGCTTGTGTGTTTGATCATGTGATTATAAAAACCCCATTTCACAATATTGAATTGTTTCCAAAAACTTTTCCTGTTTCTGATTAAGGTAAAACCATACTTTGAGTTGCACTACATGCCTTTGATGGCAAGGAGTGTTCCTACCCAAAGTTGGTGATCTGATTTTAACTTTATTCTAGTGCTCCAAAACCAAAAAATAATTATTTTTTGAATTGTTTTCTTAATTTATTTGCATGTCTATTTCTCAGGCGAGAAATGGTATTCCTACATGGAAAAATACTTTTCTGCCTTTGAAAAATCTGATTAAATTTGGAGATGATGAGAAGGACATATATTTTCCATACATAAGACTTTTAACCCCTATTTATATTATTATTATTTGAGTAAAACCCTCAAAACCATTTATGTCTATTTTGATCTTTTGAAATATTTCCAAAGGAAATATTCTCAATAAAATCCTAGAAAATTCCAGTGGTATCCCTAAGCCATATTTGGTGTCCACATAAAGTTTCACTTTGATCCAAGGTGATTAAGGACCCCAAATAACTGTAAAACCCCTTTTGTCCAGATTGAAGTGAGAGCAACTCTACATAGAAAGTTTGTCCAATGATGTTGAAACTTTCTAGGAGTGCCTAATACCTCAAATGAGGGTTCCACACCAAAAATGGGATTTGTGGGACTAAATTTACCCACACTCTCTTTGGAAGGGACATATCTGGTCAAATGGTGAAGTTTTCAAGTTTACAAAGCTAAACTTGTCCAATGGAGCTCAAACTAGGTGAAACCCCATGTTTTAGCACCAAACCCAAACCTGTTAAGTTGCAGCACCAGTGGTGGGGTGCAACCACCCCAAAACCAGTGTCGAGCACCTTCTAACAGATGGGTAAAATCCCCTTTAACCATAGCTAAACCAAACCCCTTTCTCCAAACTCTCAGATTAGGTGGCCAGTATCAATGCCCAGCCCGAGTCAACTGGCCCCTCTCTGGTTCAAAGTAGAAATGCCAAAAAACCCAATCTAAGCTTCAGCTCAAAGCTGACAGCACCTGTTTCTCTTGTCTCCCTTGACCAGTCGAAGCTCCCACGGGACTTCAACGGCTAACCTCATCCCAGCCAATGCCCATGACATGCTAGGCACGTACAAAGCACCTCAGAGCGCAACAGCATGTCGTGGCATGCCAAAACTGCGCTCTGGGCGCGCTACGGGTAGCCAGCGAGGTGTGGGCGACACTCTCGGCCAATTCCAGCCTCCCCCGAGGTGTCCAACCTCTTCCCCGACAAACCCTCTGCATCAAGCGACCATCAGGGCCCCTCCTCTCCCGCGCTAGAGCGTGTGCGGCGCGTGCCCGCGCGCACCAGTACCGGCCAAAGTTGCACGGCCACTGATGCTCGACTCCCCTCTCTCTCCCTCTATTGCAGATGGTTCTGGCAGTCCAAAACCACATCTTGAGACCGTGGTTTCGAACCCAGCTTCTCTCTACATCCCCATGCGCGCCACAGTGAGTCATTGGTGCTCCCGAGTGGGCTCACCATCGCGCGCCTATTTATAGCCCTCCCCATCGCTCTAGCACCCCTTAGACAGCATCGCCGCAACCACTACCACCTCCCTAGGTACCCGAGCAACCCACCACAGCCCCAATGCTCAAGATCGACCGAGGCCCATCCTCCACGGAGCTCCGATCGATCTCCGGCTACACGACGGCTCATGCGTCCCTTGACCCACCAAATCACTCCCCTTGACCCGAGGGATATTTCACCCAACTTTTCCAAGCTTATGTGTGCCCTAGCTACCCTCTTGACCACCTCCCGAAACTCCTCCGCCGCAGCCTCCTCGTCGCTGGTGAACCTGAGCCTCTCCGTCGTTGTTCCGACCACCAGCAGGTAGGCGGCGACGAGCTGGACCCATTTCTATCTTCGTTGGGGCCTGAGGACGTCGGCAGCCTCGCCGGTGTGCTCCTCCTCCTCTCTGGCTAGAGGTAGGAGACGGCCTCGACCGGTGTGCCCCACCTGTCAGTGGCCCAACCCCCTCTCCCTCGCTGCCGCAGCCACTGACCACAGGGCCCCGCATGTTAGGTTCAAACCTGACGGCTCGCGTGCTTGGGCAGGCTGTTTGCTGGCCTTTGGGCCGGCCTAGTCCCAGGCCAAGCCAGGCCATGCGTTGTAGCCCATTTTTCTTTTGTTTTCAAACAGGATTTTCAAATACTTTTATAAAAAGATTTAACCAGTGTAAAAATATAATTTTCCACTGATATTCTTCTAAAAATATGTAGTATTTAATAGGACCATTGGTTGAATTTTTCAGCAAGTATTCTGTTTTACAATAATAAAAAGGACTAAATTGGAATAGTTTTGCTTCTGTTTAGTTGAGTTTAAAAATATTCCTTCATTGGAATCAGAGGCAAATATTTTTTTAAATAACACCTTAGATTTATCAGAAATAACCAACATTTTGAAAATGACTTTGTTATTTGTTTTTGAGTGAGCTATTTCTTATTTCTTCTTTTGTCGATGATAGAAAATCCGTGTGACGAGGGAATCAGAGCGGAAGACCTCGAAGACCCCTGATACCTAGCTGCCCAAGGCAAGCAACCCTTTGACCATGATTGAGCATATGTAATGATGCATGCTAGAGTAGCAAATATTTCTGTTGCATATGATCATAAGTGCCGGTAAATCATTGAAGTGATGTTACCGATGAGGGTCATGCTAGTATCATGTTGACAAGTAAAGGTAGAGTAATATTAGCATGAGCATGTTGTTGGTATAAATGAAAAATTTATGAAAACCCCGTCGGGTACCACTAATGCCCAAGGGTGATGATGAGTTAGGTGGCCACTTTTGGTGAAGTGGTGCACCGGGTATTTGTGTGAGTATGGTTTCAGAAAGTGGATTAGATTTATGATGTGTCGATCGTCCCAACCTTACATGTACGACCACGTTACCCCTTATGGGATGGGGTTGTGATGATTACTCAGGTCGGTGCTAGCAAAGAGCCACATTACTAGTGGCGGGAGTGTTGTGTGCTCACTCTCGTGATGGGGTCGTGCCAGGTAGGGCGACTATGCCATTTTACGTGTTCCAGGCACACCGTTGGTCCCTGCATGGTTGATACTGTCTAGAGTCGATAATCGTAAGACGTACAACATGTGGGCTGGGTACCAATCGAGTGGACCTCTTTGGCTAGTATCGTTAGGGGAAAGGCATTGATCGGGTACTTTCCTCGGGTATGTTATATACCACGAGTCGTGGATGACATGGAAGTTTCCCGGATCTCGTGGGTCCAGCGTACTACCTATGCAGAGTGTAAAACTATTCGAATAGCCGTGTCGAGGGTCTAGGACAGTTGGGTGGTGCTGCCGAAACTACGTCCAGTTGTTTCCGCATAAACCAAGTGTGTGTGAGTTGTGAAAAAGGAGTTATTATGAAATTAATGATATGACCAAGTTTGGTGACTTGGCATATAGGGTGAACCCGGATGGTTCAGCCCGTGGCAGATATATTGATATCTGTAACCTGTTCTTCAAAAGTAATTCTTTAATTTGATGCATATTCATGATCATTTACCACCAAGAAGAATTCCACCAAAGATGCATGTTATTGTTATCCTTCACTTTCATTGTTCATATCATGGGCCGTTTGCGAGTACATTCAAAGTACTCATTGGCTTGCCACTGGTTATATTATTAACTAGACATGGAAGGACCGGAGTTTGGAGATGAGTACATCTTCGCAGACGTCCCTGCGAACTAGGACGCTTCCCAGGCAGAATGCATGTCGGTGTAGGCTTGATGGCATGGGCCCCCGCTTAGCCCTATAATTTCCCTATTAGTTGTATCAGTATGATTTGGCCTTAGGCCCTACCTTGTGAACCTAACCATTCAGTCATGTGATGTAATAATTCGGTACTTGGATGTAAGACTCTTTTTATTCAGTGTTTGTGTGTTCGATGAGCATTGATCTCTGGGATCACTGAGCACGTTCATTCGGCGATCTCGACTCGTAAGTCGGGGTCCCCATAGAGCTGGTACCAGAGCCATCCTGACAATAGGAAGACTTAGGTAGCATGGATGATAGCAGAGATGATTAGTGCACATAGAGCATAACTAGAGATTCTGCACCGACTAAAAACTTTCTAACCCTCTCCTCTACATCTTATAGATGGCGGCCGTACCCGAGATGCTTCTCGAGATGGGCTTTCCTCTACCTTTGAGTGATAGCCTCGAGAAGTGCCAAGTACGCCGCACGCCCATCTTCCTCCACCCCGAGCACTGGGTCGAGCCGACCCTAAGGAGTATAACGTGGACGTGATAGTGAAGGCTAATGACTCCCCGACTAGTTGGTTCTTTGAAGGAGCACATATGGAGGATCTCATGTTGGCAGTGGAGACAACAGCACGGGAGGCGCCCGTGCGACTCCGCGACATCCTTCCCGAGATGGCTAACAAGCCAGCTACTCGTCACCTACCCTTCATTAAGGATGGGATAGATGGGAGTTGGACACTCAACCCATCTTCTGAGGACGGGACGCCACTAAGGTTTCAGACCTACTTCAATCTCTCCTCCGACACTTTGACGCACCTTTTGATCAAGGAGTCAACAAAGATTCGCCAAGAGCTGCACCAAGTCAAGGATCTACTTCGCATGGAGAAGAAGAAGAATCACAAGGTGAAGAAGGAAGGAGCACCCGAAGGACGATCTGGCATCGCCTTCCGAAGAGGAATACCATCGCTTCAGGTCACTCCTCTTCAGAGTCGTCGCATGACCACGGAAGAGTACACCAAACTCTTTGCTACCTCAACAACCAAGAGACGTCGCGATAGACCGCTTCCTTCTCCTACTCCTTTAAAGGAGGGAAGTACTAATGAAGACGAAGATCCCACAGAACCCGCCTATGAGACCGCGCAGTCTGTCGCTTAGTATTATCAACGTAGGCAATTAGGAGTTACTCCCCGAGCGTAGGAGTTCATGTATCGGTTCAAGTGAACCATGAGTGTTGTGTAAGCATGTTGGATGCAAGTCGCATTCTGCCATAGGCATCTTGTGAGCGAGTACATCGCTTGTTTTAATCTAATGCATTGAACTTTTCAAAAACCCTTGGCTTAAAAAATTTATTTTTACACTAGCACCACACCAGACCCCTCTTTACTAGAGCATCATCCCTTATGATTTCGGCAAATTAACCTGTCTACTCCCCTGACAGGATGGTGAATTCAACTCGCAACAGCACCTTCGGCAACCCCGGCTCTACCTCTTCAGGTCAGCAGCAGGGAACCGGAGGGGAAGCTCAAGCTGGAGATCACCACGAGCAGCAAGACGATGTTCCACCGCCACCGCCTCCCCCTGAAAGCTTGACTATGGCTCAATTCCTTCAAGCTCTTCGAGAGGAACGTCAAGCCAACAATGTCGCTATTCAGCAGCCGACTCAAGCCTTGGTGAACAACCCGCCGCACAACGGGGAAGGCAATGGTCGCCCTACTCTCTCTGAGTTCATGCGAACTACGCCACCCATATTCACGGAGACGACTGAACCATTGGATGCTGATGACTAGATTCGTACTATCGAAGACCTCCTCGCGCTGGTCAAATGCACTGATGATTGTGAGAAAGTCCTCTATGCTTCTCACTATCTCGGAGGCACAACCAGGGCTTGGTGGGATGGATTGCAGATCATGCAAGCAGGACAAGTAATCACTTGGGCTGTGTTCAAAGAAGGATTCCACGCTGCTCACATTCCTCCCGGAATGATGACCATTAAGAAGCGGGAATTCCGAGCCTTAAGGAAAGGCAGTGGATCCGTCAAGGAGTATTTGCAAAAGTTCAACCTCCTATCAAGATATGCACCTGAAGATGTCAACACTGAGGCCGCCAAAGTGGAACTCTTTATGGAAGGAGTACAATAGTCACTCCAGTATCAGCTGGTTGTTTGTAAATGGCGGACCTTCAGGGATCTAGTTAATAAGGCCCTTATGTTGGAGGATAAGCGTCGTGCTATGGACGACACCCGTAAGCGCAAGCTAATGAGTAGTGGAGGACCGAGTAACCCGAAGCCACACCCATGGGAGTCAGCTCCAGCAAGACCCAACTATCAACAGCAGCAGTACAAGACTCCAACGTTTCGCCAGAACTACTAGCCTTAGCAGCAAGCGAACACCAAGCCAACATTCAACCCACTGAACAACAGCGGAGTCAAAACCAATCTTCCAGCACAAGTCACCTGTTTTGGATGTGGGCAGACAGGGCACTATTCCAGGCAGTGTCCCAACAGGTAGCCCGACGCACCAGGCCCCAATGTGCCAAATCAAGGCCAAGGAGCACCAGCCAGGAACCTAGCTCCCCGCAATCAGAAGTATCACCGCAGGGGGCGGATTAATCATATCTCTGTAGAAGAGGTACGTTCCTCGTCAACCCCACCCGAGCAACAATATTGTTTGATTGTGGTGCTTCACATTCTTTTGTTACACAAAGATTTGCGAAAAAATTTGGGTTAAAGCCTACATTGCTTCGCGGGAAAATGGCAATTCAAACCCCGGGAGTAGTGTTGAGGACCAACTTAGGATGTAGGAAGGTCGGGATTGTTATCAATGGGATAAGCTTCCCACATGATCTCATTATACTTAAGTCGCAAAACCTAGAAGTAATTCTCGGCATGGATTGGTTGGCCAAACATCAGAGCATCTTGGACTGTGCCAACAGGGCTATTACCATGACAAGCGACCAAGGGGTCAAAGTCAAGTATGTCTCTGAGCCAGTAACCACTCGAGTACCGCGGGTTAACAGTGTGTCAGAGTGCCAATAGTCTGTGAGTAACCAGACGTCTTTCCTCATGAGCTACCAGGAATGCCTCCCGACCGAGACATCGAGTCCATCATTGAGTTCATGCCCGAATCAAGGCCTATCTATAAGAAGCCTTATAGGATGGGATCCGAAGAGCTAACGGAGCTGAAGAAGCAGCTGGATGAGAAAGTAAGGAAAGGGTTCATTCGTCCGAGTGCGTCACCTTGCGGATCGCCTGTTCTATTCGTGTCCAAGAAGGATGGTTCTATCAGACTCTACGTCAATTACCGTTCTCTCAATGAGGTCAAGATCAAGAACAAGTATCCACTCCCCAAGATTGAAGACTTGTTTGATCAACTAAATGGAGCTAAGGTATTTCCAAGATCGATCTCCGGTCTGGATATTACCAACTGAAGATCCGACCTGAGGACACACCCAAGACTGCGTTCGTGACCCGGTACGGTCTATACGAATGCACTATCATGTCTTTCAGATTGACTAATGCCCGAGCTTACTTCATGTACCTCATGAACAAGGTCTTCATGGAATACCTGGATGAGTTTGTCATCGTATTTATTGATGACATCTTAATCTTTTCCAAGTCCGAAGAAGAACATGAGCAACACTTGAGGTTAGTATTGGAAAAGCTTCGAGAGCACCAACTTAATTCCAAATTAAGCAAGTGCCAATTTTGGCTGAACGAAATTGGATTGTTGGGTCATACCATGATGGCAAGTGGATTGGCAGTTGATCCCTCCAAGATTACTACGGTGACCAACTCGGAATCGCCAATTGATGTGAAGGAAGTCAGGAGCTTCCTCGGACTCACGAGATATTACCACAAGTTTGTAGAAGGATTCTCCTGCATCGCCCGACCCATGACACAGCTCTTGAAGAAGGGCAAGAAGTTCGAATGGACACCGGAGTGTGAAGCAAGCTTCCAAGAGTTGAAGAAGAGACTAACTACCGCCCTGGTATTGGCCACTCGAGATATCAGCAAGGATTTTGTGATATATTGTGATGCCTCGAGAACCAGGCTCGGTCGGGTTCTAATGCAGGACGACAGAGATGTGGTCTATTTGTCACGATAACTGCGCCCGCATGAGGAGAATTATGACACCCATGATCTCGAGTTGGCAGCAGTAATGCATGCCGTGAAGACATGGCGACATTACCTTCTGGGGAAACCATGTGAAATATACACCGACCACAAAAATCTGAAGTATATCTTCACCCAAAGGGAATTTAATATGAGGCAACGAACATGGTTGGAATCATTCAAGGATTATGACCTCAGCATTCAATATCACCCCGGTAATGCCAATGTAGTGGCTGATGCCTTAAGCAGGAAGACTAGCACCTTGAACGTCATGATCAAGGAAAGGCAACCCGCCTTATATGAAGAAATGGATAACTTCAGATTGGAGCTAGTGGAATCAGGATTCCTAGCTAACCTCGAAGTCAAACCAATGATGGTTGATGATATCAAGGAGGCCCAGAAGGGTCACAAGAGCACTGAAGGCATCAAGAAGAAGATTCAAGAAGGCAAGGCCCCAGAATTTTCGGTGGATGAACAAGGAGTAGTATGGTTTGGGAAATGTTTATGCGTACACAACAAGGCTGAACTCAAGGATTTGATCCTACAGGAAGCACATGATGCACCCTACTCTATTCACACCGGTGGTATCAAGATGTATCAAGATCTCCGAGAAAGATTCTGGTGGCATGGCATGAAGAGGGAAATAGCATCTTACGTTGCCAAGTGCGACGTGTGCCAGCGAGTCAAGGCTGAGCATCAGCGACCTGCTGGACTACTACAACCGCTTCAAGTGCCAGAATGGAAGTGGGACAAAGTCGGCATGGATTTCATCACTGGATTTTCCAGGTCAAGCAAAGGGCATAACTCCATATGGGTCATTGTCAACCACCTGACCAAGGTGGCCCATTTCATTCCAGTCAACACCACTTATGATGGAAGCCAATTGGCTAGTATATATATGCATCGTGTTGTGAGCCTTCATGGAGTTCCCAAGGAGATTGTATCTGATCGAGGCACGTAGTTCACCTCAAGATTTTGGAAAAAGTTCCAAGAAGCCCTCGGGACCAAGCTCTCTTTCAGCACCGCTTTCCACCCGCAAACGGGCGGACAAACGGAGAGAGTAAACCAGTTACTCGAAGATATGCTCCGCGCTTGCGTCTTGGCACATGGTGCCAAATGGGAAGACTGCCTGCCATTCGTTGAGTTCTCATACAACAATAGCTACCAGACGAGTCTCCAGATGGCCCCATTTGAAGCGTTATACAGGCGGAAGTGCCGCACCCTGCTCATCTGGTCCGAAACCGGTGAAGGGTTGATTTTTGGGCCGAAAGTTTTGCACAAGGCAGAAGAGAAGATGCATCTTGTCCAAGAAAATCTAAAAGCAGCCAATTCGCGACAAAAGAGCTATGTGGATTCTCGCCGCACGGATGTGGAGTTCATTCCCGGAGACCAGGTGTACCTCCGTGTCACCCCTCTTAAGGGAACAAAGCATTTCCATGTTAAACGGAAATTTGCTCCAAGGTTCATTGGGCCTTTTAAGATAACGACAAGGCGTGGAGAGGTTACTTACCAGTTGGAGCTACCTCCGGAACTTTCGGGTGTGCACAACGTCTTCCACGTGTCACAAATTTGGAAGTGTCTTCAAGCGCCAAATCGTCCCGATCTTTACAAGGACATTGACCATCATGCCATCGACCTTCAACCAGACCTCACCTACCGCGAGAAGTCGATCCGCATTTTGGATGAAGCTGAGTGTTGCACTAGAAGCTGCACCAACAAGTATTTCAAGGTTCAGTGGAGCAACCACACCGAAGGAGAAGCAACATGGGAGTGTGAAGACTATCTCCAATCTGAGTTTCCGGACCTTTTTAGCACCTAGTTTAGGAATCTCGGGGACGATATACTTGTAAGGGGATAGGTCTGTCACACCCTGTTTTCACTACTGCTGCCTCTTGAGCTTGCGTTGGTTTTTCCGTTGAAGAGGAAAGGGTGATGCAGCACAAGAGCAGTAAGTATTTCCCTCAGTTTGAGAACCAAGGTATCAATCCAGTAGGAGAATCCAATCAAGTGTCCAGAGTACCTGCGCAAACACAAACGATCTTGCACCCAACGCTATAAAGCAGTTGGGAATCCCTTCAAGATTGATTGCAAAGTGAGATCTGAAGGAGGGAAGTGCAACGAAGTAAAAGTGTAAGGCTGAAAATATGATGTGAAGTAGACCCGGGGGCCATAGTGTTCACTAGAGGCTTCTCTCAAAATAGCAAATATTACGGTGGGTGATCAAATTACTGTCGAGCAATTGATAGAACCGCACAAAGTCATGACGATATCTAAGGCAATGATCATACATATAGGCATCACGTCCGAGACAAGTAGACCGACACTGTCTGCATCTACTACTATTACTCCACACATCGACCGCTATCCAGCATGCATCTAGTGTATTGAGTTCATGACGAACAGAGTAACGCCTTAAGCAAGATGACATGATATAGAGGGATAAACTCAAACCAATGATGTAAACCCCATCTTTGTACCCTTGATGGCAACAACATGATGCGTGCGTCGTTACCCCTTTTGTCACTGGGTGAGGTCGCCGCAGGGTATGAACCGAAAACCAAGCACTTTTCCCATTGCAAGAATCATAGATCAAGTTGGCCAAACAAAACCCACAACTCGAAGAGAATTACAAGGATATGAAATCATGCATATAAGAGATCAGAAGAAACTCAAATAAGATTCATAGATAATCTGATAATAAATCCACAATTCATCAGATCTCTACAAACACACCGCAAAAGAAGATGACATCGGATAGATCTCCATGAAGATCATGGAGAACTTTGTATTGAAGATCCAAGAGAGAGGAGAAGCCATCTAGCTACTAGCTACGGACCCGAAGGTCTATGGTAAACAACTCACGCATCATCAGAGAGGTCATGGTGTTGATGAAGAAGCCCTCCGTATCCGAATCCCCCCTCCGGCAGGGCACCAGAACGTGCCCCAGATGGGATCTTGCGGAGACAGAAGCTTGCGGCGGCGGAAAAGTATTTTCGTGGATCTCTCTCACAGTTTTGGATTTTTCAGGAATTTATAGGCCGAAGAGGTAGGGCAGACGAGCCACAGGGGGCCCACAAGCCTGCTAGGCGCGGCGCCCCTGGCCGCGCCTAGGGGGCTTGTGGGGTCCCCTAGTGGCCTCTGCCTTGGTTCTCAATTCCCCCGCGTATCTTCTGTTCCGGAAAAATCTTTTCGGAAGTTTCATTCCGTTTGGACACCATTTAAAATCCTCCTCTGAAAAGGGTCAAAAACACGGAAAAACAGGAACTGGCACTTGTCACCGAGTTAATAAGTTAGTCCCAAAAAAGATATAAAAGGGATATAAAACATCCAAACTTTGACAAGATAATAGCATGGAACCATAAAAAATTATAGATACGTTGGAGACGTATCAAGCATCCCCAAGCATAACTCCTGCTCGTCCTCGAGTAGGGAAGTGATAAAGACTGAATTTTTGATGTGGAATGCTACCTAGCATAGTTGTCCTTTGTAACTTCTTTCATGTGACATGAATGTTCAGATCCGTAAAATTCAAAACAATAGTTTGCTATTGACATGAAAACAATAATACTTCAAGCAAACTAGCAAGGTAATCATGAACTTTCGAAATAACAAGGCGAAAGAAAGTTATCCCTACAAAATCATATAGTCTGGCTATGCTCCATCATCCCCACACAAATAATTTAAATCATGCACAACCCCTATATTGGCCAAGTAATTGTTTTCACACTCTTACTTTCTCAAACCTTTTTCAACTCTCACGCAATACATGAGTGTGAGCCATGGATATAGCACTATGGTGGAATAGAGTGTGGTGGAGGTTATGTGACAAAAAGAGGAGATGGTCACATTGACTCGGTGTATCAAAGGGCTATGGAGATACCCATTAATAGATATCAATGTGAATGAGTAGGGATTGCCATACAAAGGATGCACTAGAGCTATAAGTATGTGAAATCTCAGAAGGAGAACTAGTGGGTGTGCATCCAACTTGCTTGATCACGAAGACCTATGCAATTTTGAGGAAGCCCATCATTGGAATATACAAGCCAAGTTATATAATAAATATTCCCACTAGCATATGGTGGTGAAAAAACGAGAGGCTCTCAATCATGAAGAACATGGTGCTATTATGAAGCACAAGTGTGGAAAGAGATAGTAGCATTGTCCCTTCTCTCTTTTTCTCTCTTTTTTTGTTTGGGTTCTTTGGCCTCTTCTTTTTTCTCTTCTTTTTATTGTGGGCAACTTTGCACTTTTTTTATTTCCTCACATGGGACAATGCTCTAATAATGATGATCATCACACTTTTATTTACTCAAAGCTCAAAGCTTAGAACGATGATGACTCTATAGGGAATGCCTGTGGCAGTGTACCGGGATGTGCAACGATCTAGCTTGGCATATGCCGTTGAAACATCTCGCTAGCTATCTTACGATCATGCAATTGCAATATGAGAGTGACAGCACAAGTCATGAGACGGAACGGTGGGAGTTGCATGGCAATATATCTCGGAATGGCTATGAAAATGCCATAATAGGTAGGTATGGTGGCTGTTTTGAGGAAGGCATATGGTGGGTTTGTGCACCGGAGAGAATTGTGCGGTACTAGAGAGGATAGCAATGGTGGAAGGTGAAAGTGCATCTATACCATGGACTCACATTAGTCATGAAGAACTCAAATACTTGTTGCGAAAGTTTTTATTTGTAATGGAAACAAAGTGCTAAACGCATACTCCTAGGGGAAGGGTTGGTAGGTGTTAACCATCGCGCGATCCCGACCGCAACACAATGGATGAAAATCAATAGATCAATTATTCTCCGACTTCCTAACATAGCGGTTCACCATACGTGCATGTTACGGGAATCACTAACTTCAACACAAGTATTTCTAGATTCACAACACCCTACTAACATAACTCTAAATATTACCAAATCCATGTCTCAAAACTAATTGAGTGGAATCAAACTTCTCTTTCTACTCAATGCACATGAAGATGGAGGTTTTATTGTATCCTCTTTGGGTACCTATCACCTTTGGAACTACTTTCATAGCACAAGCCAACTACCAAGTTACGCACCGCCGTGCTCTAAAAGATCTAAGTGAAGCACAAAGAGCAACATTGCCTAACTCAAAAGATATAAGTGAAGCACAATGAGCATTCTAGCAAATTCACGATGAGTGCATGTCTCTCTCAAAAGGTGTGCAGCAAGGATGATTGTGACACACCAAAAATAAAAGACTCCTACGATACAAGAAGCTCCAAGGAAAACACATATCATGTGGTGAATAAAAATATAGCTCAAAGTAATGTTACCGATGGATTGAAGACGAAAGAGGGGATGCCTTCCCGGGGCATTCCCAAGCTTAGGCTTTTCGGTGCCCTTGAATTTGGCCAAGCTTGAGCTCTTTCCACTCTTTATACTTTTGTCCATGAGAACATCACCCAAAACTTGAAAACTTCACAACACAAAACTTAAACAGAAACTCGTAATATCATTAGCACAAGAAAACAAACTACCACCTCTTTAGGTACTGTAGCAATCTTGATTTCTATTTATATTGGTGTTACATTACTGTATTCTCACTTTTCCATGGCTAGTACCCCCTGATACTATCCATAGTTTCATCAAAACAAGCAACCAACTCAACAAAAACAGAATCTGTCAAAAACAGACCAGTCTGTAGCAATCTGTATACTTCGTATACTTCTGGTACCTCAGAAATTATGAACAATTATTAAAGCCTGGGAAAAAGGCATATCAACCATCAGCCAAAATAATCAACTCAAAGTATATTTCTGAATAAAAATGAAAAATAATTTCGTGAGTGAAAAGTTTCTGTCTTTTTTCAGCAGGATCAAACAACCAATACCAAAACTAGTCATAAAGGTTTTGCTTGGCTCAAACACAAAAAGAGATACAAAAAACACAATCATAACAGAATTATGATGGTGTGACCGCACCAAAACAGAAAGAAAAATATAAATTCATTGGGTTGCCTCCCAACAAGCGCTATTGTTTAACGCCCTTAGCTAGGCATAAGGGGATAGAATCACGTATCGTCGTCTTTGGTGCTCAAACCATAAGTAGCCCTCATCATGGACTCATAAGGCAATCTTATTTTCTTTCTAGGAAAATGCTTCATACCCTTTTTTAAAGGAAATTGAAATCTAATATTCCCTTCCTTCATATCGATGATAGCACCAATAGTCCGTATGAAAGGTCTACCAAGAATGATAGGGCATGTAGGATTGCAATCATTATCAAGCACAATGAAATCCACGGGTACATAGTTCCTATTTGTAATAATAAGAACATCATTGATCCTTACCATGGGTTTCTTGATAGTAGAATCCGCAAGATGCAAACTAAGAGAACACTCCTCAATCTCATTAAAGCCTAGAACATCACATAAAGACTTTGGAATCGTGGAAACACTAGCACCCAAATCACACAAAGCATTGCATTCATAGTTTTTGATTTTGATTTTGATAGTAGGTTCCCACTTATCATGAAGCTTTCTAGGAATAGAAACTTCCAACTCAAGTTTCTCTTCAAGAGATTTTATCATAGCTTCGATGATATGATCGGTAAAGGCCTTGTTTTGGCTATAAGCGTGTGGAGAGTTTAGCATGGATTGCATCAAGGAAATGCATTCAATCAAGGAGCTACTATCATAATTGAGTTCCTTGAAATCCAAAGTAGTAGTTTCATTACTACTCAAAGTTTTGATATCTTCTACTCCACTTTCAATGCTTTTAGCATCAAGATAGATGGACTCCGAATCATTGGGGCATTTTTGAACCAAAGTGGATTCATATCCAGCCGCATCATCATTAGGTTTGACACAAGAAAACAAAGATTCAATGGGAGTCACACCAAGCACTTTAAGATCTTCGTGATTCTTATCACGAGAACACGCCTTTTTAAACCATTCATGTCTAGCACGAATTTGGGTGGTTCTTTCTTTGCTCTCACTCATAGAAACACGCATAGCTTTCAAAGTTTGATCCATATTGATCTTGGGAGGAGCACATCTAACTTTCAAAGCATCAACATCACTAGACATTCTATCAACGCTCCTAGCCAAATCATCAATTTTGAGTAGTTTTTCCTCTATGGACGCATTGAAAATCTTTTGCGAGTTGATAAACTCTTTGATATTACTCTCTAGATCAGAGGGTAATTTATTGTAATTTCCATGAGTGTTATTGTAGGAGTTGCCAAAGTTATTATAGTGGTTACTAGGAAAAGGCCTAGGAACATAGTTTCCTCTAAAAGCATTGTTGTTGCCAAAATTATTCCTACCAACAAAATTAATGTCCAAGCTCACGTTGCTACTCTCAATCAAGGAAGACAGGGGCAAATCATTAGGATCTAAAGGAGCACTTCTACTAGCAACCAAATTTATTAACTCGTCCATCTTAGCACTCAACGAGTTAATTTCTTCTATAACGTGTACCTTCTTACTAGTAGGTGACCTTTTAGTGTGCCACGGAGAGTAGTTTGTCATGATGTTGTCTAGGAGTTTTGTGGCTTCTCCTAATGTGATTTCCATGAACGTTCCACCTGAGGCGGAGTCCAAGATATTTCTAGAAGCGAAATTTAAACCAGCGTAGAAGATTTGTATAATCATCCAAAGACTCAAGCCATGAGCGGGACAATTTGTAATCATCAATTTCATTCTCTCCCAAGATTGTGCAACATGTTCATGATCAAGTTGCTTAAAATTCATGTTATCATTACGGAGAGAGATAATCTTAGCCGGCGGAAAATACTTGGATATATCAGCATCTTTGCACTTGTTCCAAGAATCAATACTATTTTTGGGCAAAGACGAAAACCAAGTTTTTGCTCGATCTCGCAACGAGAACGGAAAAAGCTCTTTCATAACAACGATAATCACAGCATTATCCACATATTTCTTATTTTGCATATCACAAAGCTCAATGAAGGTATTAAGATGGGATGCGACATCTTCATTAGGAAGGCCGGAGAATTGCTCTTTCATAACAAGATTTAGCAAAGCACCATTGATTTCGTATGATTCCGCACTAGTGGCAGGAGCAATCGGAGTACTAATAAAATCATTATTATTAGTATTCGAGAAGTCACAAAGTTTGGTGTTTTCAGTCATGGTGACTTCAGAAAGCAAACAGGCACACAAGTGAACAGAAAGGAAGCGAGAAAAAAGGGCGAACGAAAAAGGAAAATATTTTTGTAAATTTTTGTTTTTCAGAAGTGGGGGAGAGGAAAGACAGAGGCAAAAAAAGTAAATGCAAGAGATGAGTTTGCGACACTTACTTGGATGAGTTCTTGACTTGATCCTCCCCGGCAACCGTGCCAGAAATCCTTCTGGTGCTTCTTGAGCTTGCGTTGGTTTTTCCCTTGAAGAGGAAAGGGTGATGCAGCACAGGAGCAGTAAGTATTTCCCTCAGTTTGAGAACCAAGGTATCAATCCAATAGGAGAATCCAGTCAAGTGTCCAGAGTACCTGCGCAAACACAAACGAGCTTGCACCCAACGCTATAAAGGGGTTTTCAATCCCTTCAAGATTGATTGCAAAATGAGATCTGAAGGCGGAAAGTGCAACGAAGTAAAACTGTAAGGCTGAAAATATGATGTGAAGTAGACCCGGGGGCCATAGTGTTCACTAGAGGCTTCTCTCAAAATAGCAAATATTACGGTGGGTGAACAAATTACTGTCGAGCAATTGATAGAACCGCGCAAAGTCATGATGATATCTAAGGCAATGATCATACATATAGGCATCACGTCCGAGACAAGTAGACCGATACTGTCTGCATCTACTACTATTACTCCACACATTGACCGCTGTCCAGCATGCATCTAGTGTATTGAGTTCATTACGAACAGAGTAACGCCTTAAGCAAGATGACATGATGTAGAGGGATAAACTCAAACCAATGATGTAAACCCCATCTTTGTACCCTTGATGGCAACAACACGATGCGTGCCTCGCTACCCCTTCTGTCACTGGGTGAGGTCACCGCATGGTATGAACCCAAAACCAAGCACTTCTCCCATTGAAAGAATCATAGATCAAGTTGGCCAAACAAAACCTACAATTCGAAGAGAATTACAAGGGTATGAAATCATGCATATAAGACATCAGAAGAAACTCAAATAAGATTCATAGATAATCTGATCATAAATCCACAATTCATCGGATCTCGACAAACACAACGCAAAAGAAGATTACATCGGATAGATCTCCATGAAGATCATGGAGAACTTTGTATTGAAGATCCAAGAGAGAGAAGAAGCCATCTAGCTACTAGCTACGGACCCAAAGGTCTATGGTAAACTACTCACGCATCATCGGAGAGGTCATGGTGTTGATGAAGAAGCCCTCCATATCCGAATCCCCCTCCGGCAGGTCACTAGAATGTTCCCAGATGGGATCTTGTAGAGAAAGAAGCTTGCGACGGTGGAACAGTATTTTCGTGGATCTCTCGTGCAGTTTTGGATTTTTCAGGAATTTATAGGCGGAAGAGGTAGGGCAGACAAGCCACATGGGGCCCACAAGCCTGCTAGGCGCGGGCCCCCTGGCCGTGCCTAGGGGGCTTGTGGGGTCCCCTGGTGGCCTCTGGCTTGGTTCTCAATTCCCGCGCGTATCTTCTGTTCCGGAAAAAATCTTTTCGGAAGTTTTATTCCGTTTGGACACCGTTTAAAATCCTCCTCTGAAAAGGGTCAAAAACTGGAAAAAACAGGAACTGGCACTTGGCACTGAGTTAATAAGTTAGTCCCAAAAAAGATATAAAAGGCATACAGAACATCCAAAGTTTGACAAGATAATAGCATGGAACAATCAAAAATTATAGATACGTTGGAGACGTATGAACTACCACTTTCTCTGTAATGCAAAAATCTGAGCTTGTTAAAAACTTTTTCAAAACTAATGTTGTGAGTGCCATGGTTGTCATTGTATGCTTGTGTGTTTGATCATGTGATTATAAAAACCCCATTTCACGATATTGAATTATTTCCAAAACCTTTTCCTGTTTCTGGTTCAGGTAAAACTGTTGGGGAACATTGCATGGGAAACAAAAAAATTCCTACGCACACGAAGACCTATTATGGTGATGTCCATCTACGAGAGGAGATTTGGATCTACGTACCCTTGTAGATCGCACAGCAGGCAGCGTTAAGAAATGCGGTTGATGTAGTGGAACGTCTTCACGTCCCTCGAACAGCCCCATGAACTGTCCCACGAACCGTCCCGCGATCCGTTCCGATCTAGTGCCGAACGGACGACACCTCCACATTCGGCACACGTACAACTCGACAATGATCTCGGCCTTCTTGATCCAGCAAGAAAGAAGAAGAAGTAGATGAGTTCTCCGGCAGCTTGACGACGCTCCGGTGGTGGTGACGATCTAATCCTGCAGGGCTCCGCCCGAGCTCCGCAGAAATCCGATCTAGAGGAAGAACTATGGTGTCTAGATCTGAGTTGCACGTGGAAAAAGTTGTCTCAAATCAGCCCTAAATCACCACTATATATAGGAGGGAGGGAAAGGAGGCTTGCCTTGAGGGGCAAGCCCTCAAGGGTGCGCAGGCCAGGGAGGAGAGGAGGAATCCTACTCCAATTAGGATTGGAAAGTGGAGTCCTTTTCTTCCTTCCCACCTTCCCTTTTTTTCTTTGGTTTTCTTCTCTTGGCGCCAAGGCCCTCTTGGGCTATCCCACCAGCACACTAAGGTCTAGTGCGCCACCCCAAAGTCCATTGGGCTTCCCCCGGGTGGGTTGCCCCCCTCCCGGTGAACTTCCAGAACCCATTCGTCACTCCTCGTACAATGCCGGTAATGCCCGAAAACCTTCCGATAACCAAATGAAACCATCCTATATATCAATCTTCATTTCCGGACCATTCTGGAAACCCTCGTGATGTCCGTGATCTCATCCGGGACTCCGAACAACATTCGGTAACCACACATATAACTCAACTATACTAAAACATCATCGAACCTTAAGTGTGCAGACCCTGCGGGTTCGAGAACTATGTAGACATGCCCCGAGGTACTCCTAGGTCAATATCCAATAGCAGGACCTGGATGCCCATATTTGATCTTACATATTCTCCGAAGATCTTATCGGTTGAACTTCAGTGTCAAGGATTCATATAATCCCGTATGTCATTCCCTTTGTCCTTCGGTATGTTACTTGCCCGAGATTTGATCGTCGGTATCCCCATACCTATTTCAATCTCGTTATCGGCAAGTCTCTTTAATCGTTTCGTAATACAAGATCCCGTGACTTACACTTGGTCACATTGCTTGCAAGGCTTGTGTGTAATGTTGTATTACCGAGTGGGCCCCAAGATACCTCTCCGTCACACGGAGTGAAAAATCCCAGTCTTGATCCATACTAACTCAACGGACACCTTCGGAGATACCTGTAGAGCACTGTTATAGTCACCAAGTTACGTTGTGACGTTTGATGGACACAAGGTATTCCTCCGGTGCCAGTGAGTTATATGATCTCATGGTCATAGAACAAATACTTGACACGCAGAAAACAATAGCAATAAAACGACACAATCAATATGCTACGTTCATAGTTTGGGTATAGTCCATCACATGATTCTCCTAATGATGTGATCCAGTTATCAAGTGACAACACTTGCATATAGCCAGAAAACCTTGACTATCATTGATCAACTGGCTAGCCAACTAGAGGCTTGCTAGGGACATTGTTTGGTCTATGTATCCACACATGTATCTATGTTTTCATTCAATACAATTATAGCATGGATAATAAACGATTATCTTTAAACAGGAAATATAATAATAACTATTTATCATTGCCTCTAGGGCATATTTCCAACAAAAACCCTACTTTGAGTTGCACTACATGCCCTTGATGGCAAGGCGTGTTCCTACCCAAAGTTGGTGATGTGATTTTAACTTTATTCTAGTGCTACAAAACCACAAAATTTATTTGCATGTCTATTTCTGAGGCCAGAAATGGTATTCCTACATGGAAAAATACTTTTCTGCCTTAGAAAAATCTGATTAAATTTGGAGATGATCAGAAGGACATATATTTTCCATACATAAGATTTTTAACCCCTGTTTATATTATTATTATTTGAGTAAAACCCTGAAAACCATTTCTGTCTGTTTTGATCTTTTGAAATATTTCCAAAGGAAATATTCTCAATAAAATTCTAGAAAATTCCAGTGGTATCCCTAAGACATATTTGGTGTCCACATAAAGTTTCACTTTGATCCAGAGTGATTATGGACCCAAAATAACTGCAAAACCCCTTTTGTCCATATTGAAGTTAGAGCAACTCTACATAGCAAAGTTTGTCCAATGATGTTGAAACATTGCAGGAGTTCCTAATACCTCAAATGAGGGTTCCACACCAAAAAAGGGATTTGTGGGATTAAATTTACCCACACTCTCTTTGGAAGGGACATATCTGTTCAAATGGTGAAGTTTTCAAGTCCACAAAGCTAAACTTGTCCAATGGAGCTCAAACTTGGTGAAACCCCATGTTTTAGCACCAAGCCCAAACCTGTTAAGTTGCAACACCAGTGGTGGTGTGCAACCACCCCAAACCACTATCGAGCACCTTCCGACAGATGGGTAAAAGCCCCTTTAACCATAGCTAAACCCTACCCCTTTGCTCCAAACTCTCAGATTACGTTGCAAGTATCAATGCCCAGCCCCAATCAACTGGCCCCTCTCTTGTTCAAAGTAGAAATGCCAAAAAAACCAATCTAAGCTTCGGCTCAAAGCTGACAACACATGTTTCTCTTGTCTCTCTTGACAAACCGAAGCTCCCACGGGACTTCAACGGCTAGCCTCATCCCAGCGAGTGCCCTGGACATGCTAGACACGTCCAAAGCACCTCAGAGCGCACCAGCAAGCCATGGCATGCCAAAACTGCGCTCTAGACGCGCTACAGGAAGCCACCGAGGTGGGGGCGACGCTCTCGGCCAGTTCCAGCCTCGCCCGTGGTGTCCAACCTCTTCCCCGACAACCCCTCTACATCCAACGACCATCAGGGCTCCTCCTCTTCCGCGCTAGAGCGTGTGCGACGCGTGCCCGCGGGCACCAGTACCGACCAATGTTGCGCGGCCACTGATGCTCGACTCCCCTCACTCTCCCTCTATTGCAGATGGTTCTGGCAGTCCAAAACCACGTCATGAGACCGTGGTTTCAACCCCAACTCATCTCTATACCCCCATGCGCGCCACGGTGAGTCACCGGCCCTCCCGAGTCGGCTCACCGTCGTGGGCCTATTTATAGCCCCCTCGCTCAAGCACCCTTCAGATAGCTTCGCCGCAACCAATAGCACCTCCCTAGCCACCCGAGCAAGCCAACAGAACCCGGGTGCTCGAGATCGACCGAGGCCCCTCCTCCTCGGAGCTCCGGTCGATCTCCGGCTACACGACGGCTCCTGCGTCGCTCGACCACCAAACCATTCCCCTTGACCCCCGGGATATTTCCCCCAACTTTTCCACGCTTATATGTGCCCCTAGCTACCCTCTCGACCACCTCCCGAAACTCCTCCGCCATAGCCTCCTCGTCGCTGGTGAACCTGAGCCTCTCCGTCGTTGTTCCGACCACCAGCAGGTAGGCGGCGACGAGTCGGACCCATTTCGTTGGGGCCCGAGGACGTCGGCAGCCTTGCCGGCGTGCTCCTCCTCCTCTCTGGCTAGAGGTAGGAGACGACCTCGACAGGTGTGCCCCACCTGTCGGTGGTCCAACCCCCTCTCCCTCGCTGCCCGCAGCCATTGACCGTAGGGCCCCGCATGTCAGGTTCAAACCTGACGGCGCGCACGCGTGGGCAGGCTGTTGGGTGGCCTTTGGGCCGGCCCAGTCCCAGGCCAAGCCAGGCCAAGGGGTGTAGCCCATTTTCCTTTTGTTTTAAAACATGATTTTCAAAGATTTTTATAAAAAGTTTTAACCAGTGTAAAAATATAGTTTTCCACTAATATTCTTCTGAAAATATGTAGTATTTAATAGGACCATTGGTTGAATATTTCAGCAACTATTCTGTTTTACAATAATAAAAAAGGACTAAATTGGAATAGTTTTGCTTCTGTTTAGTTGATTTTAAAAATATTCCTTCATTGGAACCAGAGGCAAATATTTTTAAAAAAAACACCTTAGATTTATCAGAAATAACCAACATTTTTAAAATGACTTTGTGATCTGTTTTTGAGTGAGCTATTTCTTATTTCTTCTTTTGTCGACGATAGAAAATCCGTGTGACGAGGGAATCACAGCGGAAGACCTCGAAGACCCTAGATGCCTAGCTGGCCAATTCAAGCAGCCCTTTGACCATGATTGAGCATATGTTATGATGCATGCTAGAGTAGCAAATATTTTTGTTGCATATGATCATAAGTGCTGGTAAATCATTGAAGTGATGTTACCGATGGCTCCTCCGGAGCAAATGCATTAAGCTTGATCCTACCACCTATAAGGGTCATGCTAGTATCATGTTGACAAGTAAAGTTAGAGTAATATTAGCATGAGCATCTTGTTGGTATAAATCAAAGATTTATAAAAAAACCGTCGGGCGCCACTAATGCCCGAGGGTGATGATGAGTTAGGTGGCCACTTTTGGTGAAGTGGTGCACCGGGTATTTGTGTGAGTATGGTTTCGGAAAGGGGATTAGATTTATGATGTGTCGACCGTCCCAACCTTACATGTACGACCAAGTTCCTCCTTATGGGACGGCGCTGCGTTGATTACTATGGTCGTTGCTAGCAAAGAGCCACATTACTAGTGGCGGGAGTGATGTGTAGTCAGTCTCGTGATGGGATCGTGCCAGGTAGGGTGACTATGCCGTTTGTACGTGTTCCAGGCACACCATTGTTCCTCGCATGGTTGATACTGTCCAGAGTAGGTGCTCGTAAGACGTACAACATGCGGGCTGGGTACCAATTGAGTGGACCTTTTGGCTAGTATCGTCAGGGGAAAGGCATTGATCGGGTACTTACCTCGAGTATGTTATATACCGCGAGTCGTGGATGACATGGAAGTTTCCCGGATCTCGTGGGTCCAGCGTACTACCTCTACAGAGTGTAAAACTATTCGAATAGCCGTGTCCACGGTCAAGGACAGTTGGGTGGTGCTGCATAAACTACGTCCAGTTGTTTTCGCATAAACCAAGTGTGTGTGAGTTGTGAAAAAGAAGTTATTATGAAAGTAGCGATATGACCAAGTTTGGTGACTTCGCATATAGGGTGAACCCGGATGGTTCAGCCCGTGGCAGATATATTGATATCTGTAACCTGTTCTTCAAAAGTAATTCTTGAACTTGATGCATATTCATGATCATTTACCACCAAGAAGAATTCCACCACAGATTCATGTTATTGTTATCCTTCACTTTCATTGTTCATATCCTGGGCTGTTTGCGAGTACATTCAAAGTACTCATTGGCTTGCGAGTGGTTATATTATTGACCAGACATGAAAGGATCGGAGTTTGGAGATTAGTATGTCTTCAGAGATGCCCCTGCGAACTAGGACGCTTCCCAGTCAGAATGCGTGTTGGTGTCGGCTTGATGGCATGGGCACCCGCTTAGCCCTGTGATTTCCGCTATTAGCTGTATTAGTATGATTTGGCCTTAGGCCCTACCTTGTGAACCTGACCATTCGGTCATGTGATGTAATCATTCGGTACTTGGATGTAAGACTCTTTTTATTCAGTGTCTGTGTGTTCGGTGAGCATTGATCTCTCGGATCACTAAGCACGTTCATTCGGCGATCTCGAATCGTAAGTCGGGGTCCCCACAGATGTACAAGGGTATGTATTTGCACTCCCCCTCTCATTGATGTTAGTATCCATAGATTGATCTTGGGGAGTGTAGGAAATTTTTTGTTTCCCATACGACTTTCCCCAACATATGGCCCAAACGGAAAAAAATATGTCATGGATATGGCACTTTAATGACAATAATTATGAAAAAACATGTATCATTATTATGACTGTGTTGGGATCCTACTTCTATGACAAAGAAATATGACAGAAAATGGGCTTTTCTCCCTGGACGGGCGGGAGACGCACATGCATGACATTCTTTGGGTTGTCCATGACGTAAAAACGTGGTGAAGTGAGGGCGGGGAAATTTTCAGGGATTTCTCAGTTACGACGGGCAGTCAATGGGTGGTCGGGGCCAAGCGATGTAGTGTGGTTTGCATGTTTGTCTTGTACGCGTGTGTGAGCGAGGCATTCACTAATTGAACCCGAGTGAGGCATTCTCTTAGTGAACCCAAGCAATTGATCAATCCCTCGCACTATCTACATACTTAACACGAGCGACCACAGACTACGTATGGAACCAAATCGGTGCCTTTTACTGCTAACTAAACCCGAGCTATTCCTTCGCTGCTAACTGAACCTGAGAGATTAATCGATCCATTTGTTGCAACTTACTAAACCCGATCGATTGATTGATGTGTTGCATCGAGAGCCCTGATGTGAGATGTGAGTTGATCTAGTCAGTTGGTTGCCTATTGATGAGCAGTGATGATTGCTGCCACACGTGCGACACATAGAACTAGTCGAGACTTGCATCGATCGAGCCCCTTAAGTGAGATGTGGTGAGTTGAACTTACCGGTTAGTCGGTTGTGGATGAACAGTTCCCGTTGCTCTCGTTCGCTCGTATACCCTACCTCATCCGATGGGGATTGGACGAACAAGACTCGGTCATGTAGCAATTGTTGTTGGATGAGCACAACCCAGAGGAGGTCGTGCACGGTATGCCACACCCTAGCTGGTTGGGGGTTGATGAACAAGACCCCGTGGAGGCTGTAGGCACTAGCGGATAAATAGTAGCTCGTGGAAGTGCGGTAGGAAGTTGACTATGGATGAACAGTAGCCCGTAAAGTCCCATTTTGTGGTACGCCACACCCCTC
Organism: Hordeum vulgare subsp. vulgare; assembly: GCF_904849725.1. Lineage (NCBI taxonomy): Eukaryota > Viridiplantae > Streptophyta > Magnoliopsida > Poales > Poaceae > Hordeum > Hordeum vulgare. Next base: position 398,718,114 of record NC_058519.1, read on the forward strand.
CTGATGAACATGAGCCCGTTTAAACCGTAGGCAGTGGAACATAAGTGACGGGGGATAATCCGGGGGTAGGCTCATCGAGCCTACTCCTTCACCTTCTGACGCGGCACGAGACGAATGTTTCCCTTTACGCCGGCTCCTCTTGGACGGATGCGGGGCCCGTGTTGGCTCTGGCTCCTCCTGGCCGGATGGGCGACCCGCGCCGGCTAGGACCCGACGCCTCACCATCTGGTTCGATGGCCAACCACCAGCCGGATGGTGATCACCTATCGCATCAACATGACTCATGCGACCGGTACCCACGACTAAGGACGGGATGGTGTCAGCACATGTATTGCGGATTGCCTAGCTCGTCGCTAGAGTGGAGGCGGCCGTACTGCTGACCAGCGTCGGATGCGCCGGTATCCCTCGCACAATACCGACACGCCTCCACCCACTCCATTACCTAACCCGGAGTGGCTACATTGGACCCGGCCGTACCGCTGACAATGGTCGGATTCCACGCTGACGACGACCATAGTGCGGCCTATGTTGTGCCATACGGACATGCACTGATCCCATCGGCGAGCCGACGGGCCCCAGAATTCGACGGGACCCTGCGGCCAGCCATCCCGGCACGCGACAAGACTTCTCAACGAGGGGACCCACTAGCCGACCTGAGAGGATGCCAACCGTATACCTCCTATGTACCTTATATCAATATTGTACGTCGGGGGGTTCTCCTATAAAACCATGTGGCCCTCCTCCATGCAGAGGATCGATTGTTCCCATGCACACTCACACAGGAGAGGTAGAACGCGAGCCGACTAGCTCCTTATTCCTCCTCCGTCGAACATCTCAAGGAGAAACCTGTAAACAATTTGATTCATAAACCATCCCAGCAGGACTAGGGGTGTTACCTCCCACGGAGGGCCCCGAACCTAGGTACACCGTGTGTCTTTCACCGCTTGTGCCAATCCCACTATCGGAGCCTGCCGTTGTCCATTGGCCTGAACCACTCTCGATAGGCCACCCCATGGTATATGTCCTGAGAAAAGGACGACAAGAAGTCTGTTTCGTCCGTTTTGTGGTACACCAGAATCCTCCCGATGAATACATGATGAGTGTTTTTACACTCATTTCAACCATGATTAAACCGAGATATTTCATTAGAAAGAGATATTCTCTCTGATATTGCCACTAATGACTAATTGTCACACCATGTACTTAGCCTCTCCTAACTAAGTGAACATAGCTAAAAATTTTGTGTGTGCTTGTGATGCTTGACTTGATTGTGTTTGCTTGCTTGCTTGTTTGTGTTTTAACTCACAAAAAAGCCTCCTGCTTTCGAAACCCATCTCCTTGATCCAAAACTTTGTATAGTGACTAGGATGTGTATCAGACATAAAAATATTTTTATAAAATATTATTTTCACCAAAAATCATTTATTTGATTTAGCTTTTCAAAGCCCCCTCAATTGAGGTTTGTACTACAAGTCCCAAAATTAGGGAGGATGCTTTGCTCCAAATATTTTATTTAGATCCTATTTGGAAAAATACTTCCCAAAACAACAAAAATATTATTTTAGGAGTTATTTTTCTATTTTATTTAAATACCATTTCTTGAGGCCAGAAATGGTCTTTTATAGGGGAAAATTATTTTTATTCTTCAAAAATATTTGATAAAATTTAGGGAAACTCAGTGGGCATATAGTTTCCATATATGAGAGTTTCAACACCATGTTCAAAATATTGGATAAAGCCCTTCAAAATGTTTTATGTGTATTTCAAGTATTTGAAATATTTCTATAGGAAATATTCCCAAATAATTCCATGAAAATTCTAGCAAGTCACTCATGATATATTGCATGATCTTGACATGTTTCATCTCGGTCCTAATTGTTTTGATTCACCAAAATATTCTAGAACCCTCTTTGCCCAGAATCAAATTTGAGAAACTCTACATTGCCAAGTTTCGTTTTGTTCTCAAATTTTGTGGACATGTTCCAATCCCATAATGATGCATCTATAACAATTGGTGCATCAATGAGAGCAGATGAACTTGTACAAATCCCCCTAAACCCACTTGTGGTGATTTCTAGAATTGGGAAATTTTGCATTGTCAAGTTTCCCCATTTAGTCCCAAACTTTTTGGGCATGATCTAAACCCCAAATAATGCCACCACACCAAGTGGTGCATTAGGGAGGAATTTTTTTGCATGGATAGATGTATGGAAATCTATTTCTGCCTATTTCTAGGGTTTACCTAGTTTGCACTGGAAACTTGCATCATATAATCTGAAAATTGGTGATCAACCTCATTTCTATCGCCAGTTAAGTTTCATACCAAGGGAAATCATTTAGCTAACTTAGACACCCATCAAACACCTCATGCCCATTGTTATTGCTCAATGATTAGAGGACCAGAAGTGCTCTCCTTGAGCCCATATTTTTACAACACGTTCTACTAGTCCCCCTTTAGCTCTAGTAGCAACCTCAGCACTCAACTCCATGATTGAGGGGGTGGAACTGTCCACTTTCACCCCCTGGACAACAAGAATCCATCTCTCTCTCTCTCTCTATCAGCTTTCCCTCTCTCCTAGCCACCATCTGTAGCATCCAATGCTTCCTCCCCCTATTTCATGCCTTCCGTGGAAGCTGGACACAAGTGGCCGCGCCAGAGCACATGCCTCTGCCTCCCCTCGCTTCTTCGATTTGCCTCCCTGGACATAAGCCATGATGACAAAGCCCCTAGGCATGGCCTGGATCACTCTTGTGACCCCTAGCAGCAGCCATGCCATGGCCATGGACGTGGCCCAAGGTGGACTCATGCCCCGACCATATAAGCCAGGATGATCGCCCCTCTCGAGTCCTTTCACTTCCTATCCTACCCCAAAATCCTCCAGACCTGCTCCCGGCTCCCCTCATGCCCTCCCTTTCCTCCCACGAACGAAATTGCCGCCTCAGCCTCTCTTCAATTCGACCCTCGTGGCCACTCTCTTTCCTTTTAAGCGTCACCATAACGTCTCTAGAACCACCACACACACCTGCCCGATGCTCCATTTTCTCCTCACGGTGGCCGGAGCATCAAATTTCGTCTCCACCGTCATCGGGATCCTCCCCGATCGATCATGTGCTCAATCTAGAGCGTCGTGGCATAAGCAAAGGCTCCAGGAGGGTGTGACTATTCGTCCCGAGCTCGCCGGTGGCCAGACGGGCGCCTAATGTGGTCGAAGCCACCGGAGCGGGCGCTAACACACGCTCGGTCAAGCTTCCCTGCCTATCCTGTGCTCTCGCGGGAGGTAGGGGAGAACTTGCCAGCGGGGCCCACCGGTCAGCGGCTAAGGCCCCGGGAACCCACCGTTTAAGTGGAAGCGCCACCGCCGCGTGTCGCCTCCCTGCAAAGGAGGCGTACTCTGCAGAGTACGCCTTCAGCGTCACCACCGCATCCCGCTCGGTCGAGCCACTGGGCCGGCACAATTGGCAATCCTAAGCCGTGAGCGTATTTTAGTCATTAGGTAAAGACTTCTCTTTTTTCTTTCCACGTAGATTCAAAAATTAATAATTAATTCAAATAAACTCCAAATTTAATGATTCAAAATTCAAACGGACACTAAAGACATATCCTATCCAAATGTGTGCATTGCACATTTTTCATAGAACTTCTCCATGTTGTTCAAATTTAAATTTAAATTTGAACCTCCTTAAGGCCACTTTGTAATATCCCGAGAGCATCCGAATCAACTCCAAATGGAGTGATTCAAGTTCATAGGTGTCTATAAAACCATAAGCTATTTTTCTAGCCTTATTTAACATTTTCTTATGTTATATATTGCCTTGACCAAATAAATAGCCCACTTTTTCATTTATTTCATTTTGTGAAATTCATTGGAAAATCATCCCAACTCCAAATCTAGTGAAACCACTTACTAAATGTTCTCTAAAATCATGCCCCATTTATTAGGTGCATTTACTCATTTTTCTGTAGACTTCTTATAGGATCATCATTTCCTCCATTTCCACCATTCAAAAAAGCACCATTGATCCAACTCATGTAGTACCACCTTAGGATTTTTTTTCTTGTCACCAGAGGTGTCCAAGAAAAATAAAAGTCCTACTTATATAGCACTTTTGTTTTCTGCTTGTTGTGTGGCTTATTATGGTTATTTCCGATGATAGTTGACAAAGTAGATGAGCTGCTCGGAGTTGGACGAGAAGCATTAGAAGACCTCGAAGACTTTGCCGAACCAGGTAAGCAGCCCTTACCATGGTTATGTAACCATTTTTATGCATGGCATATAGCTCTTTATCTGGTTGCACTGAATCATGATGAATCGGTGACCACCATGGTGGGTTACCTCCGTTAATTTCCTCGTTGATACTTGCACTGAGCTCCCTACCTTCTCATGAGAGTCGTTCGGGTGGGAAGTAGTTAGGATGCTAGTAGTTGCTAAGCTAATGTGATGGGGATATGCATGGTCGGAAAAGAAATAATTTCAAAGACTCCTCAAAACCCCCGTAGGGTGCCACTAATGCCCGAGGGAAATGGTGATGAGCTAGGCAACCGCTTGAGAAAAAAGTGGTCTACCGAGGCAATTTGTATGCGTGTTTTCATAAACGGATTAGATTTAAAATGTGTTGACCGTCCCAACTTTACGTGTGCAACCACAATAACCCTTATATGGGATGGGGCTTTCTTGATTACATTGGTCGATGATGTCTACTACACAACTTTATTGTTGTAGACCATGTTGGGCTTCCAAGCGCAGAGTTTTGTAGGACAGTACCAATTTCCCCTCAATTGGACGACCTAAGGTTTGTTAATCTGTGGGAGGTGTAAGATGAAGATGGTCTCTCTCAAACGACCATGCAATCAAATACACAAATCCCTTGTGTCCCCAACACACCCAATACAATGGAAAATTGTATATGTGCACTAGTTCAGCGAGCAGATGGTTATACAAGTGTAGTATGGATATTAGAGATAGATTTTTGTAATCTGAAAATATAAAACAACAAGGTAGCAAGTGGTAAACACGGAGCAAAACATTGTATAAATGCTTGGTAATAAGGCCTAGGGTTCATACTTTCACTAGTGCAATATCTCAACAATGCTATCATAGTAGAATCATATGATCATCCCTCAACGTGCAACAAAGAATCATTCTAAAGTTCCTATCTAGTGGAGAACAATAAGATGAAATTGGTGTAGGTAGTAGAACCACGTCAAAGTTATTCTTTTCGCTCAACCTTTTGAGCTATTCATATAAGTGTCACAACCAACCCTAGAGTTCGTACTACAATAACACCCATGATACATATCAATCAACCCTAATGTCACCTACATACTCCAATGTCACCTCAAGTATCCATGGGTAAATTATGCGACATGCATCAATCAATTTCAGATCTATCATATTCAATCCAACACAAAGAACTTCAAGGAGAACATAGTATGAAAATGTGCAATCAACCCCTATGCATAGATCCCCAAGGTTACCAGAATCCGCAAGTTAATGCCATAACATATATCAAGTGAATCCCCTAAACACTCCAATGTCACTACGGGTATCCACATGCAAGACATACATCAAGTGTTCTCAAACCAAAATATTAAATCCGACATAACGGGATCTTAAATGGAAAGATTCAATTCATCACAACAAGGTAGCAATGGAATAACATCATATGATCCTACTAGATTAACAAGGCATGTGATACATCAACATCGTGTCATCTCAAGAACACGAGAGAGAAGAGGTCAAACACATAACTACTAGTACAAAACCTCAACCCTGAGGGTGAACTACTCCCTCCTCGTCATGGCCTCCGCCGGGATGATGAAGATGGCTACCGGAGATGATTGCCCCTCTACGACAGGGTACTTGAACGTCTCCAAATTGGTTTTTCATCAATACACAGAGTTGCGGTGGCGGAGCAGAAGTTCTCTTTTTTACTTCTGGGGTTTCTGGTATATATGGTAGTTTTTAGCGTTGGAATCACGCCAAACGGAGCCACATGGGCGTCTTAAGCTATCAAGGCGCGGCCTAGGGGGCACCCTGTTAACTTGTGGACCACACGTGGCTCCCCTCCGATGGTTCTTCGCTCCAATATTGCTTATTTCATCCAGAAAAAAATATAAAAAGTTTCGGTCGATTCCGAGAACTTTCATTTTATGCACAAAAACAACACCATGGTAATTCTCCTAAAAAATGTGTCATTCACGGTTAGTTCTAAATAAATCTTATAAAGTGCATCTAAACCATGTCAAAGTATTGTAAACATAGGCAAACATGGCATGAATACTTCGTAAATTATTGATACATTGGAGACATATCCGTCGATGGTAGCACAGAGCCAACAATACTAGTGTCGAGAGGTCTAGAGTTACCCTCTCGATACGTGGTCGTCCGAGGTGAAAGGACCATGATGTCGCCTATAGGGGGGGTGAATAGGTGTTTTAAAATCTTTTATGGATTTGGATATGTTCTAGTGCGGAAATAAACTAAGCGGATATGTTTGAATCACAAATCCTAAATATATTAGGCTCAACTAAGTGCACCAGCAACTTGTTCTAACAAGATGAACACAACAAGGATACTAAACACGCACAAGTAAGTTACACAAACTTACTTGAGCAATATCACAAGATATGAAAGTGTATGACTATCACATCCCTAGATTTCCCATTTGGTGTTTAGCAAGATTGTGCTCATGTTTTATTCTTGCATTAAAAATGAAAATACGGATGAAAGAAACCCTAGCACCTCACCTTGTTTAACCCAAAATAAAAAGAGTGTGATTTCAGTGTACCCAAAGTGGCCTTCATAAAAGCCCACCCTTTTTGATAAATATTGGAAACAATATTTCAGGGGTGGAATTTAATTAAAAATACTTTTGGCATTTTATTTTTTTCACAAAAGCGCGTGATATTACCCAAATATGTGGTTTTAAATATCTCAGGATATTATAAAATGTTGAAATATTTTTGTGGACTTGGAAATAATTCAAATAACACCTACAATTATTTTCACTATTTATAGGAATAGTTTGGAGCCCAAAATAAATTAAACAAATGTCAGGAATGTTAAATAGAAAACAGAAAAGAAATAAAATAGGAAAGGATCTATCAGACGCTCACCTGGCCCAGCCCATCTTCTCCACCTTGTCTTCTTGCTCCTGCCAGTAGGCAGAGGAGAAGAAGGAGCTGGCCGCCGCTTCCTCCGGCGATGGCACGCACCTGGGTGCTGCCTGGCCGCCCTGTCGTGCTAGCGAGGGAGATAAGCTCCCCAACAACCCATTCCAACCTTCTCCCCCTCCTCATTCGAGATCTTGCCCTCTCCTCTCTCCGCCACCATTGGCGCCGAGCTCGAGCTCGCCGCCGCTCCAGCCATCACAGAGCTTCCCAGAGCCACCCGCCGACTCCGCCACCATGAGAAGATCCTCCCTGCCCAAGGAATCAAGCCGGAAGCCCCCGCAGCGCCGCCCCCGTCGCCATCTTCAACCTCCAGCCGCCGGAGTTCATTGTCGCGATTCGCCGGCTAGAGAGCCTCCCCGAGAAAGCCGCTGCCCACGTTGGAACCCCTGTGAGCTCGCCGTGCTTTTCCCTCTTTTTCACCGTTCTTTCCTGCACCGTAGTGTTGGGAAACGTTGCATATGAAACAAAAAATTCCTACGCACACGAAGACCTATCATGGTGATGTCCATCTACGAGACGAGATTAGATCTACGTACCCTTGTAGATCGCTCAGCGGGAAGCGTTAAGGAACGCGGTTGATGTAGTGGTACTTCTTCATGATCCGTCCCACGAATCGTCCCACGAACCGTCTCGTGATCCATCCCACGATCAGTCCCGATCTAGCGCCGAACGGACGGCACCTCCACGTTCAGCACACGTACAGCTCGATGACGATCTCGGCCTTCTTGATCCAACAAGAGAGACGGAGAAGTAGATGACTTCTCTGGCAGCGTGGTGGCGCGCCGGTGTTGGTGATGATCTATTCCTGCAGGGCTCCGCCCGAGCTCCGCAGAAGTCTAATCTAGAGGAAGAACAACGAGGTGTAGGTTTGAGTTGCACGTGGCAAAGTTGTCTCTCAAACAACCCTAAACCTCTAGTATATATAGGAGGAGCCAAGGGGTGAGGAAAGCCCTTACGGCGCCGGCCAAGACGGCCTCCTTGGGTTGGCCGACTTGGGGAAGGGAGGAGTCCTTCTCCAATCCCTCTTGTATTAGGACTCCTTCCTTATTTTCCCACCTCTTTTGGATTTTCCACTTTTTCCTCATTGGCTTTCCTTGGATGACTTTGTCAGCACATTACACCTCATTGTGCATCCAATAAACCCATGTGGACCCCTTGGGGCGTGGTGGGCCACCCAGTGGGCCCCCGAAACCCATTCGTCACTCCCGTCACACTGCCGGCAATGCCCGAACACTTTCCGAAATCCAAACACCAACTTCCTATATATCAATCGTTGTTTCCGGACCATTTTGGAAACCCTCATGACGTCCGTGATGTCATCCGGGACTCCGAACAACCTTCAGTCACCAACACATATAACTCAACTAAACTAAAATGCCACCGAACCTTAAGTGTAGACATGACCCGAGACACTCCGCGGTCAATATCGAATAGCGGGACCTAGATGCCCATATTGAATCCTACATATTCTACGAAGATCTTATCGGTTGAACCTCTGTGCTAAGGATTCATATAATCCCATATGTCATTCCCTTTGTCCTTCGGTATGTTACTTGTCGGATATTCTATCGTCGGTATCCGCATACCTATTTCAATCTCGTTACTGACAAGTCTCTTTACTCGTTCCGTAACACAAGATCCCGTGACTTACACTTAGTCACATTACTTGCAAGACTTGTGTGTGATGTTGTATTACCGAGTGGGCCCCAAGATACCTCTCCGTCACACGGAGTGACAAATCCCAGTCTTGATCCATACTAACTCAACAGACACCTTCGGAGATACCTGTAGAGCACCTTTATAGTCACCCAGTTACGTTGCGATGTTTCATGCACAAAAGGTATTCCTCCGGTGCCAGTGAGTTATATGATCTCATGGTCATAGGAACAAATACTTGACACGCAGAAAACAATAGCAATAAAACGACACGATCAATATGCTACGTTCATAGTTTGGGTCTTGTCCATCACATGATTCTCCTAATGATGTGATCCCGTTATCAAGTGACAACACTTGTCTATGGTTAGGAAACCTTGACCATCTTTGATCAACAAGCTAGTCAACTAGAGGCTTACTAGGGACAGTGTTTTGTCTATGTATCCACACATGTATTTGAGTTTCCAATCAATACAATTATAGCATGGATAATAAACGATTATCACGAACATAGAAATATAATAATAACTAATTTATTATTTCCTCAAGGGCATATTCCCAACAGTCTCCCACTTGCACTAGAGTCAATAATCTAGTTCACATCACCATGTGATTTTAACAAATCCAACACCCATACAGTTCTGGGGTTTGATCACGTCTTGCTCGTGAGAGAGGTTTTAGTCAACAGTTCTGAATCTTTCAGATCCGTGTGTGCTTTACAAATCATTATGTCATCTTATAGATGCTGCTACTACATGCTATTCGAAAATACTCCAAATATCTACTCTACTATTCGAATTCGTTTTAGTACCGAGGGTTATTCGGATTAGTGTCGTAGCTTGCATCGACGTAAACCTTTACGACGAACTCTTTAATTACCTACATAATCGAGAAAAATTCCTTAGTCCACTAGTTACTAAGGATAACTTTGACCGCTGTTTTAGTGATTCAATCCTGGATCACCTTTCGTACCCCTTGACAGACTCATGGCAAGGCACACATCATGTGCGGTACACAGCTTGGCATACTTTAGAGCCTACGGCTAAGGCATAGGGGATGACCTTCATCCTTTCACTTTATTCTGCCGTGGTCGGGCTTTGAGTCTTACTCAAATTCATACCTTACAACACAGCTAAGAACTCCTTCTTTGCTGATCTATTTTGAACTACTTCAAAAACTTGTCAAGGCATGCATTAAATTGAAAGTTCTATTAAGCGTTTTGATCTATCTCTATAGATCTTAATGCTCAATGTTCAAGTAGCTCTATCCAGGTTTTCCTTTGAAAACTCCTTTCAAACAACCCTTGTGCTTCACAGAAATTCTACATTACTTCCGATCTACAATATGTCAACTACATATACTTATCAGAAATTCTATAGTGCTCCCACTCACTTCTTTAGAAATACAAGTTTCTCATAAACCTTGTAGAAACCCAAAAGCTTTGATCATCTCATCAAAGCATATATTCCAACTCCGAGATGCTTCCACCAGCCCATAGAAGGATTGTTGGAGCTTGCATACTTGTTAGCATCCTTATGATCGACAAAACCTTCTGGTTGTATCACATACAACCTTTCCTGAAGGAAACCGTCGAGGAAACAATGTTTTGACATCCTATGTGCAATATTTCACAAACAATGCAGCATTTGCTAACACAATTCCAATAGATTTTAAGCATCACTACGAGTGAGAAAGTCTCATCATAGTCAACTCTTTGAACTTGTCGGAAACATCTTTGCGATAAGTGGAGCTTTTCTTAATGGTGACTTTTCACCATCATCGTCTGTCTTCCCTTTAAAGATCCATCTTTACTTAATAGTCCTAAGACCATAAAGTAGTTCTTCCAAAGTCTACACTTTGTTTTCATACATGGATCCTTTCTCGGATTTCATGGCCTCCAGTCATTTGTCGGAATCCGGGCTCACCATCGCTTCTCCATAGCTTGTTCAACAACATGACCTCCAAGACAGGGTTACCGTACCATTATGTAGTAGTACGCGACCTTGTCGACCTACGAGGTTTGTAGTAACTTGATCCGAAGCTTAATGATCACCATCATTAGTTTTCCACTTCAATTGGTGTAGGCGCCACAAGAACAACTTCCTACGCCCTGCTACACACTGGTTGAAGTGACAGTTCAATAACCTCATCAAGTTCCACCACCCTCCCACTCAATTCTTTCGAGAGAAACCTTTCCTCGAGAAAGGACCCGTTTCTAGAAACAAACACTTCTCTTCCGGATCTGTGATAGGAGATGTACCCAACTATTTTGGATATCCTATGAAGATGCATTTATCCGCTTTGGGTTCGAGCTTATCAGACTGAAACTTTTTCACATAAGCATCACAGCCCCAAGCTTTTAAGAAACCACAACTTGGGTTTCTCCAAACCATAGTCTATACTGTGTCATCTCAATGGAAATACGCGGTGCCCTATTTAAAGTGAATGCGGTTGTCTCTAATGCACAACCAATAAATGATAGTGGCAATTCGATAAGGGACATCATAGTATGCACCATATCAAATAGGGTTCGGCTATGACATTCAGACACATCATCACACTATGGTGTTCTAGGTGGCGTGAATTGTGAAACAATTTCCACATTGTCTTAACTGTGCACCAAAAAGTCGCAACTCAGATATTCATCTCTATGATCATATCGTAGACAAATTATCCTCTTGTCACGATGATCTTCACTCTGAAAAAGTTTTGAACTTTTCAACATTTCAGACTTGTGATTCATCAAGTAAATACTCCTGTATCTACTCAAATGATCAGTGAAGTAAGAACATAATGATATCCACTGTGTGCCTCAGCACTCATTGGATTGCACACATCAAAAAATGTATTACTTCCAACAAGTTACTTTCTTGTTTCATGTGGTATGATTTGTATGTCTCAAGTGATTCGAAATCAAGTGAGTCCAAACGATCCATCTACATGGTGTTTCTTCATTCGTTTATACCAATAGGTATGGTTTGCATGTCTCAAACATTTCCAAAATGAGTGAGTACAAAGATCCATCACTATGGAGCTTCTTCCTGCACTTTATACCGACATGTCTCAAGCGGCAGTGCCACAAGTAAGTGGTACTATCATTACTACTTTGCATCTTTTGGCACCAATATTATGAACATGTGTAACACTACAATCGAGATTCAATAAACCATTGAGGGTAATTATTCAAGCAAATAGAATAACTATTATTCCTTTTAAATGAATAATTGAATTGCAATAAACACGATCCAATCATGTTCATGCTCAACGCAAACACCAAATAATAATTATTCAGGTTTAACACCGATCCCGATGGTAGAGGGAGCCTGCGATGTTTGATCACATCAACCTTGGAAACGCTTCCAACACTTATCGTCACCTCGCCTTTAGCTAGTCTTCGTTTATGCCGTAGCTTTTATTTTGAGTTACTACTCACTTAGCAATCGAACCGGTATCTAATATCCTCGCACTACTAGGAGTACTAGTAAAGTACACATGAATATCATGTATATCAAATATACTTATGTTGACTTCGCCAGCCTTCTCATCTACCAAGTATCTAGGGTAGCTCCGCCTTAGTGACCGTTCCCCTCATAACAGAAGCACTTAGTCTCGGGTTTGGGTTCAATCTTGGGTTTCTTCATTAGAGCAACAACTAGTTTGTCGTTTCATGAAGTATCCCTTCTAGCCCTTGCCCTTCTTGAAACTAGTGGTTTTACTAACCATCAAAAATTGATGCTCCTTCTTGATTTCTACTTCCGCAGTGTCAAACTTTGTGAATCGCTCAAGGATCATCATATCTATCCTTGATATGTATATAGTTCATCACGAAGCTCTAGTAGCTTGGTGGAAGTGACTTTGGAGAACCATCACTGTCTCATCTGGAAGATTAGCTCCCACTTGATTCAAGTGATTGTTGTACTCAGACAATCTGAGCACATGCTCAATGATTGAGTTTTTCTCATTTACTTTCTAGACAAAAAATCTTGTCGGAGGTCCCATACCTCTCAACAAGGGCACGAGCATGAAATCTCAATTTCATCTCTTAGAACATCTCTTATATTCTGTGACGTTTTCAAAACGTCTTCGACGCCTTGCTTCTAAGCCTTTGAGTATTACGCACTAAACTATCACGTAGTCATCAAAAACGTGTATGTCAGATGTTCGTAACATCCACAGACGATGCTCAAGGTGTAGCACACCGAGTGGTGCATTAAGGACATGAACCATCTGTGTAGCAATGAGGACAATCCTCAGTTTTATGAACTCAGTCCGCAAAGTTACTACTATCATCTTTCAACTGAATTTTCTCTAGGAACATATAAAAACAGTAGAGCTATAGCGCAAGCTACGTCATAATTCGTAAAGACCTTTTGACTATGTTCATGATAATTAGAGTATAACTAATCAAATTACTTAATGAACTCCCACTCAAAAAGTACATCTCTCTAGTCATTTGAGTGGTACATGATCCAAATTCACGTGAGCTGAGAATAGTTTTAGTGGTAAGCATCTCTATGCTAATCATATCAACTATACGATTCATGCTCGACCTTTCGGTCTCATGTGTTCCGAGGCCATGTCTACACATGCTAGGCTCGTCAAGTTTAACCCGAGTGTTTCGCGTGTGCAACTGTTTTGCACCCGTTGTATGTGAACGTTGAGTCTATCACACCCAATCATCACGTGGTGTCTCGAAACGACGAACTGTCGCAACGGTGCACAGTTGGGGAGAACTGTTGGAAATATGCCCTAGAGGCAATAATAAAATGGTTATTATCATATTTCCTTGTTCATGATAATCATCTATTGTTCATGCTATAATTGCATTAACAGGAAACAGTAATACATGTGTGGATAAATAGATCACAATGTGTCCCTAGAAAGCCTCTAGTTGGCTAGCTCGTTGATCAATAGATGATCATGGTTTCCTGATAATGGACATTGGATGTCATTGATAATGGGATCACATCATTGGGAGAATGATGTGATGGACAAGACCCAATCCTAAGCATAGCACTGGATCGTGTTGTTCGTATGCTAAAACTTTTATAATGTCAAGTATCTTTTCCTTCGTCCGTGAGATTATGCAACTCCCGGAAACCGTAGGAGTGCTTTGGGTGTATCAAACGTCACAACGTAACTGGGTGAGTATAAAGGTGCACTACGGGTACGAATCGAGATCAGGATTTGTCACTCCATGTGACGGAGAGGTATCTCTGGGCCCACTCGGTAGAACATCATCATAATGAGATCAATGTGACTAAGGAGTTAGTCACTGGATGATGTGCTACGGAACGAGTAAAGAGACTTGCCGGCAACGAGATTGAACAATGTATGGGATACCGACGATTGAATCTCGGGCAAGATCTATACCGGTAGACAAAGGGAAATTTATACGGGGTTGATTGAATCCTTGACATCGTGGTTCATCCGATGAGATCATCGTGGAACATGCAGGATCCACCATGGGTATCCAGACCCTGCTGATGGTTTTTGGCTGGAGAGGTGTCTCGGTCATGTCTGCATGCCTCCCGAACACGTAGGGTCTACACACTTAAGGTTCGATGAGCTAGGGTTATAGGGAATTGTTATACAAGGTTACTGAAGGTTGTTCGGAGTCCCGGATGAGATCCTGGATGTCATGAGGAGCTCTGGAATAGTCTGGAGGTAAAGAATTATATATAGGAAGTGAGGATTTGGTCGCCGGAATTGTTTCGGGCGACACCGGTAATGTACCGGGACCACCGAAAGGGTTTCGGGGGTCCACCAGGAGGGGCCACCAGCCCCAAAGGCTAGCATGGGCCAAAAGGTGGAAGGGAACCAGCCCAGAGTGGGCTGGTGCGCCTCGCACCTAGGCCCAAGGCGCCACAAGAGAGGGAAGGGGGGAAACCCTAGTGCAGATGGGCCTAAGGCCCATCTGGGGTGCGCCACCCCCCTCTCTCTTGCCCTGGCCGCCACCACCAGCCCTAGATGGGGCTGCCGCACCCTTTGGGGGTGGGAGCCCTAAAGAGGGTGCCCCCTCCCTCTCCCCCTATATATAGTGGAGGTTTTGGCTGATTTGAGACACACGGAATCTCTCTCTCGACGCAGCTCTGCTTCTCCTCTTTCTCCTCTCCCACGGTGCTTGGCAAAGCCCTGCCGGGAGACCTTGTAACTCTACCGCCACCGCGCCGTCGTGATGCCGGAGCTCTCCCTCAACCTCTCCCTCCTCCTTGCTGGATCAAGGCATGGGAGACGTCACCAGGCTATACGTATGTTGAACGCGGAGGTGCCGTGATTCGGCACATAGATCGGGACCGTCCGCGATCTGAATCGCTGCGAGTACGACTCCATCGACCACATTCATAGTAACACTTCCGCTTACCGATCTTCAAAGGTATGAAGATGCTCTACAGTCTCTCTCGTTGCTCGTCTGTCCATAGATAGATCCTTGTAGGGCGTAGGAAAATTTTGAATTTACTACGTTACCCAAAAAGAACACAATTTCGTCTTGAAATTTTTGTGAGAGATCACCTTATAATGCTACCGTCGTTCTAAGAAAAATAAGGTGCATATAAGGATTGACAACACATGCAATTCATAAGTGACATCATATGACCATCATCTCGTGCTTCTTGATCTCCATCACTTAAGCACTGGCATGATCTTCTTGTCACCGGCGCCACACCATGATCTCCATCAACGTGTCGCCATCGAGGTTGTCGTGCTATCTATGCTATTACTACTAAAGCTACGACCTAGCAATATAGTAAACGCATCTGCAAACACAAACATTAGTCGTAGCATCGACATGCAAGTCGATATTAACTATTACAACATGATCACCTCATACATCCAATATATCACATCACGTCGTTGCCCATATCATATCACAAGCATACCCTGCAAAAAACAAGTTAGACGTCCTCTAATTTGTTGTTGCATGTTTTACATGGCTGCTATGGGTATCTAGTATGATTGCATCTTACTTACGCAAAAACCACAACGGAGATATGCAAATTGCTATTTTACCTCTCTCCAAGGACCGCCTCGGTGAAAACCAATTCAACTAAAGTTGAAAAAACCGACACCCGCCAGTCATCTTTATGCAACGAGGTTGCATGTCAGTCAATGAAACCATCTCTTGTAAGTGTACGAGTTATGTCGGTCCGGGTTGCTTCAATCCAACAATACCGTCGAATCGAGAAAAAACTAAGGAGGGCAGAAAATCGAACATCACCGTCCACAAAACCTTTTGTGTTCTACGAGAGGAGATGAGATCTACGTACCCTTGTAGATCGCTCAGCGGGGAGCATTAAGAAATGCGATTGATGTAGTAGTACGTCTTCACGATCCGTTCCTCGAACCGTACCACGATCCATCCCACGAACTGTCTCGCGATCCGTCCCACGATCCATCCCGAACTAGCGCCAAACTGACGACACCTCCGCGTTCCGCACACGTACAACTCGATGACGATCTCGGCCTTCTTGATCCAGCAAGAGAGGCAGAGAAGTAGATGAGTTCTCCGGCAGCATGACGGCGCGCCGGTGTTGGTGACGATCTATTCCTGCAGGGCTCCGCCCGAGCTCCGCAGAAATCTAATCTAGAGGAAGAAGTACGAGGTGTAGGTTTGAGTTGCACGTGGCAAAGTTATCTCTCAAACAACCCTAAACCTCTAGTATATATAGCAGGAGCCAAGGGGTGGGGAAAGCCCTTCCGGCGCCGGCCAAGAGGGCTTCCTTGGGTCGACCAACTTGGGGAAGGGAGGAGTCCTTCTCCAATCACACGTGGATTAGGACTCCTTCCTTATTTTCCCACCTCTTTTGGATTTTCAGCTTTTTCCTCATTGGCTTTCCTTGGATGACTTTGTCAGCCCAGTACACCTCATTGTGCATCCAATAAACCCACGTGGACCCCTTGGGGCGTGGTGGGCCCACCCAGTGAGCCCCGGAACCCATTCGTCACTCCCGGCACACTATCGGCAATGCCCGAAAACTTTCCGGAATCCAAACACCAACTTCCAATATATCAATCCTCGTTTTCGGACCATTCTGGTAACCCTCGTGACGTTCGTGATCTCATCCGGGAGTCCGAACATCCTTCGGTCAACAAACACATATAACTCAACTAAACTAAAAGTCACCGAACCTTAAGTGTGCACACCCTGTGGGTTCGAGAACTATGTAGACATGACCCGAGACACTCCTCGGACAATATCCAATAGCGGGACCTGGATTCCCATATTTGATCCTACATATTCTATGAAGATCTTATCAGTTGAACCTCTGGGCCAAGGATTCATATAATCCCGTATGTCATTCCCTTTGTCCTTTGGTATGTTACTTGCCCGAGATTCGATCGTCGGTATCCGCATTCCTATTTCAATCTCGTTACTGGCAAGTCTCTTTACTCGTCCGTAACAAAAGATCCCGTGACTTACACTTAGTCACATTGCTTGCAAGGCTTGTGTGTGATGTTGTATTACCGAGTGGGCCCCGAGATACCTCTCCGTCACACAGAGTGACAAATCCAGTCTTGATCCATACTAACTCAACGGACACCTTCGGAGATACCTGTAGAGCAACTTTATAGTCACCCAATTACGTTGCGATGTTTCATGCACACAAGGTATTCCTCCGGTGCCAGTGAGTTATATGATATCATGGTCTTAGGAACAAATACTTGACACGTAGAAAACTATAGCAATAAAACAACGCGATCAATATGCTACATTCATAGTTTGGGTCTTGTCCATCACATGATTCTCCTAATGATGTGATCCCGTTATCAAGTGACAACACTTGTCTACGGTTAGGAATCCTTGACCTCTTTGATCAACGAGCTAGTCAACTAGAGTCCTACTAGGGACAGTGTTTTGTCTATGTATCCACACATGTATTTCAGTTTCCAATCAATACAATTATAGCATGGATAATAAATGATTATCACGAACAAAGAAATATAATAATAACTAATTTTTATTGCCCCTAGGGCCTATTTCCAACAGGTAGCCGCAACCCTGTCGAGCCCGAGAAGTCGCCGCCGCATGCCTTGTCGTCGGTTCTGCTCTGGCCGCCCATAGGCCCTCCTGCAGCCCGTGCTAGACGAGGTCGAGCCTGGGCTTCGTCCCAATGCTCTTAGAACTCGAAACAGAGCCCTGTAGCTCATTTTGGAGCAACTCTGGCGAGCCTACGCCGTGCCCGTGGTCGCCGCCAGCGAAGCTCCAGTGGGGACGACGTGGTCGCACTAATCCACTGTTATTTAGCCATTAGAGCCACTCACAGTGGGCCCCAGGAGTGGGTCAACCCTACTTAGGGGTTGGTCAGTGTGACGCCCTCGATTTAATCGTACGCTAACCATACACGCAAATGCGTACGATCAAACCCAAGGACTCACGGGAAGATATCACAACACAACTCAAGACACAAATAAAATAACATCAGCTTCATATTACAAGCCAGGGGCCTCGAGGGCTAGAATACGAAAGCTCAATAAACACACGAGTCAGCGGAAGCAACAAATATCTGAGTACATACATAAAACATGGGGTGCCTTAGAGAAGGCTAGCACAAAAGATACAACGATCGAACGAGGCGAGGCCTCCTGCCTGGGAACCTACTAACTACTCCTGATCATCAGCGGCCTCCACGTAGTAGTAGGCACCGTCCGGGTAGCAGTCGTCGGTGGCGGGGACCTCCATCTCCTGGGCTGCATCATCTGGTCGCAGCAACGGATCAAGGGGACAAGGGGGAGCAAAGCAGCGGTGATTACTCATCCAAAGTACTCGCAAGTCTTACATCAGAACTATTCTAATTATGCATCAGTATCAAAGAAGGGGGTTGTATGTGGACTGACTGCAGCAATGCGAGAATAAAGAGAGAAGGCCTAGTCCTAGCGAAGACTAGCATCTTTAGGGGTCTTGCAGCAATAGACGAGAGTAGAACAAGTTGGGGGGGGGGGGGTAAAACATTAATAGTCATATTGTTGCAGCAATATTAAAGTGAGGTCACGCCTAAAGATCCTCCCTCGACTCCCTGCGAGGGAGTAATCCCGAGGCAAACTAATTCTAGTTAAGTATCAATTGTAGTTGTAAAATATCGGGGCACAACTCCAAGTCGTCCTGTAACCGTGGACACGGCTATCCGAATAGTTAATTTTCATCCCTGCAGGGGTGCACCACATGTCCCGTCACGCTCGATAACACTCTGGCCGGACATACTTTTCTGGGTCCTGCCCGACCTCGGAATATCGACACGTCGCAGCCCCACCTAAGACTAATCAGAGAGGCCAGCCCGCCGGTCTAAAACCTAAGCACAAAGGGTTCATGGGCCCAGTTCCCCTTCACGCTCCTGCACGTGGCGTGGGCAGCCGACGTCAGTCCTAGCATCCCTTAATCACAAGCGCGATGCATCTCGGGACCACTCGGGCGCGCGCTGCTACAATGCTGGCATCTGAGAAGCTTCGGCTGATACCGCGACGTCGAGTACCCATGATTCTTCCCGCGTAGCCGGTTAGTGCGAAAAAGGTCTCCGACCAACCCAGATCAAATACCCAAATCCATTAGCATCTTAATTAGGCCAACAACACAGTCTCACGGGTATCTACCCGTCTTACAACTAATCACCAATGATCCCAGTAACATGGTCGAGTAACTAATTAACATGGTCGAGTAACATGGTCGACCATGTTACTGGGATCATTGGTGATTAGTTGTAAGACGGGTGGATACCTGTGAGACTGTTGTTTGCCTAATTAAGATGCTAATGGATTGGGGTATTTGATCTGGGTTGGTTGGAGACCTTTTTCGCACTAACCGGCTACGCGGGAAGAATTATGGGTACTCGACGTCGCGGTATCAGCCGAAGCTTGCCAGATGCCAGCATTGTAGCGGCGCGCGCCCGAGTGGTCCCGAGATGCATTGCGCTTGTGATTAAGGGATGCTAGGACTGACGTCGGCTGCCCACGCCACGTGCAGGAGCGTGAAGGGGAACTGGGCCCACGAACCCTTTGTGCTTTGGTTTTAGACCGGCGGGCTGGCCTCTCTGATTAGTCTTAGGTGGGGCTGCGACGTGTCGATATTCCAAGGCCGGGCAGGACCCAGAAAAGTATGTCCGACCAGAGTGTTATCGAGCGTGACGGGACATGTGGTGCACCCCTGCAGGGATGAAAATTAACTATTCGGATAGCCGTGTCCACGGTTACAGGACGACTTGGAGTTGTGCCCCGATCTTTTACAACTACAATTGATACTTAACTAGAATTAGTTTGCCTCGGGATTACTCCCTCGCTGGGAGTTGAGGGAGGATCTTTAGGCGTGACCTCACTTTAATATTGCTGCAACAATATGACTATTAATGTTTTACCCCCCCCCCCTTGTTCTACTCTCGTCTATTGCTGCAAGACCCCTGAAGATGCTAGTCTTCGCTAGGACTAGGCCTTCTCTCTTTACTCTCGCATTGCTGCAGTCAGTCCACATACAACCCCCTTCTTTGATACTGATGCATAATTAGAATAGTTCTGATGTAAGACTTGCGAGTACTTTGGATGAGTAATCACCGCTGCTTTGCTCCCCCCTTGTCCCCTTGATCCGTTGCTGCGACCAGATGATGGAGCCCAGGAGATGGAGGTCCCCGCCACCGACGACTGCTACCCCGACGGTGCCTACTACTACGTGGAGGCCGCTGATGATTAGGAGTAGTTAGTAGGTTCCCAGGCAGGAGGCCTCGCCTCGTTCGATCATTGTATCTTTTGTGCTAGCCTTCTCTAAGGCACCCCATGTTTTATGTATGTACTCAGATATTTGTTGCTTCCGCTGACTCGTGTGTTTATCGAGCTTTCGTATTCTAGCCCTCGAGGCCCCTGGCTTGTAATATGAAGCTGATGCTATTTTATTTGTGTCTTGAGTTGTGTTGTGATATCTTCCCGTGAGTCCTTGGGTTTGATCGTACGCATTTGCGTGTATGGTTCGCGTACGTTACAATCGAGGGCGTCACAGTCAGCGCAGGTTTACCCCATGGGTCACTGACCAATGGCCCCCACTGGTCAGTTTGACCAGACGAGGCGCAGTTGACTGTGATGACTTCATCCTGACACAATAATTCAAATTCAATGATTAAAAATAATTCCAGAAATGCTGAAAACTTTGAAAAATCATAGAAAATAAAATATAACTCCAAATTTGATAAATAATATATGTAAAATGATCAGAAAATTCAAAGAACACAATGGTGCTACTTTCATGCATGATGTCAAATCAATTAAATGATTTTGATAAATATCCTATTTCAAATAATATTTGAATTTTGATTTCAAATCAGAATCATACTAAGGTTTTGTTAGCCATATTAAACCATACCACTTTTCATTTCATGCTTGTTCATGAATCATATTGTTGCATGTGAATGATATTGATTTTCGCTATTATTTCGGTAGGCTTTGCCCCTCCAGGTATGTCCAAATATCCGACTGATGGATTTTATCCCTCCACTGAACAACAAGGCAAGCACCATTTTTGATCATCTCGATAAAATCCCATGTTCCTGCTCATGCTCTCACTTATTGCATTAGGACAAAATATTTGAAATGCTTTACTTCGGTAGGTGAACCTATTCCTTTGCATGACCTGTCATTGTCAATGTAAATAGCCAAACCTTGCAACCTAGCATACCTGGTAGTTGCTTGAGCCATGATGTGTCTTATTCTTCTATGCTTGCTATGCCTAGAGTTGTGTCAGGTCTGTTTCATCTGGGTGATGAAAAGGAATGGACGAATGTGTTCTAGTGACAAAGAATAAGTGTGGAACCTGGTAAAGGTAAGATGAAAGGCTATGTAGGAGTACATGGCGGGTTGTTTCATTGGAACCGTCCTTAGGAACTAAGTTCCGTGTATGAAATCCAAGACTAGATACTACCACACGTTGGGATACATAATTGACCCTCTCGGCTTATTAATCGCCTAGTAGTCGGTCCAGGAGTTGCAAGTTGTTTCTGGTGTTTATAGTCATGCTGGAGGCCGTCCATAGTGGTGACCTTAGAGGTGGGGTGTGACGCAGTAGGTAGTGGCACGGTGTACCAAGTGACACCCGGATGGTGGGCTTCGGAGCCCTGCGCACATCGTTTGGGACCGTAGCGGAACTTCCGGGCTCCCTATTTAGGCACACGATGTAAACTATCTCGTTAGCTCGGAACCTGCTTGAAAATTTTGGCCCCCAAAACTTCCGGGAGGGCTCGAAACTTCCGGGATCCCTTTGGCCCATATTTTCGCAAACTTTCTGTTTAGCCGAGAACTTCCCGATGTCAAGCCTGAAACTTCCGCCCCCCAATAAACAACGAACATATCAATAGTAAAACATGCATAACTTTTACATACGAACTCCGATTTTGACGATCTTGGGCTCATTTTGTTGCTATTGAAAATCTCCAGGTCCTCACATACAGAACCAACAGTATCAAACAAAATGGATGATGTAATCACTGCAAAGGTTTGAGTATAGAATTTGGGGAACCCTTTTTAGCTTACGGTTTTACTTTGGGATATATGATAGGAGTGGAATTGTGTATAGAAGATGTTGACTTGAGAAAGTCCATTACCAAACCATTTGATCCCCTCTTAATAGTGTGGGATCCCTATAACTCAAGAATCATAAAATAGCTATACTTGATAGCTTCCAAAAATCTATTCTTGGGCATATATAGTTTTTGATGGTCATTGATCCATGCAACTACAACCAAAGAAACTAATATCTTTGACTTGAGCTTGATGTTGACATTTATTATTGACTCAAGATGGAAGCATAACCTTGATCACACCATTTGGTGAAGACTTTAGATAGCTCCCCGATACGCCATGTGGGGATTATTTCATTGCATTCCATCTTCACATGTACATCATGTGATCATCCACAAGCTTCAAGCATGTAATCCTTCAGGATGTTTATCTTGAGCTTTCCCTTGTCAATCATGATCAACATATCTTGATGTCATCCCCTCATGGGCACTTGGAATATTTCTCTTAATGCAAGCCCATGAGAATCACCTAATCAACATAGATATAGAAAACATATACTTTGGGTTAGTACACGAAGTACAATTGACAATTTCTTACCATACCACAAGATCCCATGTGGTACATCATTTGCGCTTGTGTGATGGTCATCTTTGATTTAATCCTTTGATCTTCATCTTGGTCAATATTTATCTTGATCCACGATTAAACTTGATGTCTTGAAGGCCCTTTTGATTTCTTCACTATGCTTCATTGCTTCAAAACATGATTACTTGAGTTTATCACACTCGGTTTATTAACATCAAAATACTACACAAGTATTTTATGTTGGTAGAACCACAATATATAGAGCAAGTTCCCCACTATATATGCATGTGCGAACGATCTATGAATTTCCTTCCTTATATTGGTTGACAAATACTAGGTTGAGTTTCTCTATATATGTTCATTCATGCAATAAACAATAAGCCGTAGGCACTTTTAGATTATATTAAATCCTCTAAGCTTCTCCCCCATTGGCAACAAATGCCAAAACGGGACAAACCTTGAACACAATGAGTTCCTACTTAGAGTATGCATATTACAAGACGTGAGTGAAATAAAATGCACATATTCAATGATAGGAAATTTGAGGAGCTCAAGATCTAGAGATTGCAATAGGTATGATATGAAAATAAGCATTCGACATGTGAGGAAAACATTCTAAGATCCAAACAACATATTTTGGACAAGATATAATGTGAATATCTAAATCGATCATCATGATAAGTATGGGTACAAAATACATCCAAATGCATGAGTGCATAAGAATCAATAAGGAAGGACCAAAGTGACCTGCAAGGATCAAGTGATATCAAGCGCAGATGGTAAACTACAGATGTGCAAAAATTTGTAAGTGGACAATAGTAGTCTATGTATCCACAAAGAAAGTTTCGTACATAAAATATTCACAATTGATAAGAACATGATATGCACAAGTGAATCCATTATTATACACTTGTGATCCTAACAGAAGAGCAAGGCACATGGCACAAAGCACATGGCACAAATTAATATCATTTGTATAACCATGAATTCCTAAGAAGATAGCAAATACTATGAGCAATTAGAATGTTTTCGCAATTTCCATAAAAATTGCACATGAGAGAACATTTTAGGAATTGATATGCAATGAATTGCTTAATTGGCATGTCATTGGATAAGTGAATCATGAATATGATTTTGTAGATCCCGATTAGATGATTCTACTCAACTATCTAACCATGGAAATAGAGTGTTTTCAAGAACACGCAGGAAAACACAAATACAATAAGTACTATTACATGCTATGATGCAACCTACACAAGGTTGACTCTACTTATATACATGGATGAAGTAAGTAATTGTTACCGAGAAAGCATTAGTATGGAGTAGTAATGAGTGAGTCATAAACTCTTGGCTCTAATTCACTTGTGGTGACACCACCTTCTTTATGAATAACCCAAGACAAAAATGCTTCTACAATGTACCTAGATCACTTTTAAGTACAATATGGTCCCCAAACTTATTGGTCCGAAGTAGTTAGTCTAACTTCAATATATAGGGAAAAAACCACTCAGTTATGTGCATATAGATATGAATTTGAATTTCATGCACATCTTAGCTATTAAGTATATGATGGATTTACCATATATACATTCACTACACGAATCACCTTCTTTGCCGTCTGCCATCACAGACGGCAAAGACAAACACCCGGACGGCAAAGATAGTACCACGGATGGCAAAGATTGTCACGGCCGGCAAATTTTCTGCGTCAGCCTACGACGGCAAATCACCTTCTTTGCCGTCTGCCCCCCCGAAGCGGACGGCAAAGAGCTTTGCCGTCCGCTTCCCTGAGGAGCGGTCGGCAAAGAGCTTGAGACGGCAGCCGAGAGGCGTTGCCTCCGTTAGGGGTTAACGGAGGCTCTTTGCCGTCAGCCTGCTGGTCAATCTTTGCCGTCGGCCCTATTGCATATCTTTGCCGTCTGCCTTGTCCTCCCCTCCACCTCTCTCCACTCCTGCCCCTCCTCTGTGCCCTCTTCTTTGCCGTCTGCCCCCCCCCCCCATCAGGCAGACGGCAAAGAGCCCAGCAGGAAGACGGCAAAGAGCCTATATGGCCAGCTGCTACTACCCAGGAAGCATAGCTGGATGCCATGTGGCACCTTTGCCGTCTGCTGGCTGATGGCAAAGGCCTTTGCCATCAGCCAGCAGACGGCAAAGAGCCCATATTGTCACTGTTTTGTTTATTTTATGTTATTTCACAGCAATAATATATATAATTCATAGCACATATATGATATATAGTTCACAACACATATATGATATACATATAAAGTTCACCAATGTCATTTGTTCATCAATGGACATCCATATATCGAAAGAAACCAACATATACAAAGTTTCGTCCATATATATATACATATAGTTCCACATATATTGTTCATCAACACATACAAAGAACCAACACATTGTTCATCAACTCAAATAAAAAAGGAAACTAAAGCACTCCAACGCCAGCTTCCATGCATGTAGTACATCCAATCTGCAAAATGGGAATAACAAAGTAAGTAGAAGAAGAACAACAACATATATGAAAAATAAGCTAAATTGAAGAAGAAAGAGAAGAAGAAATAAGAGAACAAGGAGAAGAAAAACAAGAAGGAGGAGGAGGGGAAGGGGAAGGAGAAGGAGAAGGAGGAGGAGAAGAAGAAAAAAGAAGAGAAGAAGAAGGAGAAGAAGGAGGAGAAGAAGGAGGAGAAGAAGGAGAGAAGAAGAAGGAGAAGAAGGAGGGCTCCTTCTCCTTCTCCTTCTTCTTCTCCTCCTTCCTTCTCCTTCTTCTCTTCTTCTCCTCCTCCTTCTTCTTCTTCTCCTCCTCCTCCTTCTTCTTCTCCTTCTCCTTCTATTCTTCTTCTCTTCTTCCTCTTCTTCTTCCTTCTCCTTCTTTTTGAGCTAAATATTCCAATTATGTCATTTTAGAGGAAAAGAAGCTAAGTATATAATATTCATGAGCTAACCAAGGTTCTTATGCCATTTTGAGCTTATTACGGTATTTTGGAGCTAAATGGGCTAACTATGTCATTGTTGGGTTAATTAAACCAAGGATAATATGAAAGAGGAGAAGAAATAGGAGGAGGAGGAGAAGAAGAAGAAATCAAGAAGGAGGAGGAGGAGGAGAAGGAGGAGGAGAAGGATAGAAGGTCCTTGGCCTTATCCTCCTCCTCCTCCTCCTCCTCCTCCCTTCTCCTCCTCCTCCTCCTCCTCATCCTCCTCCTCCTCCTCCTCCTTCTTCTCTTCTTCTTCATCTCTTCTTCTTCTTTATTTTCATTTTGAGCTTATTATGGTAGAAGAAGAAGAAGAAAGAGGAGGAGAAGAAGAATAAAGAGGAGGAAGAGGAGAAGAAGAAGAAATCAAGAAGAAGGAGGAGGAGGAGGAGGAGGAGGAGGAGAAGGTCCCCTGGCCTTCTCCTCCTCCTCCTCCTCCTCCTCCTCCTCCTCCTTCTTCTCTTCTTCTTCATCTCTTCTTCTTCTTTCTTTTCATTTTGCCTATTTCTTCTCCTCTTCTCCTCTTGTTGGAGCTAAATTACCTAATTATGTCTTTTTTGAGCTAAATATTCCAATTATGTCATTTTAGAGGAAAAGAAGCTAAGTATATAATATTCATGAGCTAACCAAGGTTCTTATGCCATTTTGAGCTTATTACGGTATTTTGGAGCTAAATGGGCTAACTATGTCATTGTTGTGTTAATTAAACCAAGGATAATATGAAAGAGGAGAAGAAATAGGAGGAGGAGGAGAAGAAGAAGAAATCAAGAAGAAGGAGGAGGAGGAGGAGGAGAAGCAGGAGGAGGAGAAGGATAGAAGGTCCTTGGCCTTCTCCTCCTCCTCCTCCTCCTCCTCCCTTCTCCTCCTCCTCCTCCTCCTCCCCCTCCTCCTCCTCCTTCTTCTCTTCTTCTTCATATCTTCTTCTTCTTTCTTTTCATTTTGAGCTTATTATGGTAGAAGAAGAAGAAGAAAGAGGAGGATAAGAAGAAGAAAGAGGAGGAAGAGGAGAAGAAGAAGAAATCAAGAAGGAGGAGGAGGAGGAGGAGGAGGAGGAGGAGGAGAAGGCCCCCTGGCCTTCTCCTCCTCCTCCTCCTCCTCCTCCTCCTTCTTCTCTTCTTCTTCATCTCTTCTTCTTCTTTCTTTTCATTTTGCCTATTTCTTCTCCTCTTCTCCTCTTGTTGGAGCTAAATTACCTAATTATGTCTTTTTTTAGCTAAATATTCCAATTATGTCATTTTAGAGGAATAGAAGCTAAGTATATAATATTCATGAGCTAACCAAGGTTCTTATGCCATTTTGAGCTTATTACGGTATTTTGGAGCTAAATGGGCTAACTATGTCATTGTTGGGTTAATTAAACCAAGGATAATATGAAAGAGGAGAAGAAATAGGAGGAGGAGGAGAAGAAGAAGAAATCAAGAAGAAGGAGGAGGAGGAGGAGAAGGAGGAGGAGGAGAAGGATAGAAGGTCCTTGGCCTTCTCCTCCTCCTCCTCCTCCTCCTCCCCCTCCTCCTCCTCCTTCTTCTCTTCTTCTTCATATCTTCTTCTTCTTTCTTTTCATTTTGAGCTTATTATGGTAGAAGAAGAAGAAGAAAGAGGAGGATAAGAAGAAGAAAGAGGAGGAAGAGGAGAAGAAGAAGAAATCAAGAAGAAGGAGGAGGAGGAGGAGGAGGAGGAGGAGAAGGCCCCCTGGCCTTCTCCTCCTCCTCCTCCTCCTCCTCCTTCTTCTCTTCTTCTTCATCTCTTCTTCTTCTTTCTTTTCATTTTGCCTATTTCTTCTCCTCTTCTCCTCTTGTTGGAGCTAAATTACCTAATTATGTCTTTTTTGAGCTAAATATTCCAATTATGTCATTTTAGAGGAAAAGAAGCTAAGTATATAATATTCATGAGCTAACCAAGGTTCTTATGCCATTTTGAGCTTATTAAAGTATTTTGGAGCTAAATGGGCTAACTATGTCATTGTTGGGTTAATTAAACCAAGGATAATATGAAAGAGGAGAAGAAATAGGAGGAGGAGGAGAAGAAGAAGAAATCAAGAAGAATGAGCAGGAGGAAGAGAAGGAGGAGGAGGAGAAGGATAGAAGGTCCTTGGCCTTCTCCTCCTCCTCCTCCTCCTCCTCCTCCTCCCTTCTCCTCCTCCTCCTCCTCCTCCTTCTCCTCCTTCTTCTTCTCTTCTTCTTCATCTCTTCTTCTTCTTTCTTTTCATTTTGAGCTTATTATGGTAGAAGAAGAAGAAGAAATCAAGAAGAAGAAGAAAGAGGAGGAAGAGGAGAAGAAGAAGAAAGAGGAGGAAGAGGAGAAGAAGAAAGAGGAGGAGGAGAAAGAGGAGGAGAAGAAGAAGAAGAAAGAGGAGGAGGAGAAGAAGAAGAAAGAGGACGAGGAGGAGAAAGAGGAGGAAGAGAAGAAGAAGAAAGAGGAGGAGAAGAAAGAGGAGGAAGAGAAGAAGAAGAAAGAGGAGGAGGAGGAGAAAGAGGAGGAGGAGAAGAAGAAGAAAGAGGAGGAAGAGGAGAAGAAGAAGAAATCAAGAATAAGAAGGAGGAGGAGGAGGAGGAGGAGAAGGATAGGCCTTCTCCTCCTCCTCATTCTCCTCCTCCTCCTCCCTTCTCCTCCTCCTCCTCCTCCTCCTCCTCCTCCTCCTTCTTCTCTTCTTCTTCATCTCTTCTTCTTCTTTCTTTTCATTTTGCCTATTTCTTCTCCTCTTCTCCTCTTGTTGGAGCTAAATTACCTAATTATGTCTTTTTTGAGCTAAATTGGCTAATTATCTCATTTTAGAGGAAAACAAGCTAAGTTTGGAGGAGAAACTTACCGTAGTGGTCATCAAGGAGGAGAAACACCACGGTTGCTCGCGCCGGCTTCGTCTGGAGACGGTTGCCCTGGAGAAGGCTCTGGACCCGCGCCCACCATCTTTCAACACCTGCCATGAATAGTACAACATAAAAAAATTGAATGACTGACATGAATAATAATATGTACATGAATAGTAAATATTAAAATATATATAATTTAAGTTTTGAATCTTACAAACTAATAATCATCATCAATAAATGCATCATCATCATCACTATCACGCATGTCTTCATGAATGACGTGCTCATCGGGTTCAACGGTGTGAAGTTGTGAAAGGCCTTCCTTTAATCGTTGAAGCATTGACAGGTCACCCGCATCAGTAACCTCTACGAGTTCCAGGTCTTCTGGTTCCGGCTCAGGGCTGGAGTCAGATTCATTGTCGCTGTCTACTTCCATGTTCTTGGATGAAGCACGGCGGTTCTTGAAACGTTTCTTGGAAATACGTGCTTCTTGGAAGAATTCTCCATCATATGTGTCTGGGTTAATGTGAGGTTCATAATCCTGTTCATTTGGGAGAGGTGGTCTGACATGTGGCGGCACTTTATAAACAACATACCAACCTTCCAGATTCTTATCCGTTTGGCATGCCCACGGTAGGTAGAAAACTTGGGTCGCCTGTTGAGCCGTAATATAGACATCGGGAACATCTAAATGGGTGTTTGGATTGATTTCGACTAGTCCTATATGTTCATGAGTCCTTCTAGTCTCCTTCGGCTGGAACCAATAACATTTGAAGACTACGACGTTCGGTGGGTTTTCACCATAGAATTGAAGTTCATAAATTTCTTCAACTCTTCCATAATACTCGATAACACCTTCGCCGATAGCAGAGACACCACAATTTGTAGATTTCTGGTCGGGCATAGATAGCTCTTTGCCAAAGGTACGAAAGAGATACCCGTTGATGTTGTATTTCTCAAATGAACGGACCTTATAGTCAAAACCATTAGCGACTTGTCTCAATTCGGCGTCCATAGACTCTGAATTAGCCTACAAGTTTAATATGAAACGGTTGTTGCATTAGCCGCAAGTTAGACCAAGAATGAAATGGTCGATTATTGATAATTACCGTTTGTTTGAACCAAGAGATGAAACCGGGATAGCCGCCTCCTGTCTTTGACAGAATCTCATACTCTTCGACGGAATCATTTTCGATCACCGCTCCATCCGAGAATTTGACGACGTAACAGCTGTTTGAAATATTCGGGAATAAGAGCAGTTCAAATGAATTAGAAGTTACGGGAAAATGTGTCGAGAACTCACTCGATGTACGGCCGCACTTCTGTTAGGTTGTTGAAGATATACAAAGAAATGTTCCGCCATTCTTTGATATCCAACGTTATTGGTTTCGAAGCACCGGCTGGTGTGAGCTTCCCTTTGAATAGGCTGAGGTTGGACCCACCTTTTTTAGGGTCTCCATCATTGTGCCGAGGCTTCGGATTATGCAAATGATGATTTTTGGCTTCGTAGTGTGCTGTCACAAAGTTTGCCACCTCCTCAGTAATGAATGCCTCAGCCATCGATGCTTCAATTCTACGCTTATTTTTACATTTAGCTCGAAGGGTCTTCTGCATCCTCTCAGTTGCATAGCACCAACGATCTTGCACCGGCCCACCCAATCTTGCCTCGGTCGGTAGATGTAAAATCAAATGCTGCATTGGATTAAAGAAGCCTGGTGGAAAGATCTTCTCTAACTTGCACAACAACTCCGGTGCAAACTCCTCCATGTCTTCTACCACGCCAGGCGACAATTCTTTTGCACAAAGAACACGGAAGAAATAGCTCAGCTCCGCCAGTACTAGCCATTCATCCTCAGGAATAAAGCCACGTAACATCACCGGCATTACCCGCTCTAGCCATATGTGCCAATCATGACTCTTGAGACCAAAGATTTTTTATTTTTCAAGACTCGCTCCCCTCTTTAGATTCGATGCATACCCATCGGGGAACATCAAGTGCATTTTGACCCACAAGATAATTTCCCTCATAGCTGGCCTTCCAAGATTGAACTAGGCCTTTGGCTTTGACCACTTCTGCTTTCCTTTGCCTTCTCGCATGTTTTGTACCGGTCTATGACATAGTGTCTCTTGATCGACTCTAGCCTTAATATTATCCTTTGTCTTCCCATCTATGTCGAACAATGTACCAAAAATAGCCTCTCCGATATTCTTTTCAGTGTGCATCATGTCGATATTGTGTGGAAGAAGGAGGTCTTTGAAGTACGGCAGATCCCAGAAGCATGGCTTGTGAGTCCAGGCGTGTTTTGAATTATACCCCTTGAAATACCCTGGACGCTCTGGATCAGGCTCGAGGGCGTTTAACTGATCTAGGATCTGTTGGCCTGTGAACACATGTGGTGCCAAGTTTTTGACAACTTTACCTTTGGTAAAGTTCTTCTTGTCTTTTCTGAACTGATGGTCAGGATCCAGGAACTGTCTATGCAAGTCAAAGCAAGAATACTTCCGACCCTCCTTCAACCAATGAAACTGAAGAGCTGCCTTGCATTGGGGGCACGGGAACCTTCCATGCACACACCATCCAGAGAATAGCGCATACGCTGGCAAGTCATGCATAGAGTACATGTACCACACATGCATTTTGAAGTTTTCTTTTCTAGCGGCATCGTATGTCTTGACCCCATTTTCCCAAGCTTCTTCCAATTCATCCTTAAGCGGTTGTAGGTACACATTCATATTCTTCCCCGGATAATTGGGCCCTGGAATTATCAAAGTCAGAAATATGTTCTTTCTTTGCATAATCTGCCCGGGGGGGAGATTAAGTGGAATGACAAATACAGGCCAACAACTGTATTGGGTTGCCGTCATGCCGAAGGGATTAAAACCATCCGTGGCGGCGCAGACTCGAGGATTTCTTGGATCTGCCGCTTTATCCTGATGCAATCCATCGAAATGTTTCCACGCTTCCCCATCCGATGTGTGTACCATCATCTTATTCCCATCCGCATCTAGTTCGGTTCTTTTGCCCAATTTGTGCCATGTCATCTGTCTGGCTGTCTCTTCGACCATGAAAAGACGTTGAAGTCTTGGTACGATTGGCATATACCGAAGAACACTAACTGCGATTTTGGTCTGCCTCTTCTCACCCATACCGTTGTCTACCACAAGATACCTGCAAGACTCGCAATTGGGACAATAGTCCAAGTGTGCATACTCCTTCCTAAATAAGACACATCCTTTCTCACATGCATCTATCTTCTCATAGGGCATCTTAAGTACACGAAGTATTTTGTCCGACTGGTACAGGTTTGCAGGCATGACATGGCCTTTGGGTAGGAAACGTCCAAATAGTGTCATCATCGCGTTGTAGCATTCTCTTCCCAAGTTGAACTGAGCCTTCAGAGCCATTACTTGTGCAATTGCATCCAGCTGACAGAGCTCGGTGTGCTCATGGAGAGGACGTTTTGAAGACTCCAACATTTCATAAAAGGCCTTTGCAGATTCCTCCATCTCATCTTCCGAATCCCGAGCATCATCAAAGTCTTGCACCATGTCTTCGATCCCAGTACCATGCTCGTCCGTGCGACGACGGACCACCTCAGCTCTTGTGCGTTGTATAGACTCACCATGAAATGTCCACAACGTATAATTAGGCTTAAAACCCCTCCTCTGCAGGTGTTTAATCATTACAGCCTCTGTCGTCTTTTTATAGTTGTCGCATCCAGGACAGGGGCAATAGTTTCTTTCCTCGCCATTTGCGAATGCGGCTTTCACAAATTCCTTTGTTTTTAAAAACCATTCTTTCGTCATCTCTTTCTGACTAGGGTGACCGGTATACATCCACGCACGATCACTCATCTTGCGTAGCTACTAAAGACAAAAGAAATATATTTATATATAATTCATCATCTATATTCATCGGTTAATCAGGTTCGCCATTTTTATTACGTCCAGGCAACCTACACGCTAATAGGTAAAGATAGGTCCTAATCCCACCCGAGTATGTGTACACTGGGTTCGTTTTCCCATGCTCTGCTCCGGATTCAACGCAAAATTTCGGCAGCACCTCCCCGCTATTCTCCTGATACACGTCTCCGCAATAAACAGAGAGGATGTGCATCCGGAGAACAACAGGGAGGCACTGACGAAATTCCGCATCGGATCCAGAGCACAGCATACGGGAAAACGAACCCAGTCTACACATACTCGGGCTGTCCATGGATAATGTTGGACAATTCCAAAGGATGGCGGTTATAAATATGCAAAGACATGCATATTTATCGATGTCGCCCTTTCGAATGGGAGACGCATACTGGTCACGCATACTCATGATTGAAGAAACCTATAGCTAGCAAGTTTCATCGGCACGAAGACCGGGACAGAGCAAATTAAGGGGGTAGGAGGAGAAGTCATTTGTGCTCACCAACAAACGCAAGGGCGGAGCTCGTCCAACGCACGTGGAGGTCGTCGAACAACTGCACATTGAAATTCACCCGATCAACACAAATATGATGTTTTTATAATTAACATAACTATATGACCTAACTCATAACTATGTGGGTCAGTGTCATCGGGGGTCGAAGGTCACTGGCGTCGGGGATTGGGGTCTTTTCGGTCAACAAGAGGCCGAAGAGGTGCCGGGGCTCGGGGGTTGGGGGTCAGTGGCGTCGGGGGTCGGGGTAGGGGGTCGGGGGTCGAGGGTGAGTGTTGTCGGGGGTCGGGGGTCGGGGGTCGAGGGTCAGTGGCGTCGGGCGTCGGGGGTCGGGGGTCGGGGTAGGGGGTCGGGGGTCGAGGGTGAGTGTTGTCGGGGGTCGGGGGTCGGGGGTCGAGGATACCTATAAAACTTTCTAGGTTACCTATAAAACTTTCTAGGTTACCTATAAAACTTTCCAGGTTACCTATACTACTTTATAAAACTTTCCAGGTTCCATAAAAAAATATTTCATGCCGGGGTGTCGTCGAGATGTCGTGTCGGGGCGTCGTGTCGGGGTTTCGGGGCATCGTGTCGGGTGTCAGGGGTGTCGTCGAGATGTCGTGTCGGGGCGTCGTGTCGGGGTTTCGAGGCATCGTGTCGGGTGTCAGGGGTGTCGTCGAGATGTCGTGTCGGGGCGTCGTGTCGGGGTTTCGGGGCATCGTGACGGGTGTCAGGGGTGTCGTCGAGATGTCGTGTCGGTGCGACAACTACTATTGCGAGCTGTGGTAATATCCTCAACGTTGTGGCTAGTGCAAGCATAGGCGGCGACCGGAGGGCTCTACACGGTCAACTACAAACCTAACAACTAACCTAACACACAGTAGGTAATTAACAACTAACCTAACAACTAACCTAGCTCGAGGGGTAATACCACTAACAACTAACCTAATTACCACTAACAACTAACAAGTAACCTAACTAACCTAATTACCAGTACGTAACCACTAACCTAACTAACAACTAACAACTAACCTAACTAACAACTAACCTAACTAACAACTAACAATAGGTAATTAACAACTAACCTAACTAACCTAACTAACCTAACCACTAACAACTAACCTAACTAACAATAGGTAATTAACAACTAACCTAACTAACCTAATTAATGAATTAAACGAAAAAAGGAAAAAAAGGACTCACCGAGGAGGAGGAGGGCCGCAGGAGGGGGGCGCAGGGCGGCGGTGGGGTGTGTAGGTGGGGAGGTGGTGGGGGGGAGGCGGCGGCGGCGGCCCTGGGGGCGCTAGGGGCGCAGGGCACAGGGGCGCAGGGCGCAGGGAGGCCCGCAGGGGGGGGGTCGCAGGGCGGTGGTGGGGAGGTGGGGGGGAGGCGGCGGCAGTGGGGCGGCGGCGGCGGTGGGGGCGCAGGGTGCAGGGCGTGCGTGGGAGAGAGAGAGAGCGCGTGGGAGAGAGAGAGAGTGCGTGGGAGAGAGGAGAGAGATAGGCGCGCGGCGCCGTTATCTTTTCGGGGGTCCTTCTCCTTTGCCGTCTGCCGCTGATACCCTTTGTCGTCCGCCACGGATGGCAAAGCTAGTCAGGCAGACGGCAAAGGGGTGGGTGGGGCCGGGGTGGGTTGGGGAGAGAGGAGGGGTGGGGTGGGACAGCTTTGCCGTCGGCCATCCCTACCTTTGCCGTCTGTCAGCAGACGACAAAGAGGTGGCTGATGGCAAATATTTATTTTGCCATCAGCCTCCTCTTTACCGTCTGTTTTTTGCCAACACACGGTAAAGAGGTTCTTCGCCGTCTGCTGGCTGACGGCAAAGATTTGGCGGACGGCAAATATAGGAATTCCAGTAGTGATTGTATCAAATAAAGTAAACAAGGCATCAGAATTTACATATAGTAAATATGCCTGGACAAGCCTACCAAAATTCAAAGATATACAAATTGGAAAATGAACACATAATTGTTAATACTTCCAATAACCTCACTAATTATTCATGTTGTCCAAAATAAAAGTGAGAAAGCAACATATGATAGCACACCAAGTTCAACACATGAACCGAGCAAAACCAATGAGCATATAGGATTTGCAATTAACATATTCGTACATGCATATCTCACTTAAGTAGATATACTATAGTACACGTAATAAGATAATAACTCTTATATTACCATAAAAACTAGTAATATGAACTCAAAAAGCATGGGAGACTACCGGGAGGCAAATGAATTTCTCGTCTAGATATAAAATGCAAGTAGAAGGAAAAACCGATATGAAGATGACCATGAAACTCTATCATACAAGGAATACCATGTGTAAGAGAACACAATGGTATTGAATTATCATTCGTTGATAGATTCCAAATAAGACAAGATCGTCTATACTCACACAAGCATGATATGAGAGTTTAGCAATAAGCACAATGCTTAGATACCATATTATTAACGTTCCAATTAGGTAGATCATCTTGTAGAGAAACAATTGGAATGGCTTGCATCATATATACACTTCTTTCAAGTATGATCTAGAAGATAAACCATGAATAAAAATACACTAAAATGTCATACTCACACACATTTAAGGAATGAAACAACAAAGGAATTATTAGGCAAATAGAGACATGTTGAGCATAAGAAGCCACAAAGATATAAAATAATCTCAATAATAGATTGTAAGTGACATTCATCAATTGTTCATATTAACTAGGGTTGTGATATGCACAAATCATACCACTCCCCCATAATGTGATAATCTGTGTATTTTCCACAAGAGGCAATTAAAATCCAACTAAAGGTGATAAAAGGATGATAATTTGAACTTAAAATGAACTTGACACACCACATAGTAACTAGATAATCTTGCATTATAAATACTAGGTGGTATCCAATATATACACATCTTAGGTTTGTGATGTGCATAAATCATACCCCCCCCATAATATGATGATCCATTAATATCTCAAAAAAGCTCGATAAGATGCAACCAAGATGCATTGAAGGCTCGAGACTAGACACACAACTATATGACATGCATAACAATCTACACATGCTCGATAATACAAATAGAGCATACTAGGAGGCACAACATATACAAACACATGCTAGGTACCAAACCTAAACATGAGAGGTGCTAGTAACCTTCAATGTAGACAATATATACAAGTTACTGCTAGGAGAGGCATTGTAACAAAAAATATTATGGTAATCTTCTTGACTTGGCTTGAACCATAATAATGGTGAAAATATTTTTTTTCTTCATGAACTAGCCAAGTCTTCAATCACCTCCACACACCTATTGATCAAGTTTGAGGTTGATGGTCCCCAACCAAGTTGGGTCTTAAGAAGTCTCTCCCTAATAATAAAGCACCAATGGCTTCTGTCGTCCGTCGTCGGCACTTTTGCACAAAAGCCCTTGTGTTCTGTTGAAATCAACCTGCATTCCCTTACTTTAGTGGATTCAGAGAAAACATTTCACTTTTATAAAAAAACTGCACCGTCGCCCGCACCTCATCCTGCCGGAGCTCCCCTCGCACCTGCACGCCGCCTCATCGGTGACCCCACGCCGCCGCCATGCCCCATGAGACCTCCGGCCGCTCTGCGGCCTCGCCTCTCTCCGTTCTCCTTCTTCCTCTCAATCTTCTCGCATCTCTCCCTCTTTCTTGCTAAACAGGGACCTCCGGGAGGGTGAAACGTCTCCATCGTATCTACTTTTGCAAACTCTTTTTCCCTTGTTTTGGACTCTAATTTGCATGATTTGAATGGAACTAACCTGGACTGACGCTGTTTTCAGTAGAATTGCCATGGTGTTGGTTTTGCGCAGAAATAAAAGTTCTCGGAATGACCTGGAAATTTACGAGGATTTTTTGTGGAATGTAAAAAAATACTGGCACAAGAATTACCTGGAGGGACGGAGCTTGGAGCCCACAAGCCCAGGAGATGCGCCCCCCTGGCCGCACCTGGCAGGCTTGTGGGGACCTCGTGGCTCCGCTGCCTCCAACTCCAGCTCTATATATTCTCTCTCGCCCGGAAACAATCAGAGAGAAGAGTTCATCGCGTTTTACGATACGGAGCCGCCGCCACCACCTGTTCTTCCTGTGGAGGGCAGATCTGGAGTCCGTTCTGGACTCCGGAGAGGGGGAATCGACGCCTTCGTCATCGCCAACCATCCTTCATCACCAATTCCATGATGATCTTCATCGTTCGTGAGTAATCTCATCGTAGGCTTGCTGGACGGTGATGGGTTGGATGAGATCTATCATCTAATCGAGTTAGTTTTGATGGGGTTTGATCCCTAGTATCCACTATGTTCTGAGATTGATGTTGCTACTACTTTGCTATGCTTAATGCTTGTCACTAGGGCCCGAGTGCCATGATTTTCAGATATGAACCTATTATGTTTTCATCAATATATGTGTGTTCTTGACCCTATCTTGCAAGTTGTAGTCACCTACTATGTGTTATGACCCGGCAACCCCGGAGTGACAATAGCCCGTACCACTCCCGGAGATGACCATAGTATGAGGAGTTCATGTACTCACTATGTGCTACTGCTTTGTTCCGGTTCTCTATTAAAAGGAGAACCTTAATATCCCTTAGTTTCCATTAGGACCCCGCTGCCACGGGAGGGATAGACAATTGATGGCATGCAAGTTTTATTCCATAAGCACGTATGACTATATACGGAATGCATGCCTACATTACATTGACGAACTCGAGCTAGTTACAAATCACCCATGTTATAACTGTTACATGATGAATGTCATCCGGCATAACTATCCATCACCGATCCAATGCCTACGAGTTTTTCCTACTGTTCCTTGCTACGTTACTTTGCCGCTACTGTTGTCACTACTGCTGCTATTGTTACCGCTACTGCTGTCACTCCTGCTACTCTTGCCATTGCTACCACTACTATCACACTACTCTACTACTGAAACTTTGATGCAGATACTAAGTCTTTCAGGTGTGGTTGAATTGACAACTCAACTGCTAATACTCGAGAATATTCTTTGGCTTCCCCTTGTGTCGAATCAACAAATTTGGGTTAAATACTCTACCCTCAAAAACTGTTGCGATCCCCTATACTTGTGGGTTATCAAGACTATTTTCTTGCGCCGTTGCCGGGGAGGCATAGCTCTATTCTCTGCGTCACTTGGGATTTATGTCTGTTGATCACTATGAGGAATCCGAGAGATCCAAAAACTAAAGTCTTTCCCTCAACTACGAGGACAGGTAAGGAACTGCCATCTACCTCAGCATTTGATTCACCTTCAGTTATGTGTAAGTGTGTTAATTCAGATCTGGACAGAATTGTAAATTAACATGTGAGGTCGTCTCGGAGATGCTATATGTCATTTCTGACCTCATTTAAAATGTCTAGATAGGTAGTTTACTTTCTGCTTCACCTCTTGCATGTATGACAACATTAATATTGCCGTGTAAATAACCGGGAGTGAGCTAAACTATTCGTATGTGGAGTTTCGTCAATATGCAACTCGTTGCATATTGAACTTCACTTAATGTGTAGTATTTGGTTGTTTTGAATTGTCATGCCGTGACTTGCATGTATTCAGCTTCTCATGCATCATATATTTTGTGCATCGTGTGGTGAATTTCGTGTGTTGATGCTTGTTTCCGGTTTTCCTCATCTCGATAGAGTTCCGCAAGCGTGTCGGATGTGAGGACCCGTTCGACTACGTCGGTCCGTCTGCTTCACGGAGGCATTCTCTTCCAAGCGGGATCTCACGCAAGATGACCATTTCCCAAGATACCATTACTATCATTGCCATGCTAGTATTACCGTCTCTATCGAATATGTCTCGTTACCTACCACATGTTAAATATCAGCCTCTCAATAATGCCATGAAACCTTCAACCTGTTCAACCTAGCAAACCACTGATTGGCTATGTTACCGCTTGCTTAACCCTGTGTTAGCGTTGCTAGTTGCAGGTGCAGTTGCTCCAGGTGAAAACATGGGCTCCTTGTTATATCACTATATTAATGCTATTTTAATTTAATGCACCTATATACTTGGTAAAAGGTGGAAGGCTCGGCCTTTCTAGCCTGGTGTTTTGTTCCACCTTTTCCCCCTTAGTTTCGGCTACCGGTGTTATGTTCCATAAATGGCCGCTCCTAACACGATCGGGGTTGTTATGGGGACCCCCTTGATAATTCTTTTTAGATTAAAGCTGGTCTGGCAAGGCCGAACATTGGTACTATTTGCCCAACATAATAATTTTGATAATACTGAAATGCATAGGGAGTTAGCGCAACCCGAGGAGTAATTCTACATATTACAGCGGGGCCGGTGCTGTTGGTGCTGGTCCAAAACTAGAGCCGTTTGCGGGGCTAACCGAGGTTAAATTGGGAGATTTCTATCAGGCCACCGTACGATGTGCTTATCCGTCGTGTCCTGCGAACGAGATATGCGGCTCCTATCAGGATCGTCGACACGCCGGGCGGCCTTGCTGGATTAGTTTTACCTTTGACGAGATATCTTGTGCATCGGGATTCTGATGATGCTTTGGGTAATCTCAGAGTTGAGGCTTTCCACTAAGGAATCCGACGAGATCGCGAGCTTCGTGATCGAGGATTTCTATGCGGCTTGTGGTAATTTGTGATGGACTAGTTGGAGCACCCCTGCAGGGTTAAATCTTTCGGAAAGATGTGCCCGCGATTATGTGGCAACGTGGAAACTTTGTTTAACACTGTTTCTGGATAACTTGAAGTTAACTTAATTAAAATATGCCAACTGTGTGCGTAATCGTGACTGTCTCTTTCGTGAGTTCTTACTCCGATCGAGGACACGGTAGGGTTATGTCTGACGTAGGTAGGTGTTCAGGATCATTCATTTGATCATCAGTAGTCACGTCCGTTATGCGTAGATCTTCCCCCTCTTATTTCTTGTACTCGTAAGTTAGCCACCAAATATATGCTTAGCCGCTGCTTCAACATCACCACTTAACCATACCTCACACATTAAGATTTACTAGTCTTGATACCTTTGGAAATGAGATTGCTGAGTCCCCTGTGGCTCACAGATTACTACAACACCAGTTGCAGGTACAGGTAAAGGTTACTTGACGCGAGCGCGTTGATTGTTCATTTGGAGTTGCTTCTTCGTCTTCTTCTTCTTCATCGATCTAGGATGGGTTCCAGGCCGGCAACCTGGGATAGCAAGGAGGGACGTCGTTCTTCTTTTCTCGTTTTTCTTCGTCCGTAGTCAGACCCTGCTCTTCTTCATGATGTTTTACGTACTGAACTGATGTGACTCTGATGTAGCTTGTGGCGAGTGTAAGCCAACCCTCTATAAATATATCTCTTCTTTTCAGTACATGTACTTGTAATGATATCCATTCTTGCGACACGACGAGATGCGCTTTTATCCCTAACGAGGCCTTCGTGCCAAATTGAGGATATGGTCGCATCTTGGGCGTGACAGTAAGTTCGCGACACCACCACCTGCTAGAAATTCTGATATGTCGCCTGTGCTTGATGATGCTACTTCTGCTATCCACGATGCTTATGATGATGCTTTGCTTGATACTACTTTGCCACTCGGTGCATTCCTTGATGCACAAATTGCTAGAGTTGTTGCTGAATGCGATGATACTTCTGAAACTGCTGAAAATATTGAAGTAGAACCTATTGTTTCACTTGTTAGAACTAGCTCTCCTAGATATGAATTGCCTGGTATACCTACGGTTATGTTATGGAGGGAGAGGTAGCTGAGGACTTTCTTGCTTGTAAGGATAGCTATGATCTTGAGAATTTACTGCGAAAGTGGAAGGAAAAATCTCTGAATGCTAGAATGAATTATGATCCTAAGTTTGCTACTTCAGCCATGTTTGTAACCGATAAGGATTATGAATTCTCTGTCGATCCTGAGTTAATCACTTTGGTCGAATCTGATCCTTTTCATGGTTATGAGTCAGAAACGGTTGTAGCACATCTTACTAAGCTGAATGATATAGCCACCCTATTCACGAGTGAGGAAAAGATCCGCCATTACTATATCCTTAAGTTGTTTTCTTTCTCGCTAAAGGATGATGCTAAGACTTGGTTTACTTCTCTTGGTCTTGGTTGTGTGCGTAGTCCCCAGGATATGGTCTACTACTTCTATGAGAAATATTTTCCTGCCCATAAGAAACATGCTGCCTTGCAGGATATATATATAACTTTGTGCAAGTTGAAGAAGAGAGTCTCCCACAAGCTTGGGGGAGGCTTGTCCAGTTACTGAATGCTTTGCCTGATCACCCTCTTGAGAAGAATGAAATACTTGATATCTTTTATAATGGACTAACCGATGATTCTAGGGACCACCTAGATAGTTGTGCTGGTTGTGTTTTCAGGGAAAGAACTGTGGAAGAAGCTGAAATTCTATTGAATAATATCCTGACCAATAATAATGGTTGGACTATTCCCGAACCAGCTCCGAAGCCAACTACAAAGAAAAGAGGTGTTCTATTCCTCAGTCCTGAAGATATGCAAGAAGCCAAGAAATCTATGCAAGAGAAAGGTATTAAATCTGAAGATGTTAAGAATCTACCACCTATCAAAGAAATACATGGTCTTGATAACCCGACACAGGTAGTAGAGGTAAATTCTCTTCGTAGATTCAATGAGAGTGATATTCCTTTTGATAAACCTGCTAGCTTATGCTTAGATGAATTTGATAACTTTGTTGCCAAACAACAAAGTTTCAATGATTATGTTAGCAGACAATTGGAACAGAATGCTCCTATGCTTAGTCATTTAAGTGCTTATGTGGATATAAATGTCAATGATCTTAAGCTCTTGAGTAAACATGCCTGTATGGTCACTACTCAAGTAGAACAAGTACTTAAGGCTCAAAATGACTTGCTCAATGAGTTGAATGACAATTCTGTTAGAGTCTTCACTAGAGGTGCTAGAATGACTCAGGAACCTTCGTATCCTGAGGGCCATACTAAGAGAATTGAGCAAGATTCTCAAGGAGTTAACACTGATGCACCTAGTCATCCTAGTAATAGGAAGAAAAAGAAAGATGATAGGAACTTGCATGCTAGCAAACCTGCTGCTATTACACCTGAGAATCCAAATGATGTCTCTGTTTCTGATGTTGAAACACAATCTGGTGATGAACACGAGCCTAGTGATAATATCGATAGTGGTGTTCATGATGATGCTCAACCTAGTAATGATAAGGATATGGAGACTGAACCCAGTGTTGATCTTGATAACCCACAACCTAAGAACAAGAGATATGAAAAGAAAGACTTTATTGCTAGGAAGCATGGTAAAGAAAGAGAACCATGGGTTCAGAAACCCATGCCCTTTCCTCCCAAACCATCCAAGAAAAAGGATGATGAGGATTTTGAGCGCTTTGTTGAAATGATTAGACCTGTCATTCTGCAAATGCGTTTGACAGATATGCTCAAAATGTCTCCTTATGCTAAGTACATGAAAGATATTGTGACCAATAAAAGGAAGATACCTGAGGTTGAGATTTCCACCATGCTTGCTAATTACACCTTCAAGGGTGGAACTCCTAAGAAACTAGGTGATCCCGGAGTGCCCACTATACCTTGCTCCATTGAAGGAAATTATGTTAGAACTGATTTATGCGGACCTTGCAGCTGGTGTTAGTGTTATACCTCTCTCCTTATACCGTAGACTTGAATTGGATAAGTTGACACCCACTGAAATCTCCTTGCAAATGGCAGACAAATCAACTGCTTTCCCTATCGGCATTTGTGAGGATGTGCCTGTTGTGGTTGCTAACGTTACTATCTTAACGGACTTTGTTATTCTGGATATTCCCGAGGATAATGCCATGGCGGTCATCCTTTGAAGACCCTTTTTAAACACTACAGGGGCTGTTATTGATTGCAACAAAGGAAATGTCACTTTCCATGTTAATGGTAATGAGCATACGGTGCACTTTCCGAAGAAACAATATCGAGTACATTGCATCAATGCTATTGAAAACACTTCATCGATTCTTATTAGAGCTTTGAATGCCCTATACCTACTGTCAAGATGAAGTATGATTTACTTGTTGGGGATATGCACATCCCCGTTGAGGTAACCTAGTGATTATTTGAAAATTCTCCGGTTTTATGCGATTCGAAAAAAAGTTTGTCAAGGAGACTTGATCAACCTCATTGACGGGTTCCTTTTGATGACCTTAAGATGGATGAATCAAGGAGTCACAAATCTCCTG
Organism: Hordeum vulgare subsp. vulgare; assembly: GCF_904849725.1. NCBI lineage: Eukaryota > Viridiplantae > Streptophyta > Magnoliopsida > Poales > Poaceae > Hordeum > Hordeum vulgare. The sequence continues at coordinate 398,761,417 of NC_058519.1, forward strand.
TTTCAAACTTTTATTTTCCGTTGCTTAGAAGAAAAATGATAGATTTAGCTTTATTTTCCTGTTTTCTGCTTTTTGCGTCCCTTAGATAAGTGTCCACAATACCTCCTCCTCGCTAATATTTTCGTGCAAAGCTTTAATTTCTATCCAAGGAAGAGTCCTCCTATGGTTGAGTTCAAGTTATATGATATCCCCCAGCGCATGTCACTTCAGGATTTTTGCAATGTTTGCAAATTACCTTATGTTGGGATATTCATGAACCTCGTCCACGGGACTTGGAGTCTTTCATTGATACTATTGCTGTAGGAGAGGAGAGAGGAGTGTCTTGCGCTAGAGTTGCTAGCATACATTTTCCCGTGCTTCTGTATTTCTCTTTATTCGTGGGAAAATGTTTGATTGGCCGTGGGAAAGCTGGGGCTCTTAGCTCCCCAGATCTTGCGGTTTTGCGCGAAGCTCTTTATAATGATAAAACTTAGAGCTTGGGCGCTATAGTGCCTCAACGGTTGAACATGAACCGTACTAAAGGCGCTGTTTATGGAGGTATCTATGCTACCCGTCTTGCCAAACATTTTGAGATACCTATTAGACTGTACGAGGAAGAAGAGATGCTTCTTCCTGAGATATATCTAGATTATGATAGCATGGTTCGCCATGACTTTCTTGATCAAGATATAAATAAGAGGATGATTTATAACCTGGTATTTAGCCAGGGTACTCGTGAGACTATTACCTTGCCTGCTCCTTCTTTGTTCAATCTTCATCTACGCACGTACATTATTATGCCCTCGGACATCTATGCATATTGGGGCATAGCGCCACCACAGGCTCCCGTGCCCGGGCTACCAGTCGAGTACCAGACGCCAGTTTATCATTGGGAGCCAGAGGAGCTCACTCAGCAGTGGCACCCTCAGTCCACCTCGGAGTACCCCGGAGAAGGTTACTTCCCTCCTTGGGAGTAGACCAACTTAGGCCAAAAGCCTAAGCTTGGGGGAGTTCATGCTTACACTTTGTTAGTCGGTGATCACACCTTGCCATTGTATCATCCATCCTAGTTTTTTTCTTTTTCTCGCTTTCTTCTCGTGTGCTTGTTTAGATTGAGAAAAAAACAAAAAAAATTAGTTGTAAGTTTGCTTTCCAGTTTCCTTAGTGGTGTTTGAAAAGAAAACCCAAAAATATTTCCCGTTCTTCTTCTGTTTGTTGGGAGCTTTCCCGTGTAACTAGTTTTCTTTTTCTTTGGTTCGAGGTACAAGACCATGGTTAAAATCTTTAGTGTCTCTCACATGCATATCTGTTTATCCGTCAAAGAGCCATATTATTTTGTCTTCTCCTCTGTGTTTTCTTGCAGATTCCAGCTCAGTCAAATGCACGAACACTCTCATTATGATTCACATCATTCGGTCGTGCAAGTGAAAGCCAATAATGATGATATATGATGAAGTTACTAAGCCTGAAAAAGCTGGTATGAACTCAATCTATTTTTGTTGTAAATATGACTAGGTAATCGTTCCTAATTCATCTTTGTTATGAGGGACACATGTTTGCAATGACAACTTAGAGATCATAGTTTCTTATGCCATGCTTTATTAGCTAAGGAGCCTATAATGGTTTGTCTTGGATGCCAACATGAATTTCAAGATGATTATGATGTAGTATGATAGGATGGTATCCTCCTTTGAATGATTCAAGTGTCTTGACTTGGCGCATTTTTACGCATGTAGTTGAAACAAAATCAACATAGCCTCTATGATATTCATGTTTCTGGTGATTTATGTCCTACTCATGCTTGCACTCAATGTTGATTCAATTCAATGCATTTTGATGACTGTTGTCGCTCTCTAGTTGGTCGCTTCCTAGTCTTTTGCTAGCCTTCAGTTGTACTAAGCGGGAATACTGCTTGTGCATCCACTTCCATAAACCCAAAGTTGTTCCATATGAGTCCACCATACCTACCTATATGCGGTATCTACATGCCGTTCCAAGTAAATCTGCACGTGCCACTCTCTAAACCTTCAAGTAATAATTTGTTTTGTATGCCCGAATCGCTCATGTGGTTACAAGGGGCGATCAGTATCTTCCATGCTAGGCGTGTTATCCTCAATACGTGTTTATTCACTATCACTCACGAGAAAGGGGCCAGTAATTGGAATGCCCAGTTCCATGCTCAAATTGACAAGATAATTGCAAACAAAACTCCCCCTGGATTGTTGTTGGTATGGAAGGCACCCAAGGATTCGGCTAGTCGTGGAGTGTGATTGATCGGTGGTGGGGGAGTCAAAACTTTACTTTTCTATTTGGGAACCGCCTATAGTATGCGTAGCATGGAAGATGGTAAAAAATCTTGGTCATTGCGTTGACAATGAGAGCATACCACTCAAAATTATTTATCTCTGTTTTAAAAGCTTGAGCTCTGGCACCTTTGCAATTCAATGATTCCCTCTGCGAAGGGCCTATCTATTTATGTTTCTGTTGAGTCATCCTCTTCTTATAAAAAGCACCAGTTAGAGAGCACCTCCGTCATTTTTATGCTTTGATATTAATTGATATTGAGTATGACTGTGACTGGATCTTCTTTGCCATGAATTTCAACGTTCAGTCAGCCCTTGGTCTTTGAAGGTCCTCTGCATTTATGTTTTTCGGTCTCAGAAAGAGCTAGCGAGATACCATCTATTCATATTTCTTCATGATTGTTTTGATTGAAGTGTTGACGTTTTAAACTTATTATTATTGCTCGCTAGTTGATTATGCCATTGATATGAGTTTGCCATGAGACCTAAATGTCATTGCTTATGTGGTTATCTTATGATCTTGCTGAAAATCTGAATATGAGTTAGACATAATTACAACAACAAGATCAAACAGAGTTCGTAAAAGTTTTGTCAACTGAAATGCTTGAGGACAAGCAAGGCTTTAAGCTTGGGGGAGTTGATACGTCTCCATCGTATCTACTTTTCCAAACTCTTTTGCCCTTGTTTTGGACTCTAATGTGCATGATTTGAATGGAACTAACCCGAACTAACGTTATTTTCAGCAGAATTGCCATAGTGTTGTTTATGCGCAGAAATAAAAGTTCTCGGAATGACCTGGAAATTTACGAGGATTTTTTGTGGAATATATAAAAATACTTGCGCAAGAATTACCTGGAGGAATGGAGCCTGGAGCCCACAAGCCCAGGAGGCGCCCCCTGGCCGGGTCTGGCAGGCTTGTGGGGCCCTTGTGGCTCCGCCGCCTCCAACTCCAACTCTATATATTCTCTCTCGCCCGGACAAAATCAGAGATAAGAGTTCATCGTGTTTTATGATACGGAGCCGCTGCCACCACCTGTTCTTCCTTTTGAGGGCAGATCTGGAGTCCGTTCTGGGCTCCGGAGAGGGGGAATCTACGCCTTCGTCATTGCCAACCATACTTCATCACCAATTCCAAGATGCTCTTCATCGTTCGTGAGTAATCTCATCGTAGGATTGCTGGACGGTGATGGGTTGGATGAGATCTATCATGTAATCAAGTTAGATTTGATGGGGTTTTATCCCTAGTATCCACTATGTTCTGAGATTGATGTTGCTACTACTTTACTATGCTTAATGCTTGTCAGTAGGGCCTGAGTGCCATGATTTCAGATCTGAACCTATTATTTTTTCATCAATATATGTGTGTTCTTGATCCTATCTTGCAAGTTGTAGTCACCTACTATGTGTTATGACCCGGCAACCCCGGACTGATAATAGCTGGTACCACTCCCGGAGATGACCATAGTATGAGGAGTTCATGTATTCACTATGTGCTAATGCCTTGTTCCGGTTCGCTATTAAAAGGAGAACCTTAATATCCCTTAGTTTCCATTAGGACCCCGCTGCCAGGGGAGGGATGGACAATAGGTGTCATGCAAGTTCTTTTCCATCAGCACGTATGTGACAGCCCGAGACCGACGTTCAAGAAGATTCCCCTTTCTTTCCATTTTCGTCGTTTGGGTATTTTCATTTGTCGCATTATCTTCGCATCATTCGCATCATCTGCATTGCATCGGCATCTCCATTGCCGCCAGTTTTCAAAAGTTGCATCCGTTGATAGTTGCCGGTTCTCGTCGTTGTTCGTTCTGAGCCCGTTCACACACGCACGCGTCCGCGGCATCGTCGAAAACCCTGTTTTGAAAGTGTGCGTAATACTTTCTTTGATTGGGTTGAGATTTGACGTGTGGTGTTATTTTAATATAGGTAGGCCGCCTGTCAAGTTTCGTCGCAATAGGAGTCCGTCTGGTACCCGAACGGTCGACCGTAGCGGCACCGTCTTCGGTTATCCGTGGGACGTTCGTCGGTGTTTTAAAACTCGTTGCCGCGCCGCCCGCTTTCCCTCTCGTCTCCGGTAAACCATTCTTCACAGCCACTCATCCGTCCCACGTTCGGAATTAGTCGAATCCGACATCGCGGTTGGATCCGGAACGAAATTCCGGTTAACCTAGCCCCCCCCCCATTTATCTATAAATAGACCCCCAGGTATCTTAGACATCCCCCTCTCCTCCTACCTCGAGATCCGCGCCACCCAACCCTAATTCCCCCCTCTCTCCCACCAGCCCCAGCTGCCACGGGCCCACCGAGCCCATCGCAGGCCCGCCCGGGCCCGAGCCGCCGCCGCCCCGTTCTGGCTCCGGTGCCCCGCGCCTCCTGCCTAGCGCCGCCGGCCAGCCCCTCGAGCTGCAGCTTCCGAGCCCTGAGCAGAGTCTCCAACCCACGCCGCCGCCCGTACTTCATCGGGCCCGCCTCCTGCCGCCGCTCGCCGGACCCGCCACCGGAGCCTCACCCTCACCTAGCCTCCCTGCAAGCCGGCCGCCTCCCTGCTCCTCCCCGTCGACCGCCGCCTGCGCCACCACCTTCTGCACCGGCCTCCCGCGCCAGATCCGGTCCCCACCGCCAGCTGCTGATGCTCTCCGGTCTCCCGCCGGCGAGTTGCCGCCGTTGCTGCGTCCCGAGCGGACTCGGGAGGACCGAGCCATGCCCCAGTGAGTGCATTGAGCGCGGCCAGGTGGCCAACTTCCCGACCCAGCTCGTCACCACAGGCCCGATGGCCTTCCTCGCCGCCTGGGCCTCCTCCCGTGTGGGCCCCGCAGCCGGCCCAGTCTGCCTCTAGCCCCTTCTACCGGCCCAAGTGGCCTCCCCCAAGGTGAGCCTGAGCCACTCCCTCGCCATGTGCGACTTTTGTTTATCATGCGCTCCCTGTTAGGCCCATTAAGTAATTAGGAGTTTTCGGAATTTATTAAAATTCCAGAGATAGCTATATATTAAAACGTCCGTAGTTTATTATCCGTAAGTCGGATCGCGTTGTGTAGTATGTGGTTTTGGTGTAGATTTTCGTGTAGAATCCGTTTTTGCAACCTGCATATTTGTTTGTTGTAGTTTAGCGTGCCTAGTGCCTAGTTTTGCATGCTGTCTCGATATGATTTATTTTGTAGTTATTTGTCGTGCGTGTCCGGATTGCATGAATGCCGTGGTAGAAATGTCCATGTTTTAGGAACCCCTTTGCCATGTATTTTAGAGTAGACGTTGGTATTTTTGCGTGTAGGGATTGCCGCTAGTTTAATTTCCCGTGTATAGGTTATTATCTCGCATTTACGTGTGGCATTATTTTGTTGTTTAACCCCACATATTTTATATGTTTCCGAGGTAGAAAAATCCATAGGATTTTTCTGTGCATTTAGTTTTAGCATTAGAGCAAGTTAGTTCGCGCGATATTCTGCCATGTTGCCCTCTTGTCTTTTCGTAGGATTTATTCTGTGCTTTGTTTGATTAAGTTGTCAACTAGGGAGTTGTTCTTTCATGTTTACTCTAGCCCCTGGTATTTTTGGTTGCAATAGAAATGCATGTTTAGGTGTGGTTTGCTTGCTCTCAAGTTGCTAGAAATAGTGCTGATTTGGAGGTGCTGAAATATTTCTATGTCTGAGATCTATTATATTTTGTTGTTGTCTTGTCTTGCTTCTATCTTTTCTTCTGTAGCTCTTTTGAGGTTGGTCCAATGGAGTTAGTTGTAGACCTTGTGATTCTGTAGCATGCTCTGAAATTTCATGCCATTTGGAGATCAGTAGCTTACGACTTTGCTGCTGTCAATATGCCTTCAGATCGAAAACTGCAGCTTCATAAACTGCTATTTTCACTAAGTCTGAAATGGTGTGTGAGAAGCCATTTTGTGACTTCTTTTCCTAGTGATCCATGAGGCCATGCTAGTTTTTGTGAGTTGTTTGTTGTAGTGCTTCTTGCCCTCTTTCGTTACATGCCTTGGTTGAGTAGATCAGAGTTTTGTAGCTCGTACTTGTGGGGTGTAGAAAATGCTATGTGGCTGTTTTGGGCAGATTGTAGTGATTTCTTGTTTAGCTCGTAGTTTTTGATTGGTAGCTCCGATTTGATCGTGTCCTAGATGAAACTTGCTTAGAATCTCATGTAGTTTCATTTTCTCTTGCTGGTTGTATGTTTTGAAGTGCTCGTGACCATCATTGCACACATATTGCATTCATGCCATCTTATCTTGCGATGCTTGTATCTTTTGATCCGTAGCTCCGTTGGACATGTTCTCTATGTGTAAATTGCTTGTAATGACACGTAGAATCACGTGAACCTATTTGTTTTGCTGTTAAACAACTAACTAAATGTGTTAGTTCAGATCTGGACAGAATTGTAAATTAACATGTGAGGTCGTCTCGGAGATGCTATATGTCATTTCCGACCTCATTTAAAATGCCTAGATAGGTAGTTTAATTACGCGTCACCTCTTGCCATGTTTAACCACATTTAATATTTTCATGTATCTAATCGGGATAGAACTACATAATTAATGTGGAGTTTCGTCAATATGCAATTCGTTGCATATCGAACTTCACTTAATGTGTAGTGTTTGATTGTGAGATTTCTCATGACCGTGACTTGCATGTATTCAGCTGCTCATGCATCATTTTTGTTGTGCATCGTGTGGTGATTCCGTGTGTTGATTTGTGTTTCCGGTTTGCTTCGTCTTGATAGAGTTCCGCAGCGTGCCGGATTGTGAGGACCTGTTCGACTATGTCGGTTCGTCTGCTTCACGGAGGCTTTCTTCTTCCAAGCGGGATCTCAGGAAAGATGACCATTTCCTTACATACCATTACAATCATTGCCATGCTAGTTTTATCGCTTCTATCGATTATGTCTCGTTGCCTACCACATGTTAAATATCAGCCTCTCATCAATGCCATGAAACCTTCAACCTGTTCAACCTAGCAAACCACTGATTGGCTATGTTACTGTTTGGTTAACCCTGTGTTAGTGTTGCTAGTTGCAAGTGCACTGCTTCCATGTGAAAACATGGGTTCCTTGTTATATCACCATATTAATGTTATTTAATTTAATGCACCTATATACTTGGTAAAAGGTGGAAGGCTCGACCTTTCTAGCCTGGTGTTTTGTTCCACCTTTTCCCCTTAGTTTCGGCTACCGGTGTTATGTTCCATAAATGAGCGCTCGTAACACGATCGGGGTTGTTATGGGACCCCCTTGATAATTTGTTTTAGATTAAAGCTGGTCTGGCAAGGCCCAACATTGGTACTACATTTTCCTAAACACCTAATAAAATTGCATAGGGACTTTCCGGACCCCGTGGATAATTTAATCAACCCCCGGGCGAGTGCTCCTCATGAGTGTTGGTCCCACCTGAGCGATGTCCGGCACCCCTCTGGTCACCCAGAGGTTTAGCGATCCCGAGGTCTAGCTCATCCGTCATGTCCTGAGAACGAGATACACGGCTCCTGTCGGGATCGTCGACACGTCGGGCGGCCTTGCTAGATTAGTTTTACCTTTGACGAGATATCTTGTGCATCGGGATTCTGGTGATGCTTTGGGTAATCTCAGAGTTGAGGTTTTCCACTAGGGAATCCGACGAGATCGCGAGCTTCGTGATTGAGGATTTCTATGCGGCTTGTGATAATTTATGATGGACTAGTTGGAGCACCCTGCATGGTTAAATCTTTTCGGAAAGCCGTGCCCGCGGTTATGTGGCAACGTGGAAACTTTGTTTAACACTGGTTCTAGATAACTTGAAGTTAACTTAATTAAAACATGCCAACTGTGTGCGTAACCGTGATTGTCTCTTTCGTGAGTTCCTTCTACGATTGAGGACACGGTGGGGTTATGTCTGACGTAGGTAGGTGTTCAGGATCATTCATATGATCATCAGTAGCTCACGTCCGTTATGCATAGAACTTCCCCCTCTTATTTCTTGTACTCGTAACTTTAGCCACCAAACATATGCTTAGCCGCTGCTGCAACCTCACCACTTAACCATGCCTCACCCATTAAGCTTTGCTAGTCTTGATACCTTTGGAAATGAGATTGCTGAGTCCCCTGTGGCTCATAGATTACTACAACACCAGTTGCAGGTACAGGTAAAGGTTACTTGACGCGAGCTCGTTGATTGTTCATTTGGAGTTGCTTCTTCTTCTTCTTCATCGATCTAGGATGGGTTCCAGGCCAGCAGCCTGGGATAGCAAGGTTGGACGTCGTTCTTCTTTTGTCGTTTGTTTCCGTTCGTAGTCGGACCCTGCTCTTACTCTTGATGAATATGTAATGTACTGTTGTGACTCTGATGTAGCTTGTGGCGAGTGTAAGACAATTCTATATATATATATATATATATATATCTTCTTTTCAATACATGTACTTGTAACGATATCCATTCTTCCGACACGACGAGACGCGCTTCTATCCCTGACGAGGCCTTCCTGCCAAATTGAGGATAGGGTAGGACCTTGGGTGGGACAACTTGGTATCAGAGCAGTACCGACCTAGGAGCCCCTTGATTGATCGAACTTGGCCGAGTCGAGTCTAGTGAAAGACTACTTTGAGTCTAGTTATATATCGGAGAGTAGGATTCTTTTTTTCTCCTCTTCTATGCTCTGGTGAGGAATCTTGATGTAATAATTTATTCTACTCCTCTTCTCACTCAAATTTTTTTAGGATCACGCGGATATTTTTGGGATCTATATGATGCCGATGTGACAGAGTTCTGTCTTGGTGCCTCCTGTCTGACTTGATTTTCTTCCGGGGAGTTGAGCTCGAGGGGATTCTTGAGCACATCGTTATCATTTAGACTTCTGAGTATCTAAGAACGAAGGATGTTCGTAATTGCTTCAATACTAGTAGTGGCGCGATAACCCCGATGTCCCAAGTACTGGTGCAGATTGTTCGGGAGTACTGTCATACTTTGTATCGTTGTGATCACGAGGGTATGTTGTAGATGAACGTTCGAGATTCTAGTTGTGTGTTGATGGATGTGATACAGGTGACGGGTTAGTATAGGAGTTGTGTGATATTACTCCTTGTATCCGTGTACCAGATTGCATGACCAGATATTTCAGGAATTCTTAGGTGGGAATTCAAGTAGCTTCTTATAGGACAATCGTACAACAAATGCATGATGTTAGGTTGGGGTTCGATATCTAGTGGATTCATTTGTTGACGGTCGACTTACAGCGGTACACGTTGTGTCTTAAAGAGTCGTTGTAGCTTTCTACGACTCGGGGATGCTTCGTATGTCAGGTGCACTGCCTTGCACTTGATGGCTACTGTAAGGATCGAGCCCGTGCGATCCTGTCCATGAAAATATCGGACGAAATCTTTCTCATGAGTTTGTTCTGGCTTGTTTCATAAGCCTCTCCCTTTTTTTTGATGAATATGGTAATTCGTGTTGCTTCGATGTCAAGTGGTGATTTCATATCATTTCTAAGCAGTGTTCTCATATTCATATGAGAGTGCAAATCCTTTTGCTCAATCAGTTGTCTTATCAATTTTGCCAACCGGAGTCGCCATATCAATTCTTTTCCAAACCGGTGTGTTTCTCTCCAAGTGGATTCAATCCTCTCCAATTTTTGCAAGATCATTCTCTCATTTTATTCCAGAGTTTGTCTCATCTGTCCCAAGTTGTCTTTGTTTTCCCCCACCCTCCCGCCCTTTTCTTCAATGTTTCAGTCATCATCCTAGTGCATTCATATTCAGTGATGCTTCCTCTATCTTTTCTTCCTTTTGTAGCCGGTGATTCGTTGTGAAGATTTTCAGGAGCTTCGTGTTCATATTTATTCATTCTTGTCATCTTTTCCGGTGAATTCAATTCAGTTGTCCGTGTTCATTATATCCTATTCATCCTTGTTAATTCTTTCCTATGTTGGGAATTCTTGTCAGCCTATCTTGTTTATTCATTCCTCTCTTTCTATCTGGAGTGCTGAAGATATCTCTGAGTTTCGTGTTTTCAATTCTCTTAATTATTTCAAGGTGCTAACCTCATCTAGTTTTCCTTATACCAGTGCAATATCTCTCTTTCTAAGAAATCTTTTCTAACGGTGGTTTCTTTGAGTGGGCCCATAACCCACAGGTTCTTTCCCAGAATCTTTCCTGGCTCTTTTAATTTTTTCCCGAAGATCATTAATTATTTTCAACTATGACGTAAGTATGAATTTCATCAGTCATATCCCTTCTTCAAGTTCTATTTGAATTAATTCTCATACTGGCTCAACCTTTCATTCTTCTTTATTCCGGAGTGTCTCAGCTATTCTTGGTGTTGTTTCTCGTCTTCATTCTCAGCTTGCAAATTCGACAGAGTTTTCTCTCAGTCTTGTTCCATTCTTGTGAAGACTGTCATCTCAGCTTCGTGTATCCGCTCATTTGTTGTGAATCATGAATAATCCCTTTGATGCTATCTAGTGCTTCTCTGAGTTGTTTTATTTCTCGTTCCTCCGAAGGCCATCATTTTAGAAGAATCTTCGTTCTCAGCTTTCATCTTTCATCCTCAATTCTTCTCAATTGTTGTCTCTTCGTTCGTCTCTCGGTTATTCCGGCGCCTTGTTCAAGTTTTTCTCTCAGGTGGCTCATGATCTCTTCATTCTCATGTGTCTCCATTCATTCATGGTGGCCTCATTATTTCAATTCTCACCGGTGTTTCTTGCAACATTTCTTCTAGTTTCTGCTCATATATCTCCTCTATCTGTTCAAGAAGAATAAGTTGTATGCTAAATCCTTGCTTGTCATCAATTAAACTTGATGAAGGATAAGCATATCATAATTCTTATTCTTGTTCATAAGTAATCTGAATTCTTCTTCCAGAGTGGCTCATGGTTTCAATTCTTTTCTCGTGTGCTTATCTTTCTTTTCCGGAATTCCTAGTTCTTTTTAGTATCTCTTTGTGAATCTTCATCTAAATCATTGCAAGGCCTTTAATCATATTCCTTCTACCTTCATATCTTTGCATCGTTCATTTGTATACGGTGGTCCTTCATGGTGGTTCATCAAGGTTTCAATCCATTCTCAAGTGTTCTTCAAGATTCTTATTGGAGAACCTCAAGTTTTCTTCTCTTGCATCTCCAAGTGCAATTGTTCTCCTTTACCTCTTGAGGTGGTATTATAGCATTCTTGTTAGTGTAGGAGCCTCGAAGAGTTTTCCTTTCAAGAATGAGATAATTAAACCCACCAATTCTATGATCATGACATATTTTCAACCCATGATTTCTTCATTGAGCTATCTTGGTTTGGATTTCACCTAAAGCTTTTCCTATGGATTGTTGCTATCATGGTGCTTGTCATTAATCCGAGTTCTCAATGTATCCTCTTGATGTAAGAAGTTTTGCTTATCTTGTTTCCCGAAACAATCCTTGTTTCCGTTAGTGGCTGGTTGTTACTTCATTAGTTTGAAAGATTTCCATAAGCCCACTACTATCGCGTTCTTTTCGTTGTTGTTTTTCCAACAACTCCGTTCAATTCTTCTTGCAAGGATGCTTGCCAAGGTCATTTGAGATAGTAGGTGTCATTCTTTTCTTCATTCTCTTCTTCCGTATGAGCTAGTTCATATTCTCTTCTTCCGGAGGCATTGTCATGTTGTTCTTTTGGGTCTATTATATTGTTCTATCAATATTTTGGTGCTCCCGTGTCTGTTTAGTTGTTTGTTATGAATATTGTCTAATTCTGTCTTCTTATCGAATTTTTTGTCCCATTTTCCTACCGAAGTGTTGCCGAAATTTTCAGTGAATTCTTGCTTCTTTCTCATATCATTCCTCATCTCTTTGCAACCTTCAAGGATCGTTGGTTTCACTCGTTTGTCAAAGAAGCGATTAAGTTTTTACCTTATGTTCTTTCTCATCCTCTCCCCCTTTCATTGTTGGATCTCGGGGCGAGATCCTCTTGTAGTGTAGGAGAGTTGTGACAGCCCGAGACCGACGTTCCAGAAGATTCCCCTTTTTTCCATTTTCGTCGTGTGGGTATTTTCATTTGTCGCATCATCTTCACATCATTCATATCATCTGCATTGTATCGGCATCTCCGTTGCCCCCAGTTTTCAAAAGTTGCATCTGTTGTTAGTTGTCGATGCTCGTCGTTGTTCGTTCTGAGCTCGTTCACACACGCACGCGTCCGCGGCATCGTCGAAAACCCTGTTTGAAAATTGTGTGTAATACTTTCTCTGATTGGGTTGAGATTTGACGTGCGGTGCTATTTTAATATAGGTATGCCGCCTATCAAGTTTCATCGCAATCGAAGTCCGTCTGGTACCCGAACGGTCGACCGTAGCGGCACCGTCTTCGGTTATTCGTCGGACGTTCGTCGGTGTTTTAAAACTCGTTGCCGCGCCGCCCGCTTTCCCTCTCGTCTCCAGTAAACCACTCTTCACATACACTCCTCCACCCCGCGTTCGGAATTAGTCGAATCCGACCCCGCGGTTGGATCCGGAACGGAATTCCGGTTAACCTAGCCCCCCCCCCCCATTCATCTATAAATAGACCCCAGGGTATTTTAGACAGCCCCCTCTCCTCCTACCTCGAGATCCGAGCCACCTAACCCTAATTACCCCCCCTCTCTCTCCCACCAGCCTGAGCCGCCGTGGGCCCACCGAGCCCATCGCAGACCCGCTCGGGCCCGAGCCGCTGCCGCCCCGTTCTGCCTCCCGTGCCCCGCACCTCCTGCCTAGCGCCGCCGGCCAGCAACTCGAGCCGCAGCTTCCGAGCCCCGAGCAGAGTCTCCAACCCGCGCCGCCGCCCATACCTCGTCGGGCCTGCCTCCGGCCGCCGCTCGCCGGACCCGCCACCGGAGCCTCACCCTCACCTAGCCTCCCTGCAAGCCGGCCGCCTCCCTGCTCCTCCCCGTCGGCCGCCGCCTACGCCAGCACCTTCTGCACCGGCCTCCTCCGCCAGATCCGGCCGGCCCACGCCCAGATCCGGTCCCCGCCGTCAGCTGCTGAAGCTCTCCGGTCTCCCGCCGGCGAGTTTTCCCCGTCGCTGCATCCCGAGCGGACTCGGGAGGACCGAGCCGTGCCCCAGCAAGCGCGTTGACCGCAGCGAGGTGGCCAGCGTCCTGGCCCAGCTCGCCACCAGAGGCCCGATGGCCTTCCTCGCCGCCTGGGCCTCCTCCCGCCTGGGCTCTGCAGCCGGCCCAGTCTGCCTCTAGCTCCTTCTACCAGCCCAAGTGGCTTCCCCCCAAGGTGAGTCTGAGCCACTCCCTCGCCCTGTGCGACTTTTGTTTATCATGCGCTCCCTGTTAGGCCCATTAGTAATTAGGAGTTTTCGGAATTTATTTAAATTCCAGAGATAGCTATATATTAAAACGTCTGTAGTTTATTATCCGTAAGTCGGATCGCGATGTGTAGTATATGGTTTTGGTGTAGATTTTTGGGTAGAATCTGTTTTTGCAACCTGCATATTTGTTTGTTGTAGTTTAGCATGCCTAGTGCCTAGTTTTGCGTGCTGTCTCGATATGTTTTATTCTGTAGTTATTTCTCGTGCGTGTCTGGATTGCACGAATGTCGTGGTCGAAATGTCCATGTCTTAGGAACCCCTTTGCCATGTATTTTAGAGTAGACGTTGGTATTTTTGCGTGTAGGGATTGCCACTAGTTTATTTTCCCGGGTATAGGTTATTATCTCGCATTTACGTGTGGCATTATTTTTGTTGTGCAACCCCACATATTTTATATGTTTTTGGGGTAGAAAAATCCTATGGATTTTTCTGTGCATTTAGTTTTAGCATTAGAGGAAGTTGGTTCGCGCGATATTTTGCCATGTTGCCCCCTTGTCTTTTCGTTGGATTTATTCCGTGCTTCGTTTGATTAAGTTGTCAACTAGGGAGTTGTTCTTTGATGTTTCCTCTAGCCCCTGGTATTTTTGGTTGCAATAGAAATGCATGTTTAGGTGTGGTTTGCTTGCTCTCAAGTTGCTAGAAATAGTGCTGATTTGGAGGTGCTGAAATATTTCTGAGTCTGAGATCTGTTATATTTTGTTGCTGCCTTGTCTTGCTTCTATCTTTTGTTCTGTAGCTCTTTTCAGGTTGGTCCAATGGAGTTAGTTGTAGACCTTGTGATTCTCTAGCATGCTGTGAATTTTCATGCCATTTGGAGTACTGTAGCTTATGGTTTTGCTGCTGTCAATATGCCTTCAGATCGAAAACAGCAGCTTCATAAACTGCTATTTTCACTAAGTCTGAAATAGTGTGTGAGAAGCCGTTTTGTGACTTCTTTTCCTAGTGATCCATGATGCCATGCTAGTTTTTGTTAGTTGTTTGTTGTAGTGCTTCTTTCCCTCTTTCGTGTCATGCCTTGGTTGAGTAGATCAGAGTTTGGTGGCTCGTAGTTGTGGGGTGTAGAAAATGCTATGTGGCTGTTTTGGGCAGATTGTAGTGATTTCTTGTTTAGCTCGTAGTTTTTGATTCATAGCTCCAATTTGATCGATTCTTACATGAAACTTGCTTAGAATCTCGTGTACTTTCATTTTCTCTTGCTGGTTGTATGTTTCGAAGTGTTCGTGACCGTTGTTGCACACATATTGCATTCATGCCATCTTATCTTGCGGTGCTTGTATCTTTTGATCCGTAGCTCCGTTGGAGATGTTCTCTATGTGTAAATTGCTTGTAACAACGCGTAGAATCACGTGAACCTATTTGTTTTGCTGTTTAACAACTAATTAAATGTGTTAGTTCAGTTCTGGACAGAATTGTAAATTAACATGTGGGATCGTCTCGGAGATGTTATATGTCATTTCCGACCTCATTTAAAATGCCTAGATAGGTAGTTTAATTACGCTTCACCTCTTTCCATGTTTAACCACATTTAATATTGTCGTGTATCTAATCGGGATAGAACTAAATAATTAACGTGGAGTTTCGTCAATATGCAATTCGTTGCATATTGAACTTCACTTAATGTGTAGTGTTTGATTGTGAGATTTGTCATGACCGTGAGTTGCATGTATTCAGCTGCTCATGCATCATTTGTGTTGGGCATTGTGTGGTGATTCCGTGTGTTGATTTGTGTCTCCGGTTTGCTTCGTCTCGATAGAGTTCCGCAGCGTGCCGGATTGTGAGGACCCATTCGACTACGTCGGTTCGTCTGCTTCACGGAGGCATTCTTCTTCCAAGCGGGATCTCAGGCAAGATGACCATTTCCCCAGATACCATAACTATCATTGCAATGCTACTTTTATCGCTTCTATCGATTATGTCTTGTTGCCTACCACATGTTAAATATCAGCCTCTCGTCAATGCCATGAAACCTTCAACCTGTTCAACCTAGCAAACCACTGATTGGCTATGTTACTGCTTGCTTAACCTTGTGTTAGAGTTGCTAGTTGCAGGTGCACTGATTCCATGTGAAAACATGGGTTCCTTGTTATATCACCATATTAATGCTATTTAATTTAATGCACCTATATACTTGGTAAAAGGTGGAAGGCTCGGCCTTTCTAGCCTGGTGTTTTGTTCCACCTTTGCCCCCTTAGTTTCGGCTACCGGTGTTATGTTCCATAATTGAGCGCTCCTAACATGATCGGGGTTGTTATGGGGACCCCCTTGATAATTCGTTTTCGATTAAAGCTGGTCTGGCAAGGCCCAACATTGGTACTACATTTGCCTAAACACCTAATAAAATTGCATAGGGACTTTCCGGACCCCGAAGATAATTTAATCAACCCCCGGGCCAGTGCTCCTCATGAGTGTTGGTCCCACCTGAGCGATGTCCGGCGCCCCTCTGGTCACCCAGAGGTTTAGCGATCGCGACGTCTAGCTCATCCGTCGTGTCCTGAGAATGAGATACGCGGCTCCTATCGGGATCGTCGACATGTCGGGCGGTCTTGCTGGATTAGTTTTACCTTTGACGAGATATCTTGTGCATCGGGATTCCGGTGATGCTTTGGGTAATCTCAGAGTTGAGGTTTTCCACTAGGGAATCCGACGAGATCGCGAGCTTCGTGATTGAGGATTTCTATGCGGCTTGTGATAATTTATGATGGACTAGTTGGAGCGCCCTGCAGGGTTAAATCTTTTCGGAAAGCCGTGCCCGCGGTTATGTGGCAACGTGGAAACTTTGTTTAACACTGGTTCTAGATAACTTGAAGTTAACTTAATTAAAACATGCCAACTGTGTGCGTAACCGTGACTGTCTCTTTCGTGAATTCCTTCTCCGATTGAGGACACGGTGGGGTTATGTCTGACGTAGGTAGGTGTTTAGGATCATTCATTTGATCATCGGTAGCTCACGTCCGTTATGCGTAGACCTTCCCCCTGTTATTTCTTGTACTTGTAAGTTTAGCCACCAAACATATGCTTAGCCGCTGCTGCAACCTCACCACTTAACCATGCCTCACCCATTAAGCTTTGCTAGTCTTGATACCTTTGGAAATGAGATTGCTGAGTCCCCTGTGGCTCACAGATTACTACAACACCAGTTGCAGGTACAGGTAAAGGTTACTTGACGCGAGCGCGTTGATTGTTCATTTGGAGTTACTTCTACTTCTTCTTCTTCATCGATCTAGGATGGGTTCCAGGCCGGCAACCTCGGATAGCAAGGATGGATGTCATTCTTCTTTTGTCGTTTGTTTTCGTCCGTAGTCAGACCCTTCTCTTACTCTTGATGAATATGTAATGTACGGCTATGACTCTGATGTAGCTTGTGGCGAGTGTAAGCCAATTCTATATATATATATATATATATATATATATATATATATATATATATATATCTCTTCTTTTTAGTACATGTACTTGTAACGATATCCATTCTTGCGACACGACGAGATGCGCTTCTATCCCTGACGAGGCCTTCGTGCCAAATTGAGGATAGGGTCACATCTTGGGCGTGACAACGTATGACTCTATACGGAATGCATGCCTACATTACATTGACGAACTCGAGCTAGTTACAAATCACCCCATGTTATAACTGTTACATGATGAATGTCATCCGGCATAATTATCCATCACCGATCCAATGCCTACGAGTTTTTTTCTACTGGTCCTTGCTACGTTACTTTGCCGCTACTGTTGTCACTACTGCTGCTGTCACTACTGTTGTTGTCACTGCTCCTATTGTTACCGCTACTGCTGTCACTTCTGCTATTGTTGTCGTTGCTACCACTACTATCACACTACTCTGCTACTGAAACTTTGCTTCAGATACGAAGTCTTTTAGGTGTGGTTGAATTGACAACTCAACTGCTAATACTCGAGAATATTCTTTGGCTTCCCCTTGTGTCGAATCAACAAATTTGGGTTGAATACTCTACCCTCGAAAATTGTTGCGATCCCCTATACTTGTTGGTTATCAGAGGGCCATGGCGCCGCCAGCCCTCAATCTCGTCGGATCCAGCCGCGTCCATGCCAAATCCACCGGAAATGGATCCACCCCGGCCAGGTTCGACCGGGCCCTACCGTCGTCGCCCCCATAGCGCCGTCCTGCTCGATCTGCAGCGCCACCGCCGCCTGTCCTTGCCCGCGTCTACACGAGGACGACGATCATCCCCGCTCGCTCGCTGCACTCGCGTAGTTAAAATGATGTTTTATGTAGTAGATTTCAAAACTATTATTTTGCTATTTTTGTTACAGCTAGTCGCATTGTGTGCATGCCGCCAGGAAGCTCTACTCGCACATATGCAACTCTGGCCACTTGCTGGCTTGGACCTTTCCATGCTACACTTCTCTTATCTGCTGGCATCAGCGAAGATGCCATGGTTCGGCAATTACCGCGTTGGGGAGACGCTGGAGGACGGGCGGCTCTGCGTCACGAGCGTGGAGGACCAGGTGATGCGGGTGTGGGTGCATGGGGAGACCACATGGAGTGATGACAATGGATGACATCTGGAGAGGGAGATGAATCTCACCATGGTCTACGATATGGTATCAAGCCTGCACAAGGACAAGTGCCTTAGGATCTTCAGTGTTTGGCTCAATGACTTGGACGCGGGGCGTACCGGCAAGCTGTTCATCAGAACGACCGCGAGCACATGCTGCTGTGCATGTCCATCATTGCCAGTCCTCTACGGCCTCCTCCGTCGTATCCTTCTAAATCTCCGACCTGCCGCTCCCTTGTCATGATTTTGGATGGAAAATTGGAGACCGTCTCCTTCTCCGACTCCAGTCAATGAAGTGCCTGACCCGGATTTGAGTTGCCTGCTATAAGAAGGAAGGGTCCTCGGCCAGAATCTCTATCAGTTTGCGTCCTTGGACCATAAGCTCCATCAAAGCCCGTCAAAATTACAATTTTCGTCGAAACGTCCAATGTCGCCGACAAGTTCGACGGAGGAAGAAGCGTTGAGTTCGCCGGAGGAACAATAACATCCCTCCAGCCATCCAATATTGCCCGCGCCGCACACACAAGATGTATGTATCCCCTTGATATTCACTCAATGTAATCGGCTGTTTTAGATATTGTTTCTGTCCCCTGGCTCTGACTATGCTAGGTGTATATTGTTGAATATAGGAGCTTCTTTTTTCTTGTTAGTTATTCAATGATATTGGGGAGGGCATCTGAATGAACTATTCTTTCGAATTCCTGGACTTACATGTGTAATTGCTTAGACTCTATACTCAGTTGTTTAGCCTATTATTAATTGACAATACACTGAAAAATTTGGCAGCGGACAAGTACACAAAACGCTGATGCTACCGTTCTGTTCCCAGAAAAGAAGAGATCATCAGGTTTCCAATTAAATCTACACATAAGATGTTGTTTTTATGTTGGGTGGATCTCTGTGGTCTTGGCCGGAGATCTTTGAACAGAAACCATGCATTTTTTCTACAATTTAAAATAAAATAGTGATTGTGTTTTGTTGTTTGCAGCACCACAATTCTATTTTCTCAACTTGAGTTTCACATAGTTTTTCTTCAATGTGTTTGTGTTTGGATTGCCTATTCAGCACTCCCATTCTAGCTCTCCTACTGTAGTTCATCTCTTGAAAAATGCCTTGCGAATTTTGCTCCAGGTGGTCTTATTCAATCCTGAAGAACTAGTACTTCTCCAAGACTATGAGCGTAGATATCCAATCTTGATATTTGAGGACCACTATAGCGTGTGATCATTAGCATAACTTCAATCCTGATATATGCGGGTTGTTTCAATTGTAAATATTGTAGTGCCATAGTGTCCCGCTGCATATATTAAATTTATAATTGTCTTAATTGAATATATTTAAAATCCGTAATCATGTAGGTCATCTTGTGGCCTATGGATGTTAAATTTTATGAAAAATAAAATAAGACATTGCTAAAATAATGACTATTGGAATTGCTATATCTCTTACATAATCAACTTTTTTTCTTCGGAGCTGCTCGGCAACCATTCACATGGAGGAAACTGCTACTATTAGTACATTTCATTTTTCTTCCGCTTCGAAGGTTCCTATAGGCATTAGTTGCTATAATGGTTTGTCAGATATTTACATACCCATTGTACTTCAATGGCGTTGCGAAGTTCAAATAGATGTTGAGGAGGACATGAGGGAAGGGAGGGATTTTCAAATACAAAATTCATGATTCGAAAATCGACAGTCTAACCCGGTGCAATGCACGGGCACTTTTACTAGTTAGTAACAATAGGCTTGGCAACCCAAATGGTCTTATCCACTTCCAAACCACTTTGGGCACAAACATACTTGGCAAACAAATTGCCAAAAATATCCTTCCTAAGTGAATAATGATCATTGGTAATTGCAGGCTTATAGATGTTACGACTAGGGCATGGTGAAGCTATGTGCCCCTTCTTACGATAGATATAGCAACATGTACTGCCCTTTCTCTTCTTCTTTACTTTTTTGTGGTTTTGGGAATTCTTGTTGATAATAGGTTCCAAATAAAATCTTTGGAGAAAAACATTCACCCTAATTTGAGGACTTGTAGTACAAACCTCATTCAGGGGGTTTTGAAAACCTAAATCAAATGAATGCGTTTTTGCCAAAGTAATATTTTATAAAGATAGTTTTTATGTCCTACACACATGGCATGATCATTGGGCAAGGATTTGGATTAAGGAGGTGAGTTTTGAGAGCAGGAGGATTTTTTGTGACTTCGAACACAAACAAGTAGATAAGAAAATAACAATCAACTCAGGCATCACATGCACACAAAAAGTTTTAATCCGTCCAATTTTTTGTAGCTATAACCATAGCGAAGTGGTACAAACATAGGGTGTGACATCTTAGGATGTGGAGGTAATTCGATGTGATAGTAAAAGCCTACTGCTCCTAACATTTGCAAGTGATCGGGGATTTATGGAGAACCCTTAGTGAGGCCGTGTCCATGGGGGAACCCTTAATTATAATGAGTTGTAACCCACGGGGGGAGTTTGATATTGGCTTGTGTGGCATGAAGTCTACCATGAGTAGACCGTGTTCTGTACCTGACTCTGTCCAACATAACCATCAATAGTGGCTCGAGAATCTGCCCCATGCTATGATTGTGCATAGTAGTACTAAATATACCAATGGGGATTCCAGACTCCCTGAGAACACCTTTTTAATTATGTTGTTTCAGTATCACTTATTACTCCTGTCTTTTACTTAATTTTATGTTATTTTGTTACAGGTTACCATTTTACTCAATCCTTATTTAAATCCTCCCTCACTATGCTTCAAGTCTACAATATGTGCGTGCACAAAATTACATAATTCTTTACAAAGATCAAAAGCCTGATTCATGTGCTCCTTGTGGTACTCTTACTTCGAAAAATCTACAACTAAACCTTGTGCATTTGTAGGCTATCAGGGTTTTACCAAGAAGCTTCTGAAGGTAGAGTTAGTTTGTGGCGTGACAAGCTCTTTCCACCGCTTCTGTCCAAAAGTGTCCTGCAGTTTTGTACTCATCGAGCATCATTCTTTCCATCTCTATGAGGGTCTGATTCTTCTTATAAACAACTCCATTTTTTAGGCATGTACGTAGTCGAGCACTCGTGTGAAATTCCTTCTTCGTCAAGGAAGGTATCCACATTTGTGTTCTTGAACTCTAACCCATTGTCGCTTTGAACTTTCTTGATCTTCACTTCAAATTGATTTTGGGCTTTCCGAGCAAAGTTTTTGAAGATCTTTTGTACCCAGTGCTTATCATAAAGAAAGAATACCCATGTAAATATGGGAAAATCATCAACTATGCCTAAACCAAAGGAATTTCCACCTAGTCTCTTGTAAGCATTAGGACCAAAAATATCCATGTTAAGCAACTCGAGTGGTCTGCAAGTAGCCATGATATTTTTTACAGGATGACATCCTCCTACTTGTTTTCCTGCTTAACAAGCGGTACAAATTATATCTTTGTCAAAGGTAACATATTTAACACCAATTATATGATCACCTTTGATATGCTTGTCTAGATTATGCATACCAACATGTCCTAGCCTTCTATGTCATAACAAACCTATAGAAGATTTTGCAATAAGACAAGTGTGAGGTTGGGCTCTCTTAGTGAAATCCACAATGTATAGATCACCTCTATGGAAACTAGTAAAGACCATGTTATGACTATTTTGACAAAACACTTGGCCATCCACTTTAGTAAATAGCACACTAGAACCAAAGTCGACAAATTTAGATACGGAAAGAAGATTGTAACCAAGAGATTAAACGAGCATGGCATTTTGAATGGAGCTATCATGATACATGACCGGCTTACCAAGGGCAAGCACCTTACCCTTGGAGTTGTCTCCAAACTTCGCGTATTTGCATGGTCTATCATTTAGTGTGATGTCATGAAACATGCATCTATCTTCGGTCATGTGATCGGTGCATCCACTAGAGAGAACCCATTCCTTTCCTCTAGACATGTAGTCTCTGGAGTTGGCCATGAGACTAAGATTCTTTGTAGTCTTCTCAAATTCAATGTCGAATTCCTCATCTTCGTCATAGTAGCCATGTTTCACATGGACGTTGTTAAATGGGACATCCTTGTCAC
Source organism: Hordeum vulgare subsp. vulgare (assembly GCF_904849725.1). Lineage (NCBI taxonomy): Eukaryota > Viridiplantae > Streptophyta > Magnoliopsida > Poales > Poaceae > Hordeum > Hordeum vulgare. The sequence goes on from NC_058519.1 coordinate 398,783,597, forward strand.
AAAGATCAAGTGAGTCCTTAGAGTTGTGACCATGAAAATTCTCAATATCATGAATGTGAATGGCTTCTATAATGATATACTTGACTCTTATAACATCCCCTTTAGCAAAAATAGGACACGAAGCTCAAACATACATTCATCAAACATGGGATCACTAGGCTTCATTTTGTGGAGCGTAATGGTTTTATGGATAATAACATCAAGATTTTTTAATGTGTAATTTGGATATCTCTTTTCCAAATCCCTCCAGAAGGTGTAATCACACACAATGTTTTACATACACATTAGGGTAATCCTCTATTGATGTGATTCATAGTTCTAATATTACAAAGCATGTCATGTTCTTCCTAGGAAGTTGGGTGTAAGGGATCAATGGGAGGTACATAGGGGATATGAACATACTTGCTCAAGTTAAATTCATCAAATATATCGATCATTTCATCTTTCCAATGACTAGAGTACCCCCATTGAGAATATACACTCTACATCAAAGACACCCCAAAGTAGATGCACCCATCTTCCTCAAATGGTGATAAAACCAAAGCAATGGTGACCAAGGCTCTCATACCAATTGTGGGATCGGGAAGTGGCATCTAGAGGGGGGTGAATATACACTTAACAAGACAAGCATGCAGTTTTTATTTTGCTTGAGTTTTAGACAGATTTTTGCACAAGTTAAGATACACCCTAAGATTCCTACAGAAGATATATAGAGATTCAGTAGAGAAAAGTAAATATCATACAAATGAAAGAAATAAGGGATGGTAGATATAGGAAGATCAAACATAATGAAGACACGACAATTTTGGCGTAGTTCCGATAGGTTGTGCTACCATACATCCATGTTGATGGATACTTCAAGCTTTGGAGGGTAACGATTGGTGACTCCATGAAGGGATCAACCCACGAAGGGTCCACAAATCAGCAATCTTCTCTACGCCATCATGGCTTACGTCCACCAAGGACTAGCCTCACTCGGGGTATATCTTCACGAAGTAGGGAATCTCCTTGCACTTACAAACTTCTTGGTTCAACTCCACATGATGCAAAAGCTCCCTAGAAAAACCTAACCAATCAAGGAGACACCACTCTCTAAAAGGTAATTATGCTTCAAAAATATAATCTCCTCAACACTCAATCACTCTCTCACAAAATTTTGCTTGGTAGAATAGGACGATTGAGTGGAAAGTAACCTCGTGAGGCTAGAAATCAAGGATCTATTAGTTGAAGTGGAATCCCTTGATTTCAACACATGAGTAGGTGGTTTTCTCTCAGAAAATGAATGGTGGATGTGTTGGTTCGTTTTGAGGTGAAAGTGTGTTATATCGACTAGAGGGGGGTGAATAGGCATTTTTTACAGATTCGTCCCTGAGGAATTTGAGCTTGAGGCAATTGCTAAGAGACAAACTACATGCAGTGGAATAAGCACTCAGATGTAAGAATGGCATGGCAGCAACATAGTCATGATGGTAAAATGATACATGATAAGCAGGAGAAGAACAAGGTGAATAAAGAATTTGAGATGTGGAAATAGAGTAAGTCTTCACTCAAAGTCTTCAAACTGTAACATTCAATTTCATCAACAAGTATATGAAGAAATGAAAGAGTTGAGGAAATGGAACCACGAGCTCGTTGAAGAGAGGGATTTGATGACCTAGTTCCAACTGCTGTGACAGTCGTACGTCTCGTTTGTAGCGGCTTTGTATTTAAACCAAATGACACAGACTCTAAGGACACATAGTCCTTACCATATTCTCCTGGAGCTAAGGTCACACAGACCTCGCCAAACACTTGTGTTAAGTCTTCATGGAAGACTTCCAAACTCTCACAAACACGACCAACCTACAATCCACAATTTAGTACTAGATGCTCTAGACCATTTACACCTACACATCTGGAAGATACATAGTCTTCAAAGATAACAAGTGTCGGTTCCACACATGAACAATCTCTTCCGTGATGCTCAATCACTTGGGGTTTTTTTGTTTTGCCTTTGGGTTTTTCCTCGCTCATGATTTTCTCTCGAAGTCCTTGGAGGATGGTATGCTCTCACATGAGAAGTGTTAAGTTCTCTCTCTGAGCAGCCAACCATTTAGTGGTTGTAGGGGGCAACTATTTATAGCGAGGGAGTAATCCGACATGATTTGACATAAATTCCGTTAATGATAACGACCATTATGTGGATATGGTTTTGGGGACAGCTGGCGCAAAGCACAACAATGGTTGGAAATTCGAATTATGAAAATCCTCAGATCTCTCACGTACCTCACTTGTAGGCAATTCGCACTCGCGAAATCCTAACTCCTTAGCCAAAACAATGTCCTCAGAGACCAGAAGAACTTCGTCTCTATTAGTGAAGAAAATGACTGAGCTTCAAGAGATTTCCAAAGGCTTCACTCAAAGTATGGGTTACATGTAGGCTTTGGGATGACCGTCACTTGGAAACTTTTCCTTAGCATTACCTCGACCCCCTTTGGTAGTATCGTGTTCCTAGTACTCAAAAGAAGGAAATGAAACTACGAAAACAAAAGCCTTCACGCTTCATATTCCTCGCATTAGTATCTTCAAGGACACACCACTTTCAAAGTCTTGAGGTAAACATCAAGTTCTTCAGATGAAGACATTCTTTTTTAGGGGTTCACATTCTTCAAATATATCAAACTCCTCGGCGACTTATAGAGCATGTGTACACTCACTAACATATTAGTCCCTTAACCTATAAGTCTACAATACACCAAAATCACTAAGGGGCACTAGATGCACTTACAATCTCCACCTTTTGGTGATTGATGGCAAATAGGGTAACTTTTCAACGGGGATAAACATATGAAGTGTAAATACCGAGTTTGACGAATTTGATTGCAAGATATCAAAAAATTCCCCGTGAAGATGTGCATATTTGACGAATTTGCTTTGGACTACAAATGCACATTATAGGTTAATCTCATGAAGACCCCCCTATATCTTGCAATCCATACACGCATTTAACATATATCATGAGGAAATTGAAATGCATGATGGAAAATGGTGTCTGACAAGTTTTTGCATGCGTGCATTAATCAACATGAGGAATGAGCATGCAGGAAAAGCAGTTCAAAAGTGTCAGACCACCACCGGACTTAAGTTTACAACTCATACAACCAAACACCTCAAAATAACGGCAGTTGCAACTTAACAAAAACAAACCATATTGGTAGACCCATTTGAAGACTAACTCAAATCCCCCTATCATCAAGTGAAGAAAAGGGATGAAATTGAGGACTAACGCCCGTGAAGAATATCATCTTGGTGGTGGTGGAGGAGCGCCAACATTGTCGGCATCATCTGTCGATGAAGGGCCCACAACAACATCGTCAAGGTCCTCAGCTTCATTCGTCAAGCGCGATGAAGAAAATGAGTTGGTCACCAGCTGAGGAACTTGAACTTTCTTGAATTTCTTCTTTGGCGGATAAGACCAGTCAAAGTTGTGCTGAAATTCCATCTCTGTAAGTTCTTATAGAGTCTTGAGGTGAGACACAATGGCCCTTGTGTGATCGAAGATTTCATGTGGATAGTAGTCTTCCTCACAGAGTTATGTGTGACAGTTATGTCACGAAGAATTGCGCTAAACTGACGCTTTACCAACTGGTGGTTGCGATCAAACTTCCGATGAAGACTAAGAAGAAGCTCACGATCGGTCATCACTCGTGGTACAGTTTCTCGAGGAACTTGAGCTGAGGTTTTTGCTGCAGAATCTTGAGATGTCGCGTCATGATTGGTGGAGTAAGAAGCAGCCTGATGAAATTTTCCATCCAGAGGGCGTTATCCTTCATCAATGACAATTTTGCCCTTACCTTACATTGAGGAGAATGTCTTCTCAATGACTTCGAGAGGGGGCATAAAACTGAAATGATTTTGAAAGTCTGCTTGATAAGGGATTGAGGATCTTGCCCTAATGAACTTCATGATCCACGGAGCATATGGCTTCAGTTCAAATGGTGACAAAGCAATGTTGGCCAAAACCCTCATGAAAAAATCGTGAAGGTTGATGGGAATCCCATGAATAATATTGAAGAGAAGATTCTTCATGATTACTAATACATCTTCTTATTCATAATTGTGACCCTTGATAGGACTGAGGGTTTTGGTCAAGATGCGATAGACGGTTCTGGGCACACATAGCGAATCCTTCACTAGGAAGGTGGTTCTGGGAGCTTGGCTAGGTGCCAAAGGCTTCATTAGCACCTGCATCAAATGATTTGGCAGTTTAGGTTTATCATAGAAACATGTTGCACCTTCTGAGGGAATACCGACTAGGAGCACACGAAGTAATTCAGTTGCTGGAGCGGTATAGTGTGTGTGTGTTCGGTCATCTAGTCAAGTATCCAGGTGTTGATATCCTGTGCTTCACTAGGAATGTGAAGAGTCACATAGAATTGAAGAATTAGTTCTCCATTCGAGTATAAAATATGAACACAGAATGGAAAGAGTCTAGCTTCATGACGAACATTGAGTATTGGGAAAAGCACAGAATGAACTCCATAGTTGCATGAGGAATTTGAAGGTGCAGGAAGATTTTGTTCTTGTTGAATAGCACAACACCGTAAAAGTTGGTATGAGTATATATCCAGAACCTCTTGTGCCTTATCCTCGGAGACTCATAGGGATTTTCACCCATGAAGAAATGATGCTCATCATAGAAATTCTCCTTGAGGAATTTGGGTCGCTTAGTGCCTTTGTATGGCTGAAGTGGCTTGGGCTAAAGATTTGGCTTGTATCGCCCTGCAAGTCCTCTTTGCACAACATCTGTTTTAGTTTGAGGAACTTGAGCCAGAACAACTACAGTCTGAGGATTTTGAACTACCATATCTTCAGCAGTAGTCTCAGTGTTTATGATATCACCTTTTAGTTCCTCAATTGTTGACGAAGGTATATGAGGAGCAGCTTCTTTAGCCACTTTCTCTTTAGACTAAGGAGTTTTTGGAGTAGATTTTCGAGCCACATTTTTATTTGTACTGGACTGAGGAATATGTGGAACAATATCTTCAACCACATTTTCTATTGTCCGAGTAGTTTGATCAACAGATTCTTCAACTGATGCATACGGTATTTCCTTCGGAAGAGACTTCATCGGAGTAGGACGACGAGCAGATCCTGTAGGAATTTCTTCAGTTTGAACATGCGACTGAGGAAATTGTTGGAGAGGGGTGGCCATTGGTGAATTTGGGTGAGCAATTTCCCAGTATTCATCATTTATCACTTGGGTGGTGCAGGCTAAGTCCACCTCTTCTTCAATTTCTTCAACTCCAGCCTCTTAATAGTAAACTGAGGCTAGGGCGATGATACGTGAGGGGGTGAAGTGTTCACATCCACCTCAATTCCTTCATCGATCGGCTGTGAGGAAGCATCACATTGATTTTCTTCATCCTCTTCAGGGATGATGTAGTCTTCACCAAATGGTACTATTTCATAAGAGGGTACCAAGGTGATGGATTTTGCATCAATTGGCTGAGTGGAGGAACTTGGCAGAATCCTCAATCGTTTCACTTCTAAGGATTCTACAGTGGTTGATGCCTTTTTCTTTTGTGCTGCTTCTTTTTCCGTAGCTTTTGTTTTCTTTGCTTCTAATGTAGAAGGAAGTGTCACTCTCTTAACCTATGAATATTTGCAAATGATGCAGAGGTTGAAGTTGATCCAAGTTCTTCAGGAACGACTAATACAGTCATACTCACAGGAGCATTTTCTTCAGGCGGTGATACTCATGATATACGTTGGGTTTTTCATGAAGAGGAACACGTTATCGCGGCACAAAGTGGGTAATTATTTCCCTCGGTTATGAAGAGGAATGGGTTATCGCATCACAACCGTCTTCAGTAGCTCCACATAAAAGAATAAAAAACTTGCGCACAAAGCGGGCAAGTGGGTTGTTAATCCTTTTGTCTTGTTATTTGCAAGCAAGTGAGGTGTGTAGATAATTGTAGATAGTAAGATAAAATAAAAACAAGTAAATAACACCAAGGTAATTAAGGTTTTATTAATATGTCGTGAATAGACCCGGAGATAACATAAACCCACAATTCATCAGATCCCAAAAAACACACCGCACAAAAGGAATTACATCATATGGATCAAAGAAAAGATGTGATGATCATTCTATTGAAGATCAAAGAGAGAGATTTCCATATAGGTACTAACGATGGACCCATATAGGTCTATGGTGAACTACTCAAACATCATCGTGAGGGCAACAGGTTGATGAAGAGGCCCTCCGTGACCGACCCCCCCTCCGTCAGGGTGCCGGAACGAAGCTCCAGATGGCCTCCCATTGGAACAGAGACTCGCGGTGGCATAAAAAATGTTTCGGGACTCCCTCTAGTGTTTCAAGGGTAAATAAACATTGATAAGCCGAAGAACGGAGTCGGGAGGGCCACGAGGGGGGCACAAGCTATGAGGCCGCAACCCCCAGGCCGCACCCTAATAGCTTGTGGGCCCCTCATGAGGCCTCGAGCTTTCTTCAAATGTTCGTTGGTCTTCTTTTGGTCTAGAGAAAAATCATCAAAAAGTTTCAGGGCAATTGGACCTCGTTTGGTATGGAAAACCTGCAAAGTGAAGAACACACACAAAACAATAACTAGCACTAGGCACTGGGCACTGGGTCAATAGGCTAGTGCTCAAAAATAATATAAAATGGTTAATAAATACTCCAAAAGGATACTAGAATTATAATATATCAACATGGAACAATCAAAATTATAGATATGTTGGAGTCTTATGAAACATCTTAATTCCTGCTCTACCTCGAGTAGGTAAATGATAAAAACAATTTTTTTGATATGACATGTTATCCGTGACGTAACCTTATGCATGTATGCTCATTGAGAAACAATAAATTAACAAACATTAACATAGCAATCTTTATGGGTATAGGTAGCAAATCATTAATCTTTCAAAGTATACGATCCTCAAAGATTGTTTTACCCCCATCCATCTTTATTAGATTAGCAAGGCATGGCTCCATCTTCACCACATTAATACAAATGTCAAGCACCATGGTGTTCAAGTCAGGCAATTGGATCATACTTTCTCATTAGGCATCAACTTTTTATTCTTCATGCAATACATGAGCATGCACCATTGGACATAGCATAAAGGTGTAATAGAATATGGTGGTAGGTTTCAAAGGGGTAAAAGTGGAGAAGATAGTCTCACATCAACTAGACGTACCAACAAGCTATGGAGATGCTAGTGAGTAGATATCGATGCAAGGAGTAGGATTGCCATGCAAACGATGCATAAGAGCTATAAGTGTATGAAAGCTCCCCTGAAACTAAGTGGGGTCTGCGTCCAACATGCTTGCTCATGAAGACCTCGGGCATTTGAGGACACCTGTCATCGGAATATACAAGCCAAGTTTATGAAAAAGTGATTCCCACTAGCATAAGAATGATATACCATGAGACTCTCTATATGAAGAACAAGGTGCCACTTTGAGGCACAAGTGTGGTAAAGGATAGTAGCAAAGTCCATTCTCTATTTTCTATCTTTTTTATGGTGGTCTCATTTTGCCTCCCCCATTTTTATTTCCTCACTGGGACAATGCTCTAATAATGATGATCATCACACTTTTATTTACATACAACTCATCATGAAAACTGATAGGACAATATTACTTTGAATGAATGCCTCTAGAAGTATACCAGGATGTGCAAAGATCTAGCATCACATGTATCAAAAATATGATGAACGGTGGCTTTGCCACAAATACTATGCCAGCTCTATATGAACATGCAAAACATTATGATGATGAATGAAGTAGTCATGTGAAGTGACGATGGCATTTGCATGGTAATATATCTTGGAATGGCTACAGAAATGCCATGATAGGTTGGTATGGTGGATTTTTTAGGAGGATATAAAAAGGTTTACGTCCAACATAGCGTGTTATGTCACAGGGTTTGGATGCAGTGGAAAAATTTGCACCGATCCTCAAGGCGAGAACGAGCGATGCACGGTACCGAAGAGGCTAGCAAAATGAGGAGGTGAGAGTGCGTATCTCCATGGTGTCACATTAGTCATTAAAAACTCATATACTTATTGCAAGTTTATTAGTTTTATCACAAATCAAAGTACTACTCGCATGCCCCAAGGGAGAGGGTTGGTAGCAGTGAACCATCGCGCAACTCTGAGTCAAAAGACACACAATTTTCAATGAGGAATAGAAATTCTTACACATCATCACCATGCCTTTTTATTTTTTTAGATGAACAAGAAGTTTAACATCTCTTAATATGGACACCTATATGAATTAATAATAATGCATTCACACCATTTTCATATAACCACATCAATATCATTAACCCACAATTTATCTACATGTGCAAATGGTGGTTTTTATCATCATTCGTTGGATACTCATTATTTTTGATCTAGTATTATGACCCATGAAAATTACCTTCACTATTTGTCCAGCTCTGAACCAAATATAAGTGAATAATGAGAGCATAATAGAAAAAAATTATGAAAACTTAGGAATACCTTAGAGATTTGTATAGAAATAATGTGTAAACAATTCAGCTTCAAAAAGAAGTTACTGTAAAATCAGAGAAATTCTGCACTGGGCATCAAAGTTTTTGTTTTTGCACTGTATCAATTCTACTCATCATGCAAATCACCCCAAAGGCTTTACTTGGCACAAACATTAATTAAAAATAAAAACAAAATCATTATAGAGGAAATAATCATGTTATCACATACTAACAGAAATATAAAGCAAAAATTATAGATAACTATTGGGTTGCCTCCCAACAAGCGCTATTGTTTTACACCCCTAGTTAGGCATATTGCATAGTTTCAAGTGTTGTCATGTTTGTAATCAAGATCCTTAATTGTAGAAACTTGGATAGTGGGAACAATATAAGACTTGCGAATAGGATCCTTTATCATATCAATGAATTTGAGGTGAACACTAATCATTTTAAAATCTTCGTTTCTTTTTGTAGGAGGTGTACTAATTCTCTTAGGAACGTATATGGACTTGGGAATTTTGTCTTGAGAAACACTAGCATTGGTTTTAGAATGTGTAAAAGAGGAACCTAAGCTATAAATCAAATCCTCCATTTTAACAATTCTACTCAAACCTTGTTCCACCCTCTCATCAATAAAAACTTCCTTATCCCTTAAAGATTTCAAAGTCATTCCTACACGCGACCCAAGTTCGGTGATATGATTATGCAACTTTTTATCTAATTACCCAATTGGTTCCTGAGTAACCATTTTCATTTTAATAGCATCAAGTCTTTACATAACATGTTCCAAGGTTAAATTGTTTCATAAATGATAATGGGTGGTATTCCAACAAGATCTTCAATCGCATTATAGGCGTCCAAAGTATGACATATAAGGAAATTCCCACCGGTGATGGTGTCAAGGACAACCCTATACCAAGTTGTCACACCAACATAAAATTTATGGAGCAAGGTAGTAGTAGGTAGCTTATTAGTTGCTTTTTTGGAGCAAACCAAATCCTATACCATGCATCTTTCAAACTTCCTCCTCCCCTTTGCTTAAAATTGACAACATCCTTATTGGGAGTAACATGAACAAAGGAAGAACTAGCCATGACTTCAAACAAGTAGAAAGCAAAGATAATAATTTTTATTTTTTATTTTTATGTGAGATAAACTAAATATACTAGCAACTAAAAATAGGAAAAAGTGAATGAAATTTTGTGTGGAGTTACTTGGAGGTTGGTTATGATATTCCCCGGCAACGATGCCAGATATCCTTCGTAATACTTGTGATTTGCGTTGGGTTTTTCGTGAAGAGGAATGGGTTAACGCAGCACAGAGTCGGTAAGTACTTCGCTCAGTTATGAAACCAAGGTTTATAGAACCAATAGGAATATCAAACACAACCGTCTTCAGCGGTTGCACACAAAAGAACAAACAACTTGCACCCAACGCGGGCAAGAGGGTTGTTAATCCTCTTGTCTTGTTATTTGCAAGCCAGTGAGGTGTGTAGATAATTGTAGCTAGTAAGATAAAATAAAAAAACAAGTAAATAACAGAAATATAATTAAGGTTTTATTAATATGTTGTGAATAGACCTGGGGGCCATAGCTTTCCCTAATGGCATCTCTCATGGAAAAATAGCATACGGTGGGTAAACAAATTACTGTTGGGCAATTGACAAAAAATCGGATAGTTATGTGATATTCACGGAAATGATCATGTGTACATAGGCATCACATCCATAAACAAATATGCTGATTCCTGCCTGCACCTATTACTATTACTTCACTTCAAGAGAACTTCTATGCTTGCCTCTCTACGCATTAAGTTCATGACGAACGAAGTAATGCATGGAGTAAGATGACATGATGTAGACAAAGTAAACTCAAGAAATATGAATAAACCCCATCGTTTTATCCTTAGTAGAAGCAACACAACTATGCATCTTGTCCCCTTCTATCACTGATATATAGAAACTCACCTAGTCGGACCTACCACAACGCACCTCTCTCACCGAAGAAATACCGATCTAGTTGGCCAAACTATTTCAATAGATCGGAGTGAATTATGAAGCTATCATAATGATGCAGATAAGTCATATAAGTATCCAGAGGTGACTCAAATATTTATCATGAATAATCTAAACATAAAACCACAAGTCATTAGATCCCCACAAACGCACCGCACAAAAGGAATTACATCATATGGATCAAAGCGAAGATGCGATGCTCATTGTATTGAAGATCAAAGAGAGAGATTGCCATCTAGGTACTGAGTATGGACAGGTAGGTCTATGGTGAACTACTCACACATGATCGTGAGAGAAACAATGTTGATGAAGAGTCCCTTCGTGATGAATCCCCCTCCTGCAATGTGCCGAAACGGAGATCCAAATGGCCTCTCGTCAGGACACGGATTTGCGGCAGCGTAGAAAAATGTTTCGGGACTCCCTTTGGTGTTTTTAGGATAAATAAGATTGTATAAGTCGAAGAACGGAGTGGGAGGGCCACGAGGGGGGCACAAGCTATCAAACCACACCGCCAAGCCATGCCCTAATAGCTTGTGGGCCCCTCGTGAGGCCTCCAGCTTTCTTCTGATGCTCGTTGGTTTTCTTTTGGTCCAAACAATCATCAAAAAGTTTCAGGGCAATTGGACCTTGTTTGGTATGGAAAACCTGGAAAGTGAAGAACATGCATAAAACAACAACTGGCACTCGGCACTGGATCAATAGGCTAGTTCTCAAAAATAATATAAACTGGTAAATAAATACTCCAGAAGCATACTAGAATGATAATATATCAGCATGGAACAATCAAAACTTGTAGATACATTGGAGACTAATACGTAGCACTTTCTTGACCTAGCCTCGCAGTTTCCTGAGGAGCAACATTAGAGATTGCCCTGGCAGTTTCTTCTGGAGATGCATTTTCTTCAGTAGTCCTGGCAATTTCTTCAGTCATTGGAACATCTTCCGCTGGTTGAGTAGCTTATTCACCAGGCTAAGAAGATGAGCTAGGCTGAGCAATCATTGGTTATGATGGAGGTACAACCCTTGTGTTGTGGTGAGTGATGGTTTTGGTATCTATATTGACGAACCTGACCTTGGCTCCATTCCATTCAGCATTATATTGATTATATTATTCATTGAGGTTTAATCTCAATCTATGCAGAAGTGAGTTGTTCAAGAGTCACGGAGAGACTGTTGTTCTTCATAAATCGTTCCTTCTTGGTCTGCTCCCTTTTGGCCTTTTCAAACTTCCGTTTTTCTTCGACGATGAACGCCGTCAACACATGGCTTGGACTAGGTGGCAGTTTCAGATCGCCAATTCGAGTTTGAGGATCTTGGTACCAGACATCAATGAAATCCAGCACGCCTCTTGTGTTCAACATAACAGGAATGTTTGTGCCCTTATCCATAGCCAATCTTTCTTGTTTGGTTCCAAAGATTTCAGCGAGTTCTTAATCATCAGCTTCATCGTCCTGAGATGTTGAGGGAACATTGAAGACCACCTTGTGAGAACTTGGTATTTTGCCTCATCGTGAAGTTATATTTTTCTTCATGACTGTGGCACTCAAATAAGTAAGTGTAAAGCCACTTGCAGATGTCCCTGAAGGAATTGTGAATCCCATGGTTCCCTGACACGTTGCAAGGTGTACTGATGTTGAGGACTTTGTGGCAGTTGCTGAGGAAGTGACAGCCACAGTAGGAGCTGGTTGAGGAATTTCCTATAAGGAATTCAGACTTGAGGACTCTGTCTTCATGGCAGATTTCTTCACAACAACTCGCTTTGGAGTTGTTGTAGTTGTAGATGCTTCAATATCAGATGAAGTGGCGGCAGCAGGAGCAGTAGTTACAAGGTTCAATTTCCTCACTACCTCTGCAGAAATCTTCTGCAGATTGGCTTGACACTTTGCCCACTCCTTTGGAAATTCTTCACCACTTATAATGTTGGTGGGATTAGCAACTTGGCCTTCAACAAGTTGAGGTCTTGGGCATGGATGATTTACTGCGAATTTATTAACGTACTTTGGAGTAACATATTTGTACTCCCTCCATTCCTTTGCGCATCACGTCTATATTTTCTGGATGCGCGTTTTGCATTTCTCTTTGGTCTCCTTGCCATAAATGTCCAGATCATGTGTGCAGTATGCATCATATATATATATCCCCGGGGATTTCGAAAGCAGTGTTTATTTCTGCTTGCTTTCCTCCTTTCTGAGGTCTTTTTTTCCTTCAGCCATTTTCTTCACTTGAGGAATTTCAACTTTTGATGATGCTTAGGAAGTGTGCAAGTTTTCTTCAAGGAATACTTCAAATAAGATAAGTTGATGAGACCCTAGAGATTCATCAGCACACATTTTGTATGTGTGAACATATTATAGGTGCAAAGAATTTGAAGAGGTCATATGCATTCTCACAGACTTTTCAAAAGTATATCAAATTGTGTAATTTGACCATATGTGTCTTGAAGAATTTCGCTAAGTGTTCTTGTCTTAGGTTCGAGAGTTGTGCACATTCGAAAATTAGCACAATTGAGGAATCTTTGAAGAAAATCATGACTTAGAGAAATAGATCAAGGTAATGAAGTTGATTAATGTGTTTACAAGATTGATTGTTGAGAAATAAACACCTTTTGTACAATTTGTGAAATCATAAAGATCAAATAAGGAAGTAAAATTAGATTTTATTTACCCTTATCAAAGAACACCACGAACACGGAGTGAAAGAGAGGAAGTCCGTCAGTTCATATCTCTTGTGCCCTAACTCGGTGGTAAGAGACACCTGCGGTGGTGGTGGAGTGAAGATTTCCCCGGTCGGCACGAGTATGACAAGGAGGATGTTGAGGCAGCTAAGCTCTTCCTCTGCAGCGATGATGAAGAGCACCTGTGGTGCTAGGTGTGAGCTCGCGCAAGAGGATAAGTGAGATCGAGCGGAGTAACCGAGACAGTGTGTTGTCTATGGATCGACACATGTATTTGAGCTTCCAATCAATACAATTATAGCATGGGTGATAAACGATTATCATCAACAAGGAAATATAGTAATAAACAATTTATTATTGCATCTATGGCATATTTCCCACAGCGAGATCTCAAAGCGAAGGTCGGAGATAAATTATTTTGGGAGGTACTAACGGGACCCCGATCCTAAGCCATAGGAATCCAGCCTGTAACACATCGCATCTCTTTGCGGTCTCACGCACGTTTAACCCCACGGCTGCAACCTTACCTTAGTAGGGACCGTTTGAGCCTTTTGACTCGCGTATGCAATTGTGTCGGTAGCAATCCAATGACAAAGAACCCAGATCGACATGTCTAGTCATAAACCAAAGTGGCAGTTCCACACAGGGACAGGCATACATGACCCATCAAAGCAGGTGTCGGTCACCAGCGCATGTAGACAAGTCGTAGCAAGCTACAAGGACTCCATTACATCGCGTGACATTTCCCCAAAGGGGACAGACACAGCAGCTAAGAAGGACACATGCCGGTCAACCAATGTGTCCGGAGCAGTAGCGAACTACCATGGCTCGTTGGATCACAAAGGGGCATTTCCCTGTAAGGAATGCTACTAAAGCCTACGGCTAGGTAATCGAACCCCATACATATCAAGTACGACACACGTATGCATGATATACTGATATGTATAGACACATCGATGGCATCACAACATAACCATAAACATACAAGCTTTATTTAAAAGTCTCGGAATTGCCTCACACATAATATTACACAGTAGGGGTCTCACTACCCATCATAACAGTCATTCAAGTTACAAGCCAGCGGAAGTAGATAAATTGTCTGAGTACAAACAGATGAAACAAGAAGGCACATGGCATGACTATACTAGAGACCTACCCTAGGGCCAGATCGTAGCTGGGATACCAACTACTTGTTGTCGTCGATGTCTAGGTAGAACCCTCCATTAGGGTCATTAACAACCTCTGCAACAAATTATTAAGAAAACGTGAGTACAGGGGTACTCAACAAGACTTTAGGATAACTATCTACTCATGCAATGTATCAATAAGGAATTGTGGGGTTTCATGCGGAAAGCCAGCATTTGACTCGTGGCTGGACAACTTGCATTTTTAAAATAGCTTTTGACAACTTGATTTCTTGCACACGAGTCCACTAACACCACAACAATACTCCATCGTGGAATCATTCCGTCTCCATACGGAAATGCCGTCCACGACACTCACACTTATCTTGACAATTTTATGAGTAGCCATTAAGGTTATCTATGAACAACATATGTCTCCAAGTAGTCCATATCCGCGGATGCGGCTATTCGAATAGATCATAACCCTGCAGGGGTGTACTTCTTCACACACGCTCTCGCCACTTATCGCCATGTGCACGTCATGCACCTTGACAACCTTCAAGCGGAAGCCCCGCGAGGGAGTCGGCCACGACCGTTAACCACGCTAATACTTAGTCCAGGTCTATCGCCTATCTGAGGGTAACCCGCACGGAAGTCCAGCCGAGGTTTCCGCCACGGCCCCAAACGATGTGCGCAGGGTTCCCAAGCCAACCATCCGGGTGCCACTTGGTACACCGTGCCACTGCCTACTGCATCACAGCCCACCTCTGAGGTCAGCGCTATGCACGGCCCCCAACGTGACTATAAATACCAGAAACTACTTGCAACTCCTAGACCGAGTAGTGGCGATTAATAAGTCGAGCGGGGTCATATTTCAGGGCCCAGCATGTGGTAGTATCTCGTCTTGGATTACATACACGGAACTCTATTCCTAAGGACGGTTCCAATGAAACAACCCGCCATGTACTTCAACATAGCCTTTCACCGGTACCTTTACCAAATCAGGTTCAACACACAAGCTTTACTTACTGAACACATTCTCACAGTTCTGTTCATCTCCCAGATGATAGACCATACACAACTCTAAGCATAGCATGCATAGCCGGATAAGGTGCATCATGGCTCAAGCATCTACCAAGTATGCTAGGTTGCAAGGTTCAGCTATTTACTGTGACAAAGACAGGTCATGCAAAGGAAGTGGGTTCAACTAACGTGGCAAAAGCATTTGAAGCATTTGATTCTAATGCAATAAGTAAGTGCTGGAGCGATAACATGGGATTTATCGGGATGATCAAAATGGTTGATTGCCTTGTTGCTCAGAGGAGGGACAATATCCGTCAGTCGGATATTCGGTGGAATCCGGAGGAGCGGAGCCTACCGAAAGAAATGACATCAATCAATAACAATCATATGCAACAAAATGATGCATGAGCATGGCATGAGGATGCAAGGTGGTATGCTAATGTAGCTATCATTCATTAAGTTTGAAGTTGATTTGAATCAGATTCAAGTATCACTTCAAACGAGATATTCTCGAATAGCATTTTAATTGATTCGACCTGCTGCTCAGATCAACTTGTTTTTAACATGCATGGGAATGATATGTTAAGTTGCTGGTTGTGATTGAACAATGTTTGATCATAGTATTTGAAGTGGAATTCAAATGATTTTCAAATTCCAACCCAAAGCATTTATTAAGTTTGACCTATTCATTATTCTACATGTTTGGTCCAGTAACATTTTCAAACATGTTTGAAAATGACATATTCAGACTCCTTGGATTTTTCTGATACTTTTTCATATATAAATTATTTTCATTGGAGTTACATATTAATTTCTATGATTTTTAGAAGTTTGGGAATTTTATGGAACTCTTTTAAAACAGAAAAGCCACTTATTGCGTCAAGCCCACGTCAGCAAGGCGTCAGCCGTCGGCTGACCTGGTCAGGTCAAACCCGACAGGGGGACCCACTAGTCAGCCTCACAGGAATAATCTCGCGCTGACCAGCCCGTGATTGCGTTTGAATTATGCCTCGGCCCACTCGTTAGTGACTAACTAGCGTTTAAATGGGTGGATTAGCGGGGCCAGGTGAGTTCCTGCCGGAACTGACCGGCGGCGACCAGATCCGCGGTGGATCTCTGCCGGAGAGTCGCCGGAGTTAGCTGTAGTGCTCGAGATCGAGGGCCGAGAGCACTGGGAGGATCCCCAGGCTCGGCCTCATCCAGTACTGGCCTCAGGGGGGACTAGAGAGGACCGGAGGTCACCGGCGATGAGCTGGGGCGACGGTCGGAGCTCGGGCTCGACGGTTCAGTGGATAGGGGGCACGAAACTGAGGGGAAGAAGAGGGAAAATGAGCGCAAGCTCACGGGGAGTGCAGTGGAAGGCTTAGACGGCTCGGGGAGGTGTTGTGGGCGACGAATCGAACGAAGCTCGCCGGCGGCCGAAGCTTGAAGACGACGGTTCCGTGGGCGTTGCAGGGCTCGGGGGATCTTCTTCTTCTTTAAGGATGACCAGCGTGTCGAGGCGGAGCGAATGGAGCACTCGGGGGAACGAAACTATGGCTAGAGGGCTCGGGCAGCTCGAGCTCGAGCTCCTGTCAATGGCGACAGTGGGGAACAGAGCAACCGAGAGGAGAGGGGAGGAATGGGTCGCGGGGATGGATAGGGTTGTGCTCGGGGAGGTTATCCCCGCCTTGCGAGCACACCGGGACGTCCAGGAAAGCAGGGAGCTGCGTGGAGGTGCCGGGCGTCGCGGCGGCCACCTCCTGCTGCCTACTGGCGAGGAGGAAGACGACAGGGGAGCTGGGCCTGGGCCAGGTAAGCGACAAGTAAGTGTTTTGTATTTTTTTTCTTGTTTTGTTTTCTGATTTGCTAACTATTTTGATTTGCTATTTATTTCAGCTCCAAAATAGTTTATAAAAATATTTTGAACACACCAGAATAATAGTTGGAATATTTCCAACCATTCCTGAGGTTTGCAACATTTTTTAAACTTGAAAATATTTGAATTCAAATTTAAACTTGAATTCAGTAGCTTTTTGAATTTAAATAAAATGCCAAATCTGTTTTAGAAATAGTTTTCTTCCCTGATTATTTGTTTTCAAGAATTATCAGAAAAGTTGAACTTTTCTTGAGGCCATTTTGGGTTCATTGATTTTAACAAGTTTGGAATTTCCTTTAAGTTGAGAAGTGGCTAGGGTTTTTGAGTTTTGCTTCACCACTTGCTTTGATCTTGATGCAATTTCTTGGATGCAATGCAATGAAGATATGATCACAATGCTATACTTTGGTTAGGGTTCCAGGGATGTGACAGGTACACCCTTCATGTCAATGTTAAGACCAAGAGTTATTTGTATCTTCCATGCTAAACAAATTAGCGGCGGTTTCCAAGCGGTAAAAGTAAAGGTTTACTCCCCCCACTAACAAACACACTCCACGGATAGCCGAATCCACGGGTGTCGTCCATACCAACAACAATGGAGGGGGAGTTTTGTTTAATTATTTGCGATTTATGATTTCGGGATTGGGAATCCCTTTTTACCAGCCCCTCTCATCCAAGGACGAGTGAATAAACACGTATCATGAGAATAACCCTCTTAGCATGGAAGATACTAATAGCCCCCTGTCGCTCCATGAGCGGTGCACACAAAATAGAAGCTCACTAGAAATATTAGAGGTGGCACATGCAAATTTACTTGGAATGGAAGGGTAATACCGCATATAGGTAGATGTAGTGGACTCATTTGGAATAACTTTGTTTCGAGGATTTTGACGCACAAGCAATATTCTCGCTTTATGCACGCAAAGGCTAGCAAATAGGTTGGGAAGCGACCACCTAGAGAGCAAAAATGGTCATGAACATGCTTATGAATAATTATCGTTGCATACTAGCATGAGTATGATATAAACACCATGAACGTACATATTGTGGAGGCTATGTTGGTTTTGATTCAACTATATGCGTGAACATGTGCCAAGTCAAGCCAATCAACCATTCAGAGGAGGATACCATATCATCATACTACATCACAACCATTTTAATGCATGTTAACATCCAAGATAAATCATTATCCACTCCTAGCAACTTAATCATGGCATGAACAACTATAATATTTTATTGTCATTGCAAACATGTTTGGTCATAATACGTTGAATCATGGATATTGGTCTATACATATTTACAAAAACAAAAACAAGTTGAGTTCGTACCCTCTTCTCTCTGCCACAGTCACTTCAAAAAATATTTTCATTATTGCCTTTCACTTGCACAACCGAATGATATGAAAATAATAATAGTGCAAGAGTGTCGTGGGCTAAGTTGGAATCTGCAACGTTTTATTCAAAAGGAGAAGACAAAATAATATGGGCTCTTTATTAGATCAATAACAATGCATGTGAGAATCTCTCAACATTTTCATCGAGGTCTTCCCCTTGGATACAACTCAATAAGGGGAAAAATAAATTCACAGAAATGCACTAAAATGTTTTTGGATTTTTAGTTTTTCTAGAACAAAGCAAATTAAAGAAGGGAAAACTAAAACGAGAAAAAACTATTTACATGGGAAAGCTCCCAACAAGCAAAAGAAGAAAAGAGAAATCTTTTTGGGCTTCCTGCAAGTTTTGCAAGCACACAAGAAGAAGGCAAGAAAATAAATCTAACAAGGATAATACAATGCAAAAGTGTGAACACTCACAACTTGAATATGTGAGAATGAATGTAAAGTCGATGGAAACGCATACTCCCCCAAGCTTAGGCTTTTGTCCTAGCTTGTAGCCGGGATAATAGTCAGTACGATAGCTCATGGAAGACCTTGGTGCAGCCTCCGCGGCCTGACGGGCAGCCTCCAGTGTTGTGTTGTTGTCATGCGCCTCCCTCTCATAGACGTAATATCTTCCTTTTCCCTGATAATCAAAGAGGGAAGGTGCAAGCAAAATAACAGGCACAATATATTACTTACTATACATTAGATTGTAATTGTAATCAGTAGCTATGGCCTTTATGAACTTGTGGTGCTTCATGGCCTCAAAATCTAAGTACTGAGTAGGAATAATAGGGTCACTAGACTGTGGTGACACACTACACTTCTTAGCTAAACGGGAGGCAAAATTCCGCCATAAAAATGGCAACTATTAGAGATGCGTTGCAAACTGCATGCTATGATTGCTCCAAGATTATAACATTTAATTCCAGTTAACATAGTATGTAGGAGACTCGAGTTTGGGGCACATAAGGTACTACAATCTTGCTTGCCCACTATGCATTTTCCATTAAAGAGTGCAAGGTAATGAATTGAAGGAGAATGTATGCTATTTATTCTACCTTGAGTTACTCCCCTATCTTCACCAAAGCAAACAATAGTTAAAAATGCCTCTTATTCAGATTTTGGTGGTTCGTCTAGCGAACCCCAACATGGAATTTTACATGCATCACAGAAATCATCTAGAGACATGGTGAATGCATTATAATAAAGGTTAAAGGAGACTCTAAATTCTCGAGGATAAAATTTAAACCCCTTAGTGGAAGTTTCAGTAAGATGATAATGTTGCAAGCACCTATCTACGATGAAGGGTGCGAGCTCAGTGTTCTGAATGTATTGCTCAAACTCTTCCTTAATGCATGCGCCCAACATGAAATCATCACTTGGCTAAAGGCACGTTTTGGCATGGGCTTCTCGCATTGAGCTTTCGCTTGGCTCAGCATAAGACCATTGTATCGGAGCCTCACTAGATGATGCCTTCGAGGACTTCCTCCTCGAAGAACTCCTCTTGAACCATCTCATTATTCCTACGTACAAATTTCTGAAATTTTTTGGGTCACAACATGAAGTAAATAAAACTTCACAAGAATGATAGCAGCTACTCATAAGGATGCCTAGAGCCTAACACAAGCATACAAACTACCTGAAACTTCAAGAATTGAACATGAAAGCTCATCTACAGCAACACCTAGAGTAGCTAATTAGTTCTAAGATAAACCGCTAAAGAAAAAAACTAATAGGAGTAGTGGGGGAGTTACATACCAAGGAGCAACCCCCAAAATAGTTTCCTAAATGGAGTTTCAAGCAAAGAGATCGTAATTTGGGGGTTTGAGAGAAAGAACATGGGAGAGAGAGGTACAAGGATTTTTTGTGGAGGTAAGTGATGAAGTGAGCTGAAGGGATAAGTGAGGGGAGCCCCGACGGGCCCACTACCCACCAGGGCGCGTCTTGTGGGGGTGGCACGTCGTGGTGTCTAGTGGACACTTGGGACACCCCCCGCGATGTTTTTATTGCGAGATATTCTTAAATATTCACAACGTGTGAGCAAATTTCAGGTCATTTGGAGAACTTCTATTTTTGGACACTTTTTATTGCACGAAAAATTTAGAAAATGGGATAATCATGGCATTTACTGTATTTAACTAAAAATAACAGGAAAAATAAAGTGGGTAAAGAAAGTTGTGACTACTGAATTCATTGACCTCATGCCTCTTGAAAATGATTCGTTGACAAGGTTGATCAAGTCTTATTAACAACCACTCCCAATTAGCATGAACCCGAAGAATTTTCGTAAAACGCTAAGTTAACTCAATGGGGATGTGCATATCCCCAACAATAAGTATTTCACATTTACTTTTGGTAGTAGGTAGAGGTAGTTGAATACTTCCATTGGTGATAGTCGTGATTTTTCAATAACATTAACACCATTCTCTTGGAAATGTTTCCTTGGAAAATGCACCGTATGTTCTTTACCATTGAAATGAAAAGTGACTTTGCTTTTATTTCAAGCAATAATAGCCCCTGCATTATTTAAGAAAGGTCTACCAAGGATAATCGACATGTTATCGTCCTCGGGCATAGCATGTATAACAAAGTCTGTCAAGATAGTCACATTTGTAGCAACAACGGGTACATCCTCACAAATACCGATAGGTATGGCAGTTGACTTTTCAGCCATTTGCAATGAAACTTTAGTAGGTGTGAGTTTATTCATGTCATTTATTTTGTATAAAGAGAAATGCATTACACTCACACCAACTCCTAGATCACATAAAGCAGTTTTCACATAGTTTATTTTGATGGAACATGGTATAGTTGGTATTCCTGGATCTCCTAGTTTTTAGGTACTCCATCCTCAAAAGAGTAATTAGCAAGCATGGTGGAGATTTCAGATTCGGATATTTTTCTTCTATTAGTGATGATATCTTTCATATACTTAGCATAAGCGACCATCTTTAAAAGATCAGTTAAACAAGTACGCAGAAAGACTGGCCTAAGCATTTCAGCAAACTATTCGAATTCCTTATAATATTTTTTCTTAGTTGGTTTGGGTGGATAAGGCATGGGTTTTAGAACCAATGTCCCTCTTTATTTTCCATGCTTTCTACCAACAAAACCTCTTTTATCATAATGTTTATTCTTAGGTTGTGGGTTATCAGGATCAACAAGAGGTTCTATCTCAACATCATTATTTGGTTCTTTATCATTGTCAGGTTGAGCATCATCATTATCATTTTCATTATCACTAGGTGAATGCTCACTACGAGATTGAGTTTCAACATCATAGATAGAGATTTCATTTGCATTAGCAGATGGTTTTTCAACTTTAGGTTCACTAGAAGTACGCAAGGTCCTATGATTTTCCTTTCTCTTTTTTCTTCCTAGAATAACTAGGTGCATCAATATTAATTCTTTGTGAATGTTGTTCAGTTCTTTTTGGATGACCTTCTGGATATAGTGGATCTTGAGTCATTGTTCCTCCTTTAGCTCTAACATCATGATCATTCACATTATTATTCATTTCATGAAGTAACTCACTTTGAGATTTAGCAACTTCTTCTAGTTGAGTTTCAACCATAGAAGCATGTTTTCCTACACCTCTTACATCATTGGTGATTCTAAATAACAAGTCACTTAAGAGAGCAATCATCTCAGAGTTTTGTTTCAATTGTTTCATAACATAGGAGTTGAAATGATCTTGCTTTCTAATATAATTATCAAACTCATATAAGCATTGACCTGGATGTTTATTGTAAGGGATGTCACCTTCGTCAAACTTTAAAAGAGAATTTACCTTCACCACATATGGTGGTGTTTTGAGAGCATCTATTTCTTCGATAGGTGGTAAATTCTTAACATCTTCAAATTTAATGCCTTTTCCTTCATACATTTCTTTGACTGTTGCATAGTTTCAGGACTAGGGAATAATATACCCCTATTATCTGGAGTAGGTTTAGGCAGTAGTCCACGAAGTGTCCATTCATCATGATTCTTCAATATATTAGTCAATAATTCCTCGGCTTATTCGATAGTTCATTCCCTGAAAACACAACCATCACAACTATCTAGGTGATACCTAGAAGCATCGGTTAGTCCATTATAAAATATATCAAGTAATTCATTATTCTTAAGAGGACGATCAAGCAAATAATTAAGTAATTAGAGAAACCTCACCCGAGCTTGTGGGAGACTCTCTTCTTTAATTTGCACAAAGTTAAATATTTTCTGTAAGGCAGCTTGTTTCTTATGAGCAGGATTTTTTTCCAGAGAAGTAATAAATCATTGTACCAAATCTTAGCATCACCCTTTAATGACAACATAAATAATTTGAGAATACAGTAGTAGCAATTTTTCTCATCATGAGAAAATAGGGTGGCTATATCATTTAACTTAGTGAGATGTGCCACAAAGGTTCCATTTTCATAGCCATGGAAAGGATCAGATTCAACCCAAGTAATTATCTCTGGGTCAACAAAGAATTCATAATCCTTATCGGTAACAAAGATAGGTGAAGTAGCAAACTTAGGATCATATTTCATTCTAGCAATCAAGGGTTTTTCTTTCAACTTGCATATCAGTTTCTTAAGATCTTCTCTATCCTCACAAGCAAGAAAGTATCTAGCTATTTCTTCATCCATAACATAACCTTCACGTACTTCACACATTTCAATTCTAGGATAGTCATGTCTAAAAGGTGTTTCAATATTTTTAGTTTCAAAGACTTCGTCAGTTTCAACATGCTCAATTTATTTAGCTCTAGCAAGTTGTTCATCAAGGAATTCACCTAGTGGCATAGTATCATCAACCAAGGTACTAGAATCATCATTAGCATCATTCATAGCAGAGGTAGCATCATTAATAACATGCAACATATCAGGATTAATAGCATGTGGTGTTGTTGTTGCAAGTCTATTCAAAACAGAAGGTGAATCATGTGTAGAGCTAGATGGCAGTTCCTTACCTCCCCTTGTCTTAGAGGGAACGGTCTTGGTTCTTGCATCTTCCAGATTCTTCATAGTGATCAATAAATAGATATTCCAAGTGACTCAACAAATATAGCTATGCTCCCCAGCAACGGCGCTAGAAAACCTTCTTGATAACCCACAAGTATATGGGATCGCAATAGTTTTCCAGGGTAGAGTATTCAACCCAAATTTATAGATTCGACATGAGGGGAGCAAAAGAATATTTGCTGGTATTAGCAGCTGAGTTGTCAATTCAACCACACTTGGAGATTTAGTATCTGGAGCACAGTGATCAGTAGATAGTAATATGATAGTTTTGATAGCAGTGGTAACAGTATCAATAGTAATGGTTACAGTGATAGCAGTTTTGTAGTAGTTGTAACAACAGTAGCAACAGTAGTAAGTTAGCAAGAACACTATGTGGAAAACACGTAGGCACTAGATCAGTGACACTATTGGGTGACATTCACCATGTATCACTCATAACCTAAGGCGACATAGAACTAACTCCCATTCATAGATATAATGTAGGCATGTATTCCGTAAATAGTCATACGTGCTTATGGAAAAGAACTTGCATGACATCTTTTGTCCTACCCTCCCATGGTAGTGTGGTCCATAAGGAAACTAAGGGATATTAATGCCTCCTTTTAATAGATAACCGGAACAAAAAATTAACACATAGTGAATACATGAACTCCTCATACTACGGTAATCACCGGAAAGAATGCCAATTATTGTCACTTTGGGGTATGTGGATCATAACACGTAGTAGCTGCATATAACTTGCAACATAGGATCAAGAACATAGATTTAATGGTCAAAACATAAACAGTTCACATCTGAAATCATGGCCCTCGGGCCCTAATGACAAGCATTAAGCATAGAAAAGTCATAGCAACATCAATCTCCAAACATAGTGGATACTACGGATCAAACCCTAACAAAATTAGGTCGATTACATGATGAATCTCATCTAGCTCCTCACCGACCAGCAAGCCTACAAAGGAATTACTCACTCCCGGTGGGGAGCATCATGGAATTGGCGATGAAGGAGAGTTGGTGATGATGTAGGTCGAAGATTCCCCTCTCCACAGCCCCAAACGGACTCAAGATGTGGCCTCCCAATGAAGAAAAGGAGGTGGTGGCATCTCCTTATCATGAAACGCGATGAAACTTCCTCTCCTATTTTTTTCTCCAAAAATAGGAATTATAATGCTGGTGTTAGGATCAGCGGAGCCCCGTGGGCCCCACTACCCACCAGGGCGCGCTAGGAGGGGGTAGCGCACCCTGGTGTCTAGTGGGCGCCTGGGGGCCCCTCTCGAGTGGGTCTTGGTTCTAGTATTTTGTTTTATTCCATCAAAATTCTGTAGAAAGTTTTGTTCAATTCTGAGAACTTTTATTTCTGCACAGAAACAACACCATGGTAATTCTGCCCAAAATAGTGTCAGTCCCTATTAGTTTCATTTAAATCATGCAATTTAGAGTCTGAAACAAGAGCAAAGTGTTAGGAAAAGTATATATGATGGAGACATATCAAGAGTCACCTAGAAGACGAGGCGCAAGAGATAAGTCACCTCAAAGATAGAGAAGGAGTAGAGAAGTAAGGAATCAGAGAAGAAGGACAAGTACACCAAGACCCACTCAAGAAGAATGCATCAAGCTCATGTTGGTGAACGGCTGTCCAACTCCGAATTCAACAACCAGTTGGAGAGAAGCTACCACTCGAACTCCGACTATAGTCAAGATGAAGGTGTTGTCGGACTAGCACCCGTATCCTCCAATTCCTATGACGTATTTGATTCACCAAATGAGGGATTTGGAAATTGCTTCATGGCTAAAGGCCCCAACGTATCACAACCCGAGTTAACTTTAATAGTGATGAGAATGACTTACTGTCACATCCCTGAAACCCTAATCAAGTATAGCATTGTGCATTGCATCCAAGAAAATTGCAACAATATCAAAGCAAGTGGTGAAGAAAAACTTAACAACCCTAGCCATTTCTCAAATTCAAAGAAATTCTAAACTTGTTCAAATCAATGAACCCAAAATTGCCCCAAGAAAAGTTCAACTTTTCTGATAATTCTTGAAAACAAATAAGCAATGAAGAAAACCATTTTCATAACACTTTTGGGATTTTAAATAAATGCAAAAGGCTACTGGTTTCAAGTTAAAAAATTGAATTCAAAAACTTTAAGTTTTCAAAAATATTGAAAACTTCATGAATGGTTGGATATATTCCAACAAATATTCTGCTGTGTTCAAAATATTTTTTGTAAACTATTTTGGAGCTGAAATTAATAGCAAAACAAATAGTTAGTAAAGCAGAAGAACAAAACAGAGAAAAAAATGAGGGAAGACTTACCTGTCGCCTGAGGAGGCCCAGCCCACCAGGGGCAGGGGCGTCTTCTTCCTCCTGCCTTCTGGCAGAGGAGCGAACGCCCACGGCGGCTCCTCCACCTCCTGCTTCGCCGTGGCACGCTCGGGTTCTCTCCAGTACAGCGCGACAGCGGGGATAACCTCCCCGAGCACGTCCCTATCCGTTCCCGTGCACCATTCCCCCTCTCCTCTGGGTTCTCTCCTCCCTCCTCCTGCCGCCATTGTCAGAAGCTTGAGCTCGAGGAGCCCGAGCTCTCTGGCCACAGGGAAGCCCCCCCGAGTGTTCCATCGTCTCCACAATGTCGAGCCCGACATGCACGTCGTCGAATCCGTCCTCCCCGAGCCCTGCAACGCCTCCAGTGCTATCGTCTTCAACCTCCGGCCGCCGGCAAATCAACGGTAGATCGCCGGCTACAGCCCCTCCTCGAGCAGTCTGAGCCCAGCTTCGCCTCCAGCGTGAGCTTGCGAGCATTTCCCCTCTGTTTCCCCTCTCTCTCCGGCACTCTAGCCCCGAGACCCATGAACCCGAGCTCCGGCAGCTGCCTCGGCTCGTTGCCGGCATGCTTCGGCCACCCATAGCCCCTCCTGATGCCCGTAGAGGATGAGGCCGAGCCTGGGGATCATCCCAGTGCTCTCGACACTCGATCCCGAGCACCACAGTGCATTTTGGTGTGTCTCCGGCGAAGATCCGCCGCGGATCTAGTCGCCGCCGGCCAGTCTTCGGCGGGGGACAACATGTTCGGCCTAATCCCGGTGGGTTAGCACTAAGCAGCCACTCACAGTGGGCCCTAGCAGTGGGTCAAACCCACTTAGGGGCTGGTCAGCGCGGGATTAGCTCCTGAGACGCTGACCAGTGGCCACCACCTGTCAGGTTTGACCTGACCAGGTCAGTTGACCTGCTGACGCATTGCTAATGTGGTTATGACGCAATAAAGAGTTTTCTAATTTAAAAGAATTCCAGAAAAATGTCAAAACTTCTAAAAATCATAGAAATTAATCTGTAACTCCAATGAAAATAATTTTTAGATGAAAAAGTATCAGAAAAATCCAAGGAATCTGAATATGTCATTTTCAAACATGTTTGAAAACGTTACTGGACCAAACATGTAGAATAATGAATAAGTTCAATTTTATAAATGCTATGGAGATGGAATTTGAAACTCATTTGAATTCCACTTCAAACGCTATGATCAAACATTGTTCAATCACAGCCAGCAAATTAACATATCATTTCCATGCATGTTTAAAAACAAGTTAATCTGAGCATCAGGACGAATCAATTAAAATTGTATCCGAGAATACCCCGTTTCAAGTGATATTGAATCTGATTCAAATCAACTTCAAACCTAATAAATGTTAGATATATTAGCATACCACCTTGCATCCTCATACCATGCTCATGCATCATCTTGTTGCATATGATTGTTATTGATTGTTGTCATTTCTTTCGGTAGGCTCCGCTCCTCCGGATTACACCGAATATCCGACTAACGGATATTGTCCCTCCTCTGAGCAACAAGGCAAGCAACCATTTTGATCATCCCGATAAATCCCATGTTCTCGCTCCTGCACTTACTTCTTGCATTAGGATCAAATGCTTCAATTACTTTTGCCACGTTAGTTGAACCCACTTCCTTTGCATGACCTGTCCTTGTCACAGTAAATAGCTGAACCATGCAACCTAGCATACCTGGTAGTTGCTTGAGCCATGATGTGCCTTATCCTGCTATGCATGCTATGCTTAGAGTTGTGTATGGTCTGTCATCTGGGAGATGAACAGAATTGTGAGAATGTGTTCAGTAGGTAAAGGTTGTGTGTTGAACCTGATTTGGTAAAGGTACCGGTGAAAGGCTATGTAGGAGTACATGTCGGGTTGTTTCATTGGAACCGTCCTTAGGAACTGAGTTCCGTGTATGTAATCGAAGATGAGATACTACCACATGCTGGGCCCTAAAATATGACCCCGCTCGACTTATTAATCGCTTAGTACTCGGTCCAGGAGTTGCAAGTAGTTCCTGGTGTGTATAGTCATGCTGGAGGTCGTGCATAGTGCTGACCAGAGAGGTGGGCGGTGATGCGGTAGGCAGTGGCACGGTGTACCAAGTGGCACCCGGATGGTGGGCTTCGTAACCCTGCGCACATCGTTTCGGACCGTGGCGGAAACCTCGGCCGGACTTCCGTGCGGGTTACCCTCAGATAGGCGATATACCTGGACTAAGTATTAGCGTGGTTAACGGTCATGGCTGACTCCCTCGCTGGGCTTCCGCTTGAAGGTTGCCGAGGTGCATGACGTGCACATGACGATAAGTGGCGAGAGCGTGTGTGACGAAGTACACCCCTGCAGGGGTATGATGTATTCGAATAGCCGCGTCCGCGGATATGGACTACTTGGAGACATATGTTGTTCATCGATAACTTCAATGGCTATTCATAAAATTGTCAAGATAAGCATGAGTGTCATGGACGGCATTTCCGTATGGAGATGGAATGATTCCACGATGGAGTATTGTTGTGGTGTCAGGCCATGTGCATTCTAGTCTGATCTGTCTGTACTCAGACAGTTTAGTTACTTCCGCTGGCTTGTAATTTGAATGACTGCTATGATGGGTCGTGAGACCCCTACTGTGTAATATTATGTGTGTGGCTCTTCCGAGCCTTTTAAATAAACCTTGTATGTTTATGGTTATGTTGTGATGCCATCGATGTATCTATACATATGAGTATGCCATGCGTACGTGTGTCGTAGTTGATATGTATGGGGTTCGATTACCTAGTCGTAGACTTTAGTAGCATTCTTTACAAGGAAATGCCCCTTTGTGATCCAACGAGACATGGTAGCTCGCTACTGCTCCGGACACATTGGTTGACCGGCGTGTGTCCTTCTTAGCTGTTGTGTCTGTCCCCTTTGGGGAAATGTCACGCGATGTAATGGAGTCCTTGTAGCTTGCTATGACTCGTCTACATTCGCTGGTGACCGACACCTGCTTTGCTCGGTCATGTATGCCTGTCCCTGTGTGAAACTGCCACTTTGGTTTATGACTAGACATGTCGATCCAGGTTCTTCGTCATTGGATTGCTAACGACACAATTGCATACGCGAGTCAAAAGGCGCAAACGATCCCGGCTAAGGTAATGCTGCGGCCGTGGGGTTAGCTGTGCGTGAGACCGCAAAGAGATGCGATGTGTTACCGGCTGGATTCCTATGACTTAGAATCGGGGTCCCGACAGCGTTGGTATCAGAGCGTGACTGACTATAGTACTACTAAGCCAAACTGGTCGAAGCTGGGTCTAGAATTGCTTTAGTTATATATGAGGGAATTGTTTGTGGAAGGGAACGTAAGACTCCTTCTCTCTTCTCAAGTTATTCTATTCTGTTCATCCTCGTCCTTTCTGCGGGAATTAAGGACTAGGTCACTCATCTTCTTCTAGGCTCATGTTTCTGATCGGTAGATTATAGGACTACGAGTCGAGAGACATTGGGTTTCTTTCATCCCTAGGAAAAAGGAAGTAAGTTTGATGATCAGAGAGTTGAACTTGATAGTTGAGTGGTTACGCTATTCTATTTTTGGGTTGTCTCAAAATTGTTTTTGAGCATTTACAACCGTTATGCTGCCCAATTTTTCATTCAGAGCTCTAATGCTTTTGCATTACTCTCTATTTTCAGATGCCTGGCCGTCCTTCCCGTCAGGTGGTTCGTCTGACCAGGTGCATTGATGTGTCAGGTCATACGGTCATGCTGGTTAGGGTGATGTCGGTGTGCGGTTACCGCTGGTACCCAGAGTACACAGTGGAGGAACAGTACCGAGACTTCAACCAGAGCCAGTATATCTGCACTTTTAGGGTATTTCCAGACTACCCTGGAGCTGAGGAGCCAATCCATTGGTCATATGGATTGGGAGTCACTGTTGACATGGCAGTACAAGATGCTGCCTATTCAATGCTGACCATTATGAGGGAGAGACATGCACTGCTGCAGAATTCAGAGTTCTGCTATGTTCTTGCCTCTCAGCCTGGTGAAGAGGGATACCTTAGCGGGGTCTATTTTGATTCCTCTATGGAGGATCCGCTATTGTAGTCCACTGCTGAGATGCTAGAGAACAGAGACATGGATGCTCGTGCTCTCCGCATGGAGCTTTATGCCACACGTGCCCGTCTTTGGACGGCTTTGACGCAGCTGGCACCGGTAGTCCAGACAGGGTACGGAGATATGGAGATGTTGAACCCTGTTAGGACCCATCTTCCGGCCCATGTTGACTGGCCCGCTATAGGAGGAGTCACCCCTCTTCGGGGACCCCTACTACCACCAGTCAGGGGACCAAGGCCACATCCGTGTCCTTATGGATCCGAGGGATCTCAGGCCAGAGTATTTCCTGATCCGCAGGTTGAGCTTCCAGGCCATGGAGGCAATCTTTATGAGATGTTCTATGCGGATTCCTGAGCCGTGAGTGGAAGGATAGTATGGTAGTAGCCGTACGTTCACAGTCCTGTGTGACTTGTGAAGTATGCTTGTGATGGGAAATGAATTACGGAGGCCTAGATAAATAATGTATAGGAAGCTTGTAAGCCTATGATGAGTAGTTTCATAATTTCAGTAGTTTGCTCTTCGGTTAAGGTTGTACTGAACAATGTAAGGGTGTGTATGAACCATGGTGTATATATAGCAGTTGCTTGTTACCATGTTGTTCGGATATTCATTTCCGCATTCCATGTGTTCAGTGCATTCTTAATCCATAGCTAGTATTTATAATGATATTGGTCTAAGCTGTGAGTTTGTTTGTCAGGATGGTGTTCACCAGGTTGAACCGTGCCCCTGCTCATGAGCAAGGCGAGGGTAGTCAAGCGTTGCAGGAAGACCTGCCTCACCCTCCCTCTCTGGCGGAAGTGATGCTTGAGGCAAAAAGGAACAAAAGGGAGACCAACCGACTGTTAGAGAGTATTGAGCAGAATACGGCTCGTCAGCCTAGGAATGCTGCAGTGTCCCTCAATGACTTTGTGAATCTGAATCCTCCAAACTCCCATCACTCCATCGATCCCCTCGACGCTGATGACTGGCTATGCAGTATCTCACATAAGATTCGCTCTGTGAATGTTTCTGAGGCCGACAAGGTGACCTTTGCGGCGTATTTCCTGGAAGGACCCGCCAATCTATGGTGGGAGAACTTTGAAGCTATGCGTCCTGCTGAACCAGCAGCCACATGGGCAGACTTTAGTGCGGCCTTCCGTCTGCACCATATTCCAGAGGGCCTGATGGACAGAAAGAGAGAGGAGTTTTGTGCATTCACCCAGGGAAAGTTGACCGTGGATGCCTATAGCCGCGAGTTCGGTAACCTCGCCCGCTATGCAACAGAGGAGGTGTCTACTGACGCCAAGAAGCAAGCAAGATTCCGTAAGGGTCTCAGCCCTAAGCTTCGTCGTGATATGCGCCTCCACGAGTGTGCAAGCTTCCAAGCCCTGGTCAACAAGGCGATCAGTGCCGACACTGGTCATACCGACTTTGAAGCCACAAGGAAGCACTCCCGTGACTTTGGCTCGTCATCTGGCTCTGTGTTTCCAAAACGCAAGCTTCGGGTTCCAAACAGTTCTCTGCCGCCAAGATACACGCCGAGGCCATCCTACATGGCGCCTCAGACGAATTAGACCAACCCTCCAGCAAAAACCTATGGTGGTGCAGCTAGCAATGCTGCACCACGTGCCAACCAAGTGATATGATACAAGTGTGGAGAACCAGGGCACTATTCCCGTGAGTGTCCTCAGAATGTGGGTGCCAAACAACTCGGTAAGTCCGTCAGGAAAGGCAAGTCGGGCAAAGCTTACTATGTGAAGCCAACTCCTACACGTGGCCGTGTGAACTATGTCTCAGCAGAAGAAGCTGCAGAGGATCCCGACGTCATACTGGGTACGCTTCTTGTTAATCATCACCCAGCGTCTGTTCTTTTTGACACTGGGTCTTCTCATTCCTTCATTTCAAAAAGTTATGCACAGTTGCATAACATGTCTTTTTGTGATATGCCAATTCCATTGGTTGTCAAAACCCCTGGTAGCAAGTGGCAAACCTCTAGGATAACCTATGACAATGAAATGCTAGTAGACAGGCTAGTTTTTCTAGCCTCATTGATAGCCCTGAAATCTTCGTATATTAATATCATCTTGGGTATGGACTGGATGTCAGCTCACTATGCCAAGATTGATACTCATACTAGAAATGTTCAGCTTACCCATCCCTCGGGTGAGATAGTTAATGTCTCTACTCGAGTTGCCAAATGCCAACTCTATTCCCTCAATGCCAACCCTCTTCCGGAACTTGAAGCCATCCCGGTAGTCCGTGACTTTCCGGATGTTTTCCCAAAGGAACTATCAGGAATTCCACCTGACAGAGATGTAGAGTTCGTGATAGATCTTGTTCCGGGAACTGTTCCAATAGCCAGAAGACCATATAAGATGGCACCTTTGGAGCTAGCCGAACTTAAGAAGCAATTAGATGAGGCCTTGAATAAAGGTTTCATTCGTCCTAGCTCTTCTCCTTGGGCTTGTCCCATCCTATTCGTCAAGAAGAAAGACGGAACGGATCGGATGGTTGTAGATTACCGACCAGTTAATCTGGTCACCAAAAAGAACAAGTATCAGCTCCCCGGGATCAATGACCTGTATGATCAGCTCGCTGGATCCTCAATCTTCTCCAAAATGGATTTGAGGTTGGGATACCATCAAATCAAGATAAAGAACGGGGACATTCCAAAAATGGCTTTTGTTACTTGTTATGGCCAATACGAGTACACTGTCATGTCCTTCGGTTTAACCAATGCCCCATCCACCTTCTCTCGTCTGATGAATTCAATCTTCATGGAGTATTTGGATAAATTCGTCGTGGTATATCTCGATGATATTCTCATCTACTCGAAGAACGAACGAGAACATGCCGAGCATCTAAGGCTGGTATTGATGAAACTTCGAGAGCATCGCCTTTATGCCAAGTTTTCAAAATGTGAATTTTGGTTACCAGAAGTGACCTATCTAGGTCACGTAATCTCTGGTAAGGGTATTGCTGTCAATCCGGAGAGAGTTCAAGCCGTCCTTGATTGGACTCAACCAGAATCGGTTAAGCAAGTTAGGAGTTTTCTTGGTCTAGCAAGCTATTGTTGCCGCTTTGTCAAGAATTTCTCCAAGGTTGCAAAGCCTCCAACTGAACTCCTCAAGAAGGATAAAAAGTTTGAGTGGACACCACAGTGTGAGCATAGCTTTGAGGAACTGAAAAGACGCCTGACTTCCGCACCTGTGTTGCTACCACCAGATTTTTCTAAGGACTTTGTTATCTATTGCGACGCCTCGCGACAAGGATTAGGTTGCATTCTCATGCAAGATCGTCATGTGATTGCATACGCATCTCGACAGTTGCGTCCACATGAGGATGAGGATAATTATCCCACACATGATCTTGAGCTTGCAGCTATAGTCCATGCACTAAAAACCTGGCGACATTACCTTCTAGGTAATCATTGCGAAATATTCACTGATCACCAAAGTCTGAAATATATCTTCACCCAGCCGGATTTGAATCTCAGGCAAAGACGGTGGGCTCAGTTGATCTCGGATTACGACTTAGGGATAACTTACACCCCGGGGAAGGCCAATGTTATGGCTGATGCACTAAGTCATAAATCTTATTGTAACAACCTGATGCTACAACAAGGTCAACCACATCTCTATGAGGAATTTCGGAAGTTGAATCTTCATATTGTTCCTCAAGGATTCCTTTCTACCTTGGTGTCGAAGCCTACCCTTAAGGATCAAATTATAGCTGGCCAGAAGCGTGACAAGGGTATATCACGGATCAAGGAGAATATTATTAGCGGAAACGCTAATGAATTCTCCATGAATGATCAAGGTGTTTTGTTCTTCCAGAATCATCTAGTGGTTCCTAAGAACCCACATCTAAGGCAGTTAATCCTTAAGGAAGCCCATGATTCTCCTCTCACCATTCATCCCGGTAGTACTAAGATGTATGAGGACCTACGCCAGAGGTTCTGGTGGACTAGGATGAAGAGAGAAATTGCTGAGTTTATTGCTAACTGCGACGTTTGTCGTCGAGTTAAGGCAGAACATCAAAGGCCTGCTGGCACCCTTCAACCTTTAGCTATTCCTGAATGGAAATGGGATAAAGTCAGTATGGATTTCATTACCGGATTTCCCAAGACCAAGAAAGGAAATAACGCTATCTTTGTGGTCATTCACCGTCTCTCCAAAGTAGCTCATTTTCTTCCAGTTCGTGAGAGTATAATAGCTAGCCAGCTAGCGGAGTTATATATCTCTCGAATAGTGTCTCTTCATGGTGTTCCCCTGGAGATTAACTCAGACCGTGGGAGTATCTTTACTTCTCGCTTCTGGGAAAGTTTTCAGAATGCCATGGGGACTCACTTATCTTTTAGCACTGCTTTCCATCCTCAATCAAGTGGTCAAGTAGAAAGAGTGAATCAAATCCTAGAAGATATGCTCTGAGCTTGTGTTATATCATTCGGTATGAATTGGGAGAAGTGCCTTCCATTCGTCGAATTTGCTTATAACAATAGTTATCAATCAAGCCTGGGCAAAGTCCCTTTTGAAGTTCTCTATGGACGAAGATGTCGAACACCTCTTAATTGGTCAGAAACTGGAGAGAGGAAACTCTTTGGCCCGGATATGATCCAGTACACAGACGAGCAGGTTCGCATTATTCGTGAAAAGTTGAAAACAGCCCAGTCTCGTCAAAAGAGCCAATATGATCGTCATCATAAGGTTGTGACCTTTGAAGTTGACGAGAAGGCTTACCTTCGGGTTACACCTTTGAAGGGTACCCATCGATTCGGTATCAAGGGCAAGTTGGCTCCTCGTTACATTGGTCCTTTTCGCATTCTTGCCAAACGAGGAGAAGTTGCCTACCAGTTGGAACTTCCTCCGCATCTTTCCAAGGTTCATGATGTCTTCCACGTCTCGCAACTCAGGCGTTGCTTTTCGGATCCTATCTGTGAAGTGGACCACGAAACGCTTGATCTCCAAGATAACCTTTCATACCGAGAATACCCCGTGCGTATTCTTGATCAAGCTGAGCGTACCACTCGACGTAGAAACCTCAAGTTTCTTAAAATTCAATGGTCAAATCATTCTGAGAAGGAGTCCACTTGGGAAAGAGAGGATCGTCTACGACTTGAGTATCCTGCGTTATTCCCGACGACTTCTAAATCTCGGGACGAGATTCTTTTGAGTGGGGGTGAGTTGTCACATCCCTGAAACCCTAATCAAGTATAGCATTGTGCTCATATCTTCTTTGCATTGCATCCAAGAAAATTGCAACAATATCAAAGCAAGTGGTGAAGCAAAACTTAACAACCCTAGCCACTTCTCAAATTCAAAGAAATTCTAAACTTGTTCAAATCAATGAACCCAAAATGGCCCCAAGAAAAGTTCAACTTTTCTGATAATTCTTGAAAACAAATAAGCAATGAAGAAAACCATTTTCATAACACTTTTGGCATTTTAAATAAATGCAAAAGGCTACTGGTTTCAAGTTAAAAATTTGAATTCAAAAACTTTAAGTTTTAAAAAATGTTGAAAACTTCAGGAATGGTTGGATATATTCCAACAAATATTCTGGTGTGTTCAAAATATTTTTTGTAAACTATTTTGGAGCTGAAATAAATAGCAAAACAAATAGTTAGTAAAGCATAAAAACAAAACAGAGAAAAAAATGAGGAAAAACTTACCTGTCGCCTGAGGAGGCCCAGCCCACCTGGGGCAGGGGCGTCTTCTTCCTCATGCCTTCTGGCCGAGGAGCGAACGCCCACGGCGGCTCCTCCCCCTCCTGCTTCGCCGTGGCATGCTCGGGTGCTCCCCAGGACAGCGCGACAGCGGGGATAACCTCCCCGAGCACGTCCCTATCCGTTCCCGTGCACCATTTGTTGGAAATATGCCCTAGAGGCAATAATAAAATGGTTATTATCATATTTCCTTGTTCATGATAATCGTCTATCGTTCATGCTATAATTGTATTAACAGGAAACACTAATACATGTGTGCATGAATAGATCACAATGTGTCCCTAGCAAGCCTCTAGTTAGCTAGCTCGTTAGTCAATAGATGATCATGGTTTCCTGATCATGGACATTGGATGTCATTGATAACGGGATCACATCATTGGGAGAATGATGTGGTGGACAAGACCCAATCCTAAGCCTAGCACTAGATCGTATTGTTCATATGCTAATGCTTTTCTAATGTCAAGTATCTTTTCCTTCGACCGTGAGATTGTGAAACTCCCGGATACCGTAGGAGTGCTTTGGGTGTATCAAACGTCACAACGTAACTGGGTGACTATAAAGGTGCACTACCGGTACCTCCGAAAGTGTCTGTTGGGTTGGCACGAATCGAGATCGGGATTTGTCACTCCGTGTGACGGAGAGGTATCTCTGGGCCCACTCGGTAGAACATCATCATGAGCTCAATGTGACTAAGGAGTTAGTCACACGATGACGTGCTACGGAACGAGTAAAGAGACTTACCGGCAACGAGATTGAACAAGGTATAGGTATACCGACGATCGAATCTCGGGCAAGTTCTATACCGACAGACAAAGGGAATCGTATACGGGATTGATTGAATCCTTGACATCGTGGTTCATCCGATGAGATCATCGTGGAGCTAGTGGGAGCCACCATGGGTATCCAGACCCCGCTGATGGTTATTGGCCAGAGAGGTGTCTCGGTCATGTCTGCCTGTCTCCCGAACCCGTAGGGTCTACACACTTAAGGTTCGATGACGCTAGGGTTATAGGGAATTGTTATACGAGATTACCGAAAGTTGTTCGGAGTCCCAGATGAGATCCCGGACGTCACGAGGAGCTCCGGAATGGTCCGGAGGTAAAGATTGATATATAGGACGGATGGTTTCGGACACCGGAAGTGTTTCGGGCATCACCGGTAACGTACCGGGACCACCGGGACCACCGGAGGTGGTCCCGGGGGACCACCGAAGGGGGGCTGCGACCCCAAGAGGTAAGATGGGCTAAGTGGGGGTGGGAACCAGCCCCTAGTTGGGCTGGTGCGCCTCCCCACTCAGCCCATGGCGCAGGGGAAAGAAAAAGAGGGGGGAACCCAAACTTAGGTGGGCCTTAGGCCCACCAGAGGGGTGCGCCACCCCTCCTCCCCATCTGGCCGCCACACCCCCCATCTGGGAGGGCTGCCGCACCCCCTAGGGTGGGAACCCTAGGGGTGGCACCCCCTCTCCCCTTCCCCTATATATAGTGGGCACTTTTGGCCTTTGGAGGACACAGTTTTCCCTCTCCCTCGGCGCAGCCCTGCACTTCTTCCTCCTCCTCTCTGTCGGCGCTTGGCAAAGCCCTGCCGGGAGACCTCATCTCTCCACCAACACCACGCCGTCGTGTTGCTGGTCTTCTTCCCCAACCTCTCCCTCCTCCTTGCTGGATCAAGGTGCGGGAGACGTCACCGGGCTGCACGTGTGTTGAACGCGGAGGTGCCGTTGTTCGGCACTAGATCGGAATCGCTGCGAGTACGACTCCATCAACCGCGTTCTAGCAACGCTTCCGCTTAGCGATCTTCAAAGGTACGAAGATGCTCTTACCCCTCTCTCATTGCTGGTCTCTCCATAGGAAGATCTGAACATTCGTAGGAAATTTTTTGAATTTATGCTACGTAACCCAACAGTGGCATCCGAGCCAGGTTTTCTATGCGTAGATTCTATGCACGAGTAGAACACAAAAGTTGTGGGCGATGGTTTGTCAATTTGCTTGCCGTTACTAGTCTTATTCTTTTCCGGCGGTATTGTGGGATGAAGCGGCCCGGACCGACCTTACACGTACGCTTACGTGAGACTGGTTCCACCGACAGACATGCACATCGTGCATAAAGGTGGCTAGCGGGTGTCTGTCTCTCCTACTCTAGTCGGATTGGATTTGATGAAAAGGGTCCTTATGAAGGGTAAATAGCTTTGGCATATCACCGTTGTGGCTGTCACGTAGGTAAGAAGGCGTTCTTGCTAGAAACCCAAATCAGCCACGTAAAACTTGCAACAACAATTAGAGGACGTCTAACTTGTTTTTGCAGGGTTTGACATGTGATGTGATATGGCCAAAGTTGTGATGTTGCATGTATGATGTATGAGATGATCATGTTATTGTAATAGGTTTCACGACTTGCATGTCGATGAGTATGACAACCGGCAGGAGCCATAGGAGTTGTCTTAATTTATTGTATGAGATGCAACGCCTTGTGCTTGCTACTTTTACTTCATTGCTAACGGTTAGCCATAGTAGTAGTGATAGTAGTAGTTGGCGTGACGACTTCACGGAGACACGATGATGGAGATCATGATGATGGAGATCATGGTGTCACGCCGGTGACGATGATGATCATGCGATGCCTGAAGATGGAGATCGAATGAGCAAAGATGATAATGGCCATATCATGTCACTATATGATTGCATTGTGATGTTTATCATGTTTTACATCTTATTGCTTAAAACGACGGTAGCATAATAAGATGATCCCTCCTAAAATTTCGAGAAAGTATTCCCCTAAGTGTGCACCATTGCGAAGGTTCGTTGTCTCGAAGCACCACGTCATGATCGGGTGTGATAGATTCTAACGTTCGCATACAATGGGTGTAAGCCAGATTTACACACGCGAAACACTTAGAGTGACTCGACGAGCTTAGCATGTACAGACATGACCTCGAATACAAGAGACCGAAAGGTCGAACATGAGTCGTATGGTTGAATACGATCAGCGTGAAGTTGCTCACCATGGTGACTAGTCCGTCTCACGTGATGATCGGACACGGGTTAGTCAACATGGATCATGTATCACTTAGATGACTAGAGGGATGTCGATTTAAGTGGGAGTTCATACTTAATTTGATTAAATGAACCTGATTGTCATGAACTTAGTCTAAAAGTTGTCTTTATAAATATTGTAGATGTCCAACGTCAACCTCAACTTCAACGCATTCCTAGAGAAAAACAAGCTGAAAGATGATGGTAGCAACTATGCGGACTGGGTTCGCAACCTGAAGCTCATCCTTGAAGCAGCTAAAAAGGCTTATGTCCTTAATGCGCCGCTAGGTGACCCTCCCGCTCCCGCAGCAGCCCAGGACGTTCTAAACGTCTGGCAAGCGCGGAGTGATGACTACTCTCTGGTCAGGTGTGGCATGTTATACAGTTTAGAAACGGGGCTCCAAAGACGTTTTGAGCAACACGGGGCATATGAGATGTTCCAAGAGCTGAAGCTAGTTTTTCAAGCTCATGCCCGTGTCGAGAGATATGAAGTCTCCGACAAGTTCTTCAGCTATAAGATGGAGGAGAACAGTTCTGTCAGTGAGCACATACTCAAAATGTCTGGGTTACACGGTCGTCTGACTTCACTTGGAGTCGAACTTCCGGATGATGCTATCATTGACAGAATCCTCCAGTCTCTCCCACCAAGCTACAAAAGCTTTGTGCTTAACTACAACATGCAAGGGATGGAGAAAACCATTCCCGAGTTGTACTCGATGCTCAAGTCTGCAGAAGTAGAAATCAAGAAGGCGCATCAAGTGTTGATGGTCAACAAGACCACTAGTTTCAAGAAAGGCAGGGGTAAGAAGAACTTCAAGAAAGACGGCAAAGCTGTTGCCGCGCCCGGTAAGCCAGATGCCGGGAAGAAGAAAAAGAACGGACCCAAGCCTGAGACTGAGTG
This sequence comes from Hordeum vulgare subsp. vulgare, assembly GCF_904849725.1. Classification (NCBI taxonomy): domain Eukaryota; kingdom Viridiplantae; phylum Streptophyta; class Magnoliopsida; order Poales; family Poaceae; genus Hordeum; species Hordeum vulgare. The sequence continues at coordinate 398,823,236 of NC_058519.1, forward strand.
CTTCTACTGCAAGGGAAAAGGTCACTAGAAGCGGAACTGCCCCAAATACTTAGCGGACAAGAAGGCCGGCAACGTTAAAGGTATATATGATATACATGTTATTGATGTGTACCTTACCAGCGCTCGTAGTAGCTCCTGGGTATTTGATACCGGTGCTGTTGCTCACATTTGCAACTCAAAGCAGGAACTGCGGAATAAGCGGAGACTGGCCAAGGACGAGGTGACGATGCGCGTCGGGAATGGTTCAAAGGTCGATGTGATCGCCGTCGGCACGCTACCTCTACATCTACCATCGGGATTAGTTTTAAACCTTAATAATTGTTATTTAGTACCAGCTTTAAGCATGAACATTGTATCAAGGTCTTGCTTAATGCGAGACGGCTACTCATTTAAGTCAGAGAATAATGGTTGTTCTATTTATATGAGTGATATGTTTTATGGTCATGCTCCGCTGGTGAATGGTTTATTCTTGATGAATCTCGATCGTGATGTTACACATATTCATAGTGTGAGTACCAAAAGATGCAAAGTTGATAATGATAGTCCCACATACTTGTGGCACTGCCGCCTTGGTCATATCGGCGTTAAGCGCATGAAGAAGCTCCATACTGATGGACTGCTAGAGTCTCTTGACTTTGAATCATTTGACACATGCGAACCGTGCCTCATGGGCAAGATGACTAAGACTCCATTCTCAGGAATAATGGAGAGATCCTCCGACTTATTGGAAATAATACATACTGATGTGTGTGGTCCAATGAACGTTGAAGCTCGCGGTGGTTATCGTTATGTTCTCACTCTCACCGATGATTTGAGTAGGTATGGGTATATCTACTTGATGAAGCACAAATTTGAGACGTTTGAAAAGTTCATGGAATTTCAGAGTGAGGTTGAGAATCAACGTGACAGAAAAATAAAATGTCTACGATCTGATCGTGGAGGAGAATATTTGAGTCACGAGTTTGGCACACACCTAAGAAAATGTGGAATCGTTTCACAACTAACGCCGCCTGGCACACCGCAGCGCAACGGAGTGTCTGAACGTCGTAATCGCACCTTATTAGATATGGTACGATCTATGATGTCTCTCACCGACTTGCCGCTATCATTTTGGGGATACGCATTAGAAACTGCAGCATTCACTTTAAATAGGGCACCGTCTAAATACGTTGAGACGACACCGTATGAACTGTGGTTTGGCAAGAAACCTAAGTTGTCGTTTCTTAAAGTTTGGGGCTGCGATGCTTATGTGAAGAAACTTCAACCAGAAAAGCTCGAACCCAAAGCGGAGAAATGCGTATTCATAGGATACCCTAAGGAAACTATTGGGTATACCTTCTATCTTAGATCCGAAGGTAAAACCTTTGTTGCCAAGAACGGATCCTTTCTAGAGAAAGAGTTTCTCTCGAAAGAAGTAAGTGGGAGGAAGGTAGAACTTGATGAGGTAATTACACCCCCTCTCGAACAGGAAAGTAGCGCAACGCAAGAAGTTGTTCCTGTGATGCCTACACCAACTGAAGAGGAAGTTAATGATGATGATCATGAAGCTTCGGATCAAGTTACTACTGAACCGCGAAGGTCCACAAGGGTACGCTCCGCACCAGAGTGGTACGGCAACCCTGTGATGGAAATCATGTTGTTGAACAACGGTGAACCTTCGAACTATGAAGAAGCGATGGCGGGCCCGGATTCCAACAAATGGCTTGAGGCCATGAAATCCGAGATAGGATCCATGTATGAGAACAAAGTATGGACTTTGGTGGACTTGTCCGATGACCGGCGAGCCATAGAAAATAAATGGATCTTCAAGAAGAAGACTGATGCAAACGGTAATGTAACCGTTTACAAAGCTCGACTTGTCGCAAAGGGTTTTCGACAAATTCAAGGAGTTGACTACGAAGAGACTTTCTCTCCCGTAGCGAAGCTGAAATCAGTCCGAATCATGTTAGCAATTGCCGCCTTTTATGATTATGAAATTTGGCAAATGGACGTCAAAACAGCATTCCTTGACGGGAATCTTAAGGAAGAGTTGTATATGATGCAACTAGAAGGTTTTATCGATCCTAAAGGTGCTAACAAAGTATGCAAGCTCCAGCGCTCCATCTATGGGCTGGTGCAAGCATCTCGGAGTTGGAACATTCGCTTTAATGAGGTGATTAAAGCGTTTGGGTTCATACAGGTTTACGGAGAAGCCTGTCTGTACAAGAAAGTGAGTGGGAGCTCTGTAGCTTTCCTCGTACTATATGTGGATGACATATTATTGATGGGGAATGATATAGAAATGTTGGAGAGCATAAAGGCCTATTTGAACAAGAGTTTTTCAATGAAGGACCTTGGAGAAGCTGCATACATATTAGGCATCAAGATCTATAGAGATAGATCGAGACGCCTCATAGGTCTTTCGCAAAGTACATACCTTGACAAGATATTGAAGAAATTCAATATGGAAAACTCAAAGAAAGGGTTCTTGCCAGTTTTGCAAGGTATGAGATTGAGTAAGACTCAGTCGCCGACCACGGCAGCAGATAGAGAGAAGATGAGTTCTGTCCCCTACGCTTCAGCCGTGGGCTCTCTAATGTATGCCATGCTGTGTACCAGACCTGATATAAACCTTGCGATAAGCTTGGTAGGGAGGTACCAAAGTAATCCCGGTGCGGAACACTGGACAACGGTCAAGAATATCCTTAAGTACCTGAAAAGGACTAAGGAAATGTTTCTCGTTTATGGAGGTGACGAAGAGCTCTTCGTAAAGGGTTACGTCGATGCTAGCTTGGACACAGATCCGGATGACTCTAAGTCACAAACCGGATACGTATATGTGTTGAATGGTGGGGCAGTGAGCTGGTGCAGCAGCAAGCAAGAAGTCGTGGCAGCATCTACATGTGAAGCGGAGTACATAGCTGCTTCAGAAGCGGCTCATGAAGGAATTTGGATGAAGGAGCTCATCACCGACCTTGGAGTGGTTCCAAGCGCGTCGAGTCCTATGACACTCTTCTGTGATAACACTGGAGCCATTGCCATAGTCAAAGAGCCCAGGTTTCACCGGAAGACGAAGCACATCAAGCGCCGCTACAACTCCATCCAGGACCATGTCCAAACTGGAGTGATAGATATTTGTAAAGTACACACGGATCTGAATATTGCAGACCCATTGACTAAACCTCTTCCACGAGCAAAGCATGATCAACACCATAATGCTATGGGTGTTCGATACATCACAATGTAACTAGATTATTGTCTCTAGTGCAAGTGGGAGACTGTTGGAAATATGCCCTAGAGGCAATAATAAAATGGTTATTATCATATTTCCTTGTTCATGATAATCGTCTATCGTTCATGCTATAATTGTATTAACAGGAAACACTAATACATGTGTGCATGAATAGATCACAATGTGTCCCTAGCAAGCCTCTAGTTAGCTAGCTCGTTAGTCAATAGATGATCATGGTTTCCTGATCATGGACATTGGATGTCATTGATAACGGGATCACATCATTGGGAGAATGATGTGGTGGACAAGACCCAATCCTAAGCCTAGCACTAGATCGTATTGTTCATATGCTAATGCTTTTCTAATGTCAAGTATCTTTTCCTTCGACCGTGAGATTGTGAAACTCCCGGATACCGTAGGAGTGCTTTGGGTGTATCAAACGTCACAACGTAACTGGGTGACTATAAAGGTGCACTACCGGTACCTCCGAAAGTGTCTGTTGGGTTGGCACGAATCGAGATCGGGATTTGTCACTCCGTGTGACGGAGAGGTATCTCTGGGCCCACTCGGTAGAACATCATCATGAGCTCAATGTGACTAAGGAGTTAGTCACACGATGACGTGCTACGGAACGAGTAAAGAGACTTACCGGCAACGAGATTGAACAAGGTATAGGTATACCGACGATCGAATCTCGGGCAAGTTCTATACCGACAGACAAAGGGAATCGTATACGGGATTGATTGAATCCTTGACATCGTGGTTCATCCGATGAGATCATCGTGGAGCTAGTGGGAGCCACCATGGGTATCCAGACCCCGCTGATGGTTATTGGCCAGAGAGGTGTCTCGGTCATGTCTGCCTGTCTCCCGAACCCGTAGGGTCAACACACTTAAGGTTCGATGACGCTAGGGTTATAGGGAATTGTTATACGAGATTACCGAAAGTTGTTCGGAGTCCCAGATGAGATCCCGGACGTCACGAGGAGCTCCGGAATGGTCCGGAGGTAAAGATTGATATATAGGACGGATGGTTTCGGACACCGGAAGTGTTTCGGGCATCACCGGTAACGTACCGGGACCACCGGGACCACCGGAGGTGGTCCCGGGGGACCACCGAAGGGGGGCTGCGACCCCAAGAGGTAAGATGGGCTAAGTGGGGGTGGGAACCAGCCCCTAGTTGGGCTGGTGCGCCTCCCCACTCAGCCCATGGCGCAGGGGAAAGAAAAAGAGGGGGGAACCCAACCTTAGGTGGGCCTTAGGCCCACCAGAGGGGTGCGCCACCCCTCCTCCCCATCTGGCCGCCACACCCCCCATCTGGGAGGGCTGCCGCACCCCCTAGGGTGGGAACCCTAGGGGTGGCACCTTTGGCACTTTTGGCCTTTGGAGGACATAGTTTTCCCTCTCCCTCGGCGCAGCCCTGCACTTCTTCCTCCTCCTCTCTGTCGGCGCTTGGCGAAGCCCTGCCGGGAGACCTCGTCTCTCCACCAACACCACGCCGTCGTGTTGCTGGTCTTCTTCCCCAACCTCTCCCTCCTCCTTGCTGGATCAAGGTGCGGGAGACGTCACCGGGCTGCACGTGTGTTGAACGCGGAGGTGCCGTTGTTCGGCACTAGATCGGAATCGTTGCGAGTACGACTCCATCAACCGCGTTCTAGCAACGCTTCCGCTTAGCGATCTTCAAAGGTACGAAGATGCTCTTACCCCTCTCTCGTTGCTGGTCTCTCCATAGGAAGATCTGAACATGCGTAGGAAATTTTTTGAATTTATGCTACGTAACCCAACACCATTCCCCCTCTCCTCTCGGCTCTCTCCTCCCTCCTCCTGCCGCCATTGTCAGAAGCTTGAGCTCGAGGAGCCCGAGCTCTCTGGCCACAGGGAAGCCCCCCCGAGTGTTCCATCCTCTCCGCAACGTCGAGGCCAACACGCACGTCGTCGAATCCGTCCTCCCCGAGCCCTGCAACGCCTCCAGTGCCATCGTCTTCAACCTCCGGCCGCTAGCAAATCAACGGTGGATCGCCGGCTATAGCCCCTCCCCGAGCAATTCTGAGTCCAGCTTCGCCTCCACCGTGAGCTTGCGAGCATTTCCCCTCTGTTTCCCCTCTCTCTCCGGCACTCTAGCCCCGAGACCCATGAACCCGAGCTCCGGCAGCCACCTCGGCTCGTCGCCGGCATGCTCCGGCCACCCATAGCCCCTCCTGATGCCCGTACAGGATGAGGCCGAGCCTGGGGATCATCCCAGTGCTCTCGGCACTCGACTCTGAGCACCACAGTGCGTTTTGGTGCGTCTCCGGCGAAGAGCTCTCGCGGATCAGGTCGCCGCCGGTCAGTCTCCGGCGGGGGACGATATGGCCGGCCTAATCCCGGTGTGTTAGCACTAAGCAGCCACTGACAGTGGGCCCTAGCAGTGGGTCAAACCCACTTAGGGGCTGGTCAGCGCGGGATTAGCTCCTGAGACGCTGACCAGTGGCCCCCACCTGCCAGGTTTGACCTGACCAGGTCAGTTGACCTGCTGACGCATTGCTGATGTGGTTATGACGCAATAAAGAGTTTTCGGATTTAAAAGAATTCCAGAAAAATGCCAAAACTTCTAAAAATCATAGAAATTAATCTGTAATTCCAATGAAAATAATTTATATATGCAGAAGTATCAGAAAAATCAAAGGAATCTGAATGTGTCATTTTCAAACATGTTTGAAAATGTTACTAGACCAAACATGTAGAGTAATGAATAAGTTAAATTTTATAAATGCTATGGAGATGGAATTTGAAAATCATTTGAATTCCACTTCAAATGCTATGATCAAACATTGTTCAATCACAACCAGCAACTTAACATATCATTTCCATGCATGTTTAAAAACAAGTTGATCTGAGCATCAGGACGAATCAATTAAAATGGTATCCGATAATACCCCGTTTGAAGTGATATTGTATCTGATTCAAATCAACTTCAAACCTAATAAATGTTAGCTATATTAGCATACCACCTTGCATCCTCATACCATGCTCATGGATCATCTTGTTGCATATGATTGTTATTGATTGTTGTCATTTCTTTCGGTAGGCTCCGCTCCTCCGGATTCCACCAAATATCCGACTAACGGATATTGTCCCTCCTCTGAGCAACAAGGCAAGCAACCATTTTGATCATCCCGATAAATCCCATGTTCTCGCTCCTACACTTACTTATTGCATTAGGATCAAATGCTTCAATTACTTTTACCACGTAAGTTGAACCCACTTCCTTTGTATGACCTGTCCTTGTCAGAGTAAATAGCTGAACCTTGCAACCTAGCATACCTGGTAGTTGCTTGAGCCATGATGTGCCTTATCCTGCTATGCATGCTATGCTTAGAGTTGTGTATGGTCTGTCATCTAGGAGATGAACAGAATTGTGAGAATGTGTTCAGTAGGTAAAGGTTGTGTGTTGAACCTGATTTGGTAAAGGTACCGGTGAAAGTCTATGTAGAAGTACATGGCGGGTTGTATCATTGGAACCGTCCTTAGGAACTGAGTTCCGTGTATGTAATCCAAGATGAGATACTACCACATGTTGGGCCCTGAAATATGACCCCGCTCGACTTATTAATCGCTTAGTACTCGGTCCAGGAGTTGCAAGTAGTTTCTGGTGTTTATAGTCATGCTGGAGGCCGTGCATAGTGCTGACCTGAGAGGTGGGCTGTGATGCGGTAGGCAGTGTCACGGTGTACCAAGTGGCACCCTGATGGTGGGCTTGGGAACCCTGCGCACATCCTTTAGGGCCGTGGCGGAAACCTCGGCCGTACTTCCGTGCGGGTTACCCTCAGATAGGCGATATACCTGGATTAAGTATTAGCGTGGTTAACGGTCGTGGCCGACTCCCTCGCGGGGCTTCCGCTTGAAGGTTGCCGAGGTGCATGATGTGCACATGGCGATAAGTGGCAAGAGCGTGTGTGACGAAGTACACCCCTGCAGGGTTATGATCTATTCGAATAGCCGTGTCCGCGTATATGGACTACTTGGAGACATATGTTGTTCATAGATAACTTCAATGGCTACTCATAAAATTGTCAAGATAAGTGTGAGTGTCGTGGACGGCATTTCCATATGGAGACGGAATGATTCCACGATGGAGTATTGTTGTGGTGTTAGTGGACTCGTGTGCGAGAAATCAAGTTGTCAAAAATTGTTTTAAAATGCAAGTTGTCTAGCCATGAGTCAAATGTTGGCTTTCCGCAAGAAACCCCTCAATACCTTATTGATACATTGCATGAGTAGATAGTTATCCTAAAGTCTTGCTGAGTACCCCCGTACTCATGTTTGCTTAATAATTGTTGCAGAGGTTGTTAATGACCCTAACGGAGGGTTCTTCCTAGACATCAACGACGACGAGTAGCTGGTATCCTAGCTACGATCTGGCCCTAGGGTGGGTCTGTAGTATAGTCAGGCCATGTGCCTTCTAGTTTCATCTCTCTGTACTCAGACAGTTTAGTTACTTTTGCTGGCTTGTAACTTGAATGACTGTTATGATGGGTCGTGAGACCCCTACTGTGTAATATTATGTGTGTGGCTCTTCCGACCCTTTTAAAAAAAGCTTGTATGTTTATGGTTATGTTGTGATGCCATCGATGTATCTATACATATCGGTATGCCATGCGTACGTGTATCGTACTTCATATGTATGGGGTTCGATTACCTAGTCGTAGACATTAGTAGCATTCTTTACAGGGAAATGCCCCTTTGTGATCCAACGAGCCATGGTAGCTCGCTACAGCTCCGGACACATTGGTTGACCAGCATGTGTCCTTCTTAGCTGTTGTGTTTGTCCCCTTTGGGGAAATGTCACGCGATGTAATGGAGTCCTTGTAGCTTGATATGACTCGTCTACATTCGCTGGTGATCGACACCTGCTTTGCTGGGTCATGTATGCCTGTCCCTGTGCGAAACTGCCACTTTGGTTTATGACTAGACATGTCGATCCGGGTTCTTCGTCATTGGATAGCTAGCGACACAATTGCATACACGAGTCAAAAGGCGCAAACGGTCCCGGCTAAGCTAAGGCTGCGGCCGTGGGGTTAACCGTGCGTGAGACCGCAAAGAGATGCGATGTGTTACCAGCTGGATTCCTATGACTTAGAATCGGGGTCCCGACACTTACTCAGGGATGATGACTAGATATATCAATGAAGAAGAACTTGATGATAATCATGCTAGGCAAGATACGTCATGTGATGATGATAAGAAGGATATTGAGAGTCTAACTAAGGAATTATACACTCTTAAGTTAGCCCATGAATCTACTCTAGAAGATCAAAGATAGCTTGCAAGAACTCATGAGAAGCTATGCTTCAAGAAGCTAAATTTAGAGCAAGAGCATGAGTTTCTTAAAGAAATCAACGATGATCTTCGAAAGAAGAGTTCTTCTTATCTATCCAAACGATTACTTTTGTCTACTTTTGCCACAACTTAAACCTAAGAAAAATAGTATCAAAGGCAAGAAAGTTTCTTCATATTGTAACAACAACACTACTGCTAAATCAAATGATGTTGTTGCTAGTAGCTCTGTTCATTCCACTAATGATTCTCTTAGCCAAGTTACACTTGAGCAAGAAAACAATTTATTAAAAGAATTATAGAGAGAGGTGTATTCAAGAGTCTTGTTGGAAGAAAAAAATCGAGGTGATTGTACGCAAGAAAGGAGGACACCACAAGAAACAAGGCCTTGTCTACTTCAATGCCAATGGAGTTGAATGGGAAGAAGGTCAATACCCCAATCCAAAGTTTGCCCCCCAAAAGGAGAAGTATGATCCTACACTCCTCAAGGGAACAAATGCTCAAGATGACCTTCCACCTCAAGTCCACAATCTCAAGGGAAAGGACAAGCTTCAAGAGAAGATTGACTCATTTTAAGAAGAATCCCAAGCCATGATCAAGTGGATTTCCAAGGTCACCACTAGCTCTACTTCATCAAGAGCTACCTCAACTCCGAGGATCCCCATCAAGTTGATGGGTTCCCCAAGAAGAAGAACTAGAAAGTTTTTGAGGGGTGACTCCGCCATCAAAATCCACTCTTATCCATTTTGGCAAGAACTATTTGCAATCAACTCCAACCTTATGCATTAGTTCAAGGAGTCACACATACCATCAAAGGTAAGCAAAGGACAAGGTAATTAATGTATCAATGGACATCATATCATATGTAATTCATTCCATGTCCACAGATATCCTTGTATTTGTTCCATGTGTGGGATTAACCCATGTAGGTGAGAAGAGTATGAAACAACAAGGATAGTTCCTAACTCAAGATGATCTTCATCAACAATGATCATCCACCACTACTACACCTACATGAAGTCTTGTACGACAAAACCCAAGGTTAGTTTATTGTTTCTAAGGGGAATGTCACGTCAAGGGGGAGCTTTACTCTAATACTTGAGTTGAAGCATCTCTTAAGATGTGAACATGTTAAAATCTTTATGTAAAAGTGGTAACCCCACTTGTGCTTAAATAATGAGTGTGACATATGATCAGGTATTCTTGCTTGTCTCCTATGTTAATATACTCATATATAGATGACTTCATCATTGCCAAAGTGCTTGGTAGATACAAGAGTGGTTGTGCATGTTTGCCATGTTTCATTTGACATCTTATTGTGTGAGCATGTTGGTATGCATATTTTTACTCATTCAAGGATATCCAATTGTAGTTATTTGGCTTTTCATTTTCCTTGGCCAATTGGATATACAAGAATGCCTAAGTACCCATATCTAGCTCACACAATAAGATATACAAGAATACAAGAATGCTTTCTCGTCTCAAATTGTATTCATGCTTCATCACAAAATTTGAGCAAGCACTTTTCTAACCCTCTGTGTGAGGAGCACTCGAAGTTCCATCTCGACGAGTGCTGATTTCTAAATCCTCCCATGTTCCACTCAGTGTAACCAACTCCACAAACTCGGTTCCATTGAAGCATTAGGGTTGATCTGGTTTTTGAACCTCGGTACCACCGTTTTATAATCTCGAACTCAACGAGTTTCTCTGTCCCCTCATAGTTAAGAAACTTGGTGGCACCAAAATTCCAGAATCGGTGTCACCGACTATAGGAGGTTGTATTAATCCGCGGAACCGAGATTCAAAATTTCTTCACTCTTTCAGCTTCATGCACCCCTCTGTTGCTGCTGCTTAGTCTACAACCATCTCACCCGCCTCCTGTGTGCCCTCACCACACGAGTCCATCGCAGTTGACTGCAATCTCACCTGTCATCCTCGCTGCCGCGGAACCTTCATAGAATTAGGGTATGGTTTCAGCCCATTTTTGCGCTCCCAAATCCGCTTCTATCACATTAGGTCTAGTCCATCTTCGTGCCACAAATTGTGATGCTTCTATCCACATAGAAATTACATTAGATTAGTTGAACTAAACTTTTTAAGTTTAGGTTTCCGCTTTGTGTGTCTCGGCGTCACCGAGTTGGCACGGATCGATGTCAACAATTCATAGTCTAGGATTTCTCAGAACTGTCTCAGTGAGACCGAGTTTCCCTTTTCGGTGAAACAAAAAGGGGTGACCAAGTCTCTGTTTAAGAGAAAGTATGTCTCGGAGACTCCAAAAACATAAACTCGGCGGAACCTAAACCCACTCAGCAGAAACTTAAGACAATGATTTTGGGTCCAAAATTGTGCAAAAAAGTCTGTGTTTTGTGATGTTCATCTTTTCCTACTCCTTTATATCTATTCACACGGTTAGCTTGTTAGTATGTCAGGATCTGAGGACATCCAGAATGCATACACAAAGCAGAGTGAGGAAGTTGATACATGCACTAGTCCTGAGAGGAGTCACTCAGAACCAGGCACCCCCAGTTCTCATGGCTTGCCCAAGGCAATCACCAAGGCCAGGAGAAAGCTCAGTTCAGATGAAGAGGATGAATATTTTATCCTAGATGATGCCTCTTCCAAAAGGAAGATTTTGAGAAAGGAATATGCGAATCCACATGAAGTGAGAGCCCATGAGACTTCAAAAGGGGAGCAAAATATCTAGTGGCTTCTACCACTTCCAAGCCAGCCAAGAAGAGGGTCACGAAGATAATTGTTCATGTGGTTGGAAGGCCAACTTCTATGTATATAGATCCAGATGAAGAGGACGAGGAAGAGGAACCAGCTAACCCACATCTTTTCAAGAAGAAGAATCTCATGGGAGATGCTATTCCCAGCAAGCCAGCAACCAAGGCAAACTCATTTGCTCCCAAGGCTAAGAAGCCTGTAGCCTCCAAGCTAAAGAGGACTACAAGAGATATACGTGCAGCTGAGAAGAACAAGGGTTCTGCATCAAGGGATGTTGCTGCAGAAGAAGCGGAAATTACTTTGTTGAGGAAGCTGATACCACATTTGCCAGAACATAATGATGAACACCCATTAGCAGAGAACATGAAGGAAAGGAAGTATCAAGGGCATAGAAAGTGGAGAGTAGCTGATCCAAATGCTATCAGGAGGAGGACTACACTTGATGCTCGTTTCCACACAAAGGAGCAAGAACACTTTTATGCGTATGTCGTATTGGACAAGAGTTCAGCTGGCAGTGACATGAGGTATGTAGATTGCGACTACATCAAGGAGAATGCTGACTACTTGCTTCATGTGGAAGAAAATTTCAGGGCCATAGACATTAAAGCCTTTGTTGGCAGAAAGATGACAGCATGGAACAATGAGATGATCATGCAATTCTACTCTACAGCTCACTTCCATCCTGATTGTAGAATTGTATGGATGACAAAAGGCACCAGATATCAATCCATAGTTGAAGAGTGGGCTACCATCTTAGGAGCCCCAGATGTGCAAGAAAGAGATTTAGATGTTTATACTAAGGCCAAAAAGAACCACAACTCCATGGCCAACATGTATAACCCAGTGCTCGAGGAGTATGTGAAGACCCACAAGCTAGGCTCGATTTACTTTCTCCAAGCAGGACTACCCACCACTAGACCCACCTAGCCCCTCCTTCTGTTCGTGGTCATCGGATCGCGATCAGACGGGCGAGATCCATCTCACCATAGACCAATCCATGTATAAATCCACCCCATGGAGAGAGTATCTCACTCCACTATGGTTCCCCGTAGCCAAAATTGCAACCACCCCCTCGAAAACCACACCTGCAAGCCCACATCCTCCAAATCCCGCAGCCCTAACCTCCCCAGCCTTTTCAACCATCAGATCTTGATTTGAAGGCTCACGTCGCCCCAAAATCCCCACCTACCGGACATGTCTGCGGTCAAACCAGACACTTCCGGCGACCGAAGCCCCCGCAGCCGCACACCGAGCCCGAGCCAGCCCTGTCGAAGCACCTCAACGCCGCTCGCGACCGCCGGCCCCTCGTCGGACCATCGTTGGAGCCCGACGCTAGTCAGTCTCGGCTGCCCCGCGTCGCCCCTGCTAATGCCCGAGCCCACCGCAGGACGAACCTCACCGGAGCGCCACCGCATGGCCGCCGCCTTGGGAGCTCACCACCGTCCAGCCCTGGATCGGGCCCGACTGTCCCTGCACCACTAACCCTCGCTGCCGGACTGCATCACCGCCCCTTGTCCCACCTCGCCGAGCAACCGCCGCCACCACCGCTCCCTCGATCACGATAAGGATCGGGAGGGAGAGACAACCGTATCTGCCAGCCGCTGCGTGGGCCCCACCCAGTGAGCCGGCCCAGCTCGCATTGCCAACACATGGGTCACACCAAGATCCAGCCGGCCTGCCTCAGCCTCCTCCACCGACGGGCCTGAGGCCCATGGTGAGCTGCCCTAAAGCCCCGCCTGAGCCGTGTTTTAGTTATCCATTGCCACTGCCTGTTTTAGCCCATTAGATAGAATCGGCCCACGTGTTTTTTTCTCACGAACGAATTCAGCTAATATCCTGAGATTTCAGAATTACTGATTATTGCATCATTTTCAAATGCTCATATCTATCAAATCGTGCATCATGTGTAAAAACCGTAGAGATGTAAAATGTTTAGAATTTCGTGTAGTTTCACAAAATGCCACTTTCATGCATGTTACAAATAATTAAATTTGATGTTTTGCATTGTTTTGCATGATGTTATATTAAATGATTTAATTCATATCTAAATAATCATGCACGTATTAAAATGATTTCAACATGTAAAGTGCTTAGAATTTTCTGTAGTTTCACAATAACCAACTTGCATCCATGTTTAAAATGATTAACTTGTTGTTTTAATTTTAATTACCTAATGCCATATTAAAACGGTTTGTCTCATAACTAATTAAATGGAGCTCCGATTAAAATGTTCCACACATGTAACTTGGCTAGAATCATAATTTGAATATGGGGACTTTCTAGGATTGTTATTCCTTGTTCCGGCCTCATTTAAAGTTGCCTCGAATTCCATGTAGTATCATAATATCTTGTTGCATCCATGTTTAACATGTTGTGGTTGTCATTTGCATGCATTTGCATTCATGGCATGTAATCTTGTGTTGCTCATATATTTTAATCCGTAGCTCTGTTTTGAATAATCCATATATGTACATCGACTAGAATAACATGTAGAATCACATGCTCCACTTTATTTTGTTGTTTAATAAATATAGAATAAGTTTAGATCAAATCTGGACAGATTTCGAAATTAACATGTGTTGTCATTTCGAAAATAATATAAGTTTTTTCCGACCTCATTTAATATGCCTAGGTAGGTAGTTTAATTATGCTTCACCTCTTGCCATGTTAACAACATTTAATATTGCCGTGTATCTAACGAGAGTGAACTAAATATTTGAATGTGGAGTTTCGTCAATATGGAACTCGTTGCATATTGAGCTTCATTTAATGTGTAATAATAAATTGTTGTGCTTTGACATGCCTTGCATAATTAAACTAGACATGCATCATATTTGATTGTGCATCTTGTCATGAATATGTGTGGAGTCATCGTGTATTGATTGTTGTTCTGGATTGTTTATTCTCGATAGAGTTCCGAACCGCTTTGGAGTGTGAGGATCCGTTCGACTACGTCGGTTCGTCTTCTTCATCGATTCATTCTTCTTCCAAGCGGATGACCATTTCCCTAGATACCATTACTATCATTTCCATGCTAGTTGCTTCATTTCTTTGCTAGGTCTTGTTGCTTACCATCTATTTAATTAGCCTCCCAACATTGCCATGAAAAGCCTCTAACTTTTCTACAACCCAGCAAACCACTGTTTGGCTATGTTACCGCTTGCTCAGCCTTCTTATAGCATTGCTAGTTGCATGTGCAGTTGCTTCCATGTGAAAACATGGGTTCCTTGTTTCCTTGTTGTATCACCATATTAATGATATTTAACGTAATGCACCTATATACTTGGTAAAAGGTGGACGGCTTGGCCCTCTAGCTGGGTGTTTTGTTCCATGTTTGCTGCCTTAGTTTCGGCTACCAGTGTTATGTTCCATAAATGAGCGCTCCTAACATGCTTGGGGTTGTTATGGGGACCCCCTTGATTTTCCTTTCGGGATAAAACTCGTCTGGCAAGGCCCAATATTGGTAATATATTTGGCCAACATAATAATACTGATAATTAGTTGCCACATAATGTAGGGAGGGCAGTGCTAGTCCTAAACAGAGTCTTGTGAGGGGCCAACCCGGGGCAACTCGGGTGATTTCTATCAGGCCACTGTATGCTGCGCTCATCCGATTGTGCCCTGCGAATGATATACGTAGCTCCTATCAGGATTGTCGCCATGTCGGGTGGCCTTGCTGGATTTATTTTACCTTTCTCTAAGGTCTTGTGGAAGGGATTCCGAGGATACTTTGTGCTATATCGAGGTATAGGTTTTCCACCAGGAATCCGAGGAGATCATGGGTTTTCTGTAGTCGAGGTTTCTGATGCACCGTGTGGTAGTTTATGATGGACTACTTGGAGCACCCGTGCAAGGTTAACTCTTTCGGAAAGCCGTGCCCGCCTTATGTGGAAAACTTGGAAACTTTGTTTAACATCCGGTTCTAGATAACTTGAAGTAAACTTAATGAAAACTTGCCAACTGTGTGCTTAACCGTGACCTTCTCTTCTCGTGAGTTCTCCATCTAGAAGAGGACACAATGGGGTTATGTTTGAGGTAAGTAGGTGTTCAAGATCACTTCATGATCGCTCTAGTTCACGTATGTTTATGCATAGATCATACCCCTTTTATTCTTGTACTCATAAGTTAGCCACTCAAATAAATGCTTAGTCACTTGCTGCAGCCTCACCACGTAACCATGCCTCACCCATTAAGCTTTGCTAGTCTTTATACCTTTGGAAATGAGATTGTTGAATCCCTCTCGCTCAGAGATTACTACAACAACAGCTGCACGTACATGTAAAGTGACACTTTGACATGAGCGCGATGATTGTGCTATTTGGAGTTTCTTCTTCTTCTTCTTCTTCTTCGTTCTAGGATGGGTTCCAGGCCGGCAGCATGGGAAAGCTTGGATGGACGTTACTATTTTATCGTTTGTTTTCATCCATAGTCGGACCCTGCTCTTCTACATGATGATTGAATATTTTATTGTATTGATGTGATCTTGATGTAGCTTGTGGCGAGTGTAAGACAATTCCATATACTCATCTCTTTTGTACATGTACTTGTAACAACATCCATTCTTGCAAAACAACGAGATGCGCTTCTACCCCTATCGAGGCCCTCGTGCCAAAATAAGGATATGATCGTATCTTGGACGTTACAAATCAGAAGGATTGTTGATGATTAGAAGATGTCTTGTGGATACGCTCCCTACACTCAGATATTGATCAACTCCAAGATTGGGAAGAATGTATATCTTCTTGATCATCAACACCTACCACTCAAGCCAGAGTTCAAGGATAACGTTCTGGTGGTGGACCCAAGTCATCGCACTTCATCTATTGCACAGGTAGAGTTAGAGGATGAGGCCTAGGCAGAGGTAGCTAGAGATGCTAGTTCTCCAGTGATGAGATGCGAAGGTGGTCAAGTGTCATTTCTTATCAGCACCATCTAAGGGATGAAGAAGAGCATCAAAGATATTTCGTTGAATCAAAAGAGTCTTGAGAGGATCGTGCAAACCAAGTTTCATCACCTCGATAACAAGGTGACTGTGTTCACTACATCAATCAACGAGTTGAATCAGGAGGTTGATGCAGTGCCTATTCCCAGCTCTAGTAGTGATGATGATGATGGTGCTTCTCTTTAGACTTCCACTCAGTTCTGGACTCAGGCAAGATCTGCAGTTGTGTCAGCTCCAGAGTCAAGAACGTTTTCATCGGCCCCAGCATCAGCTCCATCAGCTCCATCAACCCCTACACCTCAAGTGTCTATACCACAACCTCATAGGACATCTGCTGAAGCCTTCGCCGACGCTCTCATGTTGACTCCTTCAACAGCTATCGAAGGATACCGAGCCCAGAGCGATGCATAGCTCTATCTCTTTGAACATTTTGGTAACTTGTTTCCAAAGGGGGAGATGTGTATAGATCATTAGGGCTTCAAGAGAGAGAGAGAGAGTGTTGCTTTTCATTGCTCCCTTTTGTTTCTCAAACATTTGGTTTATCTTTTGGATGACTCAAATTTTGATGTATTTTATCATATGCTTTGATTGTTGATGCTACTATGTCCTATCCTTGATATATCAATGTGATGATCATTCACTCATTTATTGGTGTTAATGCATTGTAATATATTCACATAATTTATGTTCACCACCAAGATGTATTTGACATGGAAGAGTGACCCGTGATCCTAATCGATTGTGCATTTGCATGCAAACACAAATTTAAAATAATTCCCAACTTTAGGGGGAGCTCTTGTTTATGACATACTTCTCAAAGCGATGATGTTATTCGTTGATTATATTTTATTTCAGATCTTCGATTTATATGTTGTCATCAATTACCAAAAAGGGGGAGATTGAAAGCACAAGTTCTCCCTAGGTGGTTTTGGTTATTAATAATAAAATATATGTCATTGGACTAATGATTCTATTTAGTATATTTCAGGATAAGTTCAATGATGATTTGGCTAAGGACTGTGAGGAGAACCCCTAGATGTAAGGAACCTACATTGGTAAAAAGCTTGAAGACTCTACATTTTATATTATGTGAGATATCACATTTGAGTCTTTAGGAATGTCAATGCTATTAAAAGGGTATGAGGTGACTATGATGATCTGGTTGCTCAAGTGCTTAGATATTAGCCACCAAAAATACTCATAAAATTCTCCCACAAGTATTTTGTCCAAACCACAAAGTAAAATTCGGTGCCACCAAGTTTTACCATTTCGGCCCCATCGAGTTTACCCTAGACAAATCGAGAGCCAAACCCTGGAATCACAGTACTACCAAGTCTAGTTTCGATGCAACAAAAAAACAGCGGTCAACCTACTGATGTAGATTTTATTAAAATCGAAATTCCCAATTTATGCAAATTGGTCTCACTAAGTTTGCTATCATCCTAGGCCAGCCAAAATCGGACCGATTGAGATTTCTATATCGGTCTCACCAAAAATCCTAATGTTGCTACATTTTGCACTGGTCGGTGCCATCTAATTTTTTACTTCGGTTTCACCAAGTTGGGCAATAATGTTGTAACGTTGGATTTGTGGAGATGCCTATATATACCCCTCCACCTACCTCTCATTTTTAGAGGAAGCACTCACAACGAACCAACACTTGCCCCTTCCATTTCTGTGAGAGAGAGCCGCCTACTCATGTGTTGAGATCAAGATACTCCATTCCTACCATATGAATCTTGATTTCTAGCCTCCCCAAGTTGCTTTCCACCCAATCAATCTCTTCTACCCATGCCAAATCTGTGAGAGAGTGATTGAGTGTTGAGGAGACTATCTTCTGAAGCACAAGAGAAAGGAGTTCATCATACTACGACATCTATTACCTTTTGGAGAGTGGTGTTTCCTAGATTGGTTAGGTGTCGCTTTGGAGCCTCCAACTTCGTGTGGAGTTGATCCAAGAAGTTTGTAAGGGCAAGGAGATTGCCTACTTCATTAAGATCTACCCCGAGTGAGGCTAGTCCTTCATGGACGTAAGCCATGTGGAATAGACAAGGTTGCTTCTTCATGGACCCTTCATGAGTTGATCCCTCTGTGGACTCTCATGGTCGTTACCCTCTGTCGGTTGAAGTCTCCATCAATGTGTATGTACGATAAAACCACCTATCGGAACCACGCCAAAAATCTCCGGGTCATCTTTGCATTTGATCTTCTTATCCCTACCCTCTACTTACATATGCATGTCGTTACTTTCCACTACTATACTCTTAGACTTGCATGTGTAGGGCGTGCTTGACTTGCTACAATTGCTAAAACTTGCCCACAACTAAAATTGGGAAAAGGCTAAATTTTTATTTGGTCAAGTAGTCTAATCACCCCCCTCTAGACATACTTCGGATCCTGCAAGGGTGTACCTAGGCAGTCTTGTGCATCCAATTGACCCAAAAAATAAAAGCCAAATATAACAACAATGGATGTCTTTGAATGGAGAAAAAAGATGCATACCAACATGCTCACACAATAAGATGTCAAATAGAATATGTCAAACATGCACAACCACTGTAGTATCTACCAAGCAATTTGGCGATGTTGGAGTCGTCTATATATGAGTATATTGACTTAAGGTTCCAAGCGAGGGTGCTTGATCATAGGTCATACACACTGTTTAAGCACAAGTGGGGTTAAGAATTTTACATTCAACTTTTAATGTGTTCACATGTTGTGATGTGCTTCGGCTGAAGTCTTAGAGCAACGCTCCCCCTTGATATTCTATCCCCTTTTTTGAGGGATAAACTAACCTTGGGTTTTGTCGTTGAAGACTTCATGGAGGTGATGTAGTAGTCCATGCTATTTGTTGATGAAGATCATCTTGAATTGGGAGTTGTCCTTGTTGTTTTTGCACTCCTCTCACCTACATGGGTTAGTCCCAGACAAGGAACAAATACAAGGATATCTATGGACATGGAATGAAGTTCATGTATGTTTATGACCATTGATACGTTAATTACCTTGTCCATTGCTTACCAGTGATGGAATTTGTGACTCCTTGAACTATTGCATAAGGTTGGATTTGATTGAAAATAGCTCTTGCCAGAAATGAGTGTGACTGATTTTTTTTGGCGGAGTCACCCCTAAAGAACTTCTCTAGTTCTTATTCTTCGGGACCCACGTCAACTTGATGGGGATCCTTCGAGTTGTAGTAGCACTTGATGAAGTAGAGTTAGTAGTGTCCTTGGGAACCCACTTGACCATGTCATGATGTGCTTCTTCAAATGAGTCAATCTCCTCTTGTAGCTTGTCCTTGCCTTTGAGCTTGTGGTCTTGTGGTGCAAGATCATCTTGAGCTTTTGTTCCCTTAGAGAGAGAAGGATCATACTTCTCCTTTTGGGGAACAAACTTCGTCTCGGGGTATTGGTCTTCTTCCCATTCAACTCCATTGGCGTTGAACTTTCGTTCAAAACCAACACCTTGGTTCTTCCGGTGCCATACTTGCTTGCGCATAATCTCCTCAAATTGCTTACTTCTAGCAAGACTCTTGTAGGGACCTTTCTCTACAATTACTTTCAATAATTTGTTTTCTTGCTCAAGTGTAACTTGGCTAAGAGAATTGTTAGTGGAACCAATAGAACTACTAGAAGCAGCATCATTAGATTTAGCATTTTTTTCGGTTGCTACTAGATGAAGAGCCTCTCTTACCTTTGTTACTAGTTTTCTTAGATTTAACTTACTTAAAAAAAGTAGACAAGACTAATCGTTTGGAAAGAGAAGAAGAACTCTTCTTTCGAAGATCATTATTAATAGCTTTAAGAAACTCATGTTCTTGCTCTAAATTTAGTTCTCGGAGAGTAACTTCTCATGAGTTCTTAGAAGCTCTCTATGATCTTCTTGAGTAGATTCATGCCCTAACTCAAGAGTTTTTAGTTTTTAGTTAGGCTGTCAATCTCCTTCTTATCATCATCACACGACTTATCTTGACTAGCATGATTATTATAAAGTTCATTTTGCTAACCTCACTAGTTTTTATCAAAGATCAAGTCATCATCTCCTAGTAAGTCATCTTCATCACTATTAAATTCAAAGTATTCAGGGTGTGATACCTTTGGGCCTTTATCCGTGAAGAAATTTCGAATTCCTTCATTTGGTGAATCAATATATCATAGGAGTTGGAGGAAACGAGTGCTAGTCCGGCAACATCTTCATCTTGACTATAGTCGGAGTTGGAGTGGTAACTTCTCTCGGATTGGTTGTCAGATTCGAAGTCGGAGACCCATTTTCCGTCATGAGCTTGATGTCTTCTTATTGTGTTGTTCTTGGTGTAGTTGTCTTAATTCTCTGAGTCCTTGCTTCTCCGGGAGGGTCTTCGTACATAACAATCTTCCCTACTCCTTCTCTCTCTTCGAGGTGACTCATCTCTTGAGCTTCTCTTCTCTTGGAGGGGGGTGCACTCGTTGGAAAAGTTTCTGGGTATTCCATAATTGTAACAATTTCGGTCATGACTAGATGAACGCTTATCTACATATCTTCAGTTGGAACTTTTCTCTTTGCCTCTATTCTTGTAGAAATTGTTGAATTTCTAGACCATGAGGCTTATCACTTTATTGGTAACAAGGTTGTCACTTGAGGTCGTGGGAGATTCACTTATGGCTTAGTATGCACCGCTAGATTTGTTGTCAAGACCTTCTTTTCCTTTGAGTGTCATTTCATGAGCAACAATCCTTCCAATGACTTCCGTAGGCTTGGGATCTTTGTAGTTTGGCATCATTTGGATCAATATGCACACGATGTCATATTTTACATCCAAGGCTCTAAGGATCTTCTTGATGATGAATTTTTCAGTCATCCCTTCACTTCCTAAGCCGACAATCTCATTTGTGATGAGAGCAAGCCTAGAGTAGATTTATGCGAATCCTTCACCATCCTTCATCTTGAAGTTGTCAAGTTGAATTTGTAGCACATCAACTTTGATTCCCTGATGGATTCGGCTCCTTCATGGAAATCAACCAAAGTGTCCCAAATTTTCTTTGCATTCTCAAGATGACTTATCTTGTTGAACACTTTGGGGCATAGGAAGTTGAATAGAATGTCGGGTGCTTGAGTGTTGTATTTCAACATCTTCAATTCTGCCACAATCGCTTCATGATACGGTTCCTTTCCATCCCCAAAGAATTCACCTTGCAATCCAACATTAACACCAACCCAAATGATGGGGTTATGACCAAGAATATGGTTTTCATTTTATGCTTCCAACTAGCAAAGTTTGTACCATAAAAATGTGGACCTCTACGGTGGTAATTTACCTCACTATACGCCATGTTGTCCTAGGTTGTGAAACCAATGCAATGGAGACTGAAGCTCTAATAGCACTTGTAGGATCCAAAGTATGTCCAGAGGGGGTTATTAGACTACTTGACCAAATAAAACTCAATCTTTCCCCAATTTTATCGATTCAGATGTTTTAGCAATTTTACCAAGTATAGCAGCGGAATGTAAAGACATGCAAATGTAAGTAAATGGTAGGGATATGAAGATCAAATGCAAAGAAGATGCGGAGATTTTTGGCATGGTTCTGATAGGTGGTGCTATCGTACGTACATGTTGATAGAGACTTCAACCCACGAACGGTAATGGCTGCGCGAGTCCAATGGAGCTCCACCCACAAAGGGTCCATGGAGAAGCAACCTTGTGTATTCCACCATGGCTTATGTCCATGAAGGAATATCCTCACTCAGGTTATATCTTCATGAAGTAGGCGATCTCCTCGTACTAACAAACTTTTTGGTTCAACTCCACACGATTTGGATGCTCCCAAGCAACACCTGACCAATCTAGGAGACACCACTGTCCAAAAGGTAGTAGATCTGGTATGGATGATGAACTCCTTACTCTTGTGCTTCAAAATATAGTCCCCTCAACACTCAGTCACTCTCTCACGCAATTTGGCTTGGTAGAAGAGATTGATTGGGTGGAAAGCAACTTGGGGAGGCTATAAATAAAGCTTCATATGATTGGAGTGGAATATCTTGATCTCAACACATCAGTAGGTGGTTCTCTCTCAGAAAATGAATGGTGGAGGTGTTTTCTTGTTCTGAGTGGTCTCTCTCCAAATGAGAGGGGGGTGGAGGGATATATATAGACATCTCCAAAAATCCAACCATTTTAACAATATTGCCCAACTCGGTGGAACCGGAGGAAAAACTCGGTTGCACTGATTAGTGCAAAATGCTCTAATTTAGGCTTTTCGGTGAGACCGATATACAACATCTGGGTGAGTATGATTCGGTTAGCCTCGGCGGTTTCAAAGGTTTGGTGAGACAAAATTCCAATTTGTAGCAAATGGGCAAGAAAAAGTTGGTAATTGCTTTCGGCTGTAGCGAGATGGAACTTGGTTACACCGAGTTGCTATGGTTTGGCTTTGGATTTTGTCTAAGAAAAAGTCAGTATAGTCGATTGTGGAAAGTTGGTGGCACCAAATTTGACTTTAGGATTTTGGAAAGAATATTTTGTGGGGGGAATGTTGAGGCTTTTGGTGGCTAATCTCTAAGCTCTTTGAGCAACCAGATCATCATAGATACTTCATCCCATTTTAATAGTTTTCGCTTTCCTATGGACTCAAATGTGATTTCTCACAGAAATATAAAATGTAGAGTCTTGAAGCTTTTGATAATTGATGTTCCTTGCATCTAGGGATTCTCATCACAATCCTAGCCAATCAATTCATTGAAATTTTCCTGAAACATACTTGATAGATTAATTAGTCCAATCAAATATATGTTGTTATTAATTACCAGAACCACCTAGGGAGAAGTTGTGCTTTCACGAGGTTGGGCTTCTTTCAGTGTTGAACTCAAGCTAGAGTATTATCGGTTGTCTTGTTCAAGATGTTCATAACGACTAACTCATCCAACACTTCACTTGAGATAAAAACATGGAAGTCCGTCCTTTGTCGGATCACAAAGGTGAAAGCACATATGCTCCGTTTGTGGTTTTGATAATTCATGACAACCTACATTCTCTCTTGGACTAACAGCTCTACCTAGTCTATTTCAGATATAGTCTGCAAAGAGGATTGGCTATGGATTGTGAGAACAATCGACAAGAAAATAAGAAGAAAGAAAGGAATAGGTTTGGCCAAGCTTCAAGCTTCAAGACTATACGTTTTGCATTTCGTGAGAAATCACACTTGAGTCCATAGGAAAGCCAATACTATTAGAAGTATATGAGGTATCTATGATGATCTAGTTGCTCAAGTGCTTAGAGATTAGCCACCAAAAATACTGATGAAATTCTCTCACAAATATTTTGGTCAAACCCTAAAGTACAAATTCGGTGCCACCAATATTATCCTTTCGGCCCTACTGACTTTTACCCTATACAGATCCGGAGCCAAACCCTAGAATCTAGGTACCACCAAGTCCAATTTTGGTGCTGTCGGGGCCCTGAAACCAAGGGTACCCAGGCTCGTTGGCCTACGGCCCCACACGCAATGCGCTACACTGATTCAATTCGGCCCGGTGGCGGGCCCAGCAAGCAAGACCCTCGCGAGGCAGGCGTCGGGGAGTCGACATCAGGGGCGCGAGGGGGGACTCGCCCCCAATGTATGTCACGAGGCCACCTGAGTCCCTCTTGGAGCGGACTAGTCCAGGGCAACCAGGTGGGGCCGCATGGTCCTGCCCCCTCACGTGAGCGATGCGAGCCACGCACGCGGCACACGGACGGTGCCAGCAAGCACGGACATAGAGATTTTCCTCTTTGGTGCTATGGTGGTAAAGCCAGTCACGGATTCCCAAAGTGATCCACAAAGGTTTCCAAATCGGTTCTAGAGGTCCAAAGCTGGGGGCTTGTCAGGACGAAGGTCTCCCGAGAGCCCACTAGCGCGTCATAGAGAAGGGCTTTTGTAGGCGAAGACCACCTTTGTTAGGATGGGCCGCAGTTCTGTCCCCTTTCAAAATGGCCATTGTGGCAACCCATCCCACCAAGTGTGTTTTCGGGGAAGAGGACCAATGCTAGTATAAAAGAGATCCTCGGCTCTGTAGTAGGGATCCAATCCCCATTATCTTTGCTAGGGCAAGTGTTAGAGCATATTTTCTCCTTATGTGGTTTTGGTAAGTGATGACTATCCCTATGGACTCATGGTTGCCTTAAGTTATGTTCTAAGGATTTGTCCATAGGCACTTCTTGAAGTTCATATGTCGGTGCAGGTGTGCACTCAATCACCTATGGGACCTTTGGCCCTTCGTCGTTCGGCGGGGAGATCGCGTGACACAAAGCGCAAAAACTATGAGGCAGCACGGTGATGAGACTCAGGTCGTTTTACCTAGGTTCGGGAAGCTATGAAGTGTAAAACACTACTCCTGCTTTGGTGTATTGATTGAGGAAGACGAAGTTCACACAAAGTACTGCCCCGGCAAGGGTTTCCGTGGAGATCTAGCACGCGCTTACAAATATTCATGGTTCTAATCCCCTCGGGTCCGAATCTACCAAGTGTCGAATCCTTTGCTAGGTTGCCTCGGGCCTCCTTTTATAGCTCAAGGGGTGTCCACAGTGGCCAACACACATGATTAGTAGCTAACAGTGCTATCATACCTAACTTCGGCACTTAAGACAAAGCGCCATAAATGCGGCCTTAGGTGGTGAGCGGGGGTGCATTCCCGGAAACTCCCGCCACCTATTAGATGGTCGTGGCTTGGTGTCGTGACATGCCTCTGGACGCGTGTCAACTGGTCATAATCCGTCTTCTAGTGCACCGCCACATATCTAGCGTGGGCCACTTAGCCATCTAAGAGCTCGATACCTCATCGATAAGTGACTCGTGTAGCGATCAGGTGGAGCAGTGGCAGATTGGCCCATGCTTACCGGGGAGGCGTCTCGCAGGGTCTTGTCGAGGATGCATGTGCCTTCCCCCCGGCGGGTGCTAGGTGTTCTTGGCATGTCTTGGGCTGCTTGTGTAGGTCTAGCCAGCGTCTGCTTCTGGCTATTAGCTTGGGTTGGTGGTTGCCCTTGAGGGGTTTTGCTCTTAATGCTTGTGCAAAAGTAAGGGGCACTAGGTACCCCATTACTAGTGCCCCGACAGGAGCCCCCGGGCCTGGAACATAGGCGCTCTCCCAGTGTTGTTGGGTCAGGCCTGAAGTTCGTGCACACATGTGAAATTGCAAAGGGGTAACCGCCAGCCCGCTGTTCTGCACTGTCCCACCACTTCAGGCCGTTTCCTCCATGCGCGCCGCATGTATTGCGAGAATCTCGCGACGGGTGGACGCGACTTAAAGGCATGGTCGTGGCAGAAGCCGCGTGATCGTAGATTGGATTGATTGGGTGGTTACCGGTTTGCACGTGATGGTGGGCAACAACATAGGTGGAGATGGGTGGCGACCTTTGGAGAGTAGGAGAGCCATCCACCTGCACCCTCCCCATAAAAGCGGGAGTGGTGCAGTAGACGATGTTCATCCATCCTTCTCCTATCCTCCAACCTAGGGTTGCTCGGATTGCTCTTATCTTCTTGTCCTTTGAGGTAGCTTCGGTTATTGGCTATGGCGGAGAGGCCCAGGCATCCCCCATCTTCTGTGGGGGTAGTAAGGGCCTCCCTTCGGGATCATGCAACCTCTAGTCGTGGTGACGGAGGGTGGCACCAGTGCTCGGGGCAGGGGCGCTAGAAGGGCCTGGGTCACCGAGGAGCCCGTGGTCAAAGGGGATGGAGTGTTATGCCCAACCCTCCTCCGATGACGTCGGGGCCTCCGTTATCGGGACACATCGAAGGTACATCGTTGAAGTTCATCGGCGGGATGCGCTTGAGGCGCGGGTGGAAGACCTTGGTGCGTTCCCATAACTTCTTGGTAGGGCATGTTCTCCGCTTCAAGCTGGTGGAGGCCGACATGCTCTCCGTCAAGATCTACGGGCACTCAGGATCTTGTCTTGGCTGTTGCGAAGAGAGCTCGAGTGACATCGAATGTTCCTCCTCGAGCGATAGTGAGGAGGACGACCGCTCTAATGTGGATGGCGACAACAAGCCCCCAACCGTCAAGTTGGAGTACGACAGCTCGAGCTCCGGCTAACGAGTTGACCACCGGTCGCACCATGACCGTCAGCTCACGCCCTCCCCTCCCGGCAAGCCAATCTTGCGACGACTCCTTGGTTCTGACGCTGCCTGATCTTTCATCTAGATCTTGACAGGCCTCGTGGACTTCAGCTTCGTCTTCACCACCGATGGGTACACTGCGCGTCATCCATGGGGTTCTGGCGGGGTCAAGCTGGGCTTCTGTTTGGGCCTCCCCTTGCCATCTTTTTCTCATCCATCTAATCCCTCAGAGGAGACGGACAAGAAGGACATTACAGGGCACTTATCTTTTTCTAAAGCAAAAGGTTGTAGGCCCTTGCTAAATTTTTATTAGTGGAAATGTAATTTATTATCTCCATTTTGTACTGAAGAATGAATAAAATGAGTGTTGTTCATCATTCTCGAGTACTATACCTCCGCCCTTCTATTTGCATTGTGTATATGTTCTTGCCGTACAGGACTCCTTGTCAGGTTGGCACAAGACGCAACTGTCGAAGGGGGAGCAATCCCCCTGGCAACGGACGAGCATCCTCCCCCGGCAAGGCCCCTTGTCAGTATCCGTGCGGTCCTTCCCAAGGAAAATAAGCGACAAGATATGAAGGATGGCTCATCCTGACAAGGGTTCCCGTCGTGCGCTGAGTTCCAATGTACACAATCGAAAAGGAGCGGTAAGGATTTCCTCAAGGAAGAACCGAGCCTAAGATACTATAGTTTAAACTTATCTCTTTAAGGGATCCCCCTCGAAGGTGCGATGGTTCGCCGTCCTTGCCTTTCCGCTATCTCCTGTTTACCTAGAGGTCAAACACACAGAGCAAAAGAGAGGCTTGGTGTCTTGAAGAGAGGGGTGACGGGATAACAAGGATCACAAGTCCATCAAGCACTCTTAATAACTAGTAAACTAGGACAGTAGTGACATCATAACACAAGTAAATGTGTAATGCATAATGCACATGCAAATGATGATATGATGAAATGCCTAGCTTTATTTATGCATAGGGTCTGTGTGTGGCTTTGTACAAAGGGTTACATGCAACTGCAGCAAAGCTTGTACAAAAGGTGGTTGCCGGGGACTAGGCTCGGCAACCGCGCCTCATTGGTTGAACTTACGAAGATACTCAATATTCCATGAGTTAAGCACTTTGATGCCATCTTCGGTCTCTAGATGGATTGATCCATGAGTTGTACTACCCGGTAAGGGCCTTCCCACTTTGGCGTAAACTTGAGGGAACCCTTGGCGGACTGAACGTGCCTAAGGACAAGGTCGCCTTCCTCAAAGCTCCGGGCACGGACCCTGTGGCTATGATAGTGGCACATGGCCTGCTGATAACGTGCAGCACGCATAGCAGCCCGAAGAAGATATTCCTTGAGGAGCGTGGGATCGTCATGCCACAGTTGTTGTTGCTCCACTACATCATAGGCCATTGCTCGAGGTGACCCATATATGAGTTCCGTGTGGATAACTGCTTCTGCCCCATATACTAGGGAGAAAGTTGTGTGGACGATAGCTCGATTTGGTGTCATTCTGAGGGACCAAAGAACCACCGGCAACTCATTAATGCAGTGCTTGCCGCATCTTCGCATTACGTCAAAAGTTCTTGTCCTCAGTCCTTGCAACACTTCAGCATTCATCCTCTCGACTTGCCCGTTGCTCCTTGGGTGTGCACAAGAGGCGAAGGAGACCTTGCTTACAAGGATTTGGACGTACGGCATGAATATGCGGCTTGTGAACTACGTGTCATTATCAGTGATTACCATGTTGGGTACTCCAAAGCGGCACACCAATCCTTTCATGAACTTGATAGTTGACTACGGGGTCAGCTTTCTCACTGGCTCCACCTCAAGACAATTTGTGAACTTGTCGATTGCCACGTACAAGAACTCGAAACCCCCGGCAGCACGGGGGAAGAGGCCCAAGATATTGAGCCCACAAACCGAGAATGGCCAGGATAAATGGATCGTTTAGAGGGCTTGTGTTGGGTAATGAATGTTCTTGGAATGGAACTAGGAGGCCTCACACTTGGTGACGAGCTCAGTTGCGTATTGGAGGGCTATGGGATAATAGAAACCCTGCCAGAAAGCTTTTCCGGCCAGGGCCCTTGATCCTATGTGTGACCCGCATATGCCTCCGTGAATTTCACACCGTGGGGTCTCCATCTGGGTATCCTCCGTGAATCTCTGCCAACAACTTTAGTCCTTACTCCCGACAGATGCACCTTAATTTCACACCGCTGGGTCTCCTTCTATATAGAGTGTCGTTGACAAACTGGTACATACTAGACTGACGGGCTACTTTTTTGGCCTCTTCTTGTTTTCGGGAAGTTCTACTATTAGAAGGAAATGGACAATATGATGCGCCCAAGCCGGAGCATGTGGCTCGTCGGCAAGGACTAAAGGCATCTCTGTGTTCATGGGAGCGCTTACCTCAACAACAAGAACCTGGGGTTCCGCAGGAGGGAGCGGCTCACCAGGCAAAATGGAACCGCCTCCCACAACTTCTCGGGGCTTCAGGAAGCTCTGCCGAGAAATGTTTGTCGGAGTTCAGTTTTCTTCTTTTTCTGGTCATCATTGAAGGGGATACGGATGGTTGAGTGAGGTGAAGGACAAAAACTCATGGTTCCACAGGAAGTTTATGCATGACACACTTTGATAGGTGATCGACAATGATGTTCTCTGCACGTGGCACATGTTCTGCCTATAATCCATCAAAGCGTTCCTCCAACTTCCTCACTCACTACTGAAATTCAGAAATTTGCCGTCTGCCAAGGCGGACGGCAAAGGGGGCTACCACGGACGGCAAAGGATTTGCCGTCGGTCAGCAGACGGCAAAGTAGACGGTAAAAAAAAATCCGGTGAAGAGGCTCTTTGCCGTCTGCTTTCACAAAGCGGACGGCAAAGAATCTTTGCCATGAGGGGGCGGACGGCAAAATAAGTGGGACGGCATATATTGCAACGTCCCCGTTAAGTGTTAACGGAGGCCTCCCCCCTTTGCCGTCTGCCTCCGCCCCCTTTGCCATGTGGTGGCAGACGGCAAAGAGGGGAGAGAGGGGGGGCAGATTCCCCCCTTTGCCGTCTGCCTCCCGACCTTTGCCATGTGGAGGCAGACGGCAAAGAGGGGAGAGAGGGGGGCAGATTCCCCCCTTTGCCGTCTGCCTCCCCCCCCTTTGCCATGTGGTGGCAGACGGCAAAGAGGGGAGAGAGGGGGGGCAGATTCCCCCCTTTGCCGTCTGCCTCCCCCCCTTTGCCATGCGGGGGCAGACGGCAAAGAGGGGAACCAGCCCCTTTTTTATTTGTTTTTTGTTATATCCAGCATTTTTAACAATAATCAGGATATATATATATTTGACATAAATAAATATCTTTCCGTACTCATAACCATATTAAAATAACTCTCATCCATAGTGCATACATATTATGGAAGTTACATCCGTACCAAACCATATATTACACTAGTTTCATCCACGTGCATACAAAGTTTCATATACTACAATAGTTTCAATACAACACATGGTACAAGAAATCGTCTTCAAGCATTCCATCAACCAAGCTTCCCATGAAGTGAAGGTAATCTGCAAAATGACAAATAAGAAAGTTAGAAAAATAATACTAGATGAAGTAGTGTATATATAGGTTATTTCGGAGAGAAATTAGCTAAGTATAGACCATTTAGGAGCTAACTAAGCTAATTATGTCATTTAGGTGGAACCCTAGCTAACTATAGGAGAAGAGAAAGAGAAGAAGAAATAAAAGAAGGAGGAGGAGGAGGAAGAGGAGAAGAAGAAGAAAAAGGAGGAGGAGGAGGAGGAGGAGAAGGAGAAGGAAGAGGAGAAGGAGAAGAAGGGGAAGAAGGAGAAGAAGAAGGAGAAGGAGAAGGAGAAGGAGCGGGAGCTCCTTCTCCTTCTCCTTCTCCTTCTTCTCCTTCTTCTTCTTATCCTTTTGTCCCCTTCTTCTTCTCCTCCTCCCTCTCCTCCTTCTTCTTTTCCTTTTTCCTCTTCCTTGCTTTCATTTTCCTCTTTTTCTATTCTTGTCCCCTTATTCGGGCTAAATTGGCTAAGAATGCCTTTTTGGAGCTAATTATGTCATTCCGAGGATAATTAGCTAAGTATAGGTCATTTATTATTAAATAGGCCATTTTGGAGCTAACTAAGCTAATTATGTCATTTAGGTGGAACCCTAGCTAACTATAGGAGAAGAGAAAGAGAAGAAGAAATAAAAGAAGGAGGAGGAGGAGGAAGAGGAGAAGAAGAAGAAGAAGGAGGAGGAGGAGGAGGAGGAGAAGGAGAAGGAAGAGGAGAAGGAGAAGAAGGGGAAGAAGGAGAAGAAGAAGGAGAAGGAGAAGGAGAAGGAGCGGGAGCTCCTTCTCCTTCTTCTCCTTCTTCTTCTTATCCTTTTGTCCCCTTCTTCTTCTCCTCCTCCCTCTCCTCCTTCTTCTTCTCCTTTTTCCTCTTCCTTGCTTTCATTTTCCTCTTTTTCTATTCTTGTCCCCTTCTTCGGGCTAAATTGGCTAAGAATGCCTTTTTGGAGCTAATTATGTCATTTCGAGGATAATTAGCTAAGTATAGGTCATTTATTATTAAATAGGCCATTTTGGAGCTAACTAAGCTAATTATGTCATTTAGGTGGAACCCTAGCTAACTATAGGAGAAGAGAAAGAGAAGAAGAAATAAAAGAAGGAGGAGGAGGAGGAAGAGGAGAAGAAGAAGAAAAAGGAGGAGGAGGAGGAGGAGGAGAAGGAGAAGGAAGAGGAGAAGGAGAAGAAGGGGAAGAAGGAGAAGAAGAAGGAGAAGGAGAAGGAGAAGGAGCGGGAGCTCCTTCTCCTTCTCCTTCTCCTTCTTCTCCTTCTTCTTCTTATCCTTTTGTCCCCTTCTTCTTCTCCTCCTCCCTCTCCTCCTTCTTCTTTTCCTTTTTCCTCTTCCTTGCTTTCATTTTCCTCTTTTTCTATTCTTGTCCCCTTCTTCGGGCTAAATTGGCTAAGAATGCCTTTTTGGAGCTAATTATGTCATTTCGAGGATAATTAGCTAAGTATAGGTCATTTATTATTAAATAGGCCATTTTGGAGCTAACTAAGCTAATTATGTCATTTAGGTGGAACCCTAGCTAACTATAGGAGAAGAGAAAGAGAAGAAGAAATAAAAGAAGGAGGAGGAGGAGGAAGAGGAGAAGAAGAAGAAGAAGGAGGAGGAGGAGGAGGAGGAGAAGGAGAAGGAAGAGGAGAAGGAGAAGAAGGGGAAGAAGGAGAAGAAGAAGGAGAAGGAGAAGGAGAAGGAGCGGGAGCTCCTTCTCCTTCTTCTCCTTCTTCTTCTTATCCTTTTGTCCCCTTCTTCTTCTCCTCCTCCCTCTCCTCCTTCTTCTTCTCCTTTTTCCTCTTCCTTGCTTTCATTTTCCTCTTTTTCTATTCTTGTCCCCTTCTTCGGGCTAAATTGGCTAAGAATGCCTTTTTGGAGCTAATTATGTCATTTCGAGGATAATTAGCTAAGTATAGGTCATTTATTATTAAATAGGCCATTTTGGAGCTAACTAAGCTAATTATGTCATTTAGGTGGAACCCTAGCTAACTATAGGAGAAGAGAAAGAGAAGAAGAAATAAAAGAAGGAGGAGGAGGAGGAAGAGGAGAAGAAGAAGAAAAAGGAGGAGGAGGAGGAGGAGGAGAAGGAGAAGGAAGAGGAGAAGGAGAAGAAGGGGAAGAAGGAGAAGAAGAAGGAGAAGGAGAAGGAGAAGGAGCGGGAGCTCCTTCTCCTTCTCCTTCTCCTTCTTCTCCTTCTTCTTCTTATCCTTTTGTCCCCTTCTTCTTCTCCTCCTCCCTCTCCTCCTTCTTCTTCTCCTTTTTCCTCTTCCTTGCTTTCATTTTCCTCTTTTTCTATTCTTGTCCCCTTCTTCGGGCTAAATTGGCTAAGAATGCCTTTTTGGAGCTAATTATGTCATTTCGAGGATAATTAGCTAAGTATAGGTCATTTATTATTAAATAGGCCATTTTGGAGCTAACTAAGCTAATTATGTCATTTAGGTGGAACCCTAGCTAACTATAGGAGAAGAGAAAGAGAAGAAGAAATAAAAGAAGGAGGAGGAGGAGGAAGAGGAGAAGAAGAAGAAAAAGGAGGAGGAGGAGGAGGAGGAGAAGGAGAAGGAAGAGGAGAAGGAGAAGAAGGGGAAGAAGGAGAAGAAGAAGGAGAAGGAGAAGGAGAAGGAGCGGGAGCTCCTTCTCCTTCTCCTTCTCCTTCTTCTCCTTCTTCTTCTTATCCTTTTGTCCCCTTCTTCTTCTCCTCCTCCCTCTCCTCCTTCTTCTTCTCCTTTTTCCTCTTCCTTGCTTTCATTTTCCTCTTTTTCTATTCTTGTCCCCTTCTTCGGGCTAAATTGGCTAAGAATGCCTTTTTGGAGCTAATTAGGTCATTTCGAGGATAATTAGCTAAGTATAGGTCATTTATTATTAAATAGGCCATTTTGGAGCTAACTAAGCTAATTATGTCATTTAGGTGGAACCCTAGCTAACTATAGGAGAAGAGAAAGAGAAGAAGAAATAAAAGAAGGAGGAGGAGGAGGAAGAGGAGAAGAAGAAGAAAAAGGAGGAGGAGGAGGAGGAGGAGAAGGAGAAGGAAGAGGAGAAGGAGAAGAAGGGGAAGAAGGAGAAGAAGAAGGAGAAGGAGAAGGAGAAGGAGCGGGAGCTCCTTCTCCTTCTCCTTCTCCTTCTTCTCCTTCTTCTTCTTATCCTTTTGTCCCTTTCTTCTTCTCCTCCTCCCTCTCCTCCTTCTTCTTCTCCTTTTTCCTCTTCCTTGCTTTCATTTTCCTCTTTTTCTATTCTTGTCCCCTTCTTCGGGCTAAATTGGCTAAGAATGCCTTTTTGGAGCTAATTATGTCATTTCGAGGATAATTAGCTAAGTATAGGTCATTTATTATTAAATAGGCCATTTTGGAGCTAACTAAGCTAATTATGTCATTTAGGTGGAACCCTAGCTAACTATAGGAGAAGAGAAAGAGAAGAAGAAGTAAAAGAAGGAGGAGGAGGAGGAAGAGGAGAAGAAGAAGAAAAAGGAGGAGGAGGAGGAGGAGGAGAAGGAGAAGGAAGAGGAGAAGGAGAAGAAGGAGAAGAAGAAGGAGAAGGAGAAGGAGAAGGAGCGGGAGCTCCTTCTCCTTCTCCTTCTCCTTCTCCTTCTTCTCCTTCTTCTTCTTATCCTTTTGTCCCCTTCTTCTTCTCCTCCTCCCTCTCCTCCTTCTTCTTCTCCTTTTTCCTCTTCCTTGCTTTCATTTTCCTCTTTTTCTATTCTTGTCCCCTTCTTCGGGCTAAATTGGCTAAGAATGCCTTTTTGGAGCTAATTAGGTCATTTCGAGGATAATTAGCTAAGTATAGGTCATTTATTATTAAATAGGCCATTTTGGAGCTAACTAAGCTAATTATGTCATTTAGGTGGAACCCTAGCTAACTATAGGAGAAGAGAAAGAGAAGAAGAAATAAAAGAAGGAGGAGGAGGAGGAAGAGGAGAAGAAGAAGAAAAAGGAGGAGGAGGAGGAGGAGGAGAAGGAGAAGGAAGAGGAGAAGGAGAAGAAGGGGAAGAAGGAGAAGAAGAAGGAGAAGGAGAAGGAGAAGGAGCGGGAGCTCCTTCTCCTTCTCCTTCTCCTTCTTCTCCTTCTTCTTCTTATCCTTTTGTCCCCTTCTTCTTCTCCTCCTCCCTCTCCTCCTTCTTCTTCTCCTTTTTCCTCTTCCTTGCTTTCATTTTCCTCTTTTTCTATTCTTGTCCCCTTCTTCGGGCTAAATTGGCTAAGAATGCCTTTTTGGAGCTAATTATGTCATTTCGAGGATAATTAGCTAAGTATAGGTCATTTATTATTAAATAGGCCATTTTGGAGCTAACTAAGCTAATTATGTCATTTAGGTGGAACCCTAGCTAACTATAGGAGAAGAGAAAGAGAAGAAGAAGTAAAAGAAGGAGGAGGAGGAGGAAGAGGAGAAGAAGAAGAAAAAGGAGGAGGAGGAGGAGGAGGAGAAGGAGAAGGAAGAGGAGAAGGAGAAGAAGGAGAAGAAGAAGGAGAAGAAGAAGGAGAAGGAGCGGGAGCTCCTTCTCCTTCTTCTTCTCCTTCTTCTTATCCTTTTGTCCCCTTCTTCTTCTCCTCCTCCCTCTCCTCCTTCTTCTCCTTCTTCTTCTTATCCTTTTGTCCCCTTCTTCTTCTCCTCCTCCCTCTCCTCCTTCTTGGAGCTAACTAAGCTAATTATGTCATTAGATGGAAGTCTAGCTATTTTGCAGCTAACTAAGCTAATTATGTCATTAGATGGAAGTCTAGCTATTTTTTATTAAAACACTAGAAATAACATACCTAAGTTAGGGTGAAGCACGGTGGCTCTGGCTTGTTTCACCTGGAGAAGGCCGCCCTGGAGAAGGCTCGACTGTAGAAGGGTCGTGCGATGCGTTTCGGGACATATTCTGCACCAAACATCGTTTGCAATGTGTAGTTAGGATGAGGACACTCTTAAGATCACTCCACTGAAATGAAACTCACCGTCCCCGCCACGTTAATGACTGGCATCGGCGGAGGGACTTGGCCGTTCTTCTCGCACATAGACTGTACATTTGGTTTCGACAAGTCAAACTTTTTATTTATTAATGAAACGGACATTCAAATGCAAGATTTGAAATAACATGAAGAAGAAACTTACCACGAAGAGCTCGTATATGGCCCTGGTAGACGCTTCATTCCGTGCCCTCTCCGCCTCCACCAATGCAGTCGTCCTCTCCTCCAGCTCCCTAATTTCCTTATCCTTCTCCGCCATAGCCGCCTGCATTGCCGCTCTCTCTTTCTGAATAGCAGCCTGCAACACAACTCATTGTTAGCAATGTAATCATATTGGTTCCAACGCACAACATAATGCGGAAAGATAGTTGAGTCCATTAAACTAACCTCGATGGCGAGCTCGACTGGCCGTGGACGACGTGTTATCTCCGGACAAGAGCTCGTTTGGCGTGCCTTTATCTGCCGGAGAGTGCTAGGACAACGTATAAGGCCGTCTCCAATGGCGAGCGAGCCATGGGGCCTCCCATTGCCAGCTATCATCACCAGCTCTGGATCAATAGGCCCCTCGCTCGGGTTAAAGTCCTCCCCTTTCCTCGCCTTCCCGTGATCTCTGTACTTCACGAGCTTGTCGTGGGAGGAGATGTTGGTGAAGTTTTCTGGATGCTCGAGGTCAGACTGAGAGAATGCCTTGACCTTCTTGTACGAGGCAGTATGGGCCATCGCATAAAGGTCGTACATCTGTGGCGCCTCCGTCTTATTGTGATGCGCCTAAAAGAGAGAGAGCAGAAAATTGTATTGGTAAAGGGCTCAAGATAGCATTAAGAATGAATTGCATGAGGCATGAAGCAAACCACATACCCAGTTCTCGCCAAATTGGATTAAGTTGACGCTCCCTTGATGGTGTGGCACGCCAACCATTTTGCCACGCCTCTCCTTGGCGTTGTTGTGGCTGGTCTCCCACGTTTCGGAGCACCACTGGTCCACCAAGGCCTCCCAACAATCCATCTTATCCACACACCATCTCGGGGGCACCTAAGTTAATAAAGAGAAAATTGAGTGCGTAAGAACCAAATCAAGGAAACTAACTACAAAGCCTTAATAATATGTAATTACCTTCATGTAATGCTCCTTCTCCATCTTAGCATCACGGCACTTCGCCTTATCAATCCTAATACGCCGCGTGGCATAGTAGTCTCGAACAGCCTGCACCCGAGCCTCGTGCCGAAAGTTTTGAAGTAGGCGGCGACATTCGGTTTCGATAACCTTTGCCGCGTCGTCCTCGTATCCCTCCTCACACCTGTAGAAGGTCTGCAAACGAGACAACACCGATTAGTACAATAAATAGCTATGGTTAATTTATAATTGTGTGAAAGAGAAATTACCCAAAACTTTCGGATCACCATGTCCGCCCTCGTGTCACACAAAACACCGTCGATCTCCACCTCCGGCGGGGCCGGGGCACCCAAGTAGTGCTCCCAGGTCATCCCTACCTCTCGCTCCCGACCGGGCAACGTAACAAACCCTGGGAAGTTTTGACGGCAAAGAACACCGAGGACGCTGTTGGGCTTGCGGACACCCTTGGCAACAATCCAACCCCTACAGTATGACAAATTGAAGCCAAAACGTTAGATATTTGAGAAAACGCGAAGGCAAAAGGTTAAATAAGAGTAAATTAACTTACTTGTCCCCATTTGGCCTAATCGACCACCTCTGGTCGGGGGTCGCTGGCACGAGCGGGAGCCCCGAACTACCACGCTGGTAGACGGTATCCCACTGGGTATCCCCCTCACCCAGCTCCTCGTCGCTACCAGCATGGCCAGTTGGCTCAGGCCAGGTATCCCACTGGGTCTCTTGGGACGTACCCTCATCCCTGCTGTGCTCCGCAGTCGTGTGGAAGGAAGCCTCTGGGACACGAGTCTCGTGGGCCAAAGGCTCGTCGACCTGAGGCTCGTCGACCCGAGGCTCGTGAACCGGAGACCGTGTAGCCTCCACCTCAGACGAATCCACCCTAGAAGTCCTCCTGTGCTCAGGTGAATCAGCTTGGGGTGGTGGCGGAGACCGTGTAGCCCTACCTCTCCCGCGGCCACGTGTACCTTTAGTACAACATAAATACCAACATGAGTAATAAAATACCAATATGCATACAACATGAGTACAACATAAATACCAACATGAATACAACGTGTACCTTTAGTGCCTCTCGGCTTCGCGGGTGGTCGACCTCCTCTCACGGGGGCCGCTCCTTGCATAGTAGAGAGCAACACTCTCCGAAGAGGCGAGGCAGGAATGGAAGTACCCATCCCATCACCCGCCGACGAAGAAGCAGCCGCGGCATGCTTTCGACCCTTTCCCACCATCTTTCAACACCTGTCATGACAAAGAGTAAATGAAATTAGTACAACATAAATACCAACATGACTAATAAAAGTTGAATACCTAACATGAACTCAAAATTTATATATAGTATAATAGTTGAATACCTGACATGAACTAATAACAATCGTCCTCGTCTATATATGCTTCGGGGTCAATAAATGCATCATGATCATCACTATCATCAATAAATGCATCATCATCATCACTATCTAGAAGAACATGTGGAAGGCCACCATTATCACTATCATTAATGATGATGATGATGATTTAGGCCACGAGCGTCGGGGGTCGGGAGTCGTGGGCCGAGGGGCTGGGTCGGGGGCAGTGGCGTCGGGGGTCGAGGGTTAGTGGCGTCGGGGGTCAGTGGCGTCGGGGGTCGGGGGTCGGGGGTCAGTGGCGTCGGAGGTCGATGGTCGGGGGTCAGTGGCGTCGGGGGTCCAGGGTTAGTGGCGTCGGGGGTCCAGGGTTAGTGGCGTCGGGGGTC
Source organism: Hordeum vulgare subsp. vulgare (assembly GCF_904849725.1). NCBI lineage: Eukaryota > Viridiplantae > Streptophyta > Magnoliopsida > Poales > Poaceae > Hordeum > Hordeum vulgare. The sequence continues at coordinate 398,860,833 of NC_058519.1, forward strand.
CAGGGTCAGTGACGTCGGGTGTCAGTGGCCTCGGGGGTCGGGGGTTGGTGGCGTCGAGCGTCGGGGGTCGGGAGTCGTGGGCCGAGGGGCTGGGTCGGGGGCAGTGGCGTCGGGGGTCGAGGGTTAGTGGCGTCGGGGGTCAGTGGCGTCGGGGGTCGGGGGTTGGGGGTCAGTGGCGTCGGAGGTCGATGGTCGGGGGTCAGTGGCGTCGGGCGTCAGGGGTCGGGGGTCGAGGGTCAGTTTCGGGGTGCCGGGGTTCCCTTTTCCTCTTCTTTCTTCTTCTCCTCTCTCCTCTTTTTCTTCTTCTTCTTCTTCTTCTTCTTCTTCTTCTTCTTCTTCTTTTTTCTCCTCCTACTCCCCCTCCTCTTTTTCTCCTTCTATTCTTTTTCTTCTTCTTCTTCTTCTTCTTTTTCTTCTTCTTCTTCTTTCTCCTCCTCTTTCTCCTCCTCCTCCTCTCTTCTTCTTCTTCTTCTTCTTCTTCTTCTTCTTCTTCTTCTTCTTCTTCTTCTTCTTCTTCTTTTTTCTCCTCCTCCTCCTCCTCCTCTTCTTCTTCTTCTTCTTCTTCTTCTTCTTCTCCTGCTTTTTTTCCTTCTGCTTTTTTTCTTCTAACCTAACTAACTAACCTAATTAGCCTAACTAACTAACTAACTAACTAAATTACCCTATATATAATAAAAAACTAACCTAATAAACTAACTAAAGTAATTAACTTTTTTTTAAAAAAAAACAAAAAAAACTCACCGGCAGGGGGCGGCGGCAGGGGGCGCCGGCGGCACGGGGGCGCGCGGCTGGGGGCTCGCCGCAGGGGGCGTCGGCGGCAGGGGGCGGCGGCAGGGGGCGGCAGTGGCAGGGGGCGGCGGCAGGGGGCGGCGGCAGGGGGCGGCGGCGGCAGGGGGCGGCGCGCGGCAGGGGGCGGCGGCGGCAGGGGGCGGCGGCAGGGGGCGGCGCGCGACAGGGGGCGGCGGCAGGGGGCGGCGCGCGGCAGGGGGCGGCGGCGGCAGGGGGCGGGGGTGGGTCGCCGCGGGAAGGGGGTAGCCGGGGGGGTGGGCTCGCCGGGGGGTAGGCTCGCCGCGGGGAGGGGATCTCGCCGGCAGGGGTGAGAGTGGTCGGGGTGAGAGAGAGAGAGAGACAGTGAGCGAGGTGGGGGGTAACGGCCGTTATAGGGAGGCCCCTTTGCCGTCCGCCCCCCGACGGCAAAGGGACGTAAGGCAGACGGCAAAGGGCCTTAAGGCTGACGGCAAAGGCCAGCGGACGGCAAAGGGCCCGGATTTCGGACGCGGCAGGCATGGGGCCCACGCGTCCCCTTTGCCGTCTGCCCTGGGGCTCTTTGCCGTCTGCCAGCCCCTTTGCCGTCTGCCCTGGGGCTCTTTGCCGTCCGCTGGCAGACGGCAAAGGACCCACACATGGCAAATAGTATTTTTGCCATGTGTCTGTTCTTTGCCGTCTGTATTGTGTCAACTGATGGCAAAGAGGTTCTTTGCCGTCAGCCAGCAGACGGTAAAGAACTGGCTGACGGCAAATTTCTGGATTCCAGTAGTGACTTCCTCTACGTAAGCCTCCATCAATGGACTTTGATAATCTTCATTGATATGTTTCACCACGAGTTGAGAGTCTCCCCTGAAGATAAGCCTCTTGATTCCCAACTCCATCGTGATTGTGAGTCCTGCAAGGAGTCCTTCATATTCGGCGGTGTTGTTGGTAGCTTCCTCCCGGGGAAAATGCATTCGGACAACATATTTGAGGTTCTCTCTGGTGGGGCGATGAGGAGCACACCTGCCTCGGCAACCAGGAGTGAGAAGGCACCATCAAAATACATGATCCATTCCTTAGGTGCTTCCTTGCCGGGGAGAATGTTTTCTTGGACTTCTTCGTCTGGTGTGGGCGTCCATTCAGCTATGAACTCCGCCAGCGCTCTGTGGTGAATGGTGGAAGTGCTTTCATACTTAAACGCAAAACTTGATAGCTCCGGCGCCCACTCGACTACCTACCATTGGATTCGGGTCCTCGGGATGCGTTGAAGTGGAAAACGGGTGACAACATTGGCCTCATGGGCTTGGAAGTAGTGGTGCAGCTTCCTCGAGGCCATGATGAGGCCGAAGATTATTTTTTGCACTCCAGAGTACCTTGACCTAGACCCCGTAATAGTGAGGTCACAAAGTACACTGGCCGATGTACCACTTTCTTCTTTGCCAACTCTTTTGTGATCTCTCTGCCAGCCTGTTGGGGTTCTGCTGAGTCTGTGTTGGGCGTTGCCAAGGATACCTTGACTTCATCCCCCATGGTGACTGCATCTTCATATACTTCCCGTTGCGCAGCCAGGAATGTGCTAACCACTTGATTCGTTCCCGTGAGGTATAGCAACAACGACTCTTGCGACGTGGGAGCGACCAAGGCGGGAGTGGAAGAAAGATATGTTTTCAGATCTTGCAGTGTTGCGTGTGCCTTCGGGGTCCACTTCATCGGGCCAGCCTTCTTCATGATATTGATGAATGGCAAGGCCCATTCAGTGGATTTGGAGATGAATCTGATCAACGCGGTAACGTATCTGGTCAGACGTCTCACGTCCTTGACTGTCTTGGGTGCTAGTATCTACTTGATAGCATTGATCTTGTCAGGATTGGCTTCTATTCCCCGCTGAGACACAAAGAACCCAAGTAGCTTGCCCGATGGGACACCAAAAACACAATTCTTGGGGTTGAGCTTCAGGTTGATCTTTTGCAGGTTCGCAAAGGTCTCTTCTAGGTCTTGTATAAGGGTAGCTTCGCCTCTGGTCCTGACCACTATGTCATCCATATAAGCTTCCACATTTTTGTGCAACTGGGGTCCAAATCCAATTTGCACGGCTCTCGCAAAGGTAGAACCAGCGGTCTTTAACTCGAAAGGCATTCGTACGAAGCAGTACATGCCGCATGGTGTTATGAACATGGTCTTTTCCTCATCCTCTTTGGCCATGAATATCTGGTGGTATCCGGAATATGCATCCAGGAAGGAAAGTCGATCGCACCCGGAAGTGGCATCAACTATTTGATCAATGCGCGGCAAGGGAAATGGGTCCTTCGGGCATGCTTTGTTAAAGTCAGTGAAATCAATGCATAGCCTCCAATTCCCATTTGCCTTGCGCACCACTACCGGGTTAGCTAACCACGTTGCATGCAGTACTCCTCGGACCAACCAGGTGCTTCTAGCTTCTTGATCTCTTCGACAATGAACTGTTGTCTCCCCAAGGCCTATTTCCTAACCTTCTGCTTGATGGGTCTGGCGTGAGAGTAGACAACAAGGTGGTGCTCAATTACCTCTCTGGGAACACCAGGGATGTCAGAAGGTTGCGAGGAAAAGACATCGACATTCGCCCACAAAAAGGCAACGAACGCACTTTCCTATTTGTTATTAGGGGTGGCACTGATGGTAAACATACTGTCAGAGACATCCTCCCTTGCCGGGACCTTATTCGATGCAGGGTAGGAGACCTTGGATTTCCTGCTAGTGGAACTCTCCGGAAGGTAATCGACGGGCGCAGCGCACTCCATGGAGGCGTGCTTCTCGGAGTTCTTGCCGATGTTCCTGCTAGACTTCTTTTCCCTATTTTGGTTCCTGTCAGGAACGGGTCCTTCTGCAGCTTTAGCTACTACTGCATCTTGATAGATCCCGTCTACGCAAATGATTGCGTCCTTCTTGTCGGACGGGATGGAGATTACTCCCATGGGGTCTGGCATCTTCAGAATGTTGTAAGCATAGTGGGATGCTGCCATGAATTTTGCCAAGGCTGGGCAACCAAGAATTCCATTGTATGGCAGGGAGTGTTCGACCACATCAAATATGACCTTCTCAATCCGGTAGTTGAACTCTCCGCCGAACAAAATGGGCAAAGTTATCTTCCCCTTGGGTTGGCCTCTGTCAGGGTTAATTCCTTGGAATGAACCCGTAGTCTTGAGCTCATTGTCAGGGATCTACAACCTCTTGACCACCTCGGGGGAAATCAGGTTCAACCATGCGCTGTCGTCAACTAGCATCTTACTAACTTTGAGTTTGTAGACTATTGGAGAAATCAACAACGGGAGACACCCAATCACAGTAATGCAATCAGGGTGATCCTCTCCGTCAAAGATGATAGGCGTGCGGGGCCATTCAAGCGGTCTTAGAGACTCTACTGCTGGCTCCATGGCGTTAACTTCACATACCCGCTGCTTGAGCTGGCGACAAGAGAGTGCAGGGATGAACCCCTGTCAACACACATGGTATCAATCGCCCTCTAGAATTCCTTGTCAGTGGAATCATCTCTATCGTCTTCATTGTCATTCACATCATCTTCTATTTTCTTCCCACGGCCTCTGGCAGGTTTTTCCTTTTGCTTTGGGGCCTTGTTGCGGTAGCCTTCTCTGCCACCGCGGGCCTTCCCGGGAGCACCATCTTGGCCCTTCTCCTTGTCACACTTCTCGTACTCTGCTTTTTGCTTCTCAGCAAGCTTCTCAACTTGGCGGCATTCTTGGAGATCATGGCCCTTGCTGCGATGGATCTTGCAATATGGCCCGTCAGACTTTCCGTTTTTCTCTGCCGCTGCGAACTTCGAGCAATAAATGCACGAGGAAGCTCCCTTGGCGGGGGTCTTGTTGTCACGCCCAAGTTGCGACCCTATCCTCAATTTGGCACGGGTGCCTCGTCAGGGATAGAAGCGCATCTCGTCGTGTCGCAAGAATGGATATCATTACAAGTACATGTACTGAAAAGAGGAGATATATAATAGAATTGGCGTACACTCGCCACAAGCTACATCAGAGTCACATCAGTACATTACATATTCATCAAGAGTAAGAGCAGGGTCCGACTACGGACGAAAACAAACGAGAAAAGAAGAACGACGTCCATCCTTGCTATCCCAGGCTGCGGGCCTGGAACCCATCCTAGATCAATGAAGAAGAAGAAGAAGCAACTCCAAATGAACAATGAACGTGCTCGCGTCAAGTAACCTTTACATGTACCTGCAACTGGTGTTGTAGTAATCTGTGAGCCACAGGGGACTCAACAATCTCATTTCCAAAGGTAACAAGACTAGCAAAGCTTAATGGGTGAGGAATGGTTAAGTGGTGAGGTTGCAGCAGCGGCTAAGCATATATTTGGTGGCTAGACTTATGAGTACAATAAATAAGAGGAGGAATATTTACGCATAATGGACGTGAACTAAGGTTGATCAACTGAATGATCCTGAACACCTACCTACGTCAGACATAACCCCACCGTGTCCTCGATCGGAGAAGGAACTCACGAAAGAGACAGTCGCGGTTACGCACACAGTTGGCATATTTTAATTAAGTTAACTTCAAGTTATTTAGAACCAGTGTTAAACAAAGTTTCCACGTTGCCACATAATCGCGGGCACGGCTTTCCGAAAAGATTTAACCCTGCAGGGGTGCTCCAACTAGTCCATCACAAATTACCACAAGCCACATAGAAATCCTCAATCACGAAGCTCGCGATCTCGTCGGATTCCCTAGTGCAAAACCTCAACTCTGAGATTACCCAAAGCATCACCGGAATCCTGATGCACAAGATATTTCATCAAAGGTAAAACTAATCCAGCAAGGCCGCCCGACGTGTCGACGATCCCGATAGGAGCAGCGTATCTCGTTCTCAGGACACAACGGATGAGCTAAACGTCGGGATCGCTAAACCTCCGGGTGACCAGAGGGGCGCCGGACATCGCTCAGGTGGGACCAACACTCATGAGGAGCACCGGCCCGGGGGTTGATTAAATTCCTCGGGTTAATTCTCCCTATGTAGTTCATTAGTTATTAGACAAATGTAGTACCAAAGTTGGGCCTTGCCAGACCATCTTTAATCTAAAACAAATTATCAAGGGGGTCCCCATAACAACCCCGATCGTGTTAGGAGCGCTCATTTATGGAACATAACACGGGTAGCCGAAACTAAGGGGGCAAAGGTGGAACAAAACACCAGGCTAGAAAGGCCGAGCCTTCCACCTTTTACCAAGTATATAGGTGCATTAAATTAAATAGCATTAAAATATGGTGATATGACAAGGAACCCATGTTATCACATGGAAACAGTTACACCTGCAACTAGCAACGCTAACAACATGGTAAGCAAGCAGTAACATAGCCAATCAGTGGTTTGCTAGGTCGAACAGGTTTAAGGTTATCATGGCATTGTTGAGAGGCTGATATTTAACATGTGGTAGGCAACGAGACATAATGGATAGTATCGAAATAACTAGCATGGCAATGATAGTAATGGTATCTGGGGAAATGGTCATCTTGCCTGAGATCCCGCTTGGAAGAAGAACAACTCCGAGAAGCACTCGAACCGAAGTAGTCGAACGGGTCCTCACATTCCGACACGCTTGCGGAACTCTATCGAGACGGAGCAAACTGGAAACAAACATCAACACAGATATTCACCATGCGATGCACAACATGATGCACAACCTACTATGATGCATGATCAGATCAATAATGCAGGCATGGCATGTCAATTCACCTCACGCAAACACTACACATTAAATGAAGCTTGATATGCATTTCATATCGACGAAACTCCACGCTTAATTATTTAATTCACTCCCGTGTATTTACACGACAACATTAAATTGTTGTTAACATGGCAAGGGTGAAGCGATGGTCCTACATGGCATCCTAGATGGTTAACACGCCGAGAATAGATCGGAGCTACGGCACAAAAAACAAGCAACACAAGATATCATGCCATGAATGCGTCATGCATGCAAGTTCAAACATCACGGGCAAGAAGAGAAAGAAACAAGTGTCGCCACGGCAAGCGAGAGGGAACCATGGAGGCAAGTCGGAAATGAAGCCACGGCAACGTTCCTATCCCGATAACTCAACGGGATATCGGTGCCAACGAATAGGGAGCGCGTGCGGGAACGCTAAATAAAGATCGGGTGATCCCGCTACCGGGTTCCCATGTGTCAAGGGCGCGACGAAAGAGAGACAACATGCAATGGTCAAACATATACAAGCGCAAACATACGTTACAACTCATACAACACATGCGTTCGGTACATGACACGTTCCAACGGTATACCTTCGACGCGTGCATTCGGGCAGGTCGGATCGTAGCGGACGTCGTGGAAGTCATGGAAGTAGTTGTACACGGTCTCGTCGACGGTAGTAGTTCCCTTGCGTCGGTAGATGGGTCTTCGGCGTCGGTAGTCGAACACGAGTCTTCGGCGTCGTCGAGGAAGTCATTGTACACGGCGATATTGTCGATTCCACGGCGGCGGGGAAGGTGCACACGGTCTCCGGTGATGGTCCCGAAAGGCGATAGGCGCTGCAACACAACAGCAAGCAACATCTACAGCAACTAGCAACACAGCGAGCTACCTACAGCAACTAGCAACAGCATGCAGCAACCAACATCTAACTGGCAGCTACAGCTAGCAAGCTAGCAACAGCAAACGCAAGCAAGCAAGCAGTCTACAGCGTGCAGCAGCAGGCCAGTAAGCAACTACAGCAGCCTAGCATCGGCATGTGATAGCAGCAAGAGCTAGCAGCATCTAACTCGGTACCAACCACAGCAAAAACGCCGACAGGCGAGCTCGGCACAAGCAGCAGCGACTAAAAGCAGCAGGAGCAAGAGCAAGCAGCAATATATCAGGCAAATAGCAAGCGGCAGCAGCTACAGCAAAGGCAACAGGGCAACAGCAAGCATGCACGATAACTAGCAACGGCAAGCAGCTAAGCAGCGGCAACAGCACTAAACACACCAGCAAGCAGAACAGCACAACACCAGAGCTCGACAGCAACGGCTCGAGCAGCAAGGCGAGCACGGGGGGGGGGGGGGCACCGGCGAGCACGGCAGGACGGCGGCGCGCTGCAGCAGGGGCAAACCGTCGTGGGGAGCTCGACGCTGGAGAGGCCATGGCGGGCGGCGACCACGGGGCCAAGGCATGGCAGCGACGGCAGAGAACCTGGCAGGACGACAAGGGGCGGGGGCCACGGCGCGAGCTCGGCCTGCTGCAGGAGGGCGGCGCGCGGGACCTCCGGTGACGGCAGCGAAGTGGCACGGCGAGCTCGCAAGGAGGAGGGGCGAGGCCATGGCACGGTCGGTACTGGGCGAGGGGATCACGGGCGGGGGAAGCCAGGGGCGACGCGGCTGCTGTTGTCGGCGGGCATGGCGGCTAAGGGAGGCGAGCACGACGACCTAGGGCGAGGGGATCGGGGAACCTGCAGGGGACTCGGCAGCTGCGCGAGGGGGAGGACAAGAGGACGAGGAAAGGGGATCGGGAGCCTCCTGGCTCTAGGGCTGGGGAGCTGGGCTGCAGCCCAAGTGGCCATAGGCTGGGCTCCTCTCCCTATTTGCCTTTGGTTTTTTTTACATTAAAAACAGAAAACTTAAACAAAAGAAAAACTTTTAACAGAAATAAAAAAATGCTTTTGGCTCCTTTGAAAAAAATATACCCCGACTATAAAATAGCTCGGGCATTTTTAAACAAATAAAATAAAACCTTTTTTTGAAAAATAAAATAAAACCCTTTTACAAAAGAATAAAATGAAATCTCTTTTAAAGGAGAAAAGAAAATGAGACTCTGCTTTAAAATAAAACGAAAGGAGAAATAAAATAAAAACCCAAGGGTTGGCCCGACATTTAATAAAAGGGTTTTTAAAAGAAGATGCTTTTTTAAAATGGGTTAAAACGGAAACTTTAGCAAAACCTCAAAAATGAAAAGAGAGGGGAGAGAATGTTTTAGTTCCACGGTGCAACAGGGTTTTGAGGTGGCTCTCACGCACGCACTCTCATCACGCCAACAAACAACGCCACACTCGCAAAGCACTCACACCCAACAACACGGAGCAACAAGCAACACCGACAAAACACAGTTGACATGATGCCATGCATGATGCGATAATGCAAACTAAATGATGATGCCACAAAATAGAATAACCATATGACAGAAACGGAAATAAAGGGGAATCTTCTAGGGCGTCGGCATCGGGCTGTCACAACTCTCCTACACTACAAGAGGATCTCGCCCCGAGATCCAAGAATGAAAGGGGGAGAGGATGAGAAAGAACAAGAGGTAAAAATGAAGTCACTTCTTTGACAAACGAGTGACACCAACGATCCTTGAAGGTTGCAAGGAGATGAGGAATGATATGAGAAACAAGCAAGAATTCACGGAAAATTTCGACAGCACTTCGGTAGGAAAAGGGACAAAAAATTCGATAAGAAGAGAGAATTCGACAATATACATATCAAACAACTAAATAGAAAAAGGGAACACCACAATCTTGACAGAACAAGATGATAGACCCAAAAGAGCAACATCACGATGCCTCCGGAACAAGAGAATTGGAACTAGCTCATACGGATTGAGAGAAAGAAGAAAAGAATGACAACTATCATCACAATAGAATTAAAGAGCCTCCGGACAGAGAATTGACGTAGCAGTTGGAAAACCTACAACGAAAAACAAGATTGTAGTGGACTTATGAAAATCATCTCAACATTTATGAGGTGACAACCAACCACTAAAAGAAACAAGGATAGATTGGGAGCAACAAGATATGAACACTTCTTTCGCCAAGAGGATACATTGAGAACTGGGATTAATGACAAGCACCATGATAGCAACAATCCATAGGAAAAGCTTTAGGTGAAATCCAAACCAAGATAGCTCAATGAAGAAATCATGGGTTAAGAATAATCTCATGATCAAAGGATTGGTGGGTTTAATTATCTCATTCTTGAAAGGAAATCTCTTCGAGGCTCCTACACTAACATGAAAGCTATAATACCACCTCAAAGGATAAAGGAAGAACAATTGCACATTGAAATGCAAGAGAAAGGATACTTGAGGTACTCCAACATGAATCTTGAAGAACACTTGAGAATGAAACACATCCTTGAAGAACCAGCATGACGAGCCTCCGTATCAAAAGGATGATGCAAGATATGAAGGTAGAAAAGAATAAGATTGAAGCCTTGCAAAGACTTCGATGAAGCTTCACGATGAGATACTTGAGAAAACTTGGAACTCTAGAAAAGAAAAGATAATAACACTTGAGAAAAAGGAGTTGATATTATGAGGCACTCCGGAAGAAAGATTGAAATCACTATGAAACCGGAATAAGAAATATGGTATTCTAGTCCTTCACCAAGTTTAATTGATGACAAGCGACGGATTTAGCGTAGCACTTCTTCTTCTTGAAAGAATCTTGAAGAGGTAGAGAGATAAGCACCACTTGAGGAATAACTGAATGAAGCACCAGTAAGAATTCACAATTGAATGGAACACCACAAATTAATGCAGATACATGAGAATGAAGAGATCATGAGCCACCTGAGAGAAAACTAGAGCAAGGCACCGGATAAACGAGAGACGAACGAAGAGACAACAATTGATAAGAGTTGAGGATGAAAGCTGAAAGCTGAAAGCTGAGAACGAAGAATCTTCTAAAATGATGGCCTTTGGAGGATCGAGAATGAAAACAACTCAGAAGACAACAAGAAGCTGAAATGATATCTTCAAGAGAATGGACCAAGATTCGAGAGAAACACTCCTTCGGATAGCAAGCTGAGAATGATGACGAGAAACAACACCAATAACTACTGAGACACTCCGGAATAATGAATAATGAAAAGTTGATCCAAAGATGAGAAATAATTCAAATAGATCTTGAAGAAGTAATAAGACTAATGGGAATCATACTTACATCATAGCTGAAAAGATTTAGAGATCTCCGGAAAAGATTAAAGAGCCAGGAAAGATCCTGGGAAAACCTGTGGGTTATGGGCCCACTCAAAGAAACCACCGTTGAAAAGATTACTTAGAAGAGAGATATTGCACCGGTACAAAGAGAACTAGATGAGATTAGCACCTCGAAATAATTAAAAGAATTGAAAACACAAAACTCAGAGATAACTTCAGCACTCCGGATAGGAAAGAGGTGAATGAATAACAAGATAGGCTCACAAGAAACTCCAACATAGGAAGAATTACAAGGATGAAAAGGATATGGTGAACACGGATAGCTGAATTAAATCCACCGGTAAGGATGACAAGAATGAACAAATATGACATGAATCTCTTGAAAATCTTCACAATGAATCACCGGGTAAGAGAGAAAAGAACAGACAGTGGAAGCACAATGAAAAGAAAACTCTTGGATGAAAATTGAATCACTGAAGAAAAGGGTGGGAGGGCGGGGAAAAAAGACAACTTGGGACAGATGATATGAACTCCGGATAAGAATAGAAAGATTGATCTTGGAAATATTGGAGAGGGTTGAATTAACTGAAGAGAAGCACACTGGTTGCAAAAGAATTAACATGACGACTCCGGTTGACAAGAATTGATAAGACGATCTGATTGAGCAAAGAATTTGCATTCACATAAAAATATGAGAACACAGATTAGGAAAGATCTGAAATCACCACTAGACATCGAAGCAACTGAATTACCATATTCAGCAAAACAAAGGGATGAGGCTTATGAAACAAGCCAAAACAAACTCATGAGAAAGATTTCCGTTCGATATTTTCGTGGACAGGATCGCACGGGCTCGAACCTTATAGTAGACATCAAGTGGAAGGCAGTGCACCCAACATACGAAGCGTCCCCGAGTCATAACAAGCTACAAGGACTCTTTAAGACACAACGAGAACCGCTGTAAGTCAACCGTCAACAAATGAATCCACTAGATGTCGAACCCCAACCTAACATCATGCATTTGTTGGAAGATTGTCCTATAAGAAACTACTTGAATTCCCACCTAAGAATTCCCGAAATATCTGGTCATGCAATCTGGTACACGGATACAAGGAGTAGTATCACACAACTCCTATACTAACCCGTCACCTGTATCACATCCCTCAACACACAACCAGAATCTCAGACCTTCATCTACAACAGAACCTCGTGATCACAACGATACAAAGTATGGCAGTACTCCCGAACAATCTGCACCAGTACTGGGGACATCGGGGTTATCTCGCCACTACTAGCATTGAAGCAATTACGAACATCCTTCGTTCATAGATACTAAGAAATCTGAATGATAACGATGTGCTCGAGAATCCCCTGGAGCTCTAGTCCCCGGAAGAAAATCAAGTCAGACAGGAGGCACCAAGACAGAACTCCGTCACATCGGCATCATATAGATCCCAAGAATATCCGCATGATCCTAAAAAAAATTTGAGTGAGAAGAGGGGTAGAATTAAAATATTACGTCAAGATTCCTCACCAGAGCATAGAAGAGGAGAAGAAAGAGTCCTACTCTCCGATATATAACTAGACTCAAAGTAGTTTTTCACTAAACTCGACTCAGCCAAGTTCGAGCAATCAAGGGGGCTCCTAGGTCGGTACTGCTCTGATACCAACTTGTCACGCCCAAGATGCGACCCTATTCTCAATTTGGCACGGGGGCCTCGTCAGGGATAGAAGCGCATCTCGTCGTGTCATAAGAATGGATATCGCTACAAGTACATGTACTGAAAAGAGGAGATATATAATAGAATTGGCTTACACTCGCCACAAGCTACATCAGAGTCATATCAGTACATTACATATTCATCAAGAGTAAGAGTAGGGTCCGACTACGGACGAAAACAAACGAGAAAAGAAGAACGACGTCCATCCTTGCTATCCCAGGCTGCCGACCTGGAACCCATTCTAGATCGATGAAGAAGAAGAAGAAGCAACTCCAAATGAACAATCAACGTGCTCGCCTCAAGTAACCTTTACGTGTACCTTCAACTGGTGTTGTAGTAATCTGTGAGCCACAGGGGACTCAGCAATCTCATTTCCAAAGGTAACAAGACTAGTAAAGCTTAATGGGTGAGGCATGGTTAAGTGGTGAGGTTGCACCAGCGGCTAAGCATATATTTGGTGGCTACACTTACGAGTACAAGAAATAAGAGGGGGAAGATCTACGCATAACGGACGTGAACTACGGTTGATCAACTGAATGATCCTGAACACCTACCTACGTCAGACATAACCCCACCGTGTCTTCGATCAGAGAAGGAACTCACGAAAGAGCCAGTCACGGTTACGCACACAGTTGACATATTTTAATTAAGTTAACTGCAAGTTAGCTAGAACCAGTGTTAAACAAAGTTTCCACGTTGCCACATAACCGCGGGCATGGCTTTCCGAAAAGATTTAACCCTGCAGGGGTGCTCCAACTAGTCCATCACAAATTACCACAAGCCACATAGAAATCCTCAATCACGAAGCTCGCGATCTCGTCGGATTCCCTAGTGCAAAACCTCAACTCTGAGCTAAATGTCGACGTGTCGATGATCCCGATAGGAGCTGCGTATCTCGTTCTCAGGACACGACGGATGAGCTAAATGTCGGGATCGCTTAACCTTCGGGTGACCTGAGGGGCGCCGGACATTGCTCAGGTGGGACCAACACTCATGAGGAGCACTGGCCCGGGGGGTTGATTAAATTCCTCGGGTTAATTACTCCCTATGAAATTCATTAGTTATTAGACAAATGTAGTACCAAAGTTGGGCCTTGCCAGACCAGCTTTAATCTAAAACGAATTATCAGGGGGGTCCCCATAACAACCCCGATCGTGTTAGGAGCGCTCATTTATGGAACATAACACCGGTAGCCGAAACTAAGGGGGCAAAGGTGGAACAAAACACCAGGCTAGAAAGGCCGAGCCTTCCACCTTTTACCAAGTATATAGGTGCATTAAATTAAATAGCATTCCCGCAAGTAGCAACGCTAACAACATGGTAAGAAAGCAGTAACATAGCCAACCAGTGGTTTGCTAGGTCGAACAGGTTGAAGGTTATCATGGCATTATTGAGAGGCTGATATTTAACATGTGGTAGGCAACCAGACATAATCGATAGCATCGAAATAACTAGAATGGCAATGATAGTAATGGTATGTGGGGAAATGGTCATCTTGCCTGAGATCCCGCTTGGAAGAAGAACAACTCCGAGAAGCAGTCGAACCAAAGTAGTCGAACGGGTCCTCACATTCCGACACGCTTGCGGAACTCTATCGATACGGAGCGAACCAGAAACAATCGTGAACACAGATATTCACCACACGATGCACAACATGATGCACAACCTACTATGATGCATGATCAGATCAATGATGCAGGCATGGCATGGCAATTCACCTCACGCAAACACTACACATTAAGTGAAGCTCGATATGCATTGCATATCGACGAAACTCCACGCTTAATTATTTAATTCACTCCCATGTATTTACACGACAACATTAAATTGTTGTTAACATGGCAAGGGTGAAGCGATGGTCCTACATGGCATCCTAGACGGTTAACACGCGGAGCATAGATCGGAGCTACGGCACAAGAAACAAGCAACACAAGATATCATGCCATGAATGCGTCATGCATGCAAGTTCGAACATCACGGGCAAGAAGAGAAAGAAACAAGTGTCGCCACGGCAAGCAAGAGGGAACCATGGCGGCAAGTTGGAAACGAAGCCACGGCAACGTTCCTATCCCGATAACTCAAGGGGATATCGGTGCCAACGAATAGGGAGCGCGTGCGGGAACGCTAAATAAAGATGGGGTGATCCCGCTACCGGGTTCCCATGTGTCTAGGGCGCGACGAAAGAGAGACAACGTGCAACGGGCAAACATATACAGGCGCAAACATACGTTACAACTCATACAACACATGTGTTCGGTACACGACACGTTCCAATGGTATACCTTCGATGCCTGCATTCGGGCGGGTCGAATCGTAGCGGACGTCGTGTAAGTCGTGGAAGTAGTTGTACACGGTCTCGTCGATGGCAGTCGTTCGCTTGCGTCGGTAGACGGGTCTTCAGCGTCGGTAGTCGAACACGAGTCTTCGGCGTCGTCGAGGAAGTCGTTGTACACGGCGGTATTGTCGATTCCACGGCGGCGGGGAAGGTGCACACAGTCTCCGGCGACGGTCCCGAAAGGTGATAGGTGAGGCAACACAACAGCAAGCAACATATACAGCAACTAGCAATGCAGCCAGCTACCTACAGCAACTGGCAACAACATGCAACAACCTACATCTAATTGGCAGCTACAGCTAGCAAGCTAGCAACAGCAAACGCAAGCAAGCAAGCAGTCTACAGCATGCAGCAGCACGCCAGCAAGCAACGGCAAGCACCTACAGCAGCCTAGCATCGGCATCTGATAGCAGCAAGAGCTAGCAGCATCTAACTTGGTACAAGCCACATTAAAAACGCCGACAAGCGAGCTCGGCACAAGCAGGAGCGACTACAGGCAGCAGGAGCAAGAGAAAGCAGCAATGCATCAGGCAAATACCAAGGGGCAACAGCTACAACAAAGGCAACAGGGCAACAACATGCATGCACGACAGCTAGCAACGGAAAGCATCTAAGCAGCGGCAACAGCACTAAACGCACCAGCAAGCAGAACAGCGCAATAGCAGAGCTCGGCAGCAACGGCTCCAGGAGCAAGGCGAGCACGGGGGGCGCACTGGCGAGCACGGCAGGACGGCGGCGCACTTCAGCAGGGAAACCGTCGAGTGGAGCTCGGCGCTGGAGAGGCCATGGCGGGAGGCGACCACGGGGCCAAGGCATGGCGGCAACTGCGGAGAACCTAACAGGACGACGAGGGGCGGCGTCCACGGCGGGGCGGCGCGGGGGCCGCGGCACGAGCTCGGCCTGCTCCTGGAGGGCGGCGTGCGGGACCTCCAGTGACGGCAGCAAAACGGCGCGGCGAGCTCGCGAGCAGGAGGGGCGAGGCCATGGCGCGGTCGGTACTGGGCGAGGGGAGCACGGGCGGCGGAAGCCAGGGGCGACGCGGCTGCTGTTGTCGGCGGGCATGGCGGTTAGGGGAGGCGAGCACGACGGCCTAGGGTGAGGGGATCGGGGAACCTGCAGGGGCCTCGCCAGCTGCGCGAGGGGGAGGACGAGAGGACGAGGAAAGGGGATCGGGAGCCTCCTGGCGCTAGGGCTGGGGAGCTGGGATGCGAGCCAAGTGGCCACAGGCTGGGCTCCTCTCCCTATATGCCTTTGTTTTTTTTACTTTAAAAACAGAAAACTTAAACAAAATAAAAACTTTTAACAAAAATAAAAAAAATGCTTTTGGCTCCTTTGAAAAAAATATACCCCAACTATAAAATAGCTTGGGCATTTTTAAACAAATAAAAATAAAACCTTTTTTTTGAAAAATAAAATAAAACCCTTTTACAAAAGAATATAATAAAAGCTCTTTTAAAGGAGAAAATAAAATCAGACTATGTTTTAAAATAAAGCAAAAGGAGAAATACTATAAAAAACCCAAGGGTTGCCCCCACATTTAATAAAAGTTTTTTTAAAAGAAGACGTTTTTTTAAAAGGGGTTAAAACGGAAACTTTAGCAAAACCACAAAAATAAAAAGAGAGGGGAGAGAAGGTTTTAGGTCCACGGTGCAACAGGGTTTTGAGGTGGCTCTCACGCACCCACTCTCATCATGCCAACAAACAACGCCACACTCGCAAAGTACTCACACCCAACAACACGGAGCAACAAGCAACACCGAAAAAACACAGTTGACATGATGCCATGCATGATGCGATGATGCAAACTAAATGATGATGCCACAAAATAAAATAACCACACGACGGAAATGGAAATAAAGGGGAATCTTCTGGGGCGTCGGCATCGGGCTGTCACACTAGTCTTTTGTCTTGTTCATGGTGCTGAGATCACCAGAACTTTCGACGGCCAACACTACCTTGCCCTTGCACTTCTTGTTGCGCTTCCGATTCCTCCCCTTCGACCCAGGGGTATCGTCGTCGTCATGAGAGTCAACTCCGACACCTGTCACCTCTCTAGGGAATCGCCTTCCTTCTTTAGATTGTGCACACTGGTGCTGCAACGTGTACGACTCGTTGACGGTCTTGGGCAGTTTGAGATTCATCTTGGCCTGCATCCTCCTTCTGCGCATGTTGAAATAGGACGAGGCAATCACGGCTACAGGGTGTATCTCGGGAATGTTGAAGTGCACTCTACGGAATCTTTGGATGTACTTCCGCAGGGTTTCCCCCTCCTTCTGCGGGAGGACCTGCAAGTCGTTGGGCTGTCCTCGCTCCTCATGGCCACCCGTGAAGGCGCCAACAAACTCGGTGCACAAGTCAGCCCATCATAAAATGGAATTCTCTGACAGGTGCATCAGCCACGACCTCACATTTGGCTTGAGTGCCAAAGGGAAATAGTTGGCGAGCACCTTCTTATCTCTTCCTCCGGCAGCCTAGACGACTATCATGTAGATGCCAGGAACTCTCTCGGGTTTAGCTTTCCGTCATACTTCTTTGTTAATTCAGCCTTGAAAGTTCGGTTCAACGGCCAGCGGACCCGTCGCAGCTCGCGAGTGAAGGTGCAACACCCGACCTCATAAGGTAGGTATGTGCTAGCACTGGGCGTGGCTTCGCCAACATCTATGTCGTTGTGCTTGTTAGATTGATGATGTGCTTCCCTATGTCGTTCGATGGTGATACACGCGTTCTCCTTCCGCCGGCCTTCTAGGACACGCCACTGGTCTCACTGGTCGCGCGGGGCGAGCGAGGCCATGGATGCCACGTTAGACCCGTCAGTGCGCGGAGCTTGTTACGTTCGCCCTTGGGTTTGCTATCGAGGAGGGGATTGCACTGTTGGTATGGCCCCCTCAACATGAACATCAGTTTGGGTCGCGGTCGTCATCTGTGGACGATGGGATGGTCCAGCTTGTTGTGATTTTCTAGCTTTGGCGAAGCCAATCAAATTCTGAATGATGGCCCTCCGTTCGTCCATCTTGTCAGCCGCTTGTGGAAAGTTCAACAACGGGTAAGCCCGCACCACGATGTTGCTCGACTCATGGTGGAACCAACAGGAGCGTCGTCATGCATGTGTCGCTGTAGTGGTCTGATGTGGGGGAGCCTGAGCTCGTGGATCAGTGGCCCCACTCAACACTCCGTATTGATATGGACGAGGCACCTGCCCAGCAGCAGCGCCTATGACAAGCGCAGCCGACGGATCACGGCTTGCTTTGGATTGGGCGCCGCTGTTGTGGCCGCAGCCGCTGATGCGGCGGAAGCGTGGATCCTAGCTGTCCCTTTCGCCCGAAGCACCAAGGCCAAGCTCACGAGGAAGTCTTTGTTGCTCACCTCCGGCGTTCTTTGCTCTAGCTTCGGCCGTGGGGACACGACCGTGTCACCCACGGCACCCGCATCGCCATACGCCGCCCCGGTGCCAACAACGTCCGCAGCAGCAAGCGTCGTGGCCTTCGAAGTAGAAGGATGGGTGTCTGCACCGGTCTTCTTCTTGGGAGCCATGATAAAAAGGAAACAGCGATTAAGATCAACACGCTGCTCGTAATCTAGGTTTGTGTGAACGAATCCCCCTACATGGCGCTCCAAATATGTCGGTCCAGGTGTGCACTCAATCACCTATGGGACATTTGGCCCCTTCATGGTTCGGCGGGGAGATCGCATGGCACAAAGAACAGAAACTACGAGGCAGCACGGTGATGAGACTCGGGGCGTTTTACCTAGGATCGGGTTGCTGTGAAGCGTAAAACCCTACTCCTGCTTTGGTGGATTGATTGAGGAAGACGAAGTTCGCATAGAGTTCTGCCCCGGCAAGGGTTGCCGTGTAGAGCTATCGCGTGGGTACAAATATTCTTGGTTCTAATCACCTAGGGGTCTGAATCTACCAAGTGTCAAATCCTTTGCTAGTTTCCTTGGGCCTCCTTTTATAGCTCAAGGGGCGTCCACAGTGGCCAACACACATGATTAGATAGCTAACAGTGATATCATACCTAACTCTAGTACTTAATACAAAGCGCCATAAATGGAGCCTTAGGTAGCGAGCGGGGGTGCATTCATGGCAAATTCCTGCCACCTATTAGCTGGTCGCTGCTTGGTGTCTTCACACGCCTCTGGACGGGTGTCAACTCGACACCTCATCGATAAGTGACTGGTGTAGCGATGATATGGATTGGTGGCATCTTGGCCTGCGTTTACCGGGGAGGCGTCTCGCCGGGTCTTGTCGAGGATGCGTGTGCCTTCTCCCCCGGCAGGTGCCGGGCATTCTTGGCATGCCTTGGGCTGCTTGTGTAGGGCTTGTCGGCGTCTGGTTCCGGCTATTTTCTTGGGTTGGTGGTTGCCCTTGAGGCGTTATGCTCTTAATGACTGTGCAAAAGTCAGGGGCACTAGGTACCGCATTACATGTGCACCGACACCATCTGTTGGTTTCAAGCAGTTTATATGATGATCAAGGTGGTATTCAAGGTATTATCCAAAGAATGGTCATAAAGACACAAGATTGCTCAAGACTAAGTCAAAGAGTAAATCAATTTGATCGACACACAAAGCGTACAAGATGTATCGAGAGGGTTCAAGTGATCCCATGGTATGGTAAGCATTGTCCATTACGTTTTTGTGTACTAACCCATGGTCTTCGTGAGAGTTCTATGTGGGCTTAGGTGTGTTTCCATGGGCTTGAGTCAAGAGGAAGATCTCATACAACCCATGCAGGATGACGTCAAGTGGTGATCATCATCAATATTCTGGTGTGCAAGTTTAAGTGGAACATCGTGAAGATATCATGCTCGAAGCTTGCTGTCCATTGTGGTGGCAATGGACTTGTAAAGATGTGCTGAAGAGTGGCTTGCCCATAGTGGAGTATGGGGGAGCAATTTACAAGTCTTCATCAAGCTAGCGCAATCAAGAAAGGTGGTCCATCTTGAGGTAGTCAAGATCGTCATGATCTAGCTCAAGTGGACTATGTGCAAGGTATAGGTTTGTCCTTGATAGGTTTTCTATTTTATGATAGATTGTCGTACTGTCAAGGGGGGCTCTCAAGTGAGTAGCTTGATCGTATCGTTCGTTGAGAGCTCAAACCATTTGCATCCTTGCATCATCTTTCTTGGTTCTTGTTTGGTGGTTCTCTTTGTGAGTTTTAGAGCTTATGGTCATCTTTATGACAAGCTCGAGTTCATAGAAAATGGAGTTCGTGTGCATCTTCTATGATGTTTTCGAAGTTGCAGTTTTTGCCAGTTCTTCATTCATAGAGGTTTCGCACCTCTATTTCATTAGAATTTTGATAACTTCATGTTCTTAAGATTTCCTGTTGGATAGCTCTTGTCATTCTGAATCCAACAAGCTTGAGTTTGCTCAATACAGAGCTCATTTGCAGAAGTTATGGCAGTTCTGGTCTTTCCTATTTTCTTCATGTGGTTGTGCCGCTGCCCTAGTCAGCTGTACCTCCAACACCCTGGACGGTTGAACTGGCCCAGCACCGGGCTTCAACCGGACACGGTTCTGTTGAGCTCTCGTTGTTAGGCGCTGGTGGACCGGTTGTACCGCTATATTATAATAGCCCGGTACTACCGGTGTTCCACGCAGTTATGCCGATTGGGACTTTGCCATGTGCAGCGCTCGAGTTGGGTCGTGGTTGGGCGGTTGTACCGGTCAGAACTGTTGTACCGCCCCTTTATAATTCTACACATAACGAGAAGATTTGTGGGGACCTATTTAAGGGGGTCTTCTTCCCCAATGGTTCCCCAACTCTTGAGCTAATTTTTCCCCCCCCAATGTTGACTCTCTTAGAGCTTGCTAACTCTCAATCCCTCCAATAATTCTTGCTAGTTATTGAGGGAAAAGAGAGCGGAGATCTAGATCCACATTTCTACCAAACATTTTCTCCTCTATGTGAGGGGAATCCCTTGGATCTTGATCTTCGAGTTCTTTGTGAGCTGCTTGATCTTTCTCTGTTTTTCCTCCATAGCTTTTGTTGTTGTGGAGGGACTTGAGTGTGAGGGACTTGACCACTTCGAGTGTTCTTGCCATTGCACTAGTTGCATTGGTTTGAGTTATCCACGATGATACACGGAACTGAAAAGTTTGAGAAGTTTTATGTAACAGCCCGAGACCGATGTTCCAGAAGATTCCCCTTTTATTCTGTTGTCGTCGTGTGACTTATTTGTTTGTCGCATTCAACATCGCATCATACACATTGCATTGGCACTCCATTTCCGTCAGTTTTCAAAACTTGCATCCGTTATTAGTTGTCGGTTCTCGCCGTTTCGTCGTTGACCATTTTGAGACCAACCTCACACTCACGCGCCCACGACATCGTTAATATAGTTGTTTTTAGAAGTATGTATAAAAATTTCTCAGATTGGGTTGAAACTTGGCGTGCGGTCTTATTTTAACGTAGGTAGACCGCTTGCCAAATCTCATCGCGACCGGAGTTCGTTTGATACCCGTACCTTTAACCTATAGCAGCATTATAGTCGGTCATTTCGTTGGACGTTTTTGGTTTATAAAACACTGTCGTTGGGTGCCTGTTTTCCCTCTCATATCCGCCTAGCCTCTCGCCACAGTGCACCGACCTGCGCCCACCAAGTCCGAGAAACTTCACCGAACCCGAACCGGGTGGTCGTGACCGTTTGGTCCGGATCAACCCCGTTTTACCGCAAACCGACATCGGTTTGTCCATTGGACTCCTTAGCATATTTATTCTCGACCGTCCGATCGAATCAGAGGCTCCAGATCAACTTCAAAAAATTTGCTAGCTATTTAAGCACATGAAACCCTAGAACCTAGGACCCCACACCCATCCATCAAATCCTCCCATGTCCAGTGCCGCCGCCACCCATTCTCTGGAGATCGCCCCGATCCAAAATTTCCCGTGCCCCGACCGCGTCCCTCGTGTTGCGCACCAGCCAATGGAGCTTGCTCGTCGCTCCAAGTGCCTTGCGCAACCGCATCGACCAGCAAGAACTAGGTCAAGTCGTCGCCCTCGTGCCTTCTCTCTCTCTCCCTCTGCTCGACCTCTCTCTCTCTAATTTTTCATCTCTCCCTCTCTCTGTTTCTGGCTGACAGGAATGAATGACATGGGGGGCGAGCAGGAACTGAAGCTCGCCAGGAGCGCGCCATTGACTGAGCCCCGCCATGGGCGTCGTCCTCGCCAGCTCGCCTCCTCGCGCTGACGGCGATCGACGCCGCCGCCGGAGACCAGGGGCCCCAGGCCGACCTTGCACCCTTGCCTCTTCCTCCTCTGTTTTATTCTCTCTGTGATGGCCTCTCTCTCTCTTCTGTCGCCTGCAGGAGCGTCGCCGCCATGGAGCGGGTCCAACATGGATCTTCCCGTCTTCCTCGCGCCGCCGCTGGGAATGGGTCGCTGCACCCATATCGGCTCGGCTCCGACCGATTTTTCGCAACCTCGCACCGCCTGGAGCCCGCACCACCGCCACGCTTCTCCCTTCTTGGGTTCGAGCAGATATAAACCTCTAGTGGACCCCGTTGCCGACTGCGCGCTCCTCCCGCTCGCCTCGCCTTGGACCTCCGCGCCAACCAGGTTAGGTGAGCATCCACCCCTTCCATCCCCGCGCCAGTCCTGTCTGCCCCGTGCCCTGCCGTTGCACACGAGCCTCGCCTCAGCCGCCGCGGGTCCAGTTTGCTTGGCAGTTTTCTGTTGAGACAAGGCATGGCATTTCTTGTGTTCTATGCAGCACAACTCCAGTTTTCGACACGAACTCGACCGTAGCTCAGTACCTAGCACCTTTGATTTGCATACAAAGGGTCTGGGTTCGAATCCTAGCTGCCCCTATTTATTCTGTTGTTCTGCAACCAACATCAGTCACTCTTAGTTTAGTTAGTTCTGGTGTGCCAATTGAACATATTCGATTGCAAGTCGCATTGGTTAGCCTACTGGGTTTACACCTAGGAGGTTTTGGGTTCAATTCCCAGACTCCCAAATTTTTACATGTTTATTTTTCCTTTTGCACACACACACATTGTTCCCAGCCACCTTAATATTATTTTTGCATGCATTTTGCATTCATGGCATAGTATCTTGTGTTGCACGTTTATGATGGACTTAGTTCCGTTCAAATGTTCTAGGTGTAAACCAGCTAGAATGTCGTGTAGAGTCACATGCTTCACCTCTTGCCATAATAAAAACATTTTAAAATTGTCGTGTATCTAAATGGGAGTGAACTAAATAATTCGTATGTGAAGTTTCGTCAATATGCAACTCGTTGCGTATTGAGCTTCACTTAATATGTAGTGTTGATCGTTGTGAATTGTCATGACGGGCCTTGCATAATTGAAATGGACATGCATCATATTAGGGTGTGCATCATATCGTGCATGTGTCATGGTGAATATCGTTGTGTTGATTCTTGTTTCCAGTTTGCTTTTTCTTGATAGAGTTCTGAACCGCTTTGAAATGTGAGGATCCGTCCGACTACGCTTGTTCGTCTGCTTCACAAATTCGTTCTTCTTCCAAGAGAGATCTCACGCAAGCTCACCATTTCCCTAGATACCATTACTATCAATGCCATGCTAGTTCTCTCGTTTCTTTGTTATATCTCGCTGCCTACCACCTGTTAAATGTCAGCCTCTCAACATTGCCATGAAAACCTTAACCTTTGCACAACCTAGCAAAGCACTAATTGGATATGTTACTGCTTGCTTAACCATTGGATAGTGTTTCTAGTTACAGGTGCAGTTGCTTCCATGTGATAACATGGTTCCTTGTTATATCACCATATTAATGCTATTTAAATTATTGCACCTATATACTTGGTAAAAGATGGAAGGCTCGGCCTTTCTAGCCTAGTGTTTCGTTCCACTTTTGTCGCCTTAGTTTCAGCTACCGGTGTTATATTTCATAATTGAGCGCTCCTAACACGATTGGGGTTGATATGGGGACCCCCTTGATAATTCTTCATAGATAAAAACTGGTCTGGCAAGTCTCAACTTTGGTGCTATATTTGCCTAATAACCTAATAAAATTGTATAGGGACTTTCCGGACCCCGTGTATAATTAATCAACCCCGGGGCCAGTGCTCCTCATGAGTGTTGGTACAAACTGAGCGATGTTCGGCGCCCCTAGTCACCCGTGGTTTCAGCCAACCCGATGTCTAGCTCATCCGGTCTTGCCCTGAGAATGAGATATGCGGATCCTATCGGGTCTGTCGGCACGTCGGGCAGCCTTACTGGTTTAGTTTTACCTTTTACGAAATATCTTGTGCATTGGGATTCCGATGAGACTTCGAGTCTTCTCAGAGTTGAGGTTTTCCCCTAAGGAATACGAGGAGATCACGAGTTTCGTGATCGAGGCTTTCTATGCGGCTTGTGGTAATTTGTGACGTACTAGTTGTAGCACCCCTGTAGGGTTAAGTATTTCGAAAAGCCGTGCCCGCGGTTATGTGGCAACATGGAAACTTTCTTTAACATCCGGTTCTAGATAACTTGAAGCAAACTTAATTAAAAACTTGCCAACGGTGTGCGTAACCGTGACTGTCTCTTTCGTGAGCTCCTTATCCTATCGAGAACACAGTGGGGTTATGTCTGACGTGAGTAGGTGTTCAGGATCATTCCTTTGATCATCATGTTGGGGAACGTCGCATGGGAAACAAAAAATTTCCTATGTGCACGAAGACCTATCATGGTGATGTCCATCTACGAGGGGGATTTCAGATCTACGTACCCTTGCAGATCGCACAAGAGAAGCATTAATAAACGCAGTTGATGTAGTGGAACGTCCTCACGTCCCTCAATCCGCCCCGCAAACCGTCCAACGAACCGTCCCACGATCCGCTCCGATATAGTGCCGAACGGACGGCACCTCCACGTTCAGCACACGTACACCTCAACGATGATCTCGGTCTTCTTGGTCCAGCAAGAGAGACAGCGAGGTAGATGAGTTCTCCGGCAGCGTGACGGTGCTCCAAAGGTTGGTGGTCATCTAATCTCAGCAGGGCTCCGCCCGTGCTCCGCAGAAACGCGATCTAGAGGAAATACTGTGGAGGTATGTGGTCAGGCTGTCGTGGCAAAGTTGTCTCAAATCAGCCCTAATACCTCCGTATATATAGGTGGAAGGGGAGGGGCCTTTCCTTGAGTCTCAAGGATCCCCAAGGAGGTCGGCTGAAGGGGGGAGGAGGAATCCTCCTCCAATCCTAGTCCAACTAGGATTGGAAGGTGGAGTCCTTCCCTTCTTCCCACTTCCCTGTTTTCTCTTTGATTTTTTCTGATCCTGCGCAAGGGCCTTCTTGGGCTTGCCCACCAGCCCACTAAGGGCTGGTGCGGCATCCCTAAGGCCTATGGGCTTCCCCGGGGTGGGCTGCCCCCCCCCCCCCGGTGAACATCCGGAACCCATTCGTCAATCCCGGTACATTCCCGGTAATGCCGAAAACTTTCCGGTAATCAAATGAGGTCATCCTATATATCAATCTTCGTCGCCGGACCATTCCGGAAACCCTCGTGATGTCCGTGATCTCATCCGGGACTCCTAACAACATTCGGTAACCAACCATATAACTCAAATACGCATAAAACAATGTCGAACCTTAAGTGTGCAGACCCTGCAGGGTCGAGAACTATGTACACATGACCCGAGGGACTCCTCGGTCAATATCCAATAGCGGGACCTGGATGCCCTTATTGGATCCTACATATTCTATGAAGATCTTATCGTTTGAACCTCGGTGCCAAGGATTCATATAATCCCGTATGGCATTCCCTTTGTCCTTCGGTATGTTACTTGCCCGAGATTCGATCGTCAGTATCCGCATACCTATTTCAATCACGTTTACCGGCAAGTCTCTTTACTCGTTCCGTAATACAAGATCCCGTAACTTACACTAAGTCACATTGCTTGCAAGGCTTGTGTGTGATGTTGTATTACCGAGTGGGCCCCAAGATACCTCTCCGTCACACGGAGTGACAAATCCCAGTCTCGATCCATACTAACTCAATGAACACCTTCGGAGATACCTGTAGAACATCTTTATAGTCACCCAGTTACGTTGCGACGTTTGATACACACAAAGCATTCCTCCGGTGTCAGTGAGTTATATGATCTCATGGTCATAGGAATAAATACTTGACATGCAGAAAACAGTAGCAACAAAATGACACGATCAACATGCTACATCTATTAGTTTGAGTCTAGTCCATGACATGATTCTCCCAATGATGTGATCCAGTTATCCAGCAACAACACCTTGTACATAGCCAGAAGACCCTGACTATTTTTGATCAACTGGCTAGCCAACTAGAGGCTTTCTAGGGACAGTGTTTTGTCTATGTATCCACACATGTATCTAAGTCTTCATTCAATACAATTATAGCATGGATAATAAACGATTATCTTGATACAGGAATTATAATAATAACTTATTTATCATTGCCTCTAGGGCATAATTCCGACAGTCTCCCACTTGCACTAGAGTCAATAATCTAGCCCTCACATCACCATGCGAAATACATTGTAATAAATCTAACACCCATATAGTTCTGGTGTTGATCATGCTTTGCCCGTGGAACAGGTTTAGTCAGCAGGTCTGCCACGTTCGGATCCGTGTGCACTTTGCATATATTTACGTCCTCCCCTTCGACGTAGTCGCGGATGAGGTTGAAGCGTCGTTTGATGTGTCTGGTCTTCTTGTGAAACCGTGGTTCCTTTGCTAAGGCAATGGCACCTGTGTTGTCACAAAACAGGGTTATTGGATTCAGTGCGCTCGGCACTACTCCAAGATCCGTCATGAACTTCTTCATCCAAACACCCTCCTTAGCCGCCTCTGAGGCAGCCATGTACTCCGCTTCACATGTAGAATCAGCCACTTTGCTCGGAACTGCACCAGCTTACCGCACCCCCATTAAGAATAAATACGTATCCGGTCTGCGACTTAGAGTCGTCCGGATCTGTGTCAAAGCTTGCATCGACGTAACCTTTTACGGCGAGCTCTTCGTCACCTCAATACACGAGAAACATCTCCTTAGTCATTTTCAGGTACTTCAGGATATTCTTGACCGCCGTCCAGTGATCCACTCCTGGATTACTCTGGAACCTGCCTGCCATACTTATGGCCAGGCTAACGTCCGGTCTAGTGCACAACATTGCATACATGATAGAACCTATGGCTGAAGCATAGGGGACGGTGCTCATATGCTCTCTATCTTTATCAGTTGCTGGGCACTGAGTCTTACTCAATCTCGTACCTTGTAAAACTGGCATGAACCCCTTCTTGGACTGTTCCATTTTGAACCTCTTCAAAACTTTATCAAGGTATGTACTTTATAAAAGTCCTATCAGGCGTTTCGATCTATCCCTATAGATCTTAATGCCTAGAATGTAAGTAGCTTCTCCTAGGTCCTTCATAGAGAAACTTTTATTCAAGTAATCCTTTATGTTCTCCAAAAACTCCACGTTGTTTCCAATCAACAATATGTCATCCACATATAATATTAGAAACGCCACAGAGCTCCCACTCACTTTCTTGTAAATACAAGATTCTCCAACCACTTGTATAAACCCAAATGCTTTGATCACCTCATCAAAGCGTTTCTTCCAACTCCGAGATGCTTGCACCAGTCCATACATGGATCGCTGGAGCTTGCACACTTTGTTAGCATTTTTAGGATCGACAAAACCTTCGGGTTGCATCATATACAACTCTTCCTTAAGGAAACCGTTAAGGAACGCCGTTTTGACATCCATCTGCCAGATTTCATAATCGAAAAATGCAGCTATTGCTAACATGATTTTGACGGACTTAAGCATCGCTACTGGTGAGAACGTCTCATCGTAGTCAACTCCTTGAACTTGTGAATAACCCTTTGCCACAAGTCGAGCTTTATAACGGTCACATTACCGTCTGTGTCCGTCTTCTTCTTATAGATCCATTTGTTCTGAATAGCCTTGCGGCCTTCGGGTAGTACTTCCAAAGTCCACACTTTGTTCTCGTACATGGATCCTATCTCAGACTTCATGGCCTCCAGCCATTTGTTGGAATCCAGGCCCACCATTGCTTCTTCATAATTCGCAGGTTCATTGTTGTCCAACAACATAATTGTTAAGATAGGATTACCGTACCACTCAGGAGCAGTACGTGATCTTGTCGACCTGCGAGGTCCGATAGCAACTTGATCCGAAGTTTCATGATCATCATCAACAACTTCCTCCTCAACCGACGCTGCAACAACAGGGGTTTCCCCATGCCCTGTGCCAGCATCTAGAGGAATTAGAGGTTCAACAACCTCATCAAGTTCTATCTTCCTCCAACTCAATTCTTTTGAGAGAAACTCCTTCTCAAGAAAAGCTTCGTTTTTAGCAACAAACACTTTGCCCTCGGATTTGAGATAGAAGGTATACCCAACTGTCTCTTTTGGGTAACCTATGAAGACGCACTTTTCCGCTTTGGGTTCCAGCTTTTCAGGCTGAAGCTTTTTGACATAAGCATCACATCCCCAAACTTTAAGAAACGACAATTTTGGTCTTTTGTCATACCACAGTTCGTATGGTGTCGTCTCAACGGATTTTGATGGTGCCCTATTTAAAGTGGATGCAGTTGTCTCTAATGCATAACCCCAAAACGATAACGGCAAATCGGTAAGAGACATCATAGATCGCACCGTCTCTAATAAAGTATGATACGACGTTCGGACACACCATTAAGCTGTGGTGTTCCACGCGGTGTCAACTGTGAAACAATCCCACATTGTCTGAAGTGAGAACAAAACTCGAAACTCAGATATTCACCCCCACGATCAGACCGTAGGAACTTGATCTTCTTGTTATGATGATTTTCAACTTCACTCTGAAATTGCTTGAACTTCTCAAACGTTTCAGACTTGTGCTTCATCAAGTAGACATAACCATATCTACTCAAATCGTAAGTGAAGGTGAGAAAATGACGATATCCGCCGCGCGCCTCCACACTCATCGGACCGCATACATCGGTATGTATGATTTCCAACAAGTCACTTGTTCACTCCATTGTTCCAGAGAACGGAGTCTTAGTCATATTGCCCATGAGGCATGGTTCGCACGTGTCAAGTGAATCAAAGTCAAGTGACTCCAAAAGTTCATCGGAATGGAGTTTCTTCATGCGCTTTACACCAATATGACCTAAGCGGCAGTTCCATAAAAACATGGCGCTATCATTGTTAACTATAACACTTTTCGTCTCCATGTTATGTATATGTGTGTCATCACTATCAAGATTCAATATGAATAATCCCCTCACATTGGATGCATGACAATAAAAGATATTACTCATAGAAATAGAACAACCATTATGCTCTGACTTAAACGAGTAACCGTCTCACAATAACAAGATCCAGATAAAATGTTCATGCTTAACGCAGGCACTAAATAACAATTATTTTAGTTCATAACTAATCCTGATGGTAATTGAAGTGAAACTGTGCCGACGGCGATTGCATCAACCTTGGAACCATTTCCCACGCGCATTGTCACTTCATCTTTCGCCAGCCTTCGCTCAATCCATAGTTCATGTTTCGAGTTGCAAATATGAGCAACAGAACCGGTATCGAATACCCAAGCACTACTACAAGAGCTAGTTAAGTACACATCAATAACATGTATATCAAATATACTTGATTTTTTCCTTGGCCGCCTTCTTATCAACCACATAATTGGGGCAGTTGCGCTTCTAGTGACCCATACCCTTGCAATAATAACACTCTGTTTCAGGCTTAGGTCCACCTTTTGGTTTCTTCGTCAGATTGGCAGCAGGCTTGCCGCTCTTCTTGGAATTACCATTCTTTCCTTTGCCGTTTATCTTGAAACTAGTTGTCTTATTCACCATCAACACTTCATGCTCTTTACGGAGTTCTGACTCTGCGACTTTTAGCATTGCGAATAACTCGCCAAGTTACTTGTTCATCCCTTGCATGTTATAGTTCAACACGAAGCTCTTGTAGCTTGGTGGCAGTGATTGAAGAATTCTGTTAGTGATAGCCTCTTGTGGGAGTTCAATCCCCAGCTCAGCTAGATGGTTTGAGTACCCACACATTTTGAGCACATGTTCACTGACACACGAATTCTCCTCCATCTTGCAACCATAGAATTCATCAGAGGTCTCATACCTCTCGATCTGGGCATTCTTCTGAAAGATAAACTTCAACTCCTGGAACATCTCAAATGCTCCATAGCGCTCAAAGCGATGTTGATGTCCCGGCTCTAAGCCATACAAGACTGTACATTGAACTACTGAGTAATCCTCCTTGCGTTCTAAACAAGCATTCTTAACATCTTGGTCAACCGCGGCGGGTGGTTCATCTCCTAGCGCAGCATTAAGGACATAATCCTTCTTCCCAGCTTGCAGGAGTAACTTAAGATTATGAGCCCAGTCTACATAGTTTCTTCCATCATCTTTCAACTTAGCTTTCTCTAGGAACGTATTAAAATTCAGGGTGACTGTCGCGTGAGCCATTGATCTACAATACAAATATTTTCAAAGTGGACTAAGACTATGTTCAAGATAATTAGAGTTTAACTAATAAAATTACTTGCTAGACTCCCACTCAAAATGTACATCTCTCTAGTCATTTGAGTGGTACATGATCCAAATTCACTAACTCAAGTCCGATCATCATGTGAGTTGAGAATAGTTTCAGTGGTAAGCATCTCTATGCTAATCATATCAACTATATGATTCATGCTCGACCTTTCGGTCTCATGTGTTCCGAGGCCATGTCTGCACATGCTAGGCTCGTCAAGCTTAACCCAAGTGTTCCGCGTGTGCAACTGTTTTGCACCCGTTGTATGTGAACATTGAGTCTATCACACCCGATCATCACGTGGTGTCTCGAAACAACGAACTGTAGCAACGGTGCACAGTCGGGGAGAACACAATTTTGTCTTGAAATTTTAATGAGAGATCACCTCATAATGCTACCTCGTTCTAAGCAAAATAAGGTGCATAAAAGGATTAACATCACATGCAATTCACACCATGATATGGCCATCATCATGTGCTTCTTGATCTCCATCACCAAAGCACCGACACGATCTTCTTGTCACCGGCGCCACACCATGATCTCCATCAACGTGTCGCCATCGGCGTGCAAGTCGATATTAACTATTACAACATGATCATCTCATACATCCAATATATCACATCACGTCATTGGCCATATCATATCACAAGCATACCCTACAAAAACAAGTTAGACGTCCTCTAATTTGTTGTTGCATATTTTACATGGCTGCTACGAGTATCTAGTATGATCACATCTTACTTACGCAAAAACCACAACGGAGATGTGGTTTTGCTATTTAAGCTCTCCAAGAACCACCTCGGTCAAAACCAATTCAACTAAAGTTGAAGAAACCGACAGCCGCCAGTCATCTTTAGGCAACGAGGTTGCATGTCAAGCAATGAAACCAGTCATCCGTAAGCGTACGAATAATGTCGGTCCGGGCCGCTTCAATCCAACAATACCGCCGACTCGAGAAAAGACTAAGGAGGGCAAAAAATCAAACATCATCGTCCACAAAACCCTTTGCGTTCTACTCGAGATAACATCTACGAATGAACCTGGCTCTGATACCACTGATGGGTAACGTTGCATGGGAAACAAAAAAATTCCTACGCAAACGAAGACCTATCATGGTGATGTCCATCTACGAGAGGAGATTTGGATCAACATACCCTTGCAGATCGGACAGCATGAAGAGTTAAGAAACGCGGTTGATGTAGTGGAATATCTTCACGTCCCTCGATCAGCCCCGCGAACCGTCCCACGAACCGTCCCGCGATCCGTCCCACGATCCGTTCCGATCTAGTGCCGAAAGGACGGCACCTCCGCGTTCAGCACATGTATAGCTCGACTATGAACTCGGCCTTCTTGATCCAGCAAGCAAGACGGAGAATTAGATGAGTTCTCCGACAGAGTGACGGTGCCCCGGTGATGGTGAGGATCTACTCCTGCAGGGCTCCGCCCGAGCTCCGCAGAAATACGATCTAGAGGTAAAACTATGGTGTCTAGATCTGAGTTGCACGTGGAAAAAGTTGTCTCAAATCAGACCTAGACCACCACTATATATAGGAGGGAGGGGGAGGAGGCTTTCCTTGAGGGACAAGCCCTTAAGGGTGCGCTGGCTAGGAGGAGAGGACGATTCCTACTCCAATTGGGATTGGAAAGTGGAGTCCTTCTCTTCCTTCCCACCTCCCCTTTTTTTATTTGGTTTTCTTCTCTTGGTGCATAGGCCCTCTTGGGCTGTCCCACCAGCCCACTAATGTCTGGTGAGCCACCCCTAAGTCCATTGGGCTTCCCCCAGGTGGGTTCCCCCCCTCCCGGTGAACTTCTGGAACCCATTCGTCACTCCCGGTACAATCCCGGTAATGCCCGAAAACCTTCCGGTAACCAAATGAAGTCATCCTATATATCAATTTTTGTTTCCGGACTATTCTGGAAACCCTCGTGATGTTTGTGATCTCATCCGGGACTCCGAACAACATTCGGTAACCACACATATAACTCAACTATACTAAAACATCAGCGAACCTTAAGTGTGCAGACCCTGTTCGAGAAGTATGTAGACATGCCCCGAGGTACTCCTCGGTCAATATCCAATAGCGGGACCTGGATGCCCATATTGCATCCTACATATTCTCCGAAGATCTTATCGGTTGAACCTCAGTGTCAAGGATTCATATAATACCGTATGTCATTCCCTTTGTCCTTCGGTATGTTACTTGCCCAAGATTTGATCGTCGGTATCCGCATACCTATTTCAATCTCGTTACCGGCAAGTCTCTTTACTCGTTCCGTAATACAAGATCCCGTGACTTACACTTAGTCACATTGCTTTCAAGGCTTATGTGTGATGTTGTAATATCGAGTGGGCCCCGAGATACCTCTCCGCCATACGGAGTGACAAATCCCAGTCTTGATCCATACTAACACAACGGACACCTTCGGAGATACCTGTAGAGCACCTTTATAGTCACCCAGTTACGTTGTGACGTTTGATACACACAAGGTATTCCTCTGGTACCAGTGAGTTATATGATCTCATGGTCATAGGAACAAATACTTGACACGCAGAAAGCAATAGCAATAAAACGACACGGTCAATATGCTACGTTCATAGTTTGGGTCTAGTCCATCACATGATATTCCTATTGATGTGATCTAGTTATCAAGTGACAACACTTGCACATAGCCAGAAAACCTTGACTATCATTGATCAACTGGCTAGCCAACTAGAGGCTTTCTAGGGACATTGTTTTGTCTATGTATCCACACATGTATCTATGTTTTCATTCAATACAATTATAGCATGGATAATGAACGATTATCTTTAAACAAAAAATATAATAATAACAATTTATCATTGCCTCTAGGGAATATTTCCAACAATTTATCATAGAGTAGGATTCTTTTTTTTCCTCTTCTATGCTCTGGTGAGGAATCTTGATGTAATAATTTTAAATCTACTCCTCTTCTTACTCAATTTGTTTTAGGATCACGCGGATATTTTTTGAATCTATAGGTGTCGATGTGACGGAGTTCTGTTTTGGTGCCTCCTGTCTGACCTGATTTCTTCCGGGGAGTTGAGCTCAAGGGGATTTTTGAGCACATCGTTATCATTCAGATTTCTTAGTATATTGGGAAGAAGGATGTTCAAAATTGCTTCAATACTATTAGTGGTGATAGGAGTCCGGCATCCCCAGTACTGGTGGAGAGAGTTCAAATGTACTACCATACTTAGTATCATTGCGTTTTCGAGGATCTAAGGTAAATGAGTTTCTGATATCTCTGGTTATGTGTTCATGGATGTGATACACTTGACGGGTTAGTGTTATTGCTAGGAGTTGAGTGATGGATTTTACTCCTTGTATCCGTGGACCCGATTGCATGACTAGAAAATTTTGGGAGTTCTTAGGTGGGAATTCAAGTAGTTACTTATAGGACAATCTTCCAACATATGCATGATGTGAGGTTGGGGTTCGATATCTAGTGGATTCATTTGTTCACGGTCGTTTTTACAAAGGACAGTCTCGATATATGTCATGAGTATGCTTCGACAAGCCGTGTAGTTCGCTACGCCTAGGGAGCATATTCAAGAGTCATTTCAATATGACAATCCAATGTACGATCGATCCCGTGCGATCCTATCCACGAAAATATTGAGCGAAATCTCTGTCATATGTTTGTTCTAGCTAATTCGTAAGCCTCATCCTTTGTTTTGTTGGAGCATGGTAATTCGAGTTGCTTCAATTCAAGTGGGGAATTCATAACTTTCTAAGAGGTGTTCTCATATTTTTATGGGAATGCAAATTCTTTTGCTCAATTAAGTGTCTTATCAATTCTTTTCAACCGGAGTCGTCATGTCAATTATTTTCATCCAGAGTGCTTCTCTTCAAGTCAATTCAATCCTCTCCAATATTTGGAAGATCAATCTCTCATTTCATCCGAAGTTCGTCTCATCTGTTCCAAGTTGTCTTTGTTTTTCCCCGCCCTCTCGCCCTTTTCTTCAATGATTCAGTTATCATCCAATTGCAGTTCAATTCATGGATGCTTTGATATCTTCTCTTCTGTGTTGTATCCGGTGATTCATTGTGAAGATTCTCAAGGGTTTCGAGTTCATCATTTCTCCATTTTGTTTTTTTATCGGGTGGATTCAATTCAAGCTTTCCGTGTTCATCATATTCTTGTGACCCTTTAAATTCTTTTCCATGTTGTAAATTCTTATCAAGTCTTTCTTGTTTTTCATCCCTCTCTATTTTATCCGAGGTGCTGAAGATATCTCAGGAGTTTTTTGTTTTCAATCCGTTCAATTATTTCAAGGTTCCCAACCTCATCAATTTTTTTTATGTCGGTATAATACCTCTCTTTCCAATCAATTATTTCAATGGTGGTTTCTTTTGTGTGGGCCCATAACCCACGGGTTCTTTCCCGGGATCGTTCCTCACTCTTCTAATATTTTCCTAGAGATCTCTAATTCTTTTTAAATATGACGTAAAAATGGATTTCATCAGTCATATTCCTACCTCAAGGTCAATCTGAATTATTTCATCATTGGCTCAACTTTTCATATTCTTATTACGGAGTGTCTTAGTTATTCTTGTTAGTGTTCTTCGCATCATTTTCAGCTTGGAAGACCGAAGGAGTGTTTTGCTGCCTCTTGAGCTTGCGTTGGTTTTTCCCTTGAAGAGGAAAGGATGATGCAGCACAGGAGTAGTAAGTATTTCCCTCAGTTTGAGGACCAAGGTATAAATCCAGTAGGAGAATCCAGTCAAGTGTCCAGAGTACCTCCGCAAACACAAACGAGCTTGCACCCAACACTATAAAGGGGTTGTCAATCCCTTCAAGATTGATTGCAAAGTGAGATCTGAAGGCGGAAAGTGCAACGAAGTAAAATGTAAGGCTGAAAATATGATGTGAAGTAGATCCGGGGGCCATAGTGTTCACTAGAGGCTTCTCTCAAAATAGAAAATATTACGGTGGGTGAACAAATTACTGTCGAGCAATTGATAGAACCACCCAAAATCATGACGATATCTAAGGCAACGATCATACATATAGGCATCACGTCCGAGACAAGTAGACCGATACCGTCTGCATCTACTACTATTACTCCACACATCGACCACTATCCAGCATGCATCTAGTGTATTGAGTTCATGACGAACAGAGTAACACCTTAAGCAAGATGGCATGATGTAGAGGGATAAACTCAAACCAATGATGTAAACCCCATCTTTTTACCCTTGATGGCAACAACATGATGTGTGCCTCGCTACCCCTTCTGTCACTGGGTGAGGTCACCACACGGTATGAACCCAAAACCAAGCACTTCTCCCATTGCAAGAATCATATATCTAGTTGGCCAAACAAAACCCACAACTCGAAGAGAATTACAAGGATATAAAATCATGCATATAAGAGATCAGAAGACACTCAAATAAGATTCATAGATAATCTGATCATAAATCCACAATTCATCAGATCTTCACAAACACACCACAAAAGAAGATTACATCAGATAGATCTCCATGAAGATCATGGAGAACTTTGTATTGAAGATCCAAGAGAGAGAAGAAGCCATCTAGCTACTAGCTACGGACCCGAAGGTCTATGGTGAACTACTCACGCATCATCGGAGAGGTCATGGTGTTGATGAAGAAGCCCTCCGTATCCGAATCCCCCTCTGGCAGGGCACCAGAATGTGCCCCAGATGGGATCTTGCGGAGACAGAAGCTTGCGGCGGCGGAAAAGTATTTTCGTGGATCTCTCGCGCAGTTTTGGATTTTTCAGGAATATATAGGTGGAAGAGGTAGGGCAAACGAGCCACACGGGGCCCACAAGCATGCTAGGCTCGGCCCCCCTGGCCGCGCCTAGGGGGCTTGTGGGGTCCCATGGTGGCCTCTGCCTTGGTTCTCAAGTCCCCCGCGTATCTTCTGTTCCGGAAAAAATCTTTTCAGAAATTTTATTCCCTTTGGACACCGTTTAAAATCCTCCTCTGAAAACGGTAAAAAACACGGAAAAAACAGGAACTGGCACTTGGCACTGAGTTAATAAGTTAGTTCCAAAAAACATATAAAAGGCATACAAAACATCCAAAGTTTGACAAGATAATAGCATGGAACCATCAAAAATTATAGATACGTTGGAGACGTATCAAGCATCCCCAAGCTTAACTCCTGCACGTCCTTGAGTAGGGAAGTGATAGAGACTGAATTTTTGATGTGGAATTTTACCTAGCATAGTTGTCCTTTGTAACTTCTTTCATGTGACATGAATGTTCAAATCTGTAAGATTCAAAACAATAGTTTGCTATTGACATGAAAACAATAATACTTCAAGCAAACTAGCAAGGTAATCATGAACTTTCGAAATAACAAGGCCAAAGAAAGTTATCCCTACAAAATCATATAGTCTGGCTATGCTCCATCATCCCCACACAACTAATTTAAATCATGCACAACCCCGGTATTGGCCAAGTAATTGTTTTCGCACTCTTACTTTCGCAAACCTTTTTCAACTCTCACACAATACATGAGCGTGAGCCATGGATATAGCACTATGGTGGAATAGAGTGTGGTGGAGGTTGTGAGACAAAAAGGAGGAGATGGTCACATTGACTCGGCGTATCAAAGGGCTATGGAGATGCCCATTAATAGATATCAATGTGAATGAGTAGGGATTGCCATACAAAGGATGCACTAGACCTATAAGTATGTGAAAGCTCAAAAGGAGAACTAGTGGGTGTGCATCCAACTTGCTTGCTCACGAAGACCTAGGGCAATTTTGAGGAAGCCCATCATTGGAATATACAAGCCAAGTTATATAATAAAGATTCCCACTAGCATATGGTGGTGACAAACCGAGAGGCTCTCAATCATGAAGAACATGGTGCTATTATGAAGCACAAGTGTGGAAACAGATAGTAGCATTGTCCCTTCTCTCTTTTTCTCTCTTTTTTTTGTTTGGGCTCTTTGGCCTCTCTTTTTTATTTTTTTATTTTTTTATTGTGGGCAACTTTGGCCTCTTTTTTTTATTTCCTCACATGGGACAATGCTCTAATAATGATGATCATCACACTTTTATTTACTCACAGCTCAAAGCTTAGAACGATGATGACTCTATAGGAAATGCCTCCGGCAGATTACCGGGATGTGCAATGATCTAGCTTGGCGTATGACGTTGAAACATCTCGCTAGCTATCTTACGATCATGCAATGGAAATATGAGAGTGACCGCACAAGTCATGAGATGGAACGGTGGCAGTTGCATGGCAATATATCTCGGAATGGCTATGAAAATGCCATAGTAGGTAGGTATGGTGGTTGTTTTGAGGAAGGCATATGGTGGGTTTGCGCACCGGCGAAAATTGCGCGGTACTAGAGAGGCTAGCAATGGTGGAAGGTGAAAGTACATCTATACCATGGACTCACATTAGTCATGAAGAACTCACATACTTGTTGCGAAAGTTTTTATTAGTAATTGAAACAAAGTGCTAAACGCATGCTCCTAGGGGAAGGGTTGGTAGGTGTGAACCATCGCGCGATCCCGACCGCAACACAAAGGATGAAAATCAATAGATCAATTATGCTCCGACTTCCTAACATAGCGGTTCACCATACGTGCATGTTACGGGAATCACTAACTTCAACACAAGTATTTCTAGATTCACAACACCCTACTAACATAACTCTTGATATTACCAAATCCACGTCTCAAAACTAATTAAGAGGAATCAAACTTGTCTTTCTACTCAATGCACATGAAGACAGAGGTTTTATTGTATCCTCTTTGGGTACCTATCACCTTTAGGACTACTTTCATAGCACAAGCCAACTACCAAGTTAGGCACCGCCGTGCTCTAAAAGATCTAAGTGAACCACATAGAGCAACATTGCCTAACTCAAAAGATATAAGTGAAGCACAATGAGCATTCTAGCAAATTCACGATGAGTGCATGTCTCTCTCAAAAGGTGTGCAGCAAGGATGATTGTGACACAAGAAAAAGAAAATACTCCTACGATACAAGACGCTTCAAGCAAAACACATATCATGTGGTGAATAAAAATATAGCTCCAAGTAATGTTACTGATGGATTGAAGACGAAAGAGGGGATGCCTTCCCGGGGCATCCCCAAGCTTAGGCTTTTTGGTGTCCTTGAATTTGGCTTGGGATACCTTGGGCATCCCCAAGCTTGAGCTCTTTCCACTCTTTATCCCTTTGTCCATGAGAACATCATCCAAAACTTGAAAACTTCACAACACAAAACTTAAACAGAAACTCGTGATATCATTAGCACAAGAAAACAAACTACCACCTATTTAGGTACTGTAGCAATGTTGATTTATTTTTATATTGGTGTTAGATTACTGTATTCTCATTTTTCCATGGCTAGTACCCCCCCCCCCCCCGATACTATCCATAGTTTCATCAAAACAAGCAACCAACACAACAAAAACAGAATCTGTCAAGAACAGACCAGTCTGTAGCAATCTGTATACTTCGTATACTTCTGGTACCTCAAAAATTCTGAAAAATTTCGACAGCCTGGGCAAAAGGTATATCAACCAGCAGCAAAAAGAATCAAATTAAAATCTCTTTCTGAATAAAAATGCAAAATAATTTCGTGAGTGAAAAGATTCTGTCTTTTTCCAGCAGGATCAAACAACCATCACCAAATTAGTCACAAAGGTTTTACTTGGCTCAAACACAAAAAGAAACACAAAAAACACAATCATAACAGAATTATGATGGTGTGGACGCAACAAAACAGAAAGCAATAAGCAAAGATAAATTCATTGGGTTGCCTCCCAACAAGCGCTATTGTTTAACGCCCTTAGCTAGGCATTGATAAATCAATAATGCTCACACAAAAGACAAGAATTGAAGCCCAACGAGAGCATCATAAAGCATGTGAAAATCATATCTAAGTCTAACATACTTCCTATGCATAGGCATTTTATAGGAAAACAGATTGTCATGACAACCAATAGTTGCCATATGCAAGGAAGAAGAAAGAGACAATAGCAATCTCCACATGACGAGAGGTAATTTGGTAACATGAAAGTTTCTACCACAATATTTTCCTCTCTCATAGCAATTACATGTGGGATCATAATCAAATTCAACAAAATAGCTATCACAAAGGATATTCTTTTCATGATCTACATGCATGCAAAGTTGATGCTCTTCAAAAATAGTGGGATTATCATCAACTAAAGTCATGACTTCTCCAAACCCACTTTCAATATTATTGCAAATATCATTGCAACAAGTAGTGGACATAGCAAAACTAGCATCCCCAAGCTTAGGGTTTTGCATATTTTTAGCATGATTGTCATTAATAGAATTTATAATGAAATCATTGCAATCATGCTTTTCATTCAAGGAGCCCTCGTGAATCATTTCATAAATTTCTTCGTCACGATTTTCAGATTCACGCATCTCAAGCAAAACTCCATAGAGAAAGTCAAGTGCACTCAACTCACTAGCAATTGGTTCCATATAAGTGGATCTCTTAAAGAGATTAGCAAGTGGGTGAGGATCAATATCACTAGATTTCCAGCAAGCGAAGATGCAAGCATATTGAAGGCACATAGCACACAAGCAAAGGAAACGCAAACGAAAAAGGAAAATATTTTTTTGTAAATTTTTGTTTTTCAGAAGTGGGGGAGAGGAAAACGAGAGGAAAAAAAGTAAATGCAAGAGATGAGTTAGCGACACTTACTTGGATGAGTTCTTGACTTGATCCTCCCCGGCAACGGTGCCAGAAATCCTTCTGCTGCCTCTTGAGCTTGCATTGGTTTTTCCCTTGAAGAGGAAAGGGTGATGCAGCACAGCAGCACTAAGTATTTCCCTCAGTTTGAGAACCAAGGTATCAATCCAGTAGGAGAATCCAGTCAAGTTTCTAGAGTACCTGCGCAAACACAAACGAGCTTGCACCCAATGCTATAAAGGGGTTGTCAATCCCTTCAAGATTGATTGCAAAGTGAGATCTGAAGGCAGAAAGTGCAACAAAGTAAAAGTGTAAGGCTGAAAATATGATGTGAAGTAGACCCGGGGGCCATAGTGTTCGCTAGAGGCTTCTCTCAAAATAGCAAATATTACGGTGGGTGAACAAATTACTGTCGAGCAACTGATAGAACCGCGCAAAGTCATGACGATATCCAAGGAAAAATTCCGTTTGGACACCGTTTAAAATCTTCCCTGAAAAGGGTCTAAAACACGGAAAAAACAGGAACTGGCACCATGCACTGAGTTAATAAGTTAGTCCCAAAAAAGATATCAAAGGCATACAAAACATCCAAAGTTTGACAAGATAATAGCATGGAACCATCAAAAATTATAGATACGTGGGAGACGTATCATGTTTCTCTCAGATCTTGTCCATTCTTTTAAAGATTATCATCTCAGCTCATGCTAACTTCTCAGTTGTTGTCAATCATGAGTAATTCACTACTGGAAATCATTTTTTTGCCGTCTGCCATATCTTTGTCGTCTACTAGCTGATGGCAAAGAGTGTCTTTGTCATCAGCTGCCACAAACCAGACGGCACAGAACTGGCTGATGGCATAGAATGTCTTTGCCATCAGTCACATCTTTGTTGTCAGCTGCAGACGGCAAAGAGTCGCATAGCAGACGGCAAATATGTAGGGGGGGCACCTAACCGCGGGGACGTTAGGTCAAACTGGAGTCCCTTCTTTGTCGTCTGCTAGCGTACCGCAAAGAGTCTCGAGGAAGACGGCAAAGATCTAACTCCATGTGTAACGGCTCCACCCCGCCCCTCTCTCTCTCACCCACTGTGTAACGGCTCCACCCCTCCCCTCTCTCTCTCTCCCACTCCTCTCCCCGACGCCCACCGCCGCGACCACCGTCGCGTCGCCGCCCCTGTCGCCCTCGGCGCCGCCCTGGTGCCTCACAACCCCGCCGCCGCCACCCCACCACCCTCATTGCCGCCCCGGTGCTCTACAGCCCTGTGGCGCAGCTACCCCCACCTCTCCCCGACGCCCACCTGAGCCACCACCGTCGCGTCGCCGCCCCTGGCGCCCCCGGTGTCGTCCCGCCACCCCCAACACCCCAGGCCCCGCCACCCACGACGCCACAGCCGCCCCTCCCGGTGAGCCCCCACACCCCAACCCCCCCCCCTCCCGCATGGGAAAGTTGATTTTTTATTTTTTGGTATTTAGTTTTTTGGAATTAGATTAAACTACTGGCATGATTTTTTATTGTTGTTGTTGTAGTTGTTCTTGTTATTGTAGTTGTTGTTTTTGTTGTTATTGTAGTTGTTGTGGCATATATAGTTTAGTTGGTAGGTTAGTTAATTAGTAGTTTTAGTGGTAGTTTAGTTAGTTGGTAGATTTAGTTAGTTAATTAGTAGATTTAGTAGGTAGTTTAGTGGTAGATTTTGTTTTGTTAATTAGTGGTAGCTAGATTTAGTAGGTAGTAGGTGCATGGAAGGTTCCCGTGCCCCCAATGCAAGGCAACTCTTCAGTTTCATTGGTTGCAGGAGGGTCAGAAGTATTCTTGCTTTGACTTGCATAGCCAGTTCCTGTATCGTGACCATCAGTTCAGAAAAGACAAGAAGAACTTTACCAAAGGTAAAGTTGTCAAAAACTTGGCACCACCTGCGTTGACAGGCCAACAGATCCTGGATCAGTTAAACGCCCTCGAGCCTGATCCAGAGCGTCCAGGGTATTTCAAGGGGTATAATTCAAAACACGCCTGGACTCACAAGCCATGCTTCTGGGATCTGCCTTACTTCAAAGACCTCCTTCTTCCACACAATATCGACCTGATGCACACTGAAAAGAATATCGGGGAGGCTATTTTTGGTACATTGTTCGACATAGATGGGGAGACAAAGGATAATACTAAGGCAAGAGACGATCAAGAGACACTATGTCATAGACCGTTACAAAACATGCGAGAAGGCAAAGGAAAGCAGAAGTGGTCGAAGCCAAAGGCCTGGTTCAATCTTGGAAGGCCAACTATGAGGGAAATTATCTTGTGGGTCAAAATGCACTTGATGTTCCCCGATGGGTATGCAACGAATCTAAAGAGGGGAGAGAGTCTTGAAAAATGAAAAATCTTTGGTCTCAAGATTCATGATTGGCACATATGGCTAGAGCGGGTAATGCCGATGATGTTACGTGGCTTTATTCCTGAGGATGAATGGCTAGTACTGGCGGAGCTGAGCTATTTCTTCCGTGTTCTTTGTGCGAAAGAATTGTCGCCTGGCGTGGTAGAAGACATGGAGGAGTTTGCACCGGAGTTGTTGTGCAAGTTAGAGAAGATCTTTCCACCGGGCTTCTTTAATCCAATGCAGCATTTGATTTTACATCTACCGACCGAGGAAAGATTGGGTGGGCCTGTGCAAGATCGTTGGTGCTATGCAACTGAGAGGATGCAGAAGACCCTTCGAGCTAAATGTAAAAATAAGCGTAGAATTGAAGCATCGATGGCTGAGGCATTCATTACTGAGGAGGTGGCAAACTTTGTGACAGCACACTACGAAGCCAAAAATCATCATTTGCATAATCCGAAGCCTCGGCAAAATGATGCAGACCCTAAAAAAGGTGGCTCCAACCTCAACCTATTCAAAGGGAAGCTTGCACCAGCCGGTGCTTCGAAACCAATAACGTTGGATGTCGAAGAATGGCGGAACATTTCATTGTATATCTTCAACAACCTAACAGAAGTGCGGCCGTACATCGAGTGAGTTCTCGGCACATTTTCCCGTAACTTCTAATTCATTTGAACTGCTCTTATTCCCGGATATTTCAAACAGCCGTTACGTCGCCAAATTCTCGGATGGAGCGGTGATCGAAAATGATTCCGTCGAAGAGTATGAGCTTCTGTCAAAGACAGGAGCCGGCTATCCCGGTTTCATCTCTTGGTTCAAACAAACGATAATTATCAATAATGGACCATTTCATTTATTGGTCTAACTTGCGGCTAATGCAACAATTGTTCCTTATTAAACTTGTTGGCTAATTCAGAGTCTATGGACGCCGAATTGAGGCAAGTCGCTAATGGTTTTGACTATAAGGTCCGTTCATTTGAGAAATACAACATCAACGGGTATCTCTTTCGTACCTTTGGCAAAGAGCTATCTATGCCCGACCGGAAATCTACAAATTGTGGTGTCTCTGCTATCGGCGAAGGTGTTATCGAGTATTATGGAAGAGTTGAAGCAATTTATGAACTTCAATTCTATGGTGAAAACCCACCGAACGTCGTAGTCTTCAAATGTTATTGGTTCCAACCAAAGGAGACTAGAAGGACTCATGAACATATAGGACTAGTCGAAATCAACCCAAACACCCATTTAGATGTTCCCGATGTCTATATTACGGCTCAACAGGCGACCCAAGTTTTCTATCTACCGTGGGCATGCCAAACGGATAAGAATCTGGAAGGTTGGTATGTTGTTTATGAAGTGTCGCCACATGTCAGACCACCTCTCCCAAATGATAAGGATTATGAACCTCACATTAACCCAGACACATATGATGGACAATTCTTCCAAGAAACACGTCTCTCCAAGAAACATTTCAAGAACCGTCGTGCTTCACCCAAGAACATGGAAGTAGACAGCGACAATGAATCCGACTCCACCCCCGAGCCGGAACCAGAATACGAGGAACTCGTAGAGGTTAATGATGCGGATGACCTGTCAATGCTTCAACGGTTAAAGAAAGGCCTTTCACAACTTCACGCCGTTGAACCCGACGAGCACGTCATTCATGAAGACATGCTTGATAGTGATGATGATGATGCATTTATTGATGATGATTATTAGTTTGTAAGATTCACAACTTAAATTATATATTTTTTAATCTTTATTAATCATGTACATATTATTATTCATGTCAGTTATTCAATTTTTTATGTTGTACTAATTTCTTTTAATCTTTATCATGGAAGGTCACCAGGTGTTGGAAGATGGTGGGCGCTGGTCCAGATCGCTCGACGGGTTCTTCCCAGGCGCCCCGCACGAGGGGTGGTGCTTCCCTTCCACCCCTATCTCTCCGTAGAGCCTTGGTAGACAGTCTTGTTCGTCAGCGGCATTGCCCACTGGGAGAGGTGCTGGTCGGGTAGGGAAGAAGGGGAAGGGTACAGGGAGAGGTGGTGGCCGCGGAAGATCCAGGAGGACTGTTGAGCCGTCCTCGCCACCACCACCAGCTCATTCACCCGAGCATAGGAGTACTATGGTCGACCCATTTGCGGAAGAGGCTACAGGGACTCCGGTCCAGGAGCGTGGTGTTGACGGGCATTCGTCCCATGAGACTCTGGTCCAGGATCAGCCTCGGGTCGAGGTGCATTCGGCCCACGAGACTACGGTTCCGGAGGCTTCACCCGACGTGGAGAGGCCTGGATGGGATGCCTGGCCGGATCGGACCGAGTTGCCGGATTGGACCGAGGGTCCGGGTGGCTCAGGGGGCAGGGATGGCGGGGATGAGTTTACGGATAGT
Source organism: Hordeum vulgare subsp. vulgare (assembly GCF_904849725.1). Taxonomy (NCBI): domain Eukaryota; kingdom Viridiplantae; phylum Streptophyta; class Magnoliopsida; order Poales; family Poaceae; genus Hordeum; species Hordeum vulgare. The sequence goes on from NC_058519.1 coordinate 398,905,542, forward strand.
GAGGGCGATGTGCAGGTGGACGAGGCCACCGTGTACAAGCGTGGTAGTACACGTCTCCCGGTCGTGTTGGCTACCTGCGAGCAGAGGCCGGTGATTAAACCTGAAGGAGATAGGTAAGTACATTTACTCTTTTTTTTAGCTTTTGCCTTCAAATTTGTTCAAATATCTAATGCGTTGACCTTATCATACTACAGGGGATGGGCACGCCCTCGTGGAGTCCGCATGCCAAACTCCCTCCTTGGTGTGCTTTGTCGGACAAATTTCCCGGGTTTTGTCACGTTGCCTGGTGAGGGTTAGGTTCCTACACTAGGATTTTCCTGGGAGCACTACCAGGCTGCGCAGGCCCCGTCGAAGGGGATTATAGATGGTGTCTTGTGCCACATGAGGGCCGAGATGGTGATCAAGAGATTTTGGGTAAATTATCCTTTTACACAATCTAAAATTAACAATATAGCTAATTATTGTACTAATCGGTGTTTTCACGTTTGATTGCATACCTTCTATAGGTGTGAGGATGGATATGAGGAGGAGGCGTCCAAGGTTCTCGAGGCCGAGTGTAGGTGGTTACTACAGAACTTACGCCACGAGGCTCGGTCGCAGGATATTTGAGACTACTACGCCACGCGTGGTATTAAGAAGCAGAAGAAGGATTGTCACGGAATGTTTCTGAAGAAGGAGCAATACATGAAGGTAATTACCTATTCTTAAGTCCTTCTACGTAGTTTTATTGATTTCATTCATAGGCGTAGCGCTCAAAATTCTTTCTAATAACTTACAGGTGCCCCGAGATGGTGTGCGGATAAGATGGATTGTTGGGAGGCGTTGGTTGATGAGTGGTGCACAGGCAGCTGGCGAGCCGTCCACAATAATGCGAAGGATCGGCGTAGCCAAATGGTTGGTGTGCCACACCATCAAGGAAGCGCCAACTTACTTCAGTTCGGACAAAACTGGGTATGTGATTTGCTTCATGATTCATGCAATGCATTCTTCATGCTAATATTTTGTTCCTCTCTTTTAGGCGCATCACAATAAGACGGAGATGCCACACTTGTACGACCTTTATGGCATGGCCCATACTGCCTCGTACAAGAAGGCGAAGGCATTCTCTGAGTCTGACCTGGATGATCCAAATAACTTCACCAACATATCATCCCACGACAAGCTCGTGACATACAGGGACACGAGGAAGTCTATGAAAGGGGATGACTTTAACCCGAGCCAGGAACCTTTGGATCCAGAGCTGGTGATGATATCTGGTGGTGGGAGGCCCCATGGCTCAATAGCCATTGGAGATGGGATAATACGTTGTCCACTCACTCTTCCGAAGATCAAGGCGCGCCAGTCGAGCAGCTGTCCTGAGATAACGCGTCGTCCACGGCCACTCCATCTTGCCATCGAGGTTAGTTGTATGGACTAAGAAAACTTTCATCCATTTCATTATGTGTGTCACCATAGATCATTACTATGGTAACAAGGAATGGTATTTCAGGCTGCTCTTCAGAAAAAGAGAGCGGCAAACCAGGCTGCTCTTGAGAAAGAGAGATTGGCAAGCCAGGCTGCTCTTCGGGCTGCTCTTGATGAGAGGGACCAGACCACGACACGATTGATTGAGGAGGAGATGGCCCGGAATGAGGCGGGTCAATGAGCCATGTACAAGCTTTTTGTGGTAAGTTTTTTTTCACATTAGCCAAATGATGTGTGTAATGTCTGTTTCATTAGCCAAATGATGTGTGTAAGAGCGGTCAAGTCCCTCCGTCGATGCCCGTCTTCTCTTCGATTGGCACGGTGAGTTTCATTATAAACTAGTATTAATAATTCAGTGTCATCATGCTAACTGAGACATTGCAAAATATCTTTTCTGCGGAATAACTCCCGAGCGGCATCGCATGACCCTTCTCCAGGTGTTTCTCCTCCTTGATGACCACTACGGTAAGTTTCTCTTCTCCTCTTTCATATTCTCCTTGCCTCAATTTCCCCAACAATGACATAATTAGCCCATTTAGCTCCAAAATGCCATAATAACCTCAAAATGGCATAAGAACCTTGGTTAGCTCATTAATATTATATACTTAGCTTGTTTTCCTCTAAGCAGAGGAGAAATGAAAAGGAAGAACAAAAAGAAGAAGAGAAAGAGAAGAGAAGGAGAAGGAGAAGAAGGAGGAGGAGAAGAAGAAGAGAAGAAGGAGAAGGAGGAGTAGAAGGCCAAGGACCTTCTAGTCTTTCTCCTCCTCCTCGTCCTTCTGCTCCTTCTTCTTTATTTCTTCTTCTTCTCCTCCTCCTCCTCTTTCTTCTCCTCTTTCATATTCTCTTAGCCTTAATTTCCCCAACAATGACATAATTAGCCTATTTAGCTCCAAAAAGACACTATAAGCTCAAAATGGCATAAGAACCTTGGTTAGCTCATTAATACTATATACTTAGCTTGTTTTCCTCTATAATGACATAATTAGGCCATTTAGCTCCAAAAAGACATAGTTAGCTAATTTGGCTCCAAGAAGAGGAGAAGAGGAGAAATGAAAAGGAAGAACAAAAAGAAGAAGAGAAAGAGAAGGAGAAGGAGAAGGAGAAGAAGGAGGAGGAGAAGAAGAAGAGAAGAAGGAGAAGGAGGAGGCCAAGGACCTTCTAGTCCTTCTCCTCCTTCTTCTTTATTTCTTCTTCTTCTTCTTCTCCTCCTCTTTCTTCTCCTCTTTCATATTCTCCTTGCCTTAATTTCCCCAACAATGACATAATTAGCCCATTTAGCTCCAAAAAGACATTATAAGATCAAAATGGCATAAGAACCTTGGTTAGCTCATTAATATTATATACTTAGCTTGTTTTCCTCTATAATGACATAATTAGCCCATTTAGCTCCAAAAAGACATAGTTAGCTAATTTAGCTCCAAGAAGAGGAGAAGAGGAGAAATGAAAAGAAGGAAGAAGAAGAAGAAGAAGAGAAGAAGAAGAGAAGGAGAAGGAGAAGATGAAGAAGGAGGAGGAGAAGAAGAGAAGAAGAAGGAGAAGGAGGAGAAGAAGGAGAAGGAGCCCTCTTTCTTCTCCTTCTTCTTCTCTCCTCCTTCTTCTCCTCCTTCTTCTCCTTCTTCTTCTCTTATTCCTTTTTCTTCTTCTCCTCCTCCTTCTCTTTCTCCTTCCCCTCCTCCTCCTCCTCCTCCTCCTTCTTATTTTTCTTCTCCTTGTTCTCTTCTTGCTTCTTCTCTTTCTTCTTCAATTTAGCTTATTTGTCATATATATGTTGTTGTTGCTCTTTTTCTGACTTTCTTATTCCCATTTTGCAGATTGGGTGTACTACATGCATGGAAGATGGAATTGATAGAGTGCTTTAGTTCTAGTTTTCATTTGAGTTGATGAACAATGTGGAATTATATGTATATGTATATATGGATGAACAGTATATGTGGAACTATATGTGTATCTATATATATGGATGAAACTTTTTCTATGAATATGTGTTGTGACCTATATATGTGTTATGAATTATATGTGCTATGTATATGTATATGTGTTGTGACCTATATATGTGCTATGTATATGTATATGTGTTGTGAAATAAACAAAAAGAACAAAACTGTGACAATATGGCCTCTTTGCCATCTGCGAGCTGATGGCAAAGGCCTTTGCCATCAGCTGACCGACGGCAAAGGTGCCACATGGTGCCTAGCTGTGCAACCTGGGCAGCAGCAGCTGGCCATATAGTCTCTTTGTCGTCTGCTTCCTTGGGGGCAGACGACAAAGAAGAGGGCACAGAGGAGGGGGAGGAGGGGTAGGCAGACGGCAAAGAGTGGAGGGGGGTGGAGGCAGACGACAAAGAGTGGAGGGGAGGAGGAGGTGGAGGCAGACGACAAAGAAGAGGGAGAGGCAGACGACAAAGCCTCCGTTAGCCCCTAATGGAGGCAACGCCTGTCGGCTGCCATCTCGACCTCTTTGGAGACTGCTCTTATGGAAAGCTGACGGCAAAGCTCTTTGTTGTCCGCTTCGGTGAGGCTGACGGCAAAGAAGCTACAATGTCGTCGTAGGCTGACGCAGAATTTTTGCCGACAGGAGTTTTCTTTGCCGTCTGTGTATTACTCTTTGTCATCGGTGGATTAGTCTTTGCCGTTTGTGATGGCAGACGGCAAAGAAGCTAATTCCTGTAGTGATTCTTTCCATATCTATCCGGTGCATTTCACTGTTGTGCTTATTTCTTGATCCTCCGAAGGCCATCATTTCAAAAGATTTCTTCGTTCTCAGCTTTCAGTTTTCATTCTCAAATTCTTCTCAATTGTTGTCTCTTCGTTAATCTCTCGATTATTCCGGTGCCTCATTCAAGTTTTTTGTTAGGAGGCTCAAGATCTCTTTGTTCTCATGTATTCCATCCATTTGTTCTCATGTATTCCATCCATTTCTAATACACATGTTTGTTTTAATTCTCAGGTGGATCGTGATTGCTTCGTTCTCATATATCTTCATTCATTCATCATACTGTCATTCATTTGTGAATTCTTACCGGTGGCCTGTTAAATCTTTCTCTAAGAAAATTGTGCTCTCTTTGTCCTCATGTAGCCCAGTTCATTCATGGTATCCTCTTTCATTCCAAATTCTTACTGGTATTTCTTTCAAGACTTCTTCATTTGTGCTCCATCTCTCTCTCCCCAATCTTTTCAAGAAGAATAAGTGGTATGCTAAATCCGTTGCTTGTCGTCAATTTAACTTGATGAAGGATGAGCATAACATAAATCTTATTCTTGTTCATCAAGGTGATTTCAATTCTTCTCTTGAAGTGGCTCATGATATCAAATTCTTTATCTCAAGTGCTTCATCTTTCTTTCTGGCGGTCAAGTTTTTCTAAAGTTTCTCTTTGTGAAGCTTCATCTAAATCTTTGCAAGGCTTCAACCTTATTCTTTTCAATATTCAACTCTTTATATCATCCTTTCATCCCAATGTTCTCCAAGTGGTTCTTCATGGTGATTCATCAAGGTTTCAATTCTTTCTCAAAGTGTTCTGCAACATTCTTGTTGGAGAGGCTCAAATATCTTGTGTTTTGCATTTCAAGTTCAGTTCTCCCTTTATCCTTTGAGGTGGTGTTATAGCATTCTTGTTAGTGGAGGAGTCTCGAAGAACATTTGTTTCAAGAATGAGATATTTAAACCCATCAATTGTTTGATCGTGAGATATTTTTTTCTACCCATGATTTCTTCATTGAGCTATGTTGGTTTGGATTTCACCTAAAGCTTTTCCTAAGGATTGTAGCTATTGTGGTGCTTCTCTTGATCCAAGTTCTCAATGTATCCTCTTGGTGAAAGAAGTTTTGCATGTCTTGTGGTTCCCAGGCAATCTTTATTTTTGTTAGTGGCTGGTTGTCACCTCATTATTTTGAAATGGTTTCCGTAAGCCCACTACAATCTTCTTCTTTCGGTGTTGTTTTCCAACTACTCCATTTGATCCTCCTTTGTAGTGTGCTTCTTAATTCAATAGTAGCAGAAGTTTTTATTTTCTTCTTCATTCTTTCTTCCCAATGATCTAGTTTCTATTCTCTTGTTCGAGAGTTGTTGTGATGTTGCTCTCTTGTATCCATTATCTAGTTGTGTCAAGATCGTGTTCTTTCCTTTCTTATTCATTTAACCGGAGTGTTGTGTTTTCTTTCATGTTCTTTGCTTGCTTATCAGTTTAGTTGGTGTGTTGTGAATCTTGTCAAGATCTTTCCATCTTATCAAATTTTTCTTCATTTTCCTACCAAAGTGTTGCCGAAATTTTGTTTGAATTCTTGCTTGTTCTTCATGTCATTCTTCAAGCCCTTTGTGACCATCAAGGATCATTGGTTTTACTCGTTTGTTGAGGAGCAACTAAGCTTACCTTTTACTCTTACTCTTTCTCTTCCCCTTTCCATTCTTAGATCTCAGGGCGAGATTAGGAGAGTTGTAATAGCCCTAGACCGACGCTCCAAAACATTCCCCTTTTATTATGTTGTCGTCGCCTGACTTATTTGTTTGTCGCATTCATCATCGCATCATTCGCATCATCCGCATTGCATCGGCACTCCATTGCCGCCAGTTTTCAAAACATTCATCCGTTATTAGTTGTCAGATCTCTTTGTTTTGTCGTTGACCATTTTGAGACCAACCACACACGCACGCGCTCGCGATATCGTTAATATAGTTGTTCTTAGAAGTGTGTATAAAACTTTTTCGAAATGGGTTAAAACTAGGTGTGCGGTCTTAGTTTAATGTAGGTAGACTGCGTGCCAAATTTCATCGCGATCGGAGGTCGTTTGATACCTGAACCTTTAACCTATAGCGACACTATAGCCGGTCATTTCATCGGACGTTTTCGGTTTATAAAACACTGTCGCTAGGTGCCTATTTTCCCACTCATATCTGCCTAGCCTCTCGGCACCGTGCACCGATCTGCCCACGGCCTAGTACGAAAACTTCCACGGACCCAAACCGGGTGGTCGTGACCGTTTCGTCCGGATCAACCACGTTTTACCGCAAACTGTAATCGATTTGTCCATTGGACTCCTCAACATATTTATTCTCGACCGTCCGATCGAATCGGAGGGTCCGGATCAACCTCAAAAATTCTTCTAGCTATTTAAGCACACGAAATTCTAGAACCTAGGACCACTGTCCCATCCATCAACTCCTCCCATGTCGAGTGTTGCCGCCACCCATTCTCTCGAGATCGCCCCGATCCAAAAATATCTTGTGCCCCGACCGCGCCCCTCCTATTGAGCGTCGTCCAATGGACCTCGCTCGTGGCCCCGAGAACCTTGCGCAACCGCATCGATCAGCAGCAACCAGTTCAAGTCGCCGCCCCGTGCCTTCTCTCTCCCTCTGCTCGACCTCTCTCTCTCTTTAATTTCTTATCTCTCCCTCTCTCTGTTTCTGGCTGAGAGGAACGAACGACACGGGGGCCAGCAGGAACCGAAGTTCGCCGGGAGCACGTCGTTGACTGAGCCCCGCCATGGGCGCCGTCCTCGCCAGCTCGCCTCCTCGTGCTGACGGCGACCGGCGCCGCCGCTGGAGACCAGGCGCCCCAGGCCGACCTCGCACCCTTGCCTCTTCCTCCTCCATTTTATTCTCTCTCTCTCTCTCTAATGGCCTCTCTCTCTTATACCGCATGGAGGAGCGCCCCCGCCATGGAGCACGTACGACCTGGAGCTACCCGTGTTCCTCGCACCACCGTTGGAATGGGTCACTTCACCCAGATCGGCTCTTCTCCGACCGGTTTTTCGCGACCCCGTGCCGCCTGGAGCCGCAGAGCCGCCACGCTTGTCCCTACTTGGGTTCGAGTAGAGATCAAGCTTTAGTTGACCCCGTTGCCGACCGCGCGTTCCTCACGCTCGCCTTGTTGTGGACCTCCGCGCCAACCCAGCTAGGTGAGCATCCACCCCTTCCATCCCAGCGACCTCGAACGCCATTCTTGTCCGCTCCGTGCCCCACCGTTGCCCGCGAGCCTCGCCCCAGCCGCCACAGGTCCGGTTTTCTTGGCAGTTTTCTATTTAGACAAGGCATGGCATTTCTTCTATTCTATGCAGTAGAGCTCCAGTTTTGAACACGAACTTGACCTTAGCTCAGTGGCTAGCGCCTCTGGTTTGCATCCAAGGGGTCTGGGGTTCGAATCCCGGCTGCCCCTATTTGTTCATCTATTCTGCAAGCCAACGTCGGCCCGCTTAGTTTAGTTAGTTCTAGTTTGCCAATTGAACATATTCGGTTGCAGGTCTCATTGGTTAGCCTACTGCATTTACACCTAGGATGACTTGGGTTCAGTTCCCAGCCTCCCCAATTTTTCCATGTTTATTTTTCCTTTTACACACACACACACACATTGTTCCCAACCACCTCAATATTATTTTTGCATGCATTTTGCATTCATCGCATAGTATCTTGTGTTGCACATTTCTGGTAGACGTAGTTCCGTTCAGATGTTTCTAGCTGTAAACCGACTAGTATGTCGTGTAGAGTCACATGCTTCACCTCTTGTCATGTTAACAAAATTTTAAAATTGTCGTCTACCTAAATGGGAGTGAACTAAATAATTCGTATGTGGAGTTTCGTCAATAAGCAACTCGTTGCATATTGAGCTTCACTTAATGTGTAGTGTTGATTGTTGTGAATTTCCATGCCATGCGTTGCATAATTGAAATGGAGATGCATCATATTAGGGTGTGCATCATATCGTGCATGTGCCATGGTGAATATCGTGTGTTGACTCTTGTTTCCACTTTGCTTCTTCTTGATAGAGTTCTGAACCGCTTCGGAATGTGACGATCCGTTCGACTATGTCGGTTCATCTCCTTCATGGATTCGTTCTTCTTGCAAGTAGGATCTCAGGCAAGATGACCATTTCCCTCGATACCAATACTATCAAAGCCCTGCTAGTTGTCTCATTTCTTTCATTATGTCTCGTTGCCTACCACCTGTTAAATGTCAGCCTCTCAACATTTCCATGAAAACCTTCAACCGTTGCACAACCTAGCAAACCAATGATTGGCTATTTTACTACTTGCTTAAGAATTGGATAGCATTGCTAGTTGCAGGTGCAGTTGTTTCCATGTGATAACATGGGTTCCTTGTTATATCACCATATTAATGCTATTTCAATTAATGCACCTATATACTTGGTAAAAGGTGGAAGGCTCAGCCTTTCTAGTCTGGTGTTTTGTTCCACCTTTGTCGCCTTAGTTTTGGCTACCGGTATTATATTCCATAATTGAGCGCTCCTAACACGATCGGGGTTGTTATGGGGAACCCCTTGATAATTCTTCTTAGTTTAAAACTGGTATGGCAAGGCTCAACTTTGGTATACATTTGCCTAATAACCTAATAAAATCGCATAGGGACTTTCCGGACCCCGTGGATAATTAATCAACCCCCGGGCCAGTGCTCCTCATGAGTGTTGGTCCAAACTGAGCGATGTCCGGCGCCCCCTAGTCACCCGGGATTTCAGCCAACCCGATATCTAGCTCATCCGGTCGTGCCCTGTGAACGAGATATGCGGCTCCTATCGGGTCTATCGGCACGCCAAGCGGCCTTGGTGGTTTAGTTTTACCTTTTACAAAATATCTTGTGCATTGGGATTCCGATGAGACTTTGGGTCTTCTCAGGGTTGAGGTTTTCCACTAAGGAATCCGAGGTGATCACGAGTCTCGTGATCGAGGCTTTCTATGCGAATTGTGGTAATTTGTGATGGACTAGTTGGAGCACCCCTGAAGGGTTAAATCTTTCGGAAAGCCATGACCGCGGTTATGTGGTAATGTGGAAACTTTATTTAACTTCTGGTTATAGATAACTTGAAGTAAACTTAATTAAAAACTTGCCAACGGTATGGATAACCGTGACCATCTCTTTTGTGAGCTCCTTCTCCGATCAAGAACATGGTGGGGTTATGTCTGACGTAAGTAGGTGTCCAGGATCATTCATTTGATCATCACTAGTTCACGTCCGCTATGCGTATATCATCCCCCTCTTTTATTCTTGTACTCGTAATTTAACCACCTCAAATAAATGCTTAATCGCTTGCTGCAGCCTCACCACTTAACCGTACCTCACCCATTAAGTTTTTCTAGTCTTGATACCATTGGAAATGAGATTGTTGAGTCCTTGTGGCTCACAGATTACTACAACGCCAGTTGCAGGTACAGGTAAAGCGATACTTTGACGTGAGCGCGATGATTGTTCTATTTGGAGTTTCTTCTTCTTCTTCTTTAATCTAGGATGGGTTTGAGGCCGGCAGCATGGGATAGCAAGGATGGACATCGTTATTTTATCGTTTTTTTCGTCCGTAGTCAGACCCTGCTCTTCTTCATGATGATTGATTATGTTATTGTATAGATGTGAACTTGATGTAGCTTGTGGCGAGTGTAAGCCAATTCCATATACTCATCTCTTCAGTACATGTACTTGTAACGATATCCATTCTTGCAAAATGACGAGAAGGGCTTCTATCCCTGTTGAGGCCCTCGCACCAAAATAAGGATATGATCACATCTTGCGCGTTACACTTTATTACCCTTGGGTTCTTGGTACCCTAGAGATTGCTCTTCGTGGATGCTTTGGCGTCCTAGAATCTTGGTAGTGCCTCAGACCTCAATCATTGTGGTGTAAAGCTCCGGGCAAGCGTCGGGGTCTCCATTAGGTTGTGGAGATTGCCCCAAGCATTTGAGGTTACCTCAAAGCCATATTCCATTGTGGTGAAGCTTCGTGGTATTGTTGGAGCCTCCAATTAAGTTTTAGAGATTACCCCAACCTTGGTTGCACGGGTTGGGTGACCACCCTCAAGGGTCCCTTAGTGGAATCACGGCATCTTGCATTGTGCGAGGGCGTGAGAAGATTACGGTGGCCTTAGTGGCATCTTGGGGAGCATTGTGCCTCCATACCGCTCCAAACGGATATTAGCATCCGCAAGGGTGTGAACTTCGGGATACATCATCGTCTCCTGATGCCTTGGTTATCTCTTACTAGAGCCCTTTACTTATGCACTTTACTTTGTGATTTCCATATTGTTTCTTGTTATATATCTTGCTATCACTTAGTTGTTTATCTTGCTTAGCATAAGTTGTTGGTGCACATAGGAGAGCCTAGTTTTTTAGGTTTTGTGCTTGATAAATTAAATGTTTGTTTTATTCTGCATTTGTTCAAGCCTAAACCGTAATTATTTTAAAGCGCCTATTCACCCCCCCTCTAGGCGACATCCACGTCCTTTCAGCAGGAACCCGCCTTTTTACTCGTCTTCCACCTCAAGCAATCCACACAAGCAGGAGTAAGGTTTTACACCGCAAGGTGGCCCAAACGTAGGTAAATGGCTCGCGTGTTCCTATTTGCTTTCCTTAGATCGAGCCATCGCAGAGTCGTGGTGAAGTTGAGAGGTAGAATAGCGTAGGAGAGTGAGCACACCCCAGAGTTCAAATCTTTCTGGGTGTGGAGAGCCTTGATTCCGACATTTGGTGTGCCAGGTAGCGGTGTGCAACCGCTCTTCATATCTAGTTTCGCTCTCGGCTTCATCGACCCCATGGTCGACGATTTTCATGTGCGCACTAAGCGCAGAGCTGCGCGGGTCATGGTCACTGCACCCAGGGGCCCTGGAACCCGCCGTCACTCTGTCGGGGCCGAAGCCGCGGCCAATGACCCCGGAGCTTGCGTGTAGTAGGCTTCATCTGTGCACCCTTTCGTGAAGTGGGAAGGCCGCACCACCATGGCTTCCTCCTCCCACGCCTGTCTCGAGCGGGTGTACGCGCAAGAAGCGCTGCTCATGGCATGCAAATTGCTTTGACATCGCCCGATGGATGGAGGATACGATGTCTGGGCGGACAACATCACCGAGATCGTCACCGTCGCTAGGAGGTCCCTGGCGCCCTTCGCCGCGCTTCCGCCCCCACCCCAACAGGCATGGGCCTCGGTCAGCGAGCCGCCTCCAGTAGCACGCGGCAACTCACTCGGTTCCCAGCTCGAGGGGGTCGGGCAGGGTTCACCTGGCACTGCACTCCTGCTCCTCTGGGTCACGGTAACCGGCTTTGGGACGTTGTTGGGCCCGTGCGGAGGCACACCCGAAAGAGTCGGTAGGATGTTTTGTGCTTACCACAACGCACAGACTCACAACACGGAGGACTACCGGGTGGCTGGGTCTTCCCCTAGTGAGCGCGCTATCTGGTGTCGGGCCCATGTCCACGCTGATAGGATGGAGGGTGTCATGGCTGGTGCCGGTACCACGGGCCTCGCAACCCCCAGCCGACGCCCGCCTCCCTCCGGCATAGGAGGCCACGCCCGGTGCCTGGGCCAGGCCGGGCTCTGGGGCTCCCGTCTGGGAGACGCCTAGCTTGGTCGGGATGAAGAGTGGGCGCTCAGGAACCATGTGATGGCAGGCCCCGGCTCGTGCCCCCACGAGCCGGAAGTGTGACGCCAAGCGCGAGGGACACAGGAGTTCGCCGCTCAGGAGGCCGGCAAGCTGCAAGAGATGCGGGTCATGCATGCCTCGAGGCGTCGGGACCCCGCGAGCCCTGGAGGCCTCAGGAGGAGGTCGTCCCCCACCAGTGGGGGTAGACCTCTACGGCACGCGTCGTCAAGCAACCTGATGCTCTCACGGTAGTGTGGCCGCTAGGTGACTTTTTGAGTAGTTCAAATCAAACAATTCCTTGTATTTTTCATGGCCCTGAGCAGGTGTTTTCTGAATGTGTATCGAACTCGATTAACCTTCACTTGAGGTGGTATCGTTTGTCTAAATCTTAAGTTCTATTGTTCCCCCGCTGCCAGGGGTTGACACGCCCCCACAACCTCCCTAGGATGGATCCACGGTGAGGGGTTAGACACGGCGTATGTGCAGGACTTGTCCTCGTAGCGCCGAGAAATCTAAGCGACCGAGCTCTGGCTCACGGGCTGGCCACCCGTGTTAGTCATCTCACCAAGGTCCTTAGTGTCGTGCCCTCTCGCTGAACCATCACGAACAGATGAAGGGGACACGACTTGGCTCGCGCTGCCGCTGGACATGCGCCTTGTCGCCTCACGCGACACTCCTGATGACGTGCTCTTACGGTTACGCGGGGCGTGAACGGCGCTCATGTTTGGGCCGTAGGGGCAGGCAACGGCGCTCCTGAGGCCACACGTGGCGTGAATGATGCTGATGTTTGGGCCGCATGAGTGCACCTGGAGACCGGGTTAGGGACTCCCGAGTCTTGTGTGTGGGGTGTCCGCCCAACTGAAGAAGATCATGACACCCTCATGTAATAATGAGTTTTGGGGGTTGTATACGCTCAAAGGCCCCCTAAGTGGAAGCCCACGACAATCCACGTCGTGGCCGTGGAGGAGAGTCCCCTCCCACGCATAGTGGCAGTCCCCATGCTCCGTGTTGGGGAAGAAGACGAAGGAAAACACCTCAAGGTCCGCATTTCTTTTAGGTTGACCCGTACTGGATAGGGCAGCCACTTTTCTTTCTAGGTTGACCCGTGCTGGACATTGCTGTCGCCTTTCTTGCCTTCCTCCTTGACTTGCAAACAAGTTCGCCTCTAGTTTTATCAAAGATCTTGGTCTTCTGATTTTCGCAGAGTTTCCTTGGTCTTCTATTTTGTCACCGCGCACGCTCGGTGCCTCCCTCTTGACTGTCGAACCGCAACTATGCCCAGGCCCAATGGAAGCCCCATGCATCGTGCTGGGGGGAAGACGAAGACAAGAAAAGCATGCCCTCGTGGCACATGCCGCTAGCTTACCCTCGGCCTCACGCTCACAGACACTAGGCATAGTGCCTTCGTCTGGGTCTGTCCTGACGGTGCTGGGAACCCAGAGAATAGGGTTGTGGCTCACGGGCATACCCACGTGCGTGTCACCTCACCAAGGCCCTTGGGGCCTATACTTCTCGTGTAATGCCTCAAGAGGCCTCGCAAGGTGAGCCCTGCGAATAACGCCCCCTGAGCAAGCCGCTCGCGCGTCCTCGGGAGCCCTTATACCGGTGATAGTTGGGGCAGGCTCGGAGGCTGGGCCGTAACAGCACGAAGCGTCGGGATGACCTTGGAGGAGTCGCAAGTTTGACAAGGAGTACCAGGCAGAAACTTATTTCGGACCCAAAATAGCATTCGATCGAAAGCATGTCAGACATAATCCCTTTTACACGCCCCCACGGGGCCAGCATGTTGCATTACACGAAAAGGAAGACAACGAAAAGGAAGAAAGATCGGGCTCTCAAAGAACCACCGCCAAGGATCGCAATGCCGGCGCCTAGTCAGAACTCTGCTCTTTAACACGGGCGCCCGGGGAGCCATCGGACTCGCTATCACCCCTGCTCCCCCCGAATGAAGAGCTTCCACTAACATCGGTGCCGGAAGGGCTGGTCTTGCTGCTGCTGCTATCACTTTCGAGACAGCAGTCCAGGTGGCCACCGACGATCCCGAAGACCTTCTTGAAGAGCGTGGTGGCCCCGTCAAACTTGAAATGGAGGACGTACCCTTCCCACAAGCCCTGGGCGAGGGCAAACGACTTCCACCCGTGCTTCAAGAACATGAAGTTGATGGAGTTGAACTCCGTCACCACCCAGGAAGGCCTGCTACAATAGTCGTCGGGTTGCATCCACGAGAACAGGGGTGCATGCTCCTCCATCTCCTTCATGAAAGAATATGGGAGCCGGAGCCAGGTGTGAGGCCTACCCTCCATCCTCACGATGAACTCGCGCGCTGCATCAGCAGAGTGGCTTCGTGACCTGGGAGGCTGGGTTTCTACGCCATACCGTTGGACCCGTTCGTAGCTGCCTCGTCCGACGTGACCGTGCCCCTGAAGAGAGACCTCCTGTGGCTGCCCGGGCCGGTGATCCTACAATCTCTAGCATTAGCTAGACGAATGCTTATGACAACAAACCTTCTCCTGCAATAGCACCAGAAGAATGCTGAAAGCACTCCCCAGTAATGAGACTAGAAGAATGTTGTTGATGGCCCACCAGCGCGTGGGTTCGCAGCAGTTTTCGAGGGTAGAGTATTCGACCCAAATTTGTAGATCGCCTAAAGGAGGTGAGAGAATACTCTCGAGTATTAGCAGCTGAATTTGTCAGATTCAACCACACCTGAAAGATTAGTATCTACAAGCAAAGTAGTAACAGCAAAGTAGCAAGTAACGGCAGTGTAACGAGCAATAGCAGCGGCAAGGAACAGTAGTAGTGACAGCAGTAGCAAGTAGCAACAGTAGTAGTGACAGCAGTAGCAAGTAGCAACAGTAGTAGCAACAGTAGCAGCAGAGCAAGACAAGTAACAGCAGCAGCAATAGTAGTAGCAGCAGCAATAGTAGTAGCAGCAGCAGAGCAAAACAAGTAACAACAGTAGCAATAGTAGTAGCAGCAGCAGAATAAAACAAGTAATAGCAGTAGCAACAGTAGTAGCAGCAGTAGAGCAAAACAAGTAACAGCAGTAGGACAAACTCGTAGGCAATGGGTCGGTGATTTGTTTGGATAATATTCATCATGCAACAGCTATAACACGGACAGATATGTGGCTAGCTCCCGTTCGTCAATGTGATGTAGGCATGCATTCCGTGTGTCGTCATACGTGCTTAGGGAAAAGAACTTGCCTGACATCTATTGTCCATCCCTCCCGTCGCAACGGGGTCCAAAAGGAAACTACAGGATATTAAGGTTCTCCTTTTAATAAAGAACTGGACCAACGCATTAGCACTTGGTGAACACATGAACTCCTCAAACTATGGTCATCACCGGGAGTGGTTCCGGTTATTGTCACTCCGGGGTTGCCGGATCATAAAACATAGTAGGTAACTACAACTTGCAAGATCGGATCTAAAACACACATATATTGGTGGCAACATAATAATTTCAGATCTGAAATCATGGCACTCGGGCCCTAGTGACAAGCATTAAGCATGGCAAAGTAGTAGCAACATCAATCTCATAACATAGTGGATATTAGGGATCAATCCCCATCAAAACTAACCCGATTACATGATAGATCTCATCCTGCTCATCACCGCCCTGCGAGCCTACGAATAGATTACTCACGAACGACGAAGAGCTTCATGGAATTGGAGAGGGAAGAAGGTTGATGATGACGATGGCTACGATTTCCCCTCTCCGGAGCCTAAGACGGACTCCAGATCTGCCCTCCAGATGAAGAACAGGAGGTGGCGGCGCCTCCGTATCGAAAACGCGACGAAAACTTCTCTTTTTATTTTTTCTGGGAATAAAGGCAACTTATAGAGCTGGAGTTGGGGGAGGCAGGTGCATGTGGGCCCCACAAGCCTGCCCACCGCCACCAGTGGGTGGTGGCAGAGCAGGGGCTTGTGGCCCACTGTCCCACCCCCTGAGGTGGAACTTGGCGCAGATATTTTTGATATTTTCCAAAACTGCTCCCCGTAAATTTTCAGGACGTTTGGAGAACTTTGATTTCTGCACAAAAATAACACCAAGGCAATTCTGCTGAAAACAACATCGGTCCAGGTTAGTTCCATTCAAATCATGCAAATTAGAGTCCAAAACAAGGGCAAAGTAGATACGATGGAGACGTATCAACTCCCCCAAGCTTAAAACCTTGCTTGTCCTCAAGCAACTCAGTTGACAAACTGAGAGAGAAAGAAAAACTTTCACAAACTCTGTTTGATCTTGTTGTTGCAACTATGTCTAACTCATAACCAGAATTTCAGCAAGATCACAAGTTAACCACATAAGAAAATGACACAAAGGTCTCACGGTAAACTAATATCAATGGCATAATCAGCTAACGAGGAAATAATAATGAGTTTCAGATACCAACACTTCAATCAAAACAAGCATGAAGCAATATGAATAGGTGGTATCTCTCTAGATCTTTCTCAGACCGCAAAACATAAATGCAGAGCACTTTCAAAGATCAAGGGCTGACTAAACATTGTAATTCATAGCAACGAAGATCCAGTCATAGTCATACTCAATATCAATCAAAAGCAAAGCATAAAAATGACAGAGGTGCTCTCTAATTGGTGCTTATATAAATAGGAAAATAAATAGACAGGCCCTTCGCAGAGGGAAGCATTGATTTGCAGAGGTGCAAGAGCTCAAGCTTTGAAAAGAGAGATAATAATTTTGGGTGGCATGCTTTCATTGTCAACGCAATGACCAAGAGTTCTCAATATCTTCCATGCTACTCATGCTATAGGCGGTTCCCAAACAGAAAAGTAAAGTTTAACTCCCCCACCACCAATAAATCACACTCCACGGCTAGCCGAATCCTCGGGTACCGTCCATACTAAAATCAATCCAGGGGGAGTCTTGTTTTACAGTTATGTTTTTGATTTAAGCCTGGAACTGGGCATCCCAAATACCGGCCCCTTTCTCGTGAATGACTGTGAATAAACACATGTCAAGGATAACACTCCTAGCATGGAAGATACCAATAGCCCTCTGACACCACATGAGCGGTTCGGGCATGCAAAATAGATTATTTCTTGAAGGTTTAGAGAATGGCACATGCAAATTTACTTGGAACGGCAGGTAGATACCGCAAATAGGTAGGTATGGTGGACTCTCATGGAAAAACTTTTGGGTTTATGGAAGTGGATGCACAACCAGTATTCCCTCTTAGTACAAGTGAAGGCTAGCAAAAGACTAGAGAGCGGCCAACTAGAGAGCGACAACAGTCATCAAGATGCAATGAGTTTGACTAACATTGAATGCAAGCATGAACAGGATATAAATCACCATGAACACCAACATCATAGAGGCTATGTTGATTTTGTTTCAACTACATGCATGACCATGTGCCAAGTCAAGCCACTTGAAACATTCAAAGGAGAATACCATTCTATCATACTACATCATAGTCATCTCAAAATCTATGTTGGCATTCAAGACAAACCATTATAAGCTCTCAGCTAAATAAGCATGGCATCAGAAACTATGATCTCTAAGTTGTCATTGCAAACATGGTTCTCTCACAACAAAGCTGAATCTGGGTCGACAAGCTAGTCATATTTACAAAAACAAAATAGATAGAGTTCATACCAGCTTTTCAGTCTCAGTCACTTCATCATATATCATCATTGTTGCCTTTCGTTTGCACGATCGAACGATGAAAACGATAATAAGAGCATTGGACTAAGCTGAATCTGCAGGCAAACACAAAGGAGAAGACAAAATAATATGGCTCTTTGAAAGCTAAACAGGTAAGCATGCAAGAACCAATAAACATTGTAACCAATATCTTCTACCTTGACACAAAGAAAAAGAAAACTATTTACACGGGAAAGCTCCCAGCAAGAAAAAGAAGAAAGAAAAATATTTTTGGGTTTTCTCAAAAGGACACAAAACAAGAAAACAAAAATAAACTAGCATGGATAATACAGTGGCAAAGTGTAAACACCGGCTATCAAAGTGAAAGCATAAGCATGAATGTAAAGTCGGTGAGAACACGTACTCCCCCAAGCTTAGGCTTTTGGCCTAGCTTGGTCTACTCCCAAGGTGGGAAATAACAAGCTCCAGGATACTCCGGAGCAGACTGTGGATGCCACTGCTGTGTGAGCTCCTCTAGCTCCCACTGATAAACTGCCATCTGGTACTCGACTAGGGGCTCGAGCACGGGCGCCTGTGGTTGGGCCAAGCCCCAATATGCGTAGATGTCCGCGGGCATAATAGTTTACCTTCCTGCATGAAGATCAAACAAAGAAGGAGCAGGCAAAGTAATAGTCTCTCGAGTACCCTGACTAAACACCAGGTTTGGAATCATCCGTCTACTAGCATCTCTATCCAGAAAATTATGGCGAACCATGCTGTCATAATCCAGATATCTCTCAGGGAGAAGCATCTCTCCTTCCTCTCCCAGTCTAATGGGTATCTCAAAGTGTCTGGCAAGACGGGTAGCATAGATACCTCCGTAGACAACACCTTTAGAACGGTTCAGGTTCAACCGTTGAGCTACTATAGCACCCAAGCTATAAGTCTTATCGTTATAAAGGCCTTCGGGCAAAACCGCAAGGTCTGGAG
Organism: Hordeum vulgare subsp. vulgare; assembly: GCF_904849725.1. Taxonomy (NCBI): domain Eukaryota; kingdom Viridiplantae; phylum Streptophyta; class Magnoliopsida; order Poales; family Poaceae; genus Hordeum; species Hordeum vulgare. The sequence goes on from NC_058519.1 coordinate 398,923,954, forward strand.
AACTAAGTGATCCAGCCTCCCCATGGCCAATCAAACATTTTCCCACAAATAGTGAGAAGTATCGAAGCACAGGAAAATGTATGCTAGCAATTCTAGCGCGAGACACTCCTCTCTCCTCTCTAACAGCAATAGAACCAATGAAATCCTCCAAGTCCCATGAACGAGGGTCATGGATATCCCCAACATAAGGTAATTTGCATACATTGCAAAAATCATGCAACGTCATGCACTGGGGAACATCGTATATCATGAACTCAACCATGGGAGGATTCTTCCTCGGATAAAAGTTGAAGATTTGAACGAAAATATTGGTGAGGAGGAGATATTGTGGGCACTTATCTTCAACAAACGCAGTAAGACCTGCGTTCTCCACCAAGTGGTAAAAGTCTTCATAAAGTCCGGCGGCGCGCAAAAATTCATCACTTGGCCACTCGCACGCTCGAACTTCTGTGACTCGAGGGACTGCGTACTTGGGGTGATTCTTCTCATCCTCCTTGTGGTTACGGCTTGAAGAGCCTCTCAAGAACCTCCTCATCTTTTCTTTTTTCTAGCTCTGAAAAATTCTGAAATTTTTAGAGACTACGAAAGAAAAGTGAACAAGGATCAACCCAACTTGTAGCAACTACTCCTACTAGTACCTAGAGACCGTATCACGCGCTAAAACTACTTGAGGCCAGCTAAAATCAACTTTTCTAGCTCAAGAACAGGGTCACCAAGGTAGCAAGAATTCGCGAAGGATAAAGCACTAGAGCAAAAACTAATTGGACCAATGGAGGAGTCACTTACCAAGGAGTAATTTCCCCAAAACGGTTCGGAGAATGGTGCTTTGAGCAAAGTGATCGAAAATCACAACCAAATGAGCAAGAACACGGGTTTGAGCTGGGAAACAAATTTTTCTGGAGGTGGAAGAAGAGGCTGGGAGCTGGAATGAGTGGAGGGGGTGCCTGTGGGCCCGACAAGCTTGCACCCTGGCACCAGGGGGTAGGTGGCGGTGGGGGGCTTGTGGCCCACTGGTCAGGCCCCCAGGCCAGCTCTCAGGCCCATAAATTTTCAAAAAATCAAGAAAAAATCATACTAAATTTTCAGGACCATCGGAGAACTTTTATTTTCGAGGTATTTTTCTCCGGGACGCTAAAACAGAAAACAGGAAAAGCTAAACTAATTCCATCATTTTTCTTCTAAGCAACAGAAAAGGAAAACTTAAAACAGAGGTATGTGACTCCTTGATTCATCCGTTTCATGGTCATCGAAAGAAATCCGTCAATGGGATTGATCAAGTCCTCATGACAACACTTTTTCGAATCGCAAGAGAGAACGGAGAATTTTCGAATCGCCACTAAGTCACCTCAATGGGGATATGTATCTCCCCAACAAGAAAATCATACTTCATCTTGACACGAGGAATAGGGCATTCAATGCTCCCAATGAGAATCAATGAAGTCTTTTCGATAGCATTGCTGCAATGTACTTGATATCGTTTCTTCGGAAAGTGCACTGTGTGCTCATTACCGTTGACATGGAAAGTGACATTGCCTTTGTTACAATCTATAACAGCCCCTGCAGTGTTTAAAAAGGGTCTTCTGAGGATGATAGCCATGGCATCGTCCTCAGGAATATCCAAGATAACAAAGTCTGTTAAGATAGTGGTATTAGCAACCACAATAGGCACATCCTCACAAATGCCCATAGGGAAAGCAGTTGATTTGTCGGCAATTTGCAGAGAAATTTCAGTGGGTGTCAGCTTATCCAACTCAAGTGTACGATAAAGAGAGAGCGGCATAACACTAACACCAGCTCCAAGGTTACATAAGGCAGTTCTTACGTAGTTTCCTTTAATGGAGCAACGTATAGTGGGCACTCCGGGATCACCAAGTTTCTTAGGAGTTCCACCTTTGAAAGTATAATTGGCAAGCATGGTTGAGATCTCAAGATCTGGTATCTTCCGTTTATTAGTCATGATATCTTTAATGTACTTGGCATACGGAGACATCTTGAACATATCAGTTAACCGCATCTGCAGAAATACGGGTCTTATCATCTCAACGAAGCGCTCAAAATCCTCATCATCCTTTTTCTTGGATGGCTTAGGAGGAAAGGGCATAGGTCTCTGAACCCATGGCTCTCTTTATTTACCATGCTTCCTAGCAGTGAAGTCATTCTTGTCGTATCTCTTAGGTTGTGGATTATCAGGATTAACCGTAGGTTCAATCTCCACATCCTCATCATGGCTAGGTTGAGCATTATTATGAACATCACTGTCCATATTGTCACCAGGTTCATGTTCATCACCAGATTGTGTCGCTGCATCAGATGAAGAAATATCATTAGGTTCTTCAGGTGTGACAGTATTTGGTGAACTGGCATGTAGGCTTCTATCATCCTTGTTCTTCTCCTTAGGATGACTAGGTGTATCAGCATTGATTCCTTGAGAATCTTGATCAATTCTCTTAGGATGACCTTCAGGATACAAAGGTTCCTGAGTCATTTTGCCTCCTCTAGTAATGACTCTGACAGAGTTGTCATTTAATTCATTGAGCAAGTCATTCTGAGCTTTAAGTACTTGTTCTACCTGAGTAGTAATCATAGAGGCATGTTTACTCAGAAGCTTCAGAGAATTGACATTTCTGTCTACACAAGCACTTAGATGGCTAAGCATACGAGCACTTTGTTCCAAATGTCTGCTAACATAATCATTGAAACTCTGTTGTTTGGCAACAAAGTTGTCAAATTCATCAAAGCATAGGGTAGCAGGTTTATCAAAAGGAATATCACTCTCATCAAACCTACGCAGAGAATTCACTTCTACTACCTGTATCGGGTTATCGAGACCATGGATCTCTTCGATAGGTCATAGATTTTCGACATCTTCAGATCTAATGCCTTTCTCTTGCATAGATTTCTTGGCTTCTTGCATATCTTCGGGACTGAGGAATAGAATACCTCTTTTCTTAGGAGTTCGCTTAGGAGGTGGTTCGGGAATAGTCCAAGCATTATCATTGATTAAGAGGTTATTCAGTAGGGTATCAGCTTGTTCTACAGTTCGTTCCCTAAAAACACAACCGGCACAACTATCTAGGTAGTCTCTAGAGGCATCGGTAAGTCCGTTATAGAGGATATCAAGTACATCGTTCTTCTTAAGAGGGTGATCAGGCAAAGCATTATGTAGCTGGACGAGCCTCCCCCAAGCTTGTGGAAGACTCTCTTCTTGGAGTTGAGCAAAGTTGTATATTTCCTGCAAGGTAGCTTGCTTCTTATGGGCAGGGAAATATTTCTCATAGAAGTAATAGACCATCTCCTGGGGACTACGCACACATCTAGGAGCAAGAGAGGTAAACCAGGCTTTAGCATCATCCTTTAGAGGGAAAGGAAACAACTTAAGGATATAGTAGTGACGGATCTTCTCCTCATTAGTGAAGAGGTTGGCTATTTCGGATAGTTTGGCAAGATGGGATATGACCGTCTCAAACTCTTAACCATGCAAAGGATCAGATTCGATTAGAGAGATTATCTCAGGGTCGACAGAGAATTCATAATCCTTATCAGTGACAAAGATAGGCGAAGTGGCAAACTTCAGGTCATTTTTCATCCTAACTTCCTGAGATTTTTCCTTCCACTTGAGAAGTAATTTCTCAGCGTCATAGGCATCCTTACACGCAGGAAAATCCTCAGCTATCTCTCCCTCCATAACGTAACCCTCAGGTATATCAGACAATTCATATCTAGGAGAGCTAGATCTAACAGGAGCAAAAGCAGGTTCTATCTCAATAGTATCGGCAGTTTTAGAAGCATCACGAGCATTGGCAGTAACTCTAGCAATATGAGCATCAAGGAACACTCCTAGTGGAACATCAGGCAAAGGAGTATCTCTAGCAGTATCAAGCATAGCATCATCAGGCATAGTAGCATCTCTAGCATCATCAGGCAAAGCAGTATCAAGCATAGCATCTCTAGCAGTATCAAGCATAGTATCATCAGGCATAGTATCAAGCGTAGTATCATCAGGCATAGTATCAAGCATAGCATCTCTAGCAATAGCATCATAAGCATCATCAAACACAGGCGACGAATCAAGATTTCTAGCAGGAGGTGATGTCGCAAACTTACTCATAACTGAAGGTGAATCAGGTGCAGAGCTAGATTGCAATTCCTTACCTCCCCTCGTAGTTGAGGGCAAGACTTTGGTCTTCGGATCCTTCAGATTCTTCGTAGTGATCAGCAGATATAAATCCCAAGTGACTCGGAGAATATAGCAATACCTCCCCGGCAACGGCGCCAGAAAAAATGATGATCCTGCAATCTCTGGCGTTAGCTAGACGAATGCTTATGACAACAAACCTTCTCCTGCAACAGCACCAGAAGAAAGATGAAAGGACTCCCCGGTAATGAGACTAGAAGAATGTTGTTGATGGCCCACCAGCGCGTGGGTTCGCAGAAGTTTTCGAGGGTAGAGTATTCGACCCAAATTTGTAGATCGCCTAAAGGAGGTTAGAGAATACTCTCGTGTATTAGCAGCTGAATTTGTCAGATTCAACCACACCTGAAAGATTAGTATCTGCAAGCAAAGTAGTAACAGCAAAGTAGCGAGTAATGGCAGTGTAATGAGCAATAGCAGCGGCAAGGAACAGTAGTAGTGACAACAGTAGCAAGTAGCAAGAGTAGCAAGAAACAGTAGTAGCAACAGTAGCAGCAGACCAAGACAAGTAACAGCGGTAGAAACAGTAGTAGCAGCAGTAGAGCAAAACAAGTAACAGTAGTGGAAACAGTAGTAGCAGCAGCAGAGCAAAACAAGTAACAGCAGTAGCAACAGTAGTAGCAGCAGCAAAGCAAAACAAGTAACAGCAGTAGGACAAACTTGTAGGCAATGGGTCGGTGATTTGTTTGGATAATATTCATCATGCAACAGCTATAACACGGAGAGATATGTGGCTAGCTCCCGTTCGTCAATGTGATATAGGAATGCATTCCGTGTCTCGTCATACGTGCTTAGGGAAAAGAACTTGCATGACATCTATTGTCCATCCCTCCCGTGGCAGCGGGGTCCAAAAGGAAACTACGGGATATTAAGGTTCTCCTTTTAATAAAGAACCGGACCAACGCATTAGCACTTGGTGAACACATGAACTCCTCAAACTATGGTCATCACCGGGAGTGGTTCTTGTTATTGTCACTCCGGGGTTGCCGGATCATAACACATGGTAGGTAACTACAACTTGCAAGATCAGATCTAAAACACACATATATTGCTGGCAACATAATAGTTTCAGATCTGAAATCATGGCACTCGGGCCCTAGTGACAAGCATTAAGCATGGCAAAGTAGTAGCAACATCAATCTCAGAACATAGTGGATACTAGGGATCAATCCCCATCAAAACTAACTCGATTACATGATAGATCTCATCCTACTCATCACCGCCCAGCGAGGCTACGAATAGATTACTCACGACGAACAAAGAGATTCATGGAATTGGAGAGGGAAGAAGGTTGATGATGACGATGGCGACGATTTCCCCTCTCTGGAGCCCAAGACGGATTCCAGATCTGCCCTCCAGATGAAGAACAGGAGGTGGCGGCGCCTCCGTATCGAAAACACGATGAAAACTTCTCTTTTTATTTTTTCTGGGACGAAAGGCAATTATAGAGCTGGAGTTGGGGGCGGCAGGTGCCTATGGGCCCCACAAGCCTGCCCACCGCCACCAGGGGGGTGGTGGCGGATCAGGGGCTTGTGGCCCACTGGCCCACCCCCTGAGGTGGAACTTGGCGCAGATATTTTTGATATTTTCCAAAACTGCTCCCCGTAAATTTGCAGGACATTTGGAGAACTTTGATTTCTGCACAAAAATAACACCAAGGCAATTCTGCTGAAAACAGCGTCAGTCCAGGTTAGCTCCATTCAAATCATGCAAATTAGAGTCCAAAACAAGGGCAAAAGAGTTTGGAAAAGTAGATACGATGGAGACGTATCAGCCAGCATGAGCTGCCGGTAGAGAGCGCCCACGTCACCCGAGGTGCGTCTCGAGCGTGGCGATGGGCATGTGGGGGCGACCTCTTCCCCTTGTTGGCCGCGGCGCGCTCGCTCTCCCGTCGTCACTCTCCCTTCCCCGGTGGCTGAGGATCTCTTCGTTGGTGCCATTGTCGCTACGATGACAAGCAAGAAAGAAGAGCAAGGGTGGTGGTCCGATCACTTGTGCAACTTGACGCATGATGCGGTTTGGGATCAGCCCACGCACATTGGACTCTGGCCTCACGAGACTCGCGCAAGCAGCTGTCGCCGGGGGCTTCTCGACGCCCGTGTGAGGCTTCCTCAAAAGGCTGCACATAAGGGATTCGTGGGGCGGGATGGCCAAGGAAACACAAAGTTGGGTGTGCCACTCCTGGCAGGCCAGCTCACGAGACCCCCCCCCCCCCCCCCCCCGCCCCCTGCTAGATGGAGCATGGGAAGCACGTGAGAAGGAAGGTGCAGAAGGTCGGCGCAAGTCAGGGAGAACAATCATGGCAGGCGTTACAAGTATGCTTTACATCAACTCGCTCGGGGTGACCCCTGAGGTGTTGCGGGAAGAGGGAGAGTCTTGTGGTCTATCAGACGCCAAGTGTCGAGCCTCGCCCGCACGCGATTGGGCCCTAGGTCGCTTTGCCCCTCCCATCAGGCGGAGTCGTGCACAACATGGGCCCCGGGGATACTGTCAGACCCATGGGACCGGGGGTACCCACGCCCATCGGCCTGCAGCCCCAGGCGCAACGCGTTGCACTATCACTTCGGCCCGGTAGCGGGCCCAAGAAGTGAGACCCTCGCGAGGACCCTCACCTCGTGTGGCACACGTTGGGGAGTCAACATCAAGGGCCGCGAGGGGGGACTCGCCCCCAATGTGCGCCGCGAGGCCATGTAAGGCCCTCATAGAGCAGACTAGCGAAGGGCAACCAGGTGGAGCCGCACGGTCCTACCCCCTCACGTGGGCGATGCGAGCCGTGTAGGTGGCGCAGGGGCGGTGCGAGCAAGCACGCATAGAGAGGTTTTCCTCTTTGGTGCTACGAGGGTAAAGCTAGTCGCGGTTTCCCAAAGTGACGCCCAAAGGTTTCCTGATCGGTGTTAGAGGTCGAAAGTTGGGGGCTTGGCAGGATGGAGGTCACCCCCGAGCCCACCAACACGTCATAGAGAAGGGCTTTTGCAAGCGAAGACCACCTTTGTCAGGGCGGGCCGCAGTCATGTTCCCTTTCAAAATGGACGTTGTGGAAACCCTTCCCACCAAGTGTGTTTTTGGGGAAGAGGACCAAGGCCGGTATAAAAGAGAGGCCCGGCCTCTGTAGTAGGGATCCGATCCCCATTATCTCCGCTAGGGCAAGAACCTACCTTTGTACTCGTCTTCCACCTCAAGCAATCTAGACAAGCAGGAGTAGGGTTCGCATGTTCTTGTTTGTCTTTCTTAGTTCGATCCATCGGAGAGTCGCGGTGAATTTCAGAGGTAGAACAGGGTAGGAGAGCGAGCGCACCCCAGAGTTCGAATCTTTCTGGGTCTACGGAGTCCCAATTCTGACAGGTGCAACCGAAAACAGTGGAAACCTATTGTTGTTGATTTGTTTAAAATCGGAATTTACAATTTTATCAAATCGGTGTCACCAAGTTTGCTCAACTGTCTAGGTCACCCAAAATCGGGCCGACCGAGATTTATATATCTGTCTCACCGAAATGCCAAAAGTTGCCACATTTTGCACTAGTCGATGCAACCGAGTTTTTGGATCGGTTTCACCGAGTTGGGCAATAATGTTGTAATGTTTGGGATTTTGGAGAAGCCTATCCCTCCACCTGTTTGTCATTCATAGAGTAAGCACTCACAATACTAACACATGTCATATCCATTTTCTGAGAGAGATCCACATACTCATGTGTTGAGATCAAGATCTTCCACTCCAACCATATGAATCTAGATTTCTAGCCTCCCCGAGTTTCTTTCCACCCAATAAACCTCTTCTACCAAGACAAATCTATGAGAGAGTGATTGAGTGTTGAGGAGACTATATTTTCAAGCATAAGAGCAAGGAGTTCATCATACTGTCGCATCTTTTACCTTTTGGAGAGTGGTGTCTCCTTGATTGGTTAGGTGTCGCTTGGGTGCCTCCGACTTCGTGTGGAGTTGAACCAAGAAGTTTGTAAGGGCAAGGAGATCGCCTACTTCATGAAAATCTACCCCAAGTGAGGCTAGTCCTTAATGGACATAAGCCATGATGGAATAGACAAGGTTGCTTCTCTATGGACACTTCATTGCTACAGCCCTCCATGGAATCCCGTGGTCGCTACCCTCCGTGGGTTAAAGTCTCCATCAATGTGGACATACGATAGCACCACATATCAGAACCACGCCAAAAATTTACATGTCATCTTTGTGTTTGCTCTTCCTATCACTACTCCTTACTTTCATGTGCATGTCTTACTTTCCGCTGGCATACTTGATGACTTGCATGTGTAGGGTGTGCTATGCTTGATAGAATTTCTATAACTTGCCAACAATAAAATTGGGAAAATGTTTGGTTTATATTTTGCCAATAGTCTATCCCCCCTCTAGACGCCTCTTCTAGTGATCTCACAATTGGTACCAGAGTTTGGTCTCCATAGGTTTGGTTTAATCATCAATTCATCATTGGAGGACGATGGATATGTCTAATTTGGGGAGTCTTAGTTCTAGAGTGCCTATTCTCAATGGTGAGTACTATTGTCAATGGAAAGACAAAATGCTTGATTTACTTGATGAATTCCATTTGGGCAAGTATGTTGAAAATCCCTATGTGCCTCCCATTGATCCCTTACATCCTTCACATGAGGAACAAATTGATATCCTTCTTAATCTTAGAATTTTTAATATTATCATTAGAGGATTGCCAAGAATTGTGTTTGATAAAATCAAAAACTTTGTGTGTGCTTATACTTTATGGAATGACTTGGAGAAAAGATATCCAAACCACTCTTTGAAAAATATTGATGTCACTCTCCATAAAACTATTGCCTTTCACAAAATGAAGTCTAGTGATCCGAACTTTGATAAATGCTTATTTTAGCATCAAGGCCTCATGCATGCTAAAGGAGATGTCATTACCATAAATAACATCATTGTTGAAGCCATTCACGTTCATAAACTTGAACATTCTCATGGTGGCAATTCTAACGAATCTCTTGATTTTTATGACGAGGATATTCCCCTTGACAAATACAATGTGGAACATGGCTACTATGATGAAGATGACAAGTTTGACATTGAATGTGAGAAGACTATGAAGAGCCTAAGTCTCATGGAAAACTTCAAAGTCTACATTTCCGGAGGAAAGGAGTGGATTCTCGATAGTGGGTGCACTAATCACATGACCGGAGATAGATACATGTTTCAAGAGATTACACCAAACCATGGACCACAGAGGTATGTGACATTTGGAGACAACTCCAAGGGTAAGGTACTCGGTCTTGGTAAGGTGGCCATATCTCATGATAGTTCTGTTCAAAATTTCATGCTTGTTGAATCCCTTGGCTACAATCTTCTTTCCATATCTAGACTAACCGACTTTGGTTTTAATGTGCTATTTACTAAAGTAAATTGCCAAGTGTTTTGTCAAGAAAATCATAACATGGTCTTTACCGGTTTCCATAGAGGTGATCTATACACTGTTGATTTCACTAAAAGATCCAATCCTCATACTTGTCTTATTTCAAAATCTTCTAAAGGTTGGTTATGGCATATAAGGCTAGGACATGTTGGTATGCGTAATATAGACAAGTTTATCAAAGGCGGTCATAGACTTGGTGTTAAAGATGTTACCTTTGAAAAATATATACTTTGAAGTGTTTGTCAAGCAGGAAAACAAGTGGGTGGAAGCCATCCCATAAAGAACATATTGACTACTAGGAGACCACTCGAGTTGCTTCATATGGATCTTTTTGGTCCCAATGCTTACAAGAGCCTCGGTGGAAATTCCTTTGGCCTAGTTATAGTTGATGATTTTTTTCATATTTACGTGGGTATTCTTTCTTGATGACGAGTCGCGGGTACAAAAGATCTTCAAGAACTTCGCTCGCAAAGCGCAAAATAAATTTGACGTGAAGATCAAGAAAGTTCGGAGCGACAACGGATCGGAATTCAATAACACAAATGTGGACACCTTTCTTGATGAAGAAGGAACCTCACATAAGTGTTGGCTACGTACACACCTCAACAAAATGGAGTTGTTGAGAGGAAGAACCGGACTCTCATAGAGATGGCTAGAATGATACTTAACGAATACAAGATGCCAAGACACTTTTGGGCAGAAGCCGTGGAAACATCTTGTCATGCAACAAATCGACTCTACCTAGTACCTACACAAGCCTCTGAGTAAAATGGCATACGCGCTACTCACCGGTAACAAACCCCAAGTTGGTTCCTTTCGAGTATTCGGCTCCAAGTGCTACATTATTGATAAGCATTGTCGTTCTAAATTTGCTCCTAAATCTCATGAAGGTTTCCTACTTGGTTGCAGATGAAACTCTCACACTTACCGTGTCTACTACAATTTCACTCAAAAAGTTGAAGAGATGGTAGATGTGAAGTTTGATGAGTCTTATGGTTCGCAGGTCGAACAATAGCCAAATGATGTCGGAGGTAAGGAACCTTTGGAAGCCATTCAAGACTTGTCCATCGGCAAGATTCGTCCCATGGAGGTGAAGGAAACCACTTCATCAACACAAGTGGAAGCTCCTACTTTGCGTCAAGGCGAACCACAAAACGACATGGAGGCATCCACAAGCGGTACACGACAAGATGAAGGGGAGGAAGAAGTACATCGCGATGATCCACCTCAACCTCATTCACCACCACCTCAAGGAGATGACATCTTCAACAACATGGAAGAAGAAGATGAGGAGGTGGAAGCTCCACCGACCAACAAGAAAAAGTTGTCGCGAGTTTGAGCAAGAGTGAACAAGAATTATCCCTTAGAGCAAATCTTCGGTGACATACAAACCAGGAGAATCACACGCTCTAAAACTCGTTTAGCTAACTTTTGTGAGCATTGCTCATTTATCTCTAGTATTCATCATATGAAGGTATAAGAAGCAATTCAAGACCTGGATTGGGAAATGCCATGCACGAAGAGCTACACAACTTTGAGAGGAATCAAGTGCGGACACTAGTGGAGAAGGACAAGGACGAGCACAACATCATTGGAACAAAATGGGTGTTTTGGAACAAGAAAGATGAAGATTGTCAAGTTGTTCACAACAAGGCACGTCTCATAGCTCAATGATACACTCAAGTCGAAGGTATGTACTATGGTGAAACCTATGCCCCCGTTGCTAGACTTCAAGCTATTTGCGTACTTCTTTCTTATGCCAATCACCATGATATTAATATATACCAAGTGGATAGCAAAAACGCTTTTCTAAATGGTGAAATTGAGGAGCAAGTTTATGTTAAACAATCTCCTGGCTTTGTGAACCCTAAGAAACCTAATCATGTTTATAAACTTCTTAAAGCTCTATATGGTCTTAAGCAAGCCCCTCGAGCTTGGTACAAATGCTTAACGAAGTTCCTTATTGAAAATGGTTTTGAGATTGGTAAAATTGACGCAACCTTGTTCATTAAAAGAGTTATGGTGAATTATTTGTGTGCCAAATTTATGTGGATGATATTATATTTGGATCTACTAACCCACATTTTAGTGAGAAATTTGGAAGGTTGATGTGTGAGAAATATGAGATGTCTATGATGTGTGAGCTGAAATTTTTACTTGGTTTGCAAATCAAGCAAAGGAGAAAAGGTACGTTCATCTATAAAACCAAGTATATGAAGTACTTGATCAAGAAGTTCAACATGCAAGAATGTAAAGGTATGAAAACTCCTATGCCAATTAGTGGATATGTTGACCTCACCAAGGAGGACAAACCGGTTGATCAAATGGTTTATCGATCGATGACCGGTTGATTGATATATCTATGTGCCTCCTCTATCGACATCATGCTTACTATTTGCATGTGTGCCCTATATCAAGCTTGCACCCAAAGGGTGTCATCTTAAGGCCGTGAAAAGAATTGTGAGATACTTGTTACATACACCAAACTTTCGCATTTGGTATCCCAAGGGATCATCTTTTAACCTTGTTGGCTATTATGATTCGGACTATGCCAGAGACATGGTTGATAGAAAATCCACCTCGGGTGTGTGTCAATTTATTAGGAGATCTCTTCTCTCTTCTTCACCAAAGAAACAAAACTCAGTATCTCTATGTAGCATTGAAGCAGAATATATTACCGTCGGATCATGTTGTCCGCAATTGCTATGGATGACACGAACTCTTAAGGATTATGGGAGACATCTGAAACATGTTCTATTGTTATGTGACAATGAGAGTGCAATTAAGATTGATCATAATCACATGTAACACTCTCGAACTAAACATATTGAAGTTTGACATCATTTCATTCGTTATCATGCTCTCAAAGGAGATATCAATCTCAAGCATGTTTGTACTAACAAACAATTGGTTGGTATCTTTACTAAGACACTTGATGAGAAAGTGTTTTGCCACTTAAGGATTCAGTTAAACATCATTGATGCTTCAAACTGGAGATAGACTCACTCGGATGCATGCAAGGGCATGAGCTTACATGACTATTCCTTGATATCATTGACATGATAATTATTCATATCTTGGAAATCTATGCTCCCTTGTATTGCATCTAATCTTTTGTAGGTACTTGGAGGAAGTACACTTCACAAGATTTCCATCAACTCACATCAAAAGAAATCTTGTCATGACCAAGTATCAACAACCCCTCTTTGTGTTGGAGGAAGAGCATAACACATACCATATCCTTGATAACTCTTTGATGAACAAATTTCACATTTGTCATTTGGATATATCTTCTTCTTCCTTGCATGACTAACCCATGTAGGTGAAACGAGAACCAAGACAATCAAGGATGGCTCCCAACTTAAGATGATCTTCATCAACTTTGAGCATCCACAACATTTCACCTTCATGTTATGTCATCTACATCACTCAAAGGTATGTAATCATATCCTTGAAAAGCTTTACTACAAGACAACGAGTCAAAGAAATTCTCAGTGATATGAAAACATCAAAACGCTTAAATGAAAAATGGCAACCCCATTTTGAGCTTAACAATGAGTATGAGATATGATCAAGCATTCTTGCTTGGCTCCTAAGTCAATATACTCTAATATAGCTAACCTAGTCGCCGACGCTCGCCTAGATGAAGGTTCGTGTATGGTTCATCTCTTAGTTGCATGATTTTTTGGAACCATTTAATCTACATCTAGATGAGAAAGTTCATTGGAAATCTTTGAGAAAGTTCATTGCAAATCTTTGAGAAAACCCCTTGCAAATTTGCTAAGAACTTTCTGAGAATATTGGACAAAATATTTTTGCTAATTTTCATTGTCAAATAGGTCCAAGAATACTTTTTGCTAGATTTCTCTCTGCAATTTCGGTCTATCCGAGATGGGAAAATTGTTCTAGTGATACAACGAATATACTGCCAAGAACCTCTTCGGCTGCACCGATTTTACCCATATCCCTAAAATTTCCATATCGGTTCCACCAATTCACTTTAACTCGGACCTACCGACCTTTGCCACTACTTGTGTTCTTTGCCATATTCTTGACATGTCTTAGTAAACATTCTCAATGACCCTTATTCTCAAGGATCCCTTCTCCTCTGTCATTTTTTTTAGAAATTAATGCCAAAGGGGGATAAATATCAAACCTTATGCTTACCTGAAGAGGGAGAAAAATCAAGAGTATCATTAAGGGGTAGAGAGTAGACGAAATTCATCCTATCATTAAAAGGAGAGAGAAAATGTGATTTAGATTTTATTGTCTATTTGTGTTAGACTTGTCTCACCCTACCTACTCCCAATATCTACATGCTAAGATTCACGGGGGAGATGAACAACTACAAATGCATACTAAGGGGAGAAATTCCTATATGTTCTTGCATACACATCTATCCTAACAAATAGGGGGGAAATATCAATCGTCAAATGTCATTTTCAATATGTCTTGCGTGTCTTGGTTTTTTGAATCTCTTTGCATCTTTATGGTATAACTACTCTTGTGTTACCTAACCTTGTTTTCTCAAGTGTGTTTCTAATGTTAAAATGCGCAATACCTTCAAGGTAAGTATATGCATCATATCCTTGGTCAAGATGATCTCTTACTTCTTGCACATACTGTTTGCAAGAGTTAAATATTGAACATAGAGTCACCCCATTTCACATATGTTTGATGAATATAGCCAAGGTACACATGACTTATCATGTTCTTTCTACTATGTGTGCACTCATTCATTCCCAAGCAACTATTCATTAAAAGGGATTGCCCACATTTAGGGGTAGCATGTATTAGTCAAGTGTCTCTAAAAGCCTTCATATATCTTCGCATATCTTAATTTGAAGCTTTGATTGTATGTTCTCATAAATTACCAAAAATGGGGAGATTGAAAGCACATATGCTCCCTTGCTGGTTTTGATAATTCATGACAATATACATTGTCTCGTGGACTAACAGTTTTACCTAGTCTATTTCAGATATAGTCCCCATAGAGGATTGGCTAAGGATAGTGAGGAGAAACCCTGCTACATCGACAGAAACCTTCTGCCGTCTCTTGAGCTTGCGTTGGTTTTTCCCTTGAAGAGGAAAGGGCGATGCAGCACAGGAGCAGTAAGTATTTCCCTCAGTTTGAGAACCAAGGTATCAATCCAGTAGGACAATCGCGTCAAGTCCAAAGTACCTGCACAAACACAAAAGAGCTTGCACCCAACGCTATAAAGGGGTTGTCAATCCCTTCAAGATTGATTGCAAAGTGAGATCTGAAGGCGGAAAGTGCAACGGAGTAAAAGAGTAAGGCTGAAAATATGGTGTGAAGTAGACCCGAGGGCCATAGTGTTCACTAGAGGCTTCTCTCAAAATAGAAAATATTACGGTGGGTGAACAAATTACTGTCGAGCCATTGATAGAACCGCGCAAAGTCATGACGATATCTAAGGCAATGATCATACATATAGGCATCATGTCTGAGACAAGTAGACCGATACTTGTGCATCTACTACTATTACTCCACACCTGGACCGCTATCCAGCATGCATCTAGTGTATTGAGTTCCTGACGAACAGAGTAACGCCTTAAGCAAGATGACATGATGTAGAGGGATAAACTCAAACCAATGATGAAAATCCCATCTTTTTACCCTTGATGGCAACAACATGATGCGTGTCTCGCTACCCCTTTTATCACTGGGTGAGGTCACCGCACGGTATGAACCCAAAACCAAGCACTTCTCCCATTGCAAGAATCATAGATCAAGTTTGCCAAACAAAACCCACAACTCGAAGAGAATTACAAGGATATGAAATCATGCATAAAAGAGATCAGAAGAAACTCAAATAAGATTCATAGATAATCTGATCATAAATCCACACTTCATCGGATCTCGACAAACACACTGCAAAAGAAGATTACATCGGATAGATCTCCATGAAGATCATGGAGAACTTTGTATTGAAGGTCCAAGAGAGAGAAGAAGCCATCTAGCTACTAGCTATGGACCCGTAGGTCTATGGTGAACTACTCATGCATCATCGGAGAGGTCATGGTGTTGATGAAGAAGCCCTCCGTATCCGAATCCCCCCTCCGGCAGGGCACCAGAACGTGCCCCAGATGGGATCTTGCGCAGACAGAAGCTTGCGGCGGCGGAAAAGTACTTTCGATGATCTCCTGATTTGTTTCTGGGATTTTAGGGAATATATAGGCAAAGGAGCTAGGGCAGGGGAGGCCCAGGGAGCCCACAAGCCTGGGAGGCGTGGGCCCCCCTGGTCGTGCCATGAGGGCTTGTGGGGTTCCTGCTGACCCCCTGCCTTGGTTCTCAAGTATCCCGATCGTCTTTTGTTTCGGAAAAAATCTTTTCGGAAGTTTTATTCCGTTTGGACTCCGTTCAAAATCCTCCTGTGAAAAGGGTTAAAAACACAAAAAAACAGGAACTGGCACCTGGCACAGAGTTAATAAGTAAGTCCCAAAAAATATATAAAAAGGCATACAAAACATCCAAAGTTTGACAAGATAATAGCATGAAACCATCAAAAACTATAGATACGTTGGAGACATATCAAGCATCCCCAAGCTTAACTCCTGCTCATCCTCGAGTAGGGAAGTGATAAAGACTGAATTTTTGATGTGGAATGCTACCTAGCATAGTTGTCCTTTGTAACTTCTTTCACGTGACATGAATGTTCAGATTCGTAAGATTCAAAACAATAGTTTGCTATTGACATGAAAACAATAATACTTCAAGCAAACTAGCAAGGTAATCATGAACTTTCAAAATAACAAGGCCAAAGAAAGTTATCCCTACAAAATCATATAGTCTGGCTATGCTCCATCATCCCCACACAACTAATTTATATCATGCACAACCCCGGTATTGGCCAAGTAATTGTTTTGGCACTCTTACTTTCTCAAACTTTTTATAACTATCACGCAATACACGAGCGTGAGCCATGGATATAGCACTATAGGTGGAATAGAGTGTGGTGGTGGTTGTGAGACAAGAAAGGAGGAGATGGTCACATTGACTCGGAATATCAAAGGGCTATGGAGATGCCCATTAATAGATATCAATGTGAATGAGTAGGGATTGCCATACAAAGGATGCACTAGAGCTATAAGTATGTGAAAGCTCAAAAGGAGAACTAGTGGGTGTGCATCCAACTTGCTTGCTCACGAAAACCTTGGGCAATTTGAGGAAGCCCGTCATTGGAATATATAAGCCAAGTTATATAATAAAGATTCCCACTAGCATATGGTGGTGACAAAACGAGAGGCTCTCAATCATGAAGAACATGGTGCTATTATGAAGCACAAGTGTGGAAAAAGATAGTAGCATTGTCCCTTCTCTCTTTTTCCCTCTCTTTTTTTATTAGGGCTCTTTGGCCTCCCTTTTTTGTGTGTGGGCAACTCTGGCCTCTTTTCTTTATTTCCTCACATGGGACAAAGCTCTAATAATGATGATCATCAAACTTTTATTTACTCACAGCTCAAAGCTTAGAACGATGATGACTCTATAGGAAATGCCTTCGGAAGTGTATCGGGATCTGCAACGATCTAGCTTAGCGTACGACGTGGGAACATCTCGCTAGCTATCTTACGATCATGCAATGGCAATATGAGAGTGACGACACAAGTCATGAGACGGAACGGTGGGAGTTGCATGGCAATATATCTCGGAATGGCTATGAAAATGCCATAGTAGGTAGGTATGGTGGCTGTTTTGAGGAAGGCATATGGTGGGTTTGTGCACCGGCGAGAATTGCGCGGCACTAGAGAGGTTAGCAATCGTGGAAGGTAAAAGTGCATATATACCATGGACTCACATTAGTCATGAAGAACTCACACACTTGTTGTGAAAGTTTTTATTAGTAATCGAAACAAAGTGCTAAACGCATACTCCTAGGGGAAGGGTTGGTAGGTGTTAACCATCGCGCGATCCCGACCGCAACACAAAGGATGACAATCAATAGATCAATTATGCTCCGACTTCCTAACATAGCGGTTCACCATACGTGCATGTTATGGAAATCACTAAATTCAACACAAGTATTTCTAGATTCACAACACCCTACTAACATAACTCTTAATATTACCAAATCCACCTCTCAAAACTAATTGAGAGGAATCAGACTTCTCTTTCTACTCAATGCACATGAAGATGGAAGTTTTTGTATCCTCTTTGGGTACCTATCACCTTTGGGACTACTTTCATAGCACAAACCAACTACCAAGTCACGCACGACCGTGCTCTAAAAGATCTAAGTGAAGCACATAGAGCAAAATTATCTAGCTCAAAAGATATAAGTGAATCACGATGAGCATTCTAGCAAAATCACGATGAGTACATGTCTCTCTCAAAAGGTGTGCAGCAAGAATGATTGTGACACAACAAAAAGAAAATACTCCTACGATACAAGATGCTCCAAGAAAAACACATATCATGTGGTGAATAAAAATATAGCTCCAAGTAATGTTACCGATGGATTGAAGACGAAAGAGGGGATGCCTTCCTGGGGCATCCCCAAGCTTAGGCTTTTTGGTGTCCTTGAGTTTGGCTTGGGATGACTTGCGCATCCCCAAGCTTTAGCTCTTTCCACTCTTTATCCCTTTGTCCATGAGAACATCACCCAAAACTTGAAAACTTCACATTACAAAACTTAAACAGAAACTCGTGATATCATTAGCACAAGAAAACAAACTATCACCTCTTTAGGTACTGTAACAATCTTGATTTCTATTTATATTGGTGTTAGATTACTGTATTATCACTTTTACATGGCTAGTACCCACCGATACTATCCATAGTTTCATCAAAACAAGCAACCAACTCAACAAAAACAGAATCTGTCAAAAACAGACCAGTCTGTAGCAATCTGTATACTTAGTATACTTATGGTACCTCAAAAATTCTGACAAATTACGACTGCCTGGGAAAAAGGCATATCAACCGGAATCAAAAGAATCAACTCAGAAGCTCTTTCTGAATAAAAATGAAAAATAATCTCGTGAGCGAAAAATTTCTGTCTTTTTCCAGCAGTATAAAACAACCATCACCAAGACTAGTCATAAAGGTTTTGCTTGGCTCAAACACAAAAGGAAACACAAAAAGCACAATCATAACAGAATTATGATGGTGTGGACGCAAGAAAACAGAAATAAAAAGGTAAATTCATTGGGTTGCCTCCCAACAAGTGCTATTGTTTAACGCCCTTAGCTAGGCATAAAGTGATGGAATCACGTATCGTTGTCTTTGGTGCTCAAACCATAAGTAGCCCTCATGATGGATTCATATGGCAATCTTATTTTCTTTCTAGGATATTGCTCCATGCCTTCTTTAAAGGAAATTGAAATCTAATATTCCCTTCCTTCATATCGATGATAGCACCGATAGGCCTTAGGAAAGGTCTACCAAGAACAATAGGGCATGTAGGATTGCAATCGATGTCAAGCACAATGAAATCCACGGGTACATAGTTCCTATTTGCAATAATAAGAACATCATTGATCCTTCCCATGGGTTTCTTGACAGTAGAATCCGCAAGATGCAAATTAAGAGAACACTCCTCAATCTCATTGAAACCCAGAACATCACATAATGACTTTGGAATCGCGGAAACACTAGCACCCAAATCACACAAAGCATTGCATTCATAGTTTTTGATTTTGATTTTGATAGTAGGTTCCCACTCATTATGAAGCTTTATAGGGATAGAGACTTCCAATTCAAGTTTCTCTTCAAGAGATTTTATCATAGCTTCGACGATATGATCGGTAAAGGCCTTGTTTTCAGTCATGGTGACTTCAGCAAGCAAGCAAGCACACAAGCGAACAAAGAGCAAGCGAGAGAAAAGGGCGAACAAAAAAGGAAAACGAAAAAGGTAAATATTCTTCTAATTTTTTCAGAAGTGGGGGAGAGGAAAACTAGAGGCAAAAAAAGTAAATTCAAGAGATGAGTTTGCGACACTTACTTAGATGAGTTCTTGACTTGATCCTCCCCGGCAACGGCGCCAGAAATCCTTCTGCTACGTCGACAGAAACCTTCTGTCATCTCTTGAGCTTGTGTTGGTTTTTCCCTTGAAGAGTAAAGGGCGATGTAGCACAGGAGCAGTAAGTATTTCCCTCACTTTGAGAACCAATGTATCAATCCAGTAGAAGAATCGCGTCAAGTCCAAAGTACCTGCACAAACACAAAAGAGCTTTCACCCAATGCTATAAACGGGTTGTCAATCCCTTCAAGATTGATTGCAAAGTGAGATATGAAGGCAAAAAATGCAACGAAGTAAAAGAGTAAGGCTGAAAATATGGTGTGAAGTACACCCGGGGACCATAGTGTTCACTAGAGGCTTCTCTCAAAATAGCAATTGACAGAACCGCGCAAAGTCATGACGATATCTAAAGCAATGATCATACATATAGGCATCACGTCCGAGACAACTAGACCGATACTTTGTGCATCTACTACTATTACTCCACACATCGACCGCTATCCAGCATGCATCTAGTGTATTGAGTTCATGACGAACAGAGTAACGCCTTAAACAAGATGGCATGATGTAGAGGGATAAACTCAAACCAATGATGAAAGCCCCATCTTTTTACCCTTGATGGCAACAACATGATGCGCCTCGCTACCCCTTCTGTCACTGGGGGAGGTCACCACACGGTATGAACCCAAAACCAAGCACTTCTCCCATTGCAAGAATCATAGATCAAGTTGGCCAAACAAAACCCACAACTAGAAGAGAATTACAAGGATATGAAATCATGCATAAAAGAGATCAGAAGAAACTCAAATAAGATTCATAGATAATCTGATCATAAATCCACAATTGATCGGATCTCGACAAACACACTGCAAAAGAAGATTACGTCGGATAGATCTCCATGAAGATCATGGAGAACTTTGTAATGAAGATCCAAGAGAGAGAGGAAGCCATCTAGCTACTAGTTA
This sequence comes from Hordeum vulgare subsp. vulgare, assembly GCF_904849725.1. Taxonomy (NCBI): domain Eukaryota; kingdom Viridiplantae; phylum Streptophyta; class Magnoliopsida; order Poales; family Poaceae; genus Hordeum; species Hordeum vulgare. Next base: position 398,944,486 of record NC_058519.1, read on the forward strand.
TGGACCCGTAGGTCTATGGTGAACTACTCACGCATCATCGGAGAGGTCATGGTGTTGATGACGAAGCCCTCTGTATCCGAATCCCCCCTCCAGCAGGGCACCAGAACGTGCCCCAGATGGGATCTTGCGGGGATAGAAGCTTGCGGCGGCAGAAAAGTACTTTCGATGATCTCCTCATTTTTTTTGGGATTTTAGGGAATATATAGGCAAAGGAGCTAGGGCAGGGGAGGCCCAGGGAGCCCACAAGCCTGGGAGGCGTGGGCCCCCTGGCCGTGCAATGAGGGCTTGTGGGGTGCCTGGTGACCCCCTGCCTTGGTTCCCAAGTCTCCCGATCGTCTTCTGTTTCAGAAAAAATCTTTTCAGAAGTTTTATTCTGTTTGGACTGTGTTCAAAATCCTCCTGTGAAAAGGGTCAAAAACACGGAAAAAACATGAACTGGCACTTGGCACTGAGTTAATAAGTTAGTCCCAAAAAAGATAAAAAAAGGCATACAAAACATCCAAAGTTTGACAAGATAATAGCATGAAACCATCAAAAATTATAGATACGTTGGAGACGTATCAATTCCCAAGAAAAGAAGAAGGAGAGGAATAGGTTTGTCCAAGCTTCAAGCTTCAAGACTCTGCATTTTGCATTTTGTGGGAAATCACACTTGAGTCCATAGGAAAGCCAATACTATTAAAAGGGTATGAGGTATCTATGATGATCTGGTTGCTAAAGTGCTTAGAGATTAGCCACCAAAAATACTCATGAATTCTCCCACAAATATTCTATCCAAACCCAAAAGTCCAAATTTGATGCCACCAACATTATCCATCTGGGCCTATCGAGTTTTACCCTAGACAGATCCACAGCCAAACCATAGAATCTCGGTACCACCAAGTCTAGTTTTGGTGCAAACGAAACACTCGGAAACCTACTAATGTTGATTTGTTTAAAATCATAATTTCTGATTTTAGCAAATCAATGTCACCGAGTTTGTTCAACTACATGGGTTAGCCAAAATAGATTGACCGAGATTTATATATTGGTCTTACTGAAACGCCAAAAGTTGCCACATTTTTTATTAGTCGGTGCAACCAAGTTTTTTGATCGGTTTCATCAAGTTGGGCAATAATTTCGTAATGGTTGGATTTTTGGAGATGCCTATATATATCCCTCCACCCGCCTCTCATTCATAGAGGAATCACTTAGAGTAGACTAACACTTTCTGTTGAGAAGATTTCAAGTTTCGGAATTTCCAAGTTTGAATTTGGTCTCACCGAGATTTGGAAACCAGTCTAAGTCCTCGTATCGGTACCACCGAGATTCATATATCGGTCTCACCGAGAATTCAAAAGTTGCCACATTTAGTGCAACTAGTACCATCGAGATTCATTTGAGTGTCACCGAGTTGGGCAATAATGTTGTAATGGTTGGATTTTCGGGGATGCCTATATATACCCCACCACCTACCTCTCATTCGTAGAGGAAGCACACAGAACACACTTACACTTGCCATATCCATTTTTTTGAGAGAGAGACAACTACTCATGTATTGAGATCAAGATCTTCCACTCCAACCATATGAATCTTGATTTATAGACTCCCCAAGTTTCTTTCCATCCAATCAACCTATTCTACCAAGCCAAATCTGTGAGAGAGTGATTGAGTGTTGGGGAGACTATCTTTTGAAGCACAAGAGCAAGGATTTCACCATACTACCACATATATTACCTTTTGGAGAGTGGTATCTCCTAGATTGGTGAGGTGTCACTTGGAGCCTCCGACTTCATGTGGATTTGAACCAAGAAGTTTGTAAGGGCAAGGAGATCACCTACTTCATGAAGATCTACCCCGAGTGAGGGTAGTCCTTTGTGGACGTAAGCCATGATGGAACGGACAAGGTTGCTTCTCCGTGGACACTTCGTGGGTGGAGACCTCTATGGACTCTCGTGGCTGTTACCCTCTATGGGTTGAAGTCTTCGTCAACGTGGACGTAGGATAGCACCACCTACCGGAGCCACGCCAAAAATCTACTTGTCATGTTTGCACTTGATCTTCCTATCTCCACTGCTTACTTTCATGTGCATGTCTTACTATCTGTTGTCTTACTTGATGACTTGCATGTGTAGAGTGTGCTAGAATTTCTAGAATTACTAAAACTTGCCAACCAATAAAATTGGGAAAAAATAGGTTTTTATTTTGCCAAGTAGTCTATTCACCCCCCCCCCCGTAGACACCTCTTATAGTGATCCCACAAGAGGACATGCCTTTGTTGAATGGCATGATGCCTTTGAGGAACTTGTGCTTGACCCAACTTTAATCCGTGCCCTTGCTCCCATGGTATCGAAGAGAGACGACAAGGGCAGTCAATCTCTGGTAGATCTTCCATGGGTCCTGATCTTCATTTATCACAAACTCATCGGCTTCATCAAGAACCACCTCAACGTTGCATTGTTGAATGCTTGAGATTACTTTGTACAAGGAGTCAAAGTTGTCAGATTCACAACTCAAGTCACAGAATCTTACAACATTATGATCCAAACTATCCCCTCCGATTCTACGGTTTTGCTCATAGAATCTAAGTTTCTACGATCCTAGGAGTTAAGATTCTATGATTCACGATCCTACCAACGAATTAGAACTTTGCAAGGAGTTGATATGCGCCGAAGCATCTTTGGCAATGGTGAATGGACGCAAATGGGCAAGCTCTTTGGTTGGCATGGTATATTTAAGAATGAACAATTGATATGTCCCAAACATATCTATAATTTATGTTTGTTCCATGCTCTTTTGGGTGACATTGTTATATGTTTTGCTACACTTTCATACCTTTGTACACATATTTGGACTAACCTACTAACTCAGTGCACCCAGTGCTAGATTATGTCTGCTGATGTCTTTTAATTGCAGGGACTTCAGCGTGACGGAAGCTTCACGAGGCATCAAGGTGGGCCAGAGGGGAGCTCGGCCCTGCCCAGGCGGCCACCCTACGTGAGCCCCCTCCTGGTCACGCCACCAGGCCACCTGGGTGGAGGGTCCACCCCCTGGCGCCCTCCTTTGGCCTATATTTACACCTCGGACGGAAAACCCTAAAGATATATCCAGAATCGCGAATTTCTCCACCGTTCCGCCGCCGTAGCGCTTCCGTGATCGGGAGCACCAGAAGAAGTCCTCCTGGCATCCTGTCGGAGGGAGGATTGACATCCCGGAGTTTCTCCACCACCATGGACGCTTCCCGTACATGCCGCGAGTAGTCCTCCTAAGACCATGAGTCCATGACCAGTAGCTATGTGATGTCTTCTCTCCAATCTTGTGCTTCAATGCTCAGCCCTTGTGAGCTTCCCTACATGATCAAGGCATCTATGTAATTTACCTGTTGTTGCTATGATGAGTTTGCTGGGAACCAATGGATTATGAGATTCTGTTCAGATTGTGATGAGTTATATATTTGGTTCTCCTTTTATATTATGTTCATGAGTAATTCATGCATGTTCTCCGTTGATTTTATTGCTTTCGTCGAGTAGTAGATTTTACCTCCAAGAGGGAGCGTTATGCCTGATTGTGGGTTCATGCCCCCTGATGTCTAGCTTGAGTGACAGAAACATGAGACTAGGGGATGTGATTGGTCAAACTGACAGCGCCGGATTTTCCGGGATCCTCAAATTTCGGTTGCCGCACGCTCAGCGGGGATGACGACATCGCCATCGAGTAGGTTTTGCCTCCTCGATTACCGTGCCTTTATCTTCTCCACTAACCTGCAGCGGCTGGTTGGGGGGATAAGATCTCGGGTCCACCTGTTAGTGACCCAGTCGGAAGCCTATTTAAGCCTCCCCGACGGGATTTCCTGTTGCGCTGCTCAACCTCCTCTCATTAATCTCGCTCCTCCTGCAGCTCTCTGCACACCTCAAGCCTCCTCCTTCTCCTCCTCCTCTGCGGATCCGTCGCCTTCGCCATGACGAAGGGGCAGACCAGCAAGCTCGATTCGCAGAAGAAGAAGAAGAAGAAGGGGGCGGCCCCTACTCAGCGGCGGCAGCGGGCGCTGCCGGCGGGTTGGATCCAGGGGGATTTCCTCCCCTCCTCGGTGATGGAGAACGACGTGCTGGAGCTGGTGGAGCATGGCATGATCGCCAACAAGTCCTGGAGGCTGCCGAAAGGCGAGACGGAGCCGGCGCCGAAGGAGAGGGAGCGTGTTCTGCTGCTCAGCCATGTGTTTAGAGGCTTCTCCTTGCCTCCCCATCCGTTCTTCCGAGGTATCATGACTTACTTCGGGGCGCAGCTCCATCACTTTCCTCCGAACGCAATAGCCCACCTTGCTGCACTTGTCACCCTCTGCGAGTGCTTCATTGGATGTCCCCCCCCCCACTGGGGGCTCTTTAAGTATGTCTTCTCCGCTAGATCCCAAACCGTCAAAAAGCTTAGCCAGTCGGACGATAAGACCCATATCCTTTAGCTCTGCGGGGGTTTAGGCTTCCAGAAGAAAACAAAGAGTAGCTATCCCTACCTCCAGCTATCCGAGTCAGTTAGGAACGGGCAATCGTCCTGGTTCTATTGCCAGGACATTGCTTGTCCGAATGCTTCGAGTAGGTTGCCACCTTTTAGTTTAGGGCGCCAACTGTTGTGGGTATAATTCTGACAGTAGAAGTGTAAGGTACGAAAGGATGGGTAGAGCCTTAGCTACGGCGAGGATGTATGAGTTCAGGCCCCTCTACGGTGGAGGTAAAAGCCCTACGTCTCAGTGCTCTTGGGAGCTTAGTGTCGAGTGGATTCCAGGATTGCAGCAAGTGCCAACCCTTGCCCAGTGGGGAAGGGCGGCTTATATAGAGTGTGCTGCCCTTCATAATGGCCCGGTGGACAAGGGTGGAATAGTGGCGAATAAATGCCTACGTTACAGGTAACGTAAGCCTTAAATGTTAATAATGGTGTATGAAAACGTATGACCGTTGCCCCCCTGGGAGGTTATGATGTACAGAGTGGATTCCAGTCGGTACGTTAAATATGCTTCGAGTGGATCGTCGCCGACTGGATGATGGGGGCGTCCTTAGTTCAGTCGGAACTGTCTAAGGGTCTTGTCTTCTATGAAGGGTAATCCTTGGGTAGGACCTATAGGGCAGGCCTATGAACCTACCGTGGGACTATAACCCCATCATTAGTCCCCGAATGGATCGGGGTTGGAACGATAAAGTGATGTCTAGTGTATGGAACCGACTGGTATGGAGGTGGCTTTGGCGTTGTTTGCCTCGATCCATTTTATCCTTTCAAGCAGTGATCCGAGTGAATATACCAGTGAAACGAACCGTCAAGGACCGAGTGCTTCCGCGGAATCTTTCGACGTGATTGGTCAAACTGACAGCGCCGGATTTTCTGGGATCCTCAAATTTCGGTTGCCGCCCGCTCAGCGGAGATGACGACATCGCCATCGAGTAGGTTTTTCCTCCTCGATTACCGTGCCTTTATCTTCTACACTAACCTCGCAGCGGTCGGTTGGGGGGATAAGATCTCGGGTCCACCTGTTAGTGACCCAGTCGGAAGCCTATTTAAGCCTCCCCGGCGGGATTTCCTGTTGCGCTGCTCAACCTCCTCTCATTAATCTTGCTCCTCCCGCAGCTCTCTGCACACCTCAAGCCTCCTCCTTCTCTTCCTCCTCTGTGGATCTGTCGCCTTCGCCATGACGAAGGGGCAGACCAGCAAGCTCGAGTCGCAGAAGAAGAAGAAGAAGGGGGCGGCCCCTACTCAGCGGCGGCAGCGGGCGCTACCGGCGGGTTGGATCCAGGGGGATTTCCTCCCCTCCTCGGTGACGGAGAACGACGTGCTGGAGCTGGTGGAGCATGGCATGATCGCCAACAAGTCCTGGAGGCTGCCGGAAGACGAGACGGAGCCGGCACCGAAGGAGGGGGAGCGCGTTCTGCTGCTCAGCCATGTGTTCAGAGGCTTCTCCTTGCCTACCCATCCTTTCTTCTGAGGTATCATGACTTACTTCGGGTTGAGCTCCATCACTTTCCTCCGAATGCAATGGCCCACCTTGTTGCATTCGTCACCCTCTGCGAGTGCTTCATTGGATGTCCCCCCCACTGGGGGCTCTTTAAGTATGTCTTCTCCGCTAGATCCCAAACCGTCAAAAAGCTTAGCCAGTCGGACGATAAGACCCATATCCTCCAGCTCTGCGGGGGTTTAGGCTTCCAGAAGAAAACAAAGAGTAGCTATCCCTCCCTCCAGCTATCCGAGTCAGTTAGGAACTGGCAATCATCCTGGTTCTATTGCCAGGACATTGCTTGTCCGAATGCTTCGAGTGGGTTGCCACCTTTTAGTTTAGACCGTCCGGGCCCTCCCAGGAAGCTTGAGCTCTCTAAGGGGGAAAGGATTCAGATCCAGCCTTTGGTCGACGCGCTGATAGCCGTCGTCCGTAAGGGAGTCACCGGCACGGACCTGCTGGAGACTTTTCTGGGTCGGCGCATCCAGCCGCTGCAGGCCCGACACCACGCCATGTGGCACTACGCGGGGCCTTCGTATTCCACTCGGTCTCATCCAGAGGACGTGAGCGGGGAGACTGTGAGTGCGTGGGTCCGCGGCATCATAGGCGCGTGTGATAACCCTGTGGGAGCCCGGCGGGTGAAGCCCTTCCGTGCCGAAAATCCTCCTCCGAATGAGGTGAGTACATCTTGTCGAGTGCTTTTAATCTTCTTAGCTTTATTGCTTTTCTTGTCTCGCTGACTCACGTTGCCGACTTTGTTTTGTGCAGGAGTGGACTAACTGGTATTCTGCAGTCTCGAATGGGAATCCAGCCGAGGAAGAGGAGGGCAGCCAGGAGGGCAGCGTGGATAGCGCCGAGTACGTCTCTGACAGTGGGGAGACGGAGGAGGAGTCGGAAGAGGAGGAGGAGGAGGATAGGGAGCAGAGCTCGCCACCGTCACCACTAGAGCACCGAACCAAGCGCCGTCACGAGCCCACTGCTCTGCCGGCTCCTCCCGCGGCCCCGAGTGCTCCACCAGCTCCTCCCGTGGCTCCGAGTGCTCCACCAGCTCCTCCCGTGGCTCCGAGTGCTCGAAGCATGAAGAGAGCTAGGGGTGCTTCTGCCGAGCCCGTGAACCAGCCGTCCAAGGTGGCCAAACCTAGTGGTCCTAAGCCTCGGAAAGCTTTGCCTTGGATGAGGATCGTTGTTCCGGTCGCCTCAGCGTAAGTGTCTTGTTCTTCTATCTTCCTCCGGTATCCGATTGAACTTCTCTTTTTGGGAACTCATGCTTATCCGTCGAGTGGATTTCACTCAACAGAGCTGCTACTTCCGCCATCTCTCTGCCGCGCCAGGACGATGATCCCATGGACATGGATAATGCCGCCACGTCCCAGCAAGGTACGTTGTCACGACTCCGAGAGCTGTATTACTATTTCACGAGTGTTGTCTTCGATCTTGACCTTTTTCTGTAATTTCATTTTGTTCAGTCGGGCTTCCTTCGGAGGTGATCCATCTGGAGGACGACGACCAAAGGGGGTCGGAGCCGGCTTTGGCGCCTGTCCCTGGGGTTATCCCATCTGCTGCCAATCCCACCATGAACGTGCCGCCGACTGAGATGGTGGCCCTCACGGCGGAACCGATTGGAGCGGAGCTCGGGATGCCCAGGGAGTCTTCTTCTGCGCCGGGTCCGTCGGCTATTCAATATGACGCCCGACGCCTCCCGGAGGATCAGGTAGGAGCTTCCAAGGACGCCATGGTGCAGGTGGAGCTGATGGTGGGCGACGCCAAGGGAGCGTATGATTCCATCGCGTCCCTATACAAGAAGAGCTTGGAGCTTTGGAACGACATCCGAGTAAGTGCGCTAGTAAGTGTTTACATTCCTCTTGGAACCCAGTGGATGTTACAGCGAGGTACTCGGATGCAATAGGTTGCTTGTGCAGTGGGTTCACTGCGAGTGAACCCAGTGGGTGTAGTCCCCGAGACTTCGGCCGAGTGCTTGCACCGGCAGTTGTCTTTATATGTATTTTCCGTAATCTGAACAGATCAGAGCTGATCTGCCCGAATGGTACCAGCGGGGGCATGCCGAGTGCACCCAGTAGGTGTAGACCCCGAGAGTAGTGTTACTCGGGTCGAGAGATAGAAATCTCATAGTGTTGTTGGTTTGTTATGGAGCTCAATAGGGCCGACCTGTTCGAGCTTCATGCCAGTGGGGTCACTCTGAGTGAACCCACTTGGTGTAGTCCCCGAAAACACTGTCGATTGCTTGCATCGGTAGGGGTCTTAAGAACTTTGAGCTTTGATTGTTTTGTCATATCTGTCGAGACTTTTTCTTTGTTGAATGTGGCTGATCCTTCCTTTGTGTCTCTTTTGACAAAGGACTTGTGAAATGGGATCTGCGTACAATGCTCTGAACGCTGAGAAGATTCAGCTTGCTGCGGACTTGGAGGTGGCTGTGAATGACCTGGCTGGCGTGAAGAAGGCTCTCGCTGACCGAGAGAAATCTTTGGAGGAATCCCTCGAGACCAACAAGGCACTGGTGGCCGAGGTAGACAAAATGAAGAAGGAGAGATCCGACTGGATGGCTCAGCTGAAGGTGATGAACACTCGGTGCAGAGCGTAGGAGAACTACGTCAGCGACTGGGCGAGGAAGATGGTCGCACTGCTTGGCGGTAAGTTCTTGCCGAGTGTTTTTTGACTTTGGAGTTCACTCCGCGCTTATTTTCTGCTTGTCTTTTCTTTGCAGATTTCTGTCGGGATGTTGAGGCTGAAGCAGCCGAAATTGAACGGTCGCTTGTTCTGAATGTTCCACTCGGCAATGAAGCCAACCGGGACATGCTCCGAGCGCATTCTCGCCTTAACAGGGTGGGACCTTTCATTGGCCGCCTGGGAAAAGTTGTTGGCCGAATCGACAAGGAGCTCTGGCCAGAAGACGACTCCCGGAGTGAAATAGATGGGTTGATGACTCGGCCGGAGGACGTCCCAGGCAGAGTGCAGGCATGGAAGAAGACTACCGCTCGGTGTGGTGCGGACGTGGCACTATCTCTAGTCCGAGTGCACTACAAGGAAGCCCGCGAAGAAAAGCTGAAGACGTTGCAGGTCGCCAACACCAAGAAGCTTCAATTCGAAGATTTCATGGAGACCTTCCTCGACACAACCACTCGCATTGCAGACGAAATCGACCTCGATACCTTTGTGGAGCCTGCCAGTCCCGGCGACGCTTGAAAAAACTTTATTGTGAACGAACATTTACCTCGGTATGCCGAGTGGTATCTGTATTAAACTTTGGCCACTGCTGTTGGTCGTCACATTCGTGGTTCGGTGTGGATAAACTTGATTCACACCGAGCCGACTGATCATGGATCCAACTTGAATTCGAATCGGATCATTTGTTCTTCTTTCGCTCAGTTTTTTTGACACGATTTTGGCTCGTGGTTTTTGTTTGGCATCTCTTGATGAGGCCAATGGCAAACATGCGCAGCATGTAGTTGTTAGTTGTCTTCACATCCACATGAGCCTCAATGAGGGTCTGCTAAGCCTCCGAGTGCGCACTCGGAGCGAGTTTTTACTTAGGCGACTCTGGGTCGCGGCTAAGTCCCCGAGTGTGACTGTTAGTGCGCACTCGGAGCGAGTTGTTACTTAGGCGACTCTGGGTCGTGGCTAAGTCCCCGAGTGCGACTGTTAGTGCACACTCGGAGCGAGCTGTTACTCATGTAGTTGTTAGTTGTCTTCACATCCACATGAGCCTCAATGAGGGTCTGCTAAGCCTCCGAGTGTATCTCGAGTATACACTCGGAGGAAGCTTTTTACTTAGGCCACTCTGAGTCGCAGCTAAGTCCCCGAGTGTGAATTTTCGTGCACACTCGGAGTGAGTTGTTAGTCTTGTAGTTGTCAGTTATTTTCACATCCACATGAGCCTCAATGAGGGTCTGCTAAGCCTCCGAGTGTATCTCGAGTATACACTCGGAGGAAGCTTTTTTACTTAGGCGACTCTGAGACGCAGCTAAGTCCCCGAGTGTGACTTTTCGTGCACACTCGGAGTGAGTTGTTTACTTAGGCAACTCTGGGTCGCAGATAAGTTTCCGAGTGTGACTTTTAGTGCACACTCGGAGCGAGTTTGTACTTAGGCAACTCTGGGTCGCAGCTAAGTCTCCGAGTGTGACTTTTAGTGCACACTCGGAGCAAAGTTTGTACTTAGGCGACTCTGGGTCGTAGCTAAGTGTCCGAGTGTGACTTTTAGTGCACACTCGGAGCGCGTTTTTACTTAGGCGACTCTGGGTCACAGCTAAGTCTCCGAGTGTGACTCTTAGTGCACACTCGGAGCGAGTTTGTACTTAGGCGACTCTGGGTTGCAGCTAAGTCCCCGAGTGTGACTCTTAGTGCACACTCGGAGTGAGTTTGTACTTAGGCGACTCTGGGTTGCAGCTAAGTCCCTGAGTGTGACTCTTAGTGCACACTCGGAGTGAGTTTGTACTTAGGCGACTTTGGGTCGCAGCTAAGTCTCCGAGTGTGACTTTTAGTGCACACTCGGAGCGAGTTTGTACTTAGGCGACTCTAGGTCGTAGCTAAGCCCCCGAGTGTGACTCTTAGTGCACACTTGGAGTTAGTTTTTTAGACCGGAGTCTACAAACGCGGAAGAATCTTGAATCGGCAAGAAATCAATCTGCTTTGTATTACTTCAATGATACTTGTTCTTTACATTGTCTCCATCGGCGGTTACGTGTAGAAGCGCTTCAGTAGATCTCCATTCCATGCTCGCGGCTCGTCCGTTTCCCTGTCGAGGTTGTAGAGTCGATATGCTCCGTTGTTCAGCACCTTAGAGATGATGAACGGTCCTTCCCAGGTGGGAGCCAACTTGTGTGGTCTCTGCTGATCCACTCGGAGCACCAGGTCGCCTGCTTGGAATGTGCGGCTCCTGACGTGCCGCACGTGAAATCGCCGCAGATCTTGTTGATAAATTGTTGAACAGATCAGTGCCATCTCGCGCTCTTCTTCTAGAAGATCCACTCCGTCTTGCCTGGCTTGCTCTGCTTCGGCTTCGGAGAAGAGTTCGACTCATGGAGAGTTGTGAAGCAAGTCACTTGGAAGGACTGCCTCTGCTCCATAAACGAGGAAGAACGGGGATCGCCCTGTTGATCTATTCGGAGTTGTGCTAAGGCCCCACAGCACCGAAGGCAGCTCGGTGACCCATGCGCCGGCGGCATGTCCAACTTCTCGCAGGAGTTGAGGCTTCAACCCTTGAAGAATAAGTCCATTCGCCCGCTGTGCTTGCCCGTTTGTTTGGGGGTGCGCCACGGATGCAAAATCCACTCGGATACCTTGGCCTGTGCAAAAACCTTTGAACCTGTCCGAGTCAAAGTTTGTGCCATTGTCGGTGATTATGCTGTGCCGAACCCCGTATCTGGCGATGATGTCTCTAATAAATTTGATGGCCGTAAGGGCATCAAGCTTCTTGATGGGCTTGGCTTCAATCCACTTGGTAAACTTGTCGACTGCTACCAGCACATGAGTGAGTCCTCCTTGGCCTGTTCTGAATGGTCCGACTGTATCTAATCCCCACACGGCGAATGGCCAAACAAGAGGAATTGTCTTCAGCGCAGACGTTGGCTTGTGGGACTTGTTTGAATAGAACTGACAGCCTTCACAACGGTCGACCATATTTTTTGCCATTTCATTCGCCCGCACCCAGAAGAAACCAGCTCTGAATGCTTTGGCGACGATTGCCCTTGAGGAGGCATGATGACCGCAGGTTCCTGAGTGAATTTCTTCCAAGATTAACTATCCCTCCTCGGGGGAGATACACGGCTGAAGGACGCCCGAAACACTTTCCCTGTACAACTAGCCATCAATGACGGTGCAGGACATCGACTTGCGGACGATCTGCCTAGCTTGGACCTCATCTTCTGGTAACTCTTGCCTCAGGATGTACGCAATGAACGGCACAGTCCATTCGGGAATGACAGCTAGAATCTCCATGATCAAATCAACCACAGCGGGGACCTCGACTTCAGTCGGATCTGTTGAGCTCTTCGGTTGTACTGGTTCCTCTGTAAAAGGATCTTCTTTCACCGAGGGGAGGTGTAGGTGCTCGAGGCAGACATCACTCGGGACCGGTCTCCGAGTGGATCCAAGTTTTGCCAATTCATCTGCTGCTTGGTTTTTCAGTCGGGGAACATGGTGAAGTTCGAGACCTTCAAACTTCTTCTCGGGCTTCCTTGCTGCGTTGCAGTATGCCGTCATGGTGGGGTTCCTTACATCCCATTCCTTCATTACTTGATTAACCACCAGATCTGAGTCCCCATAGACCATCAGGCGACGGACGCCGAGTGTGATGGCCATGCGCAACCCGTAAAGGAGAGCTTCGTACTCTGCTTTGTTGTTGGAAGAATCAAAATGTATATGCAACACATACTTGAGTTTATCACCTTTTGGGGATATGATCACTACACCGGCGCCGGAGCCATTCAATATCTTGGACCCATCGAAGAACATGGTCCAATGAGCCGAGTAGATGTGAGTCGGTTGCTGTTGTTCTACCCATTCTGCTATGAAGTCAGCGAGAGCTTGAGACTTTATAGCTTTCTTGGCTTCGAGCTTGATGTCGCAGTATAGCATCTCCATTGCCCACTTTGCCACTCGGCCTGATGTGTCCCGATTGTGGAGAATTTCCGACAACGGAGCATCAGATATGACAGACACCGAGTGGTCTTGGAAATAATGAGCCACCTTCTTTGAAGTCATGTAGATCCCATAGATAAGCTTCTGATAATGGGGATACCTCTACTTGGAAGGAGTCAGGACTTCGGAGACATAATATACTGGCCGCTGAACCTTGTACGCTTTGCCTTCTTCTTCGCGTTCGACTGTCAGAACGGTGCTGACGACTTGATTTGTAGCCACGATGTACAGAAGGGTTCTTTACTGAGCGGAGCAGTAAGAACAGGTTGGGTGGAAAGCAGGGCTTTGAGGTCGTCGAATGCAATTTGGGCTTCGTCTGTCCACTTGAAGGTATCTGACTTCTTCATGAGTCGGTACAGAGGTAACGCCTTCTCGCCGAGTCGAGCGATAAACCTGCTCAAAGCCGCTAGGCAACCTGTGAGCCTATGAACATCATGTATTCTTACCGGCAGCTCCATTCGGACAATGGTCCCAATCTTTTCGGGGTTGACATCGATCCCTCGTTCGGAAACGAAGAAACCGAGTAACTTCCCGCTGGGAACACCGAATGAACACTTGGCTGGGTTGATCTTGATATCGTACCTACGTAGGTTGGCGAATGTTTCTGTCAAGTCAGTCAGCAGGTCGGAACCTTTGCGTGACTTGTCTACGATATCGTCCCTATATGCCTCCACATTTCGAACGATCTGGTCTAGGAGGCATTTTTGGATCATGCGCATAAAAGTTGCTTCGCCATTCTTCAAACCGAAAGGCATAGTGATGTAACAGAAACACCCGAATGGGGTGATGAAGGCTGTTTTTAATTCATCCGGACCATACAGACGGATCTGATGATAGCCCGAATAGGCATCAAGGAAGGATAAACGCTCGCAACCCGCAGTCGAATCAACAATTTGATCAATGCGGGGGAGCGGGAAGTGATGTTTTGGACAGACCTTATTGAGATGCTTGAAATCGATGCACATACGGAGAGACTTGTCCTTCTTGGACACCATGATAACATTAGCGAGCCACTCGGAGTGGTGTACCTCGCGAATGAAGTTGGCTGCCAAAAGTTTAGACACCTCCTCTCCGATTGCCTTCCTCTTGTGCGCGGCGGACCAACGCAGGTGTTCTCGGACAGGCCGAGCAGCAGGATCCACATGCAGTCGGTGCTCAGCCAACTCCCTGGGTACACCTAGCATGTCAGCAGGCTTCCATGCAAAAATGTCCCAGTTCTCACGGAGGAATTGGATGAGCTCGGCTGCCTATTTTGGATCAAGGGTGGTGGAGATGTTTGTCAGGGCGGCGGTGTCGTCCGTCGGATGGATGTTGACTTTCTTCGTGTCGCCCGCCGACTGGAATACGGATTCGGAAGCTAGCTTCTTTGAACGCATCAGGTCAGCGGGGTCAGCGGTCTTCTTGTACTGATCCAGGATGGAATTTCCTGACTGCCTCTTCTTGGGGGTGTACTGAGCTTTCCCCTTGCCTTTGAACTTGGCATTTGTAACGGCTGCTGCCTCTGCCTGCGGAGTGGATTGAGCCTTCTGCTTCTGCTTCCGATTGCTGTTCCCATCTCCATCGGCGACTGACTTATGCTTGCCGCTACGTATGCGGTCCTCCTCTTCGCCATTTGCATAGCGCGCGGCTATCCATCGTCTTGCTCATGGAGATGTCGCCTGTCCGACCGAATTTCAGGTACAGATCCCTGTACCGCACGCCTGCCTTGAAGGCGCAGACTCCTTGATGCTCCGTGACGTTCTCCACCGTGTGGTAGAGGGTCGTCCAGCGCTGGATGAATTCGCGCAAGGGCTCGTTCTGCTTCTGGACGCAGTGCTGGAGCTCCACGAGACCAGCATGGCATTTGCACGTGCCCTCGAAGGTCCTGATGAAGACTCGGGACAGATCTGCCCAGCTGTAGCTGCTTGACGGAGCCAACTGGTTTAGTCAAGCTCGCGTCGAGCCGTCGAGCATCAGGGGGAGATGATTCATGGCGACATGGTCCTCTCCGCCACCGATCTGGACCGCCACTCTGTAGTCGTCCAACCAAGTTTCTGGCTTGGACTCTCCTGTGAACTTGCTGATTCCCGTCGCCAATCGGAAGTTGGGAGGAATGTCAGCTGAACGGATGGCCAGACTGAAGCACTCGGGGCTGGAGACAATGGTCCTGCTTCCACTCGGACGGTCTCTATCGTGACCATCACGGTGGGCTCGACTTCTATCGACCTTCTTCTGGGCTATGTACCCTCTTGCGTCAGGCCTTGGATCATGCGTGTCACCCCCCGAACGGCGATCATCATGATGCCGGGGCCTGTAAGGCCCACCCCGTGGAGGGGTGCGCGAACGGCGACGATCTTCTGGATGAGACCGAATGGGAAGCGGATTCCGACTCGGTTCCCTGGAACGGTTGCCTCCTCTGCGCCGCTGATGAGAGTCGGGACTGAAAACTGACCGATGCGTGTTCGCGTGAACAGAACTGTTATGGATCCTGTTGTGCGACTGGGAGACCGCCGAATTTTGCTGCTGCGCCGTATGCAACAGGGCACGGATCTGCTTGATCCCTCTACCAGCCTCTGAATCAGTTCGCTGGAGAGAATCGGCTATCCTGGTGGCCGCAGCCAAGTTGAGGATGGGTGTGCGGAACACCTCGACGTTGCTCTGACGAGTGCGTCGACTGGCACAATGATGGTGTTGACGACGAGCGCCGGATGATTCTCCGACCTCATGCTCGTTCCGACCAGTCCGGAGGGGACTTTCATGGGAATCGGCCATGAGAACTTCGGCTGCAGGCCCGTGACCCGGGTACTCGGAAGGTAGCTCAGTCGGTATTGAGTCCAAGCACAGGAATGGCGGCGGGACCACAACCGATTCGAGCACCGCCACTTGGGAGGACGCGCTCTATCATGCCTGGGCATGTCGCACCCAACGCTGGAGCCGCGGACGACGGGATCGCTTGTTGCGGCGCGTGACGGGGGCGAGGATCAACACCAGGGCTGATGGCTGGAGAAAAAGAACACCGCAGGAACTGGCACGGAAGTGCGTAGCCCCGCGACTGGGAAGCGCCTCGACGTCGAGGGGTGCATCCCGAAGCCATGCCGAATCGTCGGCGATGAAGGAGAGGGCACCGAAGAGGATCTCATGACCCATGCACAGATCTCCGCCGGACGACATGACGAAAAGATGAAATCGCAAACTCGCCGGAAGTCGCTTAGACGCCTGCCCCAAGGTGGGCGCCAACTGTCGTGGGTATAAGTCTGACCGTAGAAGTGTAGGGTACGAAAGGATGGGCAGAGCCTTAGCTACGGCGAGGATGTATGAGTTCAGGCCCCTCTACGGTGGAGGTAAAAGCCCTATGTCTCAGTGCTCTTGGGAGCTTAGTGTCGAGTGGATTCTAGGATTACAGCAAGTGCCAACCCTTGCACCAGTGGGGAAGGGCGGCTTATATAGAGTGCGCTGCCCTTCATAATGGCCCGGTGGACAAGGGTGGAATAGTGGCGAATAAATGCCTACGTTACAGGTAACGTAAGCCTTAAATGCTAATAATGGTGTATGAAAACGTATGACCGTTGCCCTCCTGGGAGGTTACGATGTACAGAGTGGATTCCAGTCGGTACGTTAAATATGCTCTGAGTGGATCGTCGCCGACTGGATGATGGGGGCGTCCTTAGTTCAGTCGGAACTGTCTAAGGGTCTTGTCTTCTATGAAGGGTAGTCCTTGGGTAGGACCTATAGGGCAGGCCTATGACCCTACCCTGGGACTATAACCCCATCAGTCCCCATGTAAGGAAAAATTGTTGCTGACTACATCTCCACCTTCCACTTGGGGTAACCAACGAGGGGCGAGAAGTATATCCATCAACTCGTCATCAAGCAAATTTCTGGCGCCGTTGCCGGGGACTCCAGTCTTCAAGATAGGGGAATTGCACACTATCTTTTACCTTTGCTCTTAGTCTTGTTAGCTTGCTTTCTAGTTTTTGCTTTAGAGTCTTATACCAAAAACTACAAAAAAGGGAGTAGTTACTTTGCTTTGTTTAGTCAATATGTCTAAGTCCTTTGCCTTTGGTGTTGCACCCGAAGGAGAGATCCTTACCTTCAAACAAAGGGTTGGAGAATGTTTGAAAGGTGCTTGGTATAGAATTAAAGATTCTCAAGATAGATCCACCAAGAAGCAATCCACCACTATTTTGCTTGGCATTTTTTATGTTGGTATTAATTCTTGGAATAGGTTTGTTCTAGACACAACAATAGGTGGGAATTTATTGGAAGCTCCCTTTTGGGAGGCTCTTAACGTTATAGAAAATCTTGTCGGAATCCCACCTATTGTTGACATAAAGGATGATATCACTTTAGCTCACATTATGAGTAAACTAGAGAATATAGAGCTAGAGATGCCCATCATGGGTAAAATAAATGAAGTAGATCGTATGATTCAAGGGAACCTAAATAGACTTGATAGCTCCATGCACAAAATTTACAAAACTTTGAAGACCCTTAAATCCCATGATGTGGATCCTTCTAGGATTGATAAGATCGAGGATATTATTGAAACTTTATGAACTACTCTATCCTCCATGAAGACTAAAAAGGTAGAGACCCCCGCAAGTAAGGAACCTAAGTTCGTTCACGTACCCAAGGTTCCTCAACCCAAAACGAGTATACCTATTGCTTAGGGTGTTGAAACTGTGAAGACCTTGGAAAAGATACCTCTCTTAAATAGAATTAGAAATGAAATTCCAATTGGTCTTACTACCTTTGCTTTTGTTCCTAGAAGTTTTTCCACTAGGCCTCTCTTTGAGAGTCGTCTTCAGATTAGTTGTATTATTGAAGAGCTTTTTGATGATCTTTGTGATGGTTCAATTGATACAACTTGATCTTTTTGCATGATGTCTAGCTCAAGGCATAAAAGAAAGCGCTTGTTGGGAGGCAACCCAATTTGTTTTTACTTTCAGTTTTAGTGGTCTTGATGCTTGTTACTACTGTAGCAACATCATTGTATCTTTATTTTCAAGCTTTGTGCTAAGTTTTAGCCTCTGATTGCAAGAAAGTTTAAAAGTTCTGACATGTAGTCCAGAAACAGATTATGTCTGCTTGACGAAAAAATTCGCCAAAAATCACTAAATCATCTTTTTGATCTGAATTGTTTTGACAGTATGCTCTATATAATTGTCTTTTTGGCTTCTGTTTTGAGTTTTTTGATTTGAGTTGCACAAGTGCCCGAAAAAAACTATTTACTACCCGTTGTTCTGCTTTTCCCAGATTCTGCCATGTTTTGGGTTTTCATTGTTTTGCAAATCTTAAGCTTGCTTTTCCCTATAAAAAACCTTTTGGCAATCTTGAGAAACAGTATCTCTTCCTGAAAATCTTTATTTCTAGTAGAGAATAAATTATTTTACTATGGGCACTAACCACTCTAATCAACTTATGATGAGTTTCGTATGAAGGGAGTTTTCAAGTATGCAATGGAAGATGATGAAAGAAGATCCAGGAGTGTCAAGCGCTCAAGCTTGGGGATGCCCACATGCGCCCCCAAGAAATATTCAAGGAGACTCAAGCGTCTAAGCTCGGGGATGCCCCCGTGCATCCCCTTCTCCATCAACAATCATCAGTTCGCCCTTCTCCATGCTATATTTTTATCACTTCATATGTTATGTGCTATGCTTGGAGCATCCCGCTCTTTACTTTTTAGTTTGTTTTAGTTTTCCTTGCTGTTCATAACAAGTTGGAACCTAGCCTTCTTTGTTTTGGAGAGAAACATGCTCCCCTCCACCCTAGAACACAACATAGATTTTCATGCTTATCTTTTTGTGTGTTCTTTATCTTTTCATAGTTGTTGTCATGCTTAGCTCTTAGTTTTCATGCTTTATCTTTTTAAGTCCTTTTATTTAGGTTGCTTTTGGAACTCTCTTGAGTTATCATGCTTATCTTGTTTAGAGAGTTGGCTTGTTGCACTGAGTTGTGTGTCTTGCATGAGTAGGTAATTGAGGTTGCTATTTAAGTATAGTAGTAACTTGCAATAGTTTTGAGGTATTGATTTGAGTAGTGTTTGGACTATTGGAGTCAATAGCTTGAGCCTATGGGAAATCCGTGTGTATTTTCAAAAACTAAAAAAATTAGTTGAGAACTCTAGCTACTAGATGGATCGCTAACCTCTGGAGGGGTTGGAATATATAGAGTACCCTCACATTATCATGGGTTGAGGATGCGCAAGGATAACCTAACCCCCAAACACTCCTCCTCGGGGTACTTGTATCTTTGTGAATCTCCTGACTAGATAGGGAGTTACAGATAATAAGTGCATGAGTTCTTCGGACTAATGCGAGTATTCGATTGTTGGCACTTCCACCATCCATATTTTGCTAGCCTCTTCGGTACCGTGCATTGCCCTTTCTCATCTTGAGAGTTGGTGCAAACTTTGTCGGTGCATCCAAACCCTTGGCATGATACACTATGTCATCATAAGCCTCATTATATCTTTCCACAAAACAGCCACCATACCTACCTATTAAGGCATTTCCATAGCCTTTCTGAGATACATTTCCATGCAACATCCACCATCTCATGACTTGATATTCATGTCATACATGCTTTTTCTTGATCGAGGAGCTGCATGCTAGTTGGGCCTTTCCCTTATTATTGCTACATGATGCGCTAGTTTCATTGCGTAACCTGCTACACTAGCAAAGGCATACATTTGCATACATCATGATAGTTTTCATTTATCTTTATGTTGAGTACTTCTTATAAAGTGTGAAGATCTTCTTTTTCTTCTTGTAAAACATAGAGTGTTGCCCTTAAGTAAGGAAAAGATCCCAAAGAGGACAAATTAAAATATCCCAAAGTAGGACACAAGAAAATATCCCAAAAAGGACAAATGAGAGATAAATAGAAAGAGCCAAAGAGGCCACAAAAAATAAAGAAAAATAAAAAAAGAAATAAAAAGAGAGAAGGGGGCAACACTACTATTCCTTTTGAAAGATCCACACTCATACTCCATTGTTATATTTGTACTCCATAGAGATTGTCATTCATGTGTAACTATGTGGGGACCCTTACACTATAGAACTTGGCTTGTATATTCCAATGATGAGCCTCCTCAAATGATCTATAGGTCTTCATGAGCAAGCAAGTTGGATGCACCACCACTAGTTCCATTGGAGAGCTTACCTTAGCTCATATGTGCATCTATTGCATGGCAATCCCTACTCCTCACATCATATCTATCATTTGGCATTCTCTCGCCTATGGTTGTCCTCATTTATGTGAGCCTTTCACACCTTTTTTTGTCTTCCTTCCCCATCATTATTATCTTTGTCATCCTAAGTGCCAACATAACTTGCTTGCGCGAATCCATTGCATGAGTGTGCAAAGTCGAAAGGGAGAGGGTCATTATGACTTGTGCCTGACTAGTGGTCTGGGGATGAGTCAAAATAAGATTTCGAAGGAGACCATGTGTGAAGTTTTAGTAGGCTGAGTTCTCAATTAAACTATATAATATTTTTATGCTCTAAACCCATCTCCCACTTCTTGCACGCAAACACCATTAGGAGACATTCGAGTCACGAACAGCGAGAGCTCTTGCACCTTTATGTTCTTACATTGCTAATTTCAATACTAGATATAGACTCTTGCTTGTTATTGTCCTGACTTGAATTGCATATCTTACCTGCTTTACTTTCAAGTTCTTATATGTGTGTTAGCATGTCACCGTAGAAATTAGTTGTGTTATCATTTACCTACTCGAGGACGAGCAGGAATTAAGCTTGGGGATGTTGATACGTCCCAAACGTATCTATAATTTATGTTTGTTCCATGCTCTTTTGGGTAACATTGTTATATGTTTTGCTACACTTTCATACCTTTTTACACATATTTGGACTAAACTACTAACTCAGTGCACCCAGTGCCAGCTTCTAACTGCTGATGCCTTTTAATTGCAGGGACTTTACCCCAATTTCCAAAGCCCCAAAAATCCCGAGAAAAATATATCAAAGTCAGCATGAAGGAAGCTTCACGAGGCATCAAGGTGGGCCAGACGGGAGCCAGGCCATGCCCAGGCAGCCACCCTGCACGGGCCCCCTCCTAGCCGCGCCACCAAGCCACCTCGATGGAGGGTCCACCCCCTGGCGCCCTCCTTTGGCCTATATTTTCCCCTCAGACGGAAAAACATAAGATATATCCAGAATCGCGAATTTATCCACCGTTCCGCCGCCGTAGCACTTCCGAGATCGGGAGCGCCAGAAGACCTCTTCACGGCACCCTGTCGAAGGGAGGATTGACCTTCGGGAGCTTCTCCACCACCATGGACGCTTCCCGGACGTGTCGTGAGTAGTCCTCCTTGGACCATGAGTCCATGGCCAGTAGCTATGTGATGTCTTCTCTCCTATCTTGTGCTTCAATGCTTAGCCCTTGTGAGCTGCCTACATGATCAAGGCATCTATGTAATTTACCTCATGTTGCTATGCTGAGTTTGCTGGGATCCGTTGGATTATGAGATTATGTTCAGATTGTGATGAGTTATATATTTGGTTCTCCTTTTATATTATGTTCTTGAGTAATTCATGCATGTTCTCCGTTGCTTTCTATTGCTTTGGCCGAGTAGTAGATTGTAACTCCAAGAGGAAGCGTTATGCATGATTGTGGGTTCATGCCCCCTGATGTCTAGCTTGAGTGACAGAAACATGAGACTAGGGGATGTGTTGTTGCTACTAGGGGGAAAACAACGGTGCTTGTAACCACAGTTGCAAGAATTGTTTACCTTACGCAAAGTTCGTTAATGCAGTTGTCCGTTGCTTTGAGTTTACACTTTGGGTGGGGCTCACAACTTAATACCAGCGAGATGTTCTAGATAGATATATCAAGGTGGATGATTAGAGAGTAGATGTTGATGGACAAACAGTCTACTTGTCTTGGCGTACTGCCCATTACTTTTGAGCCTCTAACTTTCTAGTAGCATGATTAGCATTGCGGTGCATTTATAATTATGTCAATTTCCCAGCTGTAAATTGTTTACCCAGCATAGTTGTTTATCGTCTTTTGGGATAGAGACATCACTAGTGAACATCATGGGACTTTGGTCCATATTACCACCATTTTTACACCTCCATCATTTACTGCTTTTATTTACTTTTCCGTTGCAATCACTGTCGCTATTCCCGCTTGTGTTTGATCCTTTGCAAACGACAAGGCCGGAGAGATTGACAACCTTGGTGAACTCGTTGGGAGCAAAGTTATTTATTGTGTGTGCAGGTCCACGTCTTCTGCTAGCGCGAGAGCAGTGTACACCTACTTGTTGATCCTCAGAGTCCTCCTGGTTCGATAAACCTTACAGTCCCCGTGTAAGGGAAATCTATCATTGACTATATCTCCACCTTCCACTTGGGGTAACCAACGAGGGGCGAGAAGTATATCCATCAACTCGTCAACAATGCGGATGTAAGTTGACTGTCCACTTCTTCTCCTGAAGTCATGTTGTTGGGATCATGAGCATGAAAGCCTTGCTAGATCACCCTTCATATATAAGTTGAGTTGTGATTCAAATGAGACTTGATACATGCTACTTGTAAATTGCGTTGGGATTTTCCCAGAAGAGAAGAGGATATGCAGCATAGTAAAGATAAGTATTTTCCTTAGTGAGAACCAAGGTTATCGAACCAATAGGAGAATCACACGAACTCTCGTCTTCAACACCTAGACATACAAGAGCAAACACCTGCACCCAACGCGGAAAGAGGGTTGTCAATCCTCTTGAACTCGTTAGTTGCAAAGATTAGATAGTGATAGAAGGATAATATAAATAGAAAATAAAATAGTAAAATATAAATGGCATCAATATTCTTGGGGTTTTGGTCATACACTTTATGTAGACCCAACGACCATAGTTTTCTCTAGTGGCATCTCTCCCGAAGATAGCATATGGTGGCTAGACAAATTATTGTTGGGAAACTGATAGAGTAGTGCATAGTTATGAAATTTGTATTCACATCAATGATCATGTATATAAGCATCACACCATAAGCAAGTAGACCGACTCCTACGTGCATCTACTACTATTATTCCACTCATCGACCGCTATCCAACATGCATCTAGAGTATTAAGTATAAAACAGAGTAATGCTTGGAGCAAATTGACATGATGTAGACAAAGTAAACTCAGATAATATGAATTAACTACATCGTTTTATCCTTAATGGCATCAATAAAAGTACGTGTCATGTCCCTTTGTATCACTAGGATTGAGCAACGCAAGATTGAACCCATTAAAACACACCCCTAACACTAAAGATAAACCAGTCTAGTTGGCCAAACTAAATCGATAGATCGAAGAGATATAGGGAAGCTATAACTATCATGCATACAAGAAACCAGCAAAGACTCAATAAATTTTCATGAATAATCTGATCATAAACCCACAATTCATCGGATTCCAACAAACACACTTCAAAGAAGATTACATCGAATAGATCACCTCGGGATTCACGGTGATCTTTCTATTGAAGAACATAGAGAGAGGTAGCCATCTAGGTACTAGATATGGACGCGTAGGTTTGTGGTAGACTAGTCACACAATCTCGTGGCAGCAAAAAGGTTGATGTAGAGCCCTCCGTGATTGATGCCCCCTCTAGCAGGGTACTGGAACAGGGCTGGAGATAGGCTCACGGCGGAACAAAGACTTGCGACAGCAAAAAAGTGTTTCAAGTGGCTATATGGTGTTTTCTCGGTTTTTGAAGATTTATACATGCGGAGTTAGGTCACGAGGTGCGAGGGGGTGGGCCCAAGGCATCACGGCGCGCCTCCCCCCCCAGGGCGTGCCCTGTTGCCTTGGCACCACCTTGTGTGGTGCCTGGCCTCCCTATGAAACTTCCAAGTCTTATTTCTGTCCATAAAAATCATCAGAAAGTTTTGTGGCAACTGTACTTCGTTTGTTACTCGTTTCTTGAAAAGTCAAAAACACACAGAAAACATCAAGTAACGCGAAGCATTGGGTTAATAGGTAGCTCCCAAAAAGATATAAAACAACATATAAATGCATATAAAGTATCCAAGATTGATAATATAATAGCATGGAACAATAAAAAAATATACATACGTCAGAGACATATCAATACACAAAAATCAATTAGGAAAGTTAGTCAATTGAGGTTTGGGTGGAGGCCCATAAGTGTTAATATGAGGCGAAGGGACTGGTCCACCATAGGATAGGGTAGGGCAACCACGACATGGGTGCCTGACCCAATCTTTCCTTGAGAGGAATTAGCGATAGGAGCACTAGCCAATTCCTTGGTGGAATCGGCATCCACTTTAAAAGAAAAGAGGTAAAATATTTCCTTCGGATCGATGAGGGGTTTAAAATTCTCAAGGAATTTATTTAGCGTGCCCTTGACCTCATCCATGCTACTTCTAAACTGCGTTGGGATCCCCCCCCCCCCCAAAGAGGAGAGGAGAAGCATCACAGTAGACATAAGTATTTCCTTCAGTTATAACCAAGGTTGTCGAGCCAATAGGAGAATCACACAAACTACTGTCGTGAGCACCTACACACACAAGAGCAAACACTTGTACCCAATGCGGGCAAGAGGGTTGTCAAGCCCCTTGAACTCGTTATTTGCAAGGATGAAAGCACATATGCTCCCTTGGTGGTTATGATAATTCATGAAAACATACATTGTCTCTTGGACTAACACTTTTACCTAGTATATTTCACGTATAGTCCACAAATAGCTTTGGTTATAGGATTGTCACGAGATGCCCCTTGGTGCAGGAAATGAATAGGATTGGCTCAAGCTTCAAGCAAGAAGAATCTACATTTTATATTTGTGAGAAATCACTTTGAGTCTATAGGAAAGCCAATATTCTTAAAAGGGGCTGAGGTATTATGATGAACTGGTTGCTCAAGTGCTTAGAGATAGCCACCAAAAATACTCAGCAATTCTCCCACAAAATATATTTGTCCCAAGCCACATAAGCAAAATCGGCGCCACCAACATTTCCAACTCGGCCCTACTGACTTCACACTTAGTCAGATCATATGCCAAACCCAGCATCTCAGTACAACCAACATTCCTATCGGTGCCACCGAGATTGTGTGACCAACTTTCTGTTGAGAAGATTTCAAGTTTCGGAATTTTCAAGTTTGAAATCGGTCTCACCGAGATTTGGAAAACAATCTATGTCATCGTATCGGTACCACCGACATTGATATATTGGTCTCACCGAGAATTCAAAAGTTGCCACATTTAGTGCAACCCGGTACCACCGAGATTCATTTCGGTGTCACCGAGTTGGGCAATAATGTTGTAACGGTTCGATTTTGGGGGAAGCCTATATATACCCCTCCACCTATCTCTCATTCATAGAGGAAGCACTCAGAACACACTTACACTTGCGAGATCCATTTTTCTAAGGGAGAGCCACCTACTCGTGTGTTGAGATCAAAAGATTCCATTCCAACCATTTGCAACTTGATCTCTAGCCTCCCCAAATTTCTTTCCACAAGATCAATCTCTCCTGCCCCAACCAAATCTGAGAGAGAGTGATTGAGTGTTGACAAGACTATCTTTTGACGCACAAGAGCAAGGAGTTCATCGTTCTACCAAATCTATTACCTTTTGGAGTGTGGTGCCTCCTAGATTGGTTAGGTGTCGCTTGGGATCCTCCTACTTCGTGTTGTGGATTTGAACCAAGATGTTTGCAAGGGCAAGGAGATTGCCTACTTCGTGAAGATCTACCATGAGTCAGACTAGTCTTGTGTGGACGGAAGTCATGATGGAATAGACAAGGCTGCTTCTTCGTGGACCCCTTGTGGGTGGAGCCCTGCATGGACTCTCGCAGCCGTTACCCTCTGTGGGTTGAAGTCTCCACTAACATGGACGTACGATACCACCACCTATCGGAACCATGCCAAAAATCGCCATGTCAACATCTTCGCGTTTGATCTTCCTAAACTCTACTCCTTACTACATGTGAAAAGTATTTACCTTTCGCTGACATATTTCTTGACTGGCATGTGTAGGGTGCACTAGACTTGTTAGAATCGCTAAAATCTGCCAACCATTAAATTTGGAAAAGACTAGGATTTTAATTTATGCAAGTACTCTACTCATCCCCCCCCCCTCTAGACACCTCTTTTATCGATCTCACAATTGGTAGGAGAGCAAGGTCTCCATAACATTGATTTTAACACCATTGGAGGAAGATGGATGTGCCTGGTTTTAGGAATATTAGTTGTAGAGTGCCTATTCTTGATGGGGAGTATTTTAGACAATGGAAAGATGAAATGCTTGATATATTTCATAAATTCCATTTGTGCAAGTATGTTGAATATCCCTATGAGCCTCCCATTGATCCTTTTCATCCTTCTCGTGATGAAGAACTTGATGTGCTTGGTAATCTTAATACTGTAAATCTAATCATTAGAGGACTGCCAAGAAATGTGCTTAACCAATTGCAATATTTTGAGTGTGCTCACACTTTGTGGAAAAACATAGAGAAAAGATATCCCAACTATTCACTGAAAAATCTTGAGATCATTTTCCATAAATGCGTTGCCTTTCACAAAATGAAACCAACCAATCCTAATTTTGATAAATGCCTTTTTGAGTTTCGTGACCTCATGTGTGCTAAAGGAGATGTCATTACCATTAACAATGTCATTGTTGAAGCCATTCACATGCATAGATATGAACATTCTCATAGTTAAAATTCTCATGAAATTATTGTCTCTTATGACGAGGATATTGCGTCCGACAGTGACAATCTGGAGCATGGCTACTACGGTGAAGATGAAGAGTTTGACATCGAGTATGAGAAGACCATGAGGAACTTTAGTCTTATGGCGAACCTCAGAGACTACATGGCCGGAGGAAAGGAGTGGGTTGTTGACAGTGGATGCACCGATCACATGACCGGACATAAAGACATGTTCCATGAGATCACACCAAACCGTGGACCTCAAAGGTATGTGTCTTTTGGAGACAACTCCAAGGGTAAGATACTTGGTCTTAGTAAGGTGGCCATATCTCATGATAGTTCTATTCAAATGTCATGCTTGTTGACTCCCTTGCCTACAATCATCTTTCCATATCTAGACTAGCAGACTTTGGTTTCAATGTGCTATTGACGGAAGTTCACTGATGTGGCGACCCCGACTTACGAGTCGAGATCGCTGAATGAACGTGCTCAGTGGTCCTAGAGATCAAGGCTCACCGAACACACAGATACTGAATATTAAGAGTCTTACATCCAAGTACCAAATTATTACATCACGTGACCGAATGGTCAAGTTCACACGGTAGGGCTTAGAAGGCCAAATCACACTGATACAACTAGTTGCGGAATTCTTAAGGCTAAGCGGGTGCCCATGGCATCAGCCTACACCAACACGCATTCTCACTTGGAAGCGTCCTAGTTCGCAGGGGCGTCTCCGAAGACGTACTCATCTCGAAACTTCAGTCCTTCCATGTCTAGTCAATAATATAACCAGTGGCAAGCCAATGAGTACTTTTGAATGTACTCGCAAAAAGCCCATGATATGAACAATGCAAGTGAAGGATAACAATAACATGCTTCTTTGGTGGATACCTTCTTAGTGGTAAATAAACATGATCATGGGTATGCATCATAAGTTAAGAACTACTTTTGAAGAACAGGTTACAGATATCAATATATCTGTTACGGGCTGAACCTTCCGGATTCACCCTATATGTCAAGTCACCAAACTTGGTCATATCAACTCTTGCATATTAACACCATTTAACACATACGCACACACACTTGGTTTATGCGGAACCGACTAGACGTAGTTTAAGAAGCACCACCCAACTGTCCTTGACCGTGGACACGGCTATTCGAATAGTTTTACACTCTCCAGAGGTAGTACACTAGTCCCACGAGATCCGGGAAACTTCCGTGTCATCCACGACTCGCGGTATATAACATACCCGAGGTAAGTACCCGATCAATGCCTTTCCCCTGACAATACTAGACAAAGAGGTACACTCGATTGGTACCCAGCGCACATGTTGTACGTCTTACGAGCACCGACTCTGGATAGTATCAACCATGCAGGGACCAACGATGTGCCGGGAACACATTAAAACGGCATAGTCACCCTACCTGGCACGACCCCATCACGAGAGTGACCACACATCACTCCTGCCACTAGTAATGTCGCTCTTTGCTAGCACCGACCAGAGTAATCAACACAGCCTCGTCCCATAAGGGGTAACGTGGTTGTACCTGTAAGGTTGGGACGGTCGAGACATCATAAATCTAATCCCATTTCCGAAACCATACTCACACAAATACCCGGTGCACCACTTCACAAAAAGTGGCCACCTAACTCATCATCACCCTCGGGCATTAGTGGCACCTGACAGGGTTTTCATAAACCTTTGATTTATACCAACAACATGCTCATGCTAATATTTTTCTAACTTTACTTGTCAACATGATATTAGCATGACCCTCATAGGTGGTAGGATCAAGCTCAATGCATGTGCTCCGAAGGAGCCATCGGTAACATCACTTCAATGATTTACCGGTACTTATGATCATATGAAATGTAAATATTTGCTACACTAGCATGCAATATAACATGTGCTGAGTCATGGTCAAAGGGATGCTTGCTTTGGTCAGCTAGGTATCCGGGGTCTTCGAGGTCTTCCGCTCCGACTCCTTCGTCACACGGGTTTTCTATCGTCGTATAAAGATAAAATAATAAGCAGCTCACTCCAAAACAGATCACAAAGTCATTTAAAAAATGTTGGTTATTTCTGATAAATCCAAGTTGTTATTCTAAAAATATTTGCTTCTGTTTCTAATGAAGGAATATTTTTAAAATCAACTGAACAGACGCAAAACAATTTCAAATTAATATTTTTTATTATTATAAAACAGAATTGTTGCTGCAAAAATTCAACCAATGGTTCTATTAAATACTACACATTTTTAGAAGAATGGGAGTGGAAAAATTCTATTTTTACACTGGTTAAATCTTCTTATAAAAATCATTGAAAATCAAGTTTTTAAAATAAAAGAAAAAGGGCTACAGCCCCTAGCCTCACTTGGCCTGTGACTGGGCCGGCCCAAAGGCTAGCCAGCTAGCCTGCCCAGGCGCGCGCGCCGTCGGGTTTGAACCTGACGCGGGGCCCCCTGCGGTCAGCGGCTGCGGGCACCGAGGGAGAGAGAGATGGGCCACCGACAGGTGGGGCACACCTGTTGGGGTCGTCTCCTACCTCTGGCCAGAGAGGAGGAGGAGCTCACCGGTGTGGCTGCCGACGTCCTCGGGCCCCAACGAAGACGGAAATGAGTCCGGCTCGTCGTCGCCTACCTGATGGTGGTCGAGACAAGGGCGGAGAGGCTCAGGTTCACCGGCGACGAGGAAGCCGTGACGGAGGAGTTTTGGGCGAAGGTGGAGGTGGTAGCTAGGGGCACGGATAAGCTTGGGAAAGATGGGGGAAAGATCCCTGGTGTCTATGGGAGTGGTTTGGTGGGCAGAGGGACGCAGGAACCGACGTGTAGCCGGAGATTGACCAGAGCTTCGAGGCAGAGGGGCCTCGGTCGATCTCGAGCACCGGGGCTCTGCTGGCTTGCTGGGATGGCTAGGGAGGTGCTTGAGGTTGCTGCGATGACGTCGAAGGGGTGCTGGAGCGAGAGGGAGGGCTATAAATAGGCTCGCGGCGGTGAGCCGATTCGGGAGCGCCGGTGACTCCCGTGGTGTGCATGGGGGTGCAGAGAGGAGCTGTGGTCGAAACCACGGTCTCATGACGTTGTTTTGGACTGCCGGAACCTACTACGGGGAAGGGAGAGAGAGAGGAGACGTGCATCTCTGGCCGGTTCTGGTGCGCGCGGGCACGCGTCGCACCAGCTCTTAGCGCGGGACAGGAGGGGCCCTGATTGTCGCCTGATGCAGAGGGTTTGTCGGGGAAGGGGTTAGACACCTCGGGGGAGGCTGGAACTGGCCGAGAGCGTCACCCCCACCTTGGTGGTTTCCTATAGCACGCCCAGAGCGCAGCTTTGGCATGCCACGGCATGCTCGCGCGCCCTGGGGTTAGACACCTCGGGGGAGGCTGGAACTCTATTGGACAAACTTTGCTATGTATAGCTCCTCTAACTTCAATCTGGACAGAAGGGGTTTTGCAGTTATTTGGGGTCCTTAATCACCTTGGATCAAGGTGAAACTTTATATGGACACCAAATATGGCTTAGGGATACCACTGGGATTTTCTAGGATTTTATTGAGAATATTTCCTTTGGAAATATTTCAAAAGGTCAAAACAGACAGAGATGGTTTTCACGGTTTTACCCAAATAATAATAATATAAATAGAGGTTAAAAATCTTATGTATGGAAAATATATGTCCTTCTCATTATCTCCAAATTTAATCATATTTTTCTAAGGCAGAAAAGTATTTTTCCATATAGGAATACTATTTCTCGCCTCAGAAATGGACATGCAAATAAATTAGAGAAATAATTCAAAAAATAATTATTTTGTGGTTTTGGTGCACTAAAATGGTGCTCAAATCAGATCACCAACTTTGGGTGAGAACACTCCTTGCCATCAAGGGCATGTAGTGCAACTCAAAGCAGGGTTTTACTTTAACCAGAAATAAGAAAAGGGTTTTGAAAAGAATTTGATCTTGAGAAATGTGGTTTCATCATCACATGATAAAGCATACAAGCATACAATGACAATCATGGCACTCACAACATTAGTTTTGAAAAAAGAACTCAGATTTTTGAATTACAAAAAAAACTGGTAGTGAAAACAGTGTGTGACAGACCTATCCCCTTTACAAGAATCTCATCCCCGAGATTCCTAAGCTAGGTGCTAAAAAGGTACGGAAACTCAGATCGGAGATAGTCTTCACGCTCCCATGTTGCTTCTGCTTCAGTGTGGTTGCTCCACTGAACCTTGAAATACTTGATGGTGCGGCTTCTGGTGCAACGTTCTGCTTCATCGAGGATACGGATCGGCTTCTCGCGGTAGGTGAGATCTAGCTGAAGGTCGATGGCCTGGTGGTCAATGTCCTTGTAAATATCGGGATGGTTTGGCGCTTGAAGACACTTCCGAAGTTGTGACACGTCGAAGACATTGTGCACACCCGAAAGTTCTAGAGGTAGCTCCAACTGGTAAGCAACTTCTCCACGCCTTGTCGTGATCTTAAAAGGTCCAATGAACCTTGGAGCAAGTTTCCCTTTAACATGGAAACGCTTGGTTCACTTGAGAGGTGTGACACGGAGGTACACCTGGTCTCCGGGAATGAACTCCACATCTCTGCGGTGAGAATCTACATAGCTCTTTTGTCGCGACTTGGCTGCTTTTAGGTTTTCTCGGACAAGCTGCACCTTTTCTTCTGCCTTGTGCAAAACCTCCGGCCCAAAAATCAACCCTTCACCGGTTTCGGACCAGTTAAGCGGGGTGCGGCACTTTCTTCCATACAACACTTCAAATGGGGCCATCTGGAGACTGGACTGGTAGCTATTGTTGTATGATAACTCAGCGAACGGCAGACAGTCTTCGCATTTGGCACCATGTGCCAAGACACAAGCGCGGAGCATATCTTCGAGTATCTGGTTTACTCTCTCCGTTTGTCCGCCCGTTTGCGGGTGGAAAGTGGTGCTGAAACAGAGTTTGGTTCCAAGGGCTTCTTGGAACTTCTTCCAAAATCTTGAGGTGAACTGCGTGCCTCGGTTAGATACAATCTCCTTGGGAACTCCGTGAAGGCTCACAATACGATGGATGTATAGACTAGCCAATTGGCTTCCATCATAAGTGGTGTTGACTGGAATGAAATGGGCCACCTTGGTCGGATGGTCGACAAACAACCAATTGATACTGGAATGACTGCTGCAATCCATCCATAAAGTGTTCCACTTTCGCGGCCTTAGTGTTGACATCTTCTGGTGCATATCTTGACAGGAGGTTGAACTTCTGCACATACTCCTTGATGGGTCCACTGCCTTGCCTTAAGGCTCGGAATTCCTGCTTCTTAATGGTCATCATTCCAGGAGGAATGTGAGCAGCGCGGAATCCCTCTTTGAACATAGCCCAGGTGATGACTTGCCCTGCTCGCATGATCTGAAATCCATCCCACCAAGCTCTGGTTGTGCCTTCGAGACAGTGAGAAGCATAGAGGACTTTCTCACGGTCATCAATGCATTTGACCAGTGCGAGGAGGTCTTCGAAAGTACGGATCCAATCATCGGCATCCAATGGTTCAGTCGTCTCCGTGAATATGGGTGGCATAGTTCGCATGAACTCAGAGAGAGTAGAGCGATCATTGCCATTCCCGTTCTGCGGCGGGTTGTTCACCAAGACTTGAGCCAGCTACTGAATAGCAGCATTATTGGCTTGATGTTCCTCTCGGAGAGCTTGAAGGAACTGATCCATAGTCAAGCTTTCAGGAGGAGGTGGTGGCGGTGGAACATCGTCTTGCTGCTCGTGGTGATCTCCAGCTTGAGCTTCCCCTCTGGTTCCATGTTGTTGGCCTCAACAGGCAGAGCTGGGGTTGCCGAAGGTGCTGGTATGAGTTGCAATCACCATCCTGTCAGGGGAGTAGACAGGTCAATTTGCCGAACTGGACGGAATCATAAGGGATGATGCTCTAGTAAAAAGGGGTCTGGTGTTGTGCTAGTGTGAAATTTTTAAGCCAAAGATTTTTGGAAAAGCTAATGCATTAGATTAAAACAAGTGATGTAGTCGCTCACAAGCTACCTAAGGCAGAATGCGACTTGCATCCAAACATGCTTACACAACACTCATGGTTCGCATGAACCGATACATGAACTCCTACGCTTGGGGAGGAAACTCCTAATTGTCCATGTCGTAATCCTAAGCGGCGGACTGCTCGGTCTCATAGGCGGGTTTTGCAGGATCTTCGTCTTCATCTTCATCTTCATCGGTACTTCCCTCCTTTAGAGGGGTGGGAGAAGGAAGCGGTCCATCACGGCGTCTCTTGGTTGGTGAGGCAGCGAAGAGTTCAGTGTACTCTCCCGCGGTTAGGCGGCGACTCTGAATAGGAGTGGCCTGAAGCGGTGGTATTCCTCCTCGGAAAGCAACGCTTGATCGTCCTTCGGGTGCTCCTTCCTTCTTCACCTTGCGGTTCTTCATCTTTTCCATGCGAAGTAGATCCTTGACTTGATGCAGTTCTTGGCGAATCTTTGTTGACTCCTTGATCAAAAGGTGCGTCAAAGTGTCGGAGGAGAGGCTGAAGTAGGTCTGAAACCTTAGTGGCGTCCCGTCCTCGGAAGATGGGTTGAGTGCCCAACTCCCATCTATCCCATCCTTAACAAAAGGTAGGTGACGAGTAGTTGGCTTGTTAGCCATCTCGGGAAGGATATCGCATAGACGCACGAGCGCCTCTCGTGCCGTTGTCTCCAGTGCCAACATCAGATCCTCCATTTGTGGTCCTTCAAAGAACCATCTAGTCGGGGAGTCATTAGCCTTCACTATCACATCCACGTGATATTCCTTTGTGTCGGCGTTGACCCAGTGCTCGTGGTAGAGGAAGATGGACGTGCGGCATACTTGGCACTTCTCGAGGCTATCACCAAAAAGTAGGGGAAAGCCCGTCTCCAGAAGCATCTCAGGTACGGCGGCCATCTACAAGATGTAGGGGCGAAGGTTAGAAAGTTTTTAGTGGGTGCAGAATCTCAGGTTAAGGTCTAAGTGCACTAATCGTCTTGGCTATCGTCCATGCTACCTAAGGCTTCCTATAGTCAGGATGGCTCTGATACCAGCTCTGTGGGGACCCCGACTTACGAGTCAAGATTGTTGAATGAACGTGCTTAGTGATCCCAGAGATCAATGCTCACCGAACACACAGATACTGAATATTAAGAGTCTTACATCCAAGTACCGAATTATTACATCACGTGATCGAATGGTGAAGTTCACAAGGTAGGGCTTAGAAGGCCAAATCACACTGATACAACTAGTTGCGGAATGCTTAGGGCTAAGAGGGTGCCCATGCCATCAGCCTACACCAACAGGCATTCTGACTAGGAAGTGTCCTAGTTCGCAGGGGCATCTCCGAAGACGTACTCATCTCCAAACTCCAGTCCTTCCATGTTTGGTCAATAATATAACCAGTGGCAAGCCAATGAGTACTTTTGAATGTACTCGCAAACAGCCCATGATATGAACAATGCAAGTGAAGGATAACAATAACATGCTTCTTTGGTGGATACCTTCTTAGTGGTAAATAAACATGATCATGGGTATGCAACATAAGTTAAGAACTACTTTTGAAGAATAGGTTACAAATATCAATATATCTGTTACGGGCTGAACCTTCCGGGTTCAACTATATGCCAAGTCACCAAACTTGGTCATATCCACTATTTCATATTAATACCATTTAACACATACGCACACACACTTAGTTTATGCGGAAACGACTGGACATTAAGCAGCAGCACCCACCCATCAATTGGTTGTTTGTGAATGCCGACGTCCTCAGGCCCCAACGAAGACGGAAATGAGTCCGGCTCATCGTCGCCTACCTGATGGTGGTCGAGACAATGGTGGAGAGGCTCAAGTTCACCGGCGACAAGGAAGCTGCGGCGGAGGAGTTTCGGGCGAAGGTGGAGGTGGTAGCTAAGGGCACGAATTAGCTTGGGAAAGATGGGGGAAAGATCCGTGGTGTCTCGGGAGTGGTTTGGTGCGCACAGGGACGCACGAGCCGACATGTAGACGGAGATCGACCAGAGCTCCGAGGCGGAGGGGCCTCAGTCGATCGCGAGCACTGGGGCTCTGCCGGCTTGCTGGGGTGTCTTGGGAGGTGCTAGAGGTTGCTACGATGAGGTCTGAGGGGGAGGGCTATATATAGGCCCGCGATGGTGAGCCGATTCGGGAGCGTCTGTGACTCACCGTGGCGCGCATGGGGGTGCAGAGAGGAGCTGGGGTCGAAACCACGGTCTCAGGACGTGGTTTTGGACTGCCAGAACCTACTACAAGGAAGGGAGAGAGAGGGGAGACGTGCATCAGTGGTCGCGCATCTCTGACCAGTTCTGGTGCGCGCGGGCACGCGTCGCACTAGCTCTTAGAGCGGGAGAGGAGGGGCCCTAATGGTCGCCTGATGCAGAGGGGCTGCCGGGGAAGGGGTTAGACACCTCGAGGGAGGCTGGAACTGGCCGAGAGCATCTCCCCCACCTTGGTGGCTTCTTGTAGCGCGCCCAGAGCATAGCTTTGGCATGCCACGGCATCTTAGCGCGCCCTGGGGTGCCTTGGACATTTCTAGCATGTCCTCAACACTGGCTGGGATGTGGCTAGCCGTTGAAGACCCATGGGAGCTTCGGCTGGTCAAGGGAGACAAGAAAAACAGGTGCTGACAGCCTTGAGCTGAAGCTTAAAATGGGCATTTTGGCATTTCTACTTTGAACCACAAAGGGTCCAGTTGAGTGGGGTTGGGCATTGATACTGGCCACCTAATCTGAGAGTTTGGGGAAAAGAGTTTGGGTTTAGCTACGGTTAGGGGGGCTTTTACCCATCTATCAGAAGGTGCTCGACAGTGGTTTGCGGTGGTTGCACCCCACCACTGGTTGTGCAACTTAACAGAATTTGGTTTGGTGCTAAAACATGGGGTTTCACCAAGTTTGAGCTCCATTGGACAAGTTTAGCTTTGTAAACTTGAAAACTTCACCAAATGACCACATATGTTCCTTCCAAAGAGAGTGTGGGCAAATTAAGTCCCACAAATCTCATTTTTGGTATGGAGCCCTCATTTGACGTATTAGGCACTCCTACAAAGTTTCAACTCTATTGAACTAACTTTGCTATGTAGAGTTGCTCTAACTTCAATCTGGACAGGAGGGGTTTTGCAGTTATTAGGGGTCCTTAATCATCTTGGATCAAGGTGAAACTTTATATGGACACCAAATATGGCTTAGGGATACCACTGGAATTTTCTAGGATTTTAT
This sequence comes from Hordeum vulgare subsp. vulgare, assembly GCF_904849725.1. NCBI lineage: Eukaryota > Viridiplantae > Streptophyta > Magnoliopsida > Poales > Poaceae > Hordeum > Hordeum vulgare. The sequence continues at coordinate 398,979,995 of NC_058519.1, forward strand.
TGAGAATATTTCCTTTGGAAATAATTCAAAAGGTCAAAACAAACAAAGATGGTTTTCACGGTTTTACCCAAATAATAATAATATAAATAGGGGTTAAAAATCTTATGTATGGAAAATATATGTCCTTCTGATCATCTCCAAATTTAATCAGATTTTGCTAAGGCAGAAAAGTATTTTCCATATAGGAATACTATTTCTGGCCTCAGAAATGGACATGCAAATAAATTAGAGAAATAATTCACAAAATAATTATTTTGTGGTTTTGGTGCACTAAAATGGTGCTGGAATCAGATCACCAACTTTCGATGAGAACACTCCTTGCCATCAAGGGCATGTAGTGCAACTCAAAGCAAGGTTTTACTTTAACCAGAAATAAGAAAAGGGTGTTGAAAAGAATTTGATCTTGAGAAATGTGGTTTCATCATCACATGATCAAGAATACAAGCATACAATGACAATCATGGCACTCACAACATTAGTTTTGAAAAAGTTTTAATAAACTCAGATTTTTGAATTACAGAAAAAGTGGTAGTGAAAACAGGGTGTGACAACTGCCAAGTGTTTCGTAGCAACAACCATAACATGATCTTTACTGATATTCGTAGAGGTGATCTATATACATTGTCGATTTCACTAAAAAATACAAACCTCATACATGTCTTATTGTGAAATCTTCTAAAAGTTGGTTATGGCATAGAATGTTAGGAGATGTAGGTATGCGTAATCTTGACGGGCTTATCAAATGTGATCATATTCTTGTTGTTAGAGATGTTATCTTTGACAAAGATAGACTTTGTAGTGCTTGTCAAGTAGGAAATAAAGTTGGTGGAAGTCATCCCGGGAAGAACATCATGACTACAAGAAGGCCATTTGAGATGCTTCACATGGATCTCTTTGGTCCCAACGCTTAGAAGAGCCCCAGTGGAAATTCTTATGGTCTAGTCATTTTTGATGATTTTTCAAGATTTACGTGGGTATTCTTTCTTGATGATAAGTCGCAGGTACAAAAGATGTTCAAGAACTTCGCTCGGAAAGCTCAAAATCAGTTTGAAGTGCAGATCAAGAAAGTTCGGAAAGGCAATGGAACGGGGGTCAAGAACACATATGTGGATACTTTTCTTGATGAAGAAGGTATTTCACATGAGTTATCAGCGACGTACACACCTCAATAAAATGGAGTTGTTGAGAGAAAGAACCAGACTCTCATAGAGATGGTCGGAATGATGCTTGATGAATACAAGACGCCAAGACACTTTTGGTAAGAAGCCGTGGAAACAACTTGTCACGTGCTACTGCCACAACAGACCTTCCCTGGCAACAGTGCTGATGTCAGTTGTGCTTCCCCGGCAATGGCGACATGAATAGTCGTGTCGACGGCACCAAGAATCCTTCTGCTACGGCTATGGAGCCTTGCGTTGGTGTTCCCTCGAAGCTAAAAGGGTGATGTAGCATAGCGGTGGTAAGTATTTCCCTCAGTTTGAGAACCAAGGTATCAATCCAGTGGAGGAGTATCACAAGATCCTGCACAAACACAAAGAACCTACTCCCAACGCTATGAAGGGGTTGTCAATCCCTTATAGATTGTTTGCCAAGTGAGAACTGAATGCAACAAAGTAACAAAGCAAAGTAAAAGCGGAGGTGTAAACGATGGATGTGAATAGACCCGGGGGCCGTAGTGTTTACTAGTGGCTTCTCTCATGAAAGGAAGTAGACGGTGGGTGAACAAATTACTGTCGAGCAATTGATAGAACCGCGCAAAGTCGTGACGATATCTATGGCAATGATTATATCTATAGGCATCACGTCCAAAACAAGTAGATCGATACTTTCTGCATCTACTACTATTACTCCACACGTCGACCGCTATCCAGCATGCATCTAGTGTATTAAGTCCAAAAGAACAGAGTAACGCCTTAAGCAAGATGACATGATGTAGATGGACAATCTCATATCAACGACAGAGCCCATCTTGTTACCCTTGATGGCAACTACTTAATGTGTGCCTTGCTGCCCCTACTGTCACTCGGAAAGGTCACCACATGGTAGAACCCAAAACCAAGCACTTCTCCCATTGCAAGAATCATAGATCTAGTTGGCCAAACAAAACCCAAGACTCGGAGAGACTTACAAGGATATCAAATCATGCATATAAGAAATCAGCAAAGACTCAAATATATATCATAGATAATTTGATCACAAATCCACAATTCATCGGATCTCGACAAACACACCCCCAAAGAATATTAGATCGGATAGATCTCCATGAAGATCATGGAGAACTTTGTATTGAAGATCCAAGAGAGAGAAGAAGCCATCTAGCTACTAACTACGGACCCGTAGGTCTGAAGTGAACTACTCACGAGTCATTGGAGGGGCGATGATGATGAAGAAGCCCTCCAACTCCAAAGTCCCCTCCGGCAGGGTGCCGAGAAGGGTCTCCAGATGAGATCTCGCGGAAACGGAAGCTTGCGGCGGCGGAAAAGTATTTTCGAGGCTCCCCTGATTTTTTGTTGTATTTTAGGGAATATATAGGCCAAAGATCAAGGTCAGGGGGCGGCCAGGGAGGCCACAAGCCCTGCCACCGCCAACTCCCCCTGGTGGCGGAGTGGGGGCTTGTGGGCTCCTAGGAGCCCTCCTGGCTTGGCCCACAGGCCCCCTGATCTTCTTCCGTTCGGGAAAAAATCATTTCGGGGATTTTATTCCGTTTGGACTCCGTTCCAAAATCAGATCTGAAAAGAGCCAAAAACACCGAAAAAACAGGAACTAGCACTTGGCACTGAATTAATAAGTTAGTCCCAAAAAACATGTAAAAGGTACATAAAACATCCAAAGATGACAAGATAACAGCGTGAAACCATCAAAAATTATAGATACTTTTGAGACGTATCAGGCGCCAGGAATCCTTCTGCTACGGGCTACGCCTATAGGGACTTCCTTGGCAAATATGCAAAGGATTTCCCCGCAGCCTTGGAGCCTTGCGTTGGTGTTCCCTTGAAGAGGAAAGGGTGATGTAGCATAGCGGCGGTAAGTATTTCCCTCAGTTTGAGAACCAAGGTATCGATCCAGTAGGAGGATCGCGTCAAGTCACAAGTACCTGCACAAACACGAAGAGCTTGCACCCAACGCTATGAAGGGGTTGTCAATCCCTTATAGATTGTTTGCAAAGTGAGAACTGAAAGCAAAAAAGTAAACAAAGCAAAGTAAAAGTAAAAGTGGAGACGATAGTTCTGAATAGACCCAGGGTCCATAGTGTTCACTAGTGGCTTCTCTCATGAAAGCAAGTAGACGGTGGGTGAACGAATTACTGACGAGAAATTGATAGAACCGCGCAAAGTCATGACGTTATCTAAGGCAATGATTATATCTATAGGAATCACGTCGAAAACAACTAGACCGATACTTCCTGCATCTACTACTATTACTCCACACGTCGACCGCTATCCAGCATGCTTCTAGTGTATTGAGTTCATAAGAATAGAGTAACGCCTTAAGCAAGATGACATGATGTAGATGGACAATCTCAAATCTATGATGAAAGCCCATCTTGTTAACCTTGATGGCAACAACACGGTGCGTGCCTTGCTTCCCCTTCTGTCACTGGGAAAGGTCACCGCACGGTATGAACCCAAAACCAAGCACTTCTCCCATTGCAAGAATCATAGAACTAGTTGGCCAAACAAAACCCAAGACTCGGAGAGACTTACAAGGATATCAAATCATGCATATAAGAAATCAGCAAAGACTCGAATATAAATCATAGATAATCTGATCACAAATCCACAATTCATCGGATCTCGACAAACACACCGCCAAAGAGGATTACATCGGATAGATCTCCATGAAGATCATGGAGAACTTTGTATTGAAGATCCAAGAGAGTGAAGAAGCCATCTAGCTACTTACTACGGACCTGTAGGTCTGAAGTGGACTACTCACAAGTCATTGGAGAGGCGATGATGTTGATGTAGAAGCCCTCCAGCTCCAAAGTCCCCTCCGGCAGGGCACCGGGAAGGGTCTCCAAATGAGATCTCGCGGAAATGGAAGCTTGCGGCGGCGGAAAAGTGTTTTCATGGATGCCTTGATTTTTTCTGCGATTTTAGGAAATTTATAGGCCAAAGAGCTAGTGCACGGGAGCACCAGGGAAGCCACAAGCCTGGTTGCCGCGGGCCCCCCTAGCCTCAACAACAGGGCTTGTGGGCTCCCTGTGGGCCCTCTGCCTTGGCCCTCAAGTCCTCCGATCTTTTTTTGTTTTGGAAAAAATTATTTCGGGGATTCTATTCTGTTTGGACTTCGTTCCAAAATCAGATCTGAAAAGAGTCAAAAACACAGAAAAAACAGGAACTGGCACTACGCACAGAATTAATAAGTTAGTCCCAAAAAAAGATATAAAAGGTATATAAAACATCCAAAGTTGACAAGTTAACAGCGTGAAACCATCAAAAATTATAGATACGTTTGAGACATATCAAGCATCCCCAAGCTTAACTCCTGCTCGTCCTCGAGTAGGGAAGTGATAAAGAATGAATTTTTGATGCTTTCATGCTACCTAGCATAGATGTCCTTTGTAACTCCTCTTATGTGACGTGAATGTTCAGATCCATTAGATTCAAAACAATAGTTTGCTATTGATGTGGAGACAATAATACTTCAAGCAAACTAGCAAGGTAATCATGAACTTTCAAAATAACAAGGCCAAAAGAAAGTTATCCCTACAAAATCATATAGTCTGGCTATGCTCTATCATCCTTGCACAACGAATTTAAATCATGCACAACCTCGGTATTGGCCAAGTAATTGTTTTCACACCTTTACTTTCTCAAACTTTTTCAACTCTCACGCAATACATGAGCGTGAGCCATGGTTTTAGCACTATAAGTGGAGTGGAGTGTGGTGGAGGTTGCAAGACAAACAAGGAGAAGATGGTCACATTGACTAGGCATATCAATGAGCTATGGAGATGCTCATCGATAGATATCAACGTGAATGAGTAGGGATTGCCATACAAATGATGCCCTAGAGCTAAAAGTATGTGAAAGCTCATAAATAAAACTAGTGGGTGTGCATCCAACTTGCTTGCTCACGAAGACCTAAGGCAATTTTGAGGAAGTCTATCATTGGAAAATACAAGCCAAGTTATATAATGAAAATCTCCCACTTGCTATATGGTGGTGACAAAACGAGAGACTCTCAATCATGAAGATCATGGTGCTTAATAAGCACAGGTGTGGAAAGGAGATAGTAGCATTGTCCCTTCTCTCTTTTTCTCTCATTTTTTTTGGTGGGCTCTTTGGCCTCCTTTTTTTTGTGGGCATCTTTGGCCTCTTTTTGTAAATGGGCTTCGCTGGCCTCTTTTATTTCCTCACATGGGACAATGCTCCATCAAAGATGATCATCACACTTACAACTCAAAACTTAGAGCAATGATGAATCTATATGAAATGCCTTCGGTAGTGTACCGTGACAATGATCTAGCATGGCATAGACATCAATGGGAACATCATGCTAACTATCTTATGATCATGCAATGGCAATGTAGAAGTGGTGGCACATGTCGTGGTAGTAGTTGAATGGAAATATATCTCGGAATGGCTTTGAAAAAGCCATAGTAGGTAGGTATGGTGGCTGTTTTGAGGAAGGCTAATGGTGGGTTTTGTGCACCGGCGAAAGTTGCACGGCACTAAAGAAGATAGTGATGGTGGAAGGTGAAAGTGCATCTAAACCATGGACTCAACATTAGTCATGAAGAACTCATATACTTGTTGCAAAAGTTTTAGTAGTAATCGAAACAAAGAATTCAACGCATACTCCTAGGGGAAGGGTTGGTAGGTATAAACCATCGCGCGATCCCGACCGCCACACAAAGGATGACAATCAATAGACTAATCATGCTCATACTTCATCACATAGCGGTTCACCATACGTGCATGCTAAGGGAATCACAAACTTCAACACAAGTATTTCTAGATCCACAACACCTTACTAGTATAACTTCAATATTACCACAACCACAACTCAAAACTAATTGAGATGAATCAAACTTCTCTAACTATTCAATGCACATGAAGGTGGAAGTTTTCATATCCCTTCGGATAACTACCCCTTTTGAGACTACTTTCATAGCATAGATCAACTACCAAGCCACACACCGTTGTGCTCTAAAAGATATAAGTGAAGCACACAGAGCAAAATCAACTAGCTCAAAAGATATAAGTGAAGCACATGTGAGCAGAATTGTCTAACCAAAGGATATAATTGAAGCTCGACATAATCACGGTGAGTGCATGTCTCTCTATCTAGGTGTGCAGAAAGGGAGATTGTGACACACAAAAAAAGACTCCTACGATACAAGACGCTCCAAGCAAAACACATAACATGTGGTGAATAAAAATATAGCCCCAAGTAACGTTACCGATGGACTGAAGACGAAAGAGGGGATGCCTTCCTGGGGCATCCCCAAGCTTAGGCTTTTACGGCATCCTTGAATCAACTTGGGGTTCCTTTGTCATCCACAAGCTTGAGCTCTTGCCACTCTTTATCTCTTTGTCCATAAGAACTACACCCAAAACTTGAAAACTTCACAACACGAAACTTAAACAAAAACTTGTGATAACATTAGTATAAGAAAGCAAACCACCACTTCCTTAGGTACTGTAGCAAACTTAAATTCTACTTATGTTGATGTTGGGTAACTGTATTTTCAATCTTCCATGGCTAATACCCCCGATACTATCCATAGTTTCATCAAAATAAGCAACCAACTCAACAAAAACAGAATATGTTAACAGCAGACCAGTCTGTAGCAATCTGTATACTTTGTATACTTCTGGTACTTCAAAAATTCTGAACAATTACGACAGTCTGAAAAATTTGTGTAGCAATCAGCAGCAAAAAGAATCAACTCAAAATCTATTACAGAAAAAAATGAAAATTCTTTTCGTTAGCAGAAAGTTTCTGTCTTGTCCAGCATGACCAAACGATCATCCCCAAGACTAATCATAACGGTTTCACTTGGCACAAACGCAAAAGAAACACAAAAAACACAATCATAACAGAATTATGAAAATGTGGAAAACACAAAACAGAAAGAAAAAGGATAGATTCGTTGGGTTGCCTCCCAACAAGCGCTATTGTTTAACGCCCTTAGCTAGGCATAAGGTGATGGAATCACGTATAGTCATCTTTGGTGCTCAAACCCTAAGTAGCCCTCATCATAGATTCATAAGGCAATCTTATTTTCTTTCTGGGAAAATGCTCCATGCCCTTTTTTAGAGGAAATTGAAATCTAATATTCCCTTCCTTCATATCGATGAGGGCACCAATAGTCCTTAGGAAAGGTCTACCAAGAATAATGGGACATGAAGGATTGCAATCTATGTCAAGTACAATGAAATCCACGGGTACATAGTTCTTATTTGCAACAATAAGAACATCATCGATCCTTCCCATGGGTTTCTTGACAGTAGAATCCGCAAGATGCAAATTAAGAGAACACCCTTCAATCTCATGAAAACCAAGAATATCACATAATGACTTTGGAATCGCGGAAACACTAGCACCCAAATAACACAAAGCATTGCATTCATAGTTTTTGATTTTGATTTTGATAGTAGGTTCCCACTCATCATGAAGTTTTCTAGGTATAGAGACTTCTAATTCGAGTTTATCTTCAAGAGATTTCATCATAGCATCTACGATATGAGTGGTAAAGGCTTTGCTTTGGCTATAACCATGTGGAGAGTTTGCAATAGATTGCATCAAGGAAATGCATTCAAACAAGAAGCAACTATCAAAATTGAATTCCTTGAAATCCAAAGTGGGAGTTTCATTACTACCCAATATTTTGATTTCTTCTACTCCACTCTCTACACCTTTATCATCAAGATAGGTGGACTCCGAATCATTGGGGTGTTTTTCAACCAAAGTGGATTCATATCCAGCCCCTTCTTCAATAGGTTTGACACGCGAAACCAAAGATTCAAGAGGAGTCACACCAAGCACTTTAAGATCTTCGTGATTTGCATCACTAGAACGCACCCTTTTAAACCATTCATGCCTAGCGCGAATTTGGGCGGTTCTTTCTTTGCTCTCATTCATGGAGACACGCATAGCTTTTAAAGTTTCATCCAAGTTGACCTTGGGAGGAGCACATCTAACTTTCAAAGCATCAATATCACAAGACATGCTATCAACGCTCTTAGCCAAATCGTCTATTTTGAGTAGTTTTTCCTCTATGAACGCATTGAAAATATTTTGAGAGTTGATGAACTCTTTGATATTACTCTCTAAATCAGAGGGTAATTTGTGGTGATTTCCATAATTGTTGTTGTAGGAATTGCCATAATTGTTAGAGGCGTTACTAGGAAAAGGCATAGGAACATAGTTTCCTCTAAAAGCATTGTTGTTGCCAAAATTGTTCCTACCAACAAAATTAACGTCCAAACTAGCGTTGCTACTCTCAATCAAGGAAGATAGTGGCATGTCATTAGGATCTAAAGGAGCATTTCTACTAGCAACCAAATTCATCAACTCGTCCATCTTAGAACTAAGCGAGTTAATTTCTTCTATAGCGTGTACCTTTTTGCTAGCAGGTGACCTTTCAGTGTGCCACAGAGAGTAGTTGGTCATGATATTGTCTAGGATTTTTGTAGCGTCTCCTAACGTGATTTCCATGAACGTTCCACATTAGGCGGAGTCCAAGATATTGCGAGAGGCAAAATTCAAACCAGCGTAAAAGATTTGTATAATCATCCAAAACTCAAGCCATGAGCGGGAGAATTTCTAATCATTAACTTCATCCTCTCCCAAGATTGTGCAACATGTTCATGATCAAGTTGCTTGAAATTCATGATATCGTTACGGAGAGAGATAATATTAGCCGGCGGAAAATGCTTGGATATGTAAGCATCTTTGCACTTATCCCAAGAATCGATACTATTTTTAGGCAAAGAAGAAAACCAAGTTTTTGCACGATCTCGCAACGAGAAAGGAAAAAAGCTTCAACTTAACAACATCATTATCCACAACTCTTTTCTTTTGCATATCGCAAATCTCAATGAAGGTATTGAGATGGGATGCGGCATCTTCACTAGGAAGGCCAGAGAATTGCTCTTTCATAACAAGATTCAGCAAGGCAGCATTGATTTCATAAGATTCCGCACTACTGGCGGACGCAATAGGAGTACTAATAAAATTATTATTATTGGTACTCGAGAGGTCGCAAAGTTTGGTGTTTTCAGCCATTACGACTTCAACAAACAAACAAGAACACAAGCAATCAAGAAAACTGGCAAAGGAAAACGGCAAAAAGGCAAAAGAAAACGGCAAAGGAGAAAGGCAAAAAGGCAAATGAAAACGGCAAGGGAGAAAGGCAAATGAAAACGGCAAATATGAAGTGGGGGAGAGGAAAACGAGAGGCAACTGGCAAAAAAGGTAAATGCAAGAGATGAGTTTGTGACACCTACTTGGATAGATCTTGACTTGATCTCTCCTCCCCGGCAACGGCGCCAGAAATCCTTCTGCTACTTCGACAACAGACCTTCCTTGGCAACGGCGCCAGGAATCCTTCTGCTACGAGCTACACCTATAGGGACTTCCTTGGCAAATATGCAAAGGATTTTCCCGCGGCCTTTGAGCCTTGCGTTGGTGTTCCCTTGAAGAGGAAAGGGTGATGTAGCACAGCGGCGGTAAGTATTTCCCTCAGTTTGAGAACCAAGGTATCGATCCAGTAGGAGGATCGCCTCAAGTCACAAGTACCTTCACAAACACAAAGAGCTTGCACCCAACACTATGAAGGGGTTGTCAATCCCTTATAGATTGTTTGCAAAGTGAGAACTGAAAGCAAAAAGTAAACAAAGCAAAGTAAAAGTAAAAGTGGAGACAATAGTTGTGAATAGACCCGGGGGCCGTAGTGTTCACTAGTGGCTTCTCTCATGAAAGCAAGTAGACGGTGGGTGAACGAATTACTAACGAGCAATTGATAGAACCGCGCAAAGTCAAGACGTTATCTAAGGCAATGATTATATCTATAGGCATCACGTACAAAACAAGTAGATCGATACTTTCTCCATCTACTACTATTACTCCACATGTCGACCCCTATCCAGCATGCATCTAGTGTATTGAGTTCATAAGAACAGATTAACGCCTTAAGCAAGATGACATGATGTAGATGGACAATCTAAAATCTATGATGAAAGCCCATCTTGTTACCCTTGATGGCAACAACACGATGTGTGCCTTGCTGCCCCTTCTGTCACTGGGAAAGGTCACCGCACGGTATGAACCCAAAACCAAGCACTTCTCCCATTGCAAGAATCATAGATCTAGTTGGCCAAACAAAACCCAAGACTCGAAGAGACTTACAAGGATATCAAATCATGCATATAATAAATCAGCAAAGACTCAAATATAAATCATAGATAATCTGATCACAAATCCACAATTCATCGGATCTTGACAAACACACCGCCAAAGAGGATTACATCAGATAGATCTCCATGAAGATCATGGAGAACTTTGTATAGAAGATCCAAGAGAGAGAAGAAGCCATCTAGCTACTAACTACGGACCCGTAGGTCTGGAGTGGACTACTCACGAGTCATTGGAGAGGCGATGATGTTGATGTAGTAGCTCTCCAGCTCCAAAGTCCCCTCCGGCAGGGCACCGGGAAAGGTCTCCAGATGATATCTCGCGGAAACGGAAGCTTGCGGCGGCGGAAAAGTGTTTTCGTGGATGCCCTGATTTTTTCTGCGATTTTAGGGAATTTATAGGCCAAAGAGCTAGGGCAGGGGAGCGCCAGGGAGGCCACAAGCCTGGTTGCCCCCCCCTGGCCACGGCAACAGGGCTTGTGGGCTCCCTGTGGGCCCTCTGCCTTGGCCCTCAAGTCCCCCGATCTTCTTCTCTTCTGGAAAAATTTATTTCAGGGATTTTATTCCGTTTGGACTCCGTTCCAAAATCAGATCTGAAAAGAGTCAAAAACATAGAAAAAAACAGGAACTGGCACTTGGCACTGAATTAATAAGTTAGTCCCCAAAAAGATATAAAAGGTATATAAAACATCCAAAGTTGACAAGATAACAGCGTGAAACCATCAAAAATAATAGATACGTTTGAGACGTATCATCACGCCATAAACCGACTCTACTTACACAAGCCTCTCGGTAAAATGGCATGCGAGCTACTCACCGGTAACAAACCCCAAGTTGGATACTTTCGAGTATTCGGCTCTAAGTGCTACATTCTTGATAAGCATCATCGCACTAAATTTGATCCAAAATCTCATGAAGGTTTCCTACTCGGTTATGGATCAAACTCTCACACTTAGCGTGTCTACAACAGCTTCACTCGAAAATTTGAAGAGACGGTAGATGTGAAGTTTGATGAATCTAATGGTTCGCAAGTTGAACAACTCGCAAATTATGTAGGAGATAAGGAACCTTTGGAAGCCATCCAAGATCTACCTATCGGAAGATTCATCCCATGAAGGTGTTGGAAAGTACTTCATAAATTGAGGTGGAAGCTCCTACTTCACATCAAGGCAAACCACAAAACGACATGGAGGCATCCACAAGCGGTACACGACATGATGAAGAAGAAGAAGAAGAAGTAAATCATGATGATCAACGTCAACCTTCCTCACCGTCAACGACAACATGCAAGAAGATGATGATGAAGAAGCTCCACCATCCAACAAGAATAAGCTATCACGAGTTCGAGGAAGAGTGGACAAAGATCATTCGATGAATCAAATCTTCGGTGACATACAAACCGGGAGAATCACTCACTCCAAATCTCGTTTAGCTAACTTTTGCGAGCATTATTCTTTCATCTGTAGAATTGATCCCTTGAAGGTAGAAGAAACCCTTCAAGACCCGGATTGGGTAAATGCCATGCACAGAGAGCTACACAACTCTGAGAGGAATCAAGTGTGGACACTTGTTGAAAAGCCCAAAGACGAGCACAACATCATCGGTACAAGATGAGTGTTTCGGAACAAGCAAGATGAAGATGGACATGTTGTATGCAACAAGACTCGTCTCGTAGCCCGAGGATACATGCAAGTCGAAGGTATGGACTATGGTGAGATCTATGCCTGTGTTGCTAGACTTGAAGCTATTCGCATTCTTCTCGCTTATGTCAATCACCATGATATTACTCTTTACCAAATGAACATCAAATGTGCTTTTCTAAATGGTGAAATTGAGGAGGAGGTTTATGTCAAACAACTTCCTGGCTTTCTGAACCCCAAGAAACCTAATCATTTTTACAAACTTCATAAAGCTTTATATGGTCTTAAACAAGCCCCTAGAGCTTGGTACAAAAGCCTAACGAAGTTTCTCATTGAAAAGGGTTTTAAAATTGGTAAAATTGATGCAAGCTTATTCACTAGAAGAGTTAATGATGAACTATTTGTGTGCCAAATATATGTGGATGATATTATCTTTGGTTCTACTAACCCACATTTTAGTGAGAAATTTGGAAAGATGATGATAGACAAATATGAGATGTCAATGATGTGCGACGTGAAATTCTTCCTTGGATTGCAAATCAAACAATCGAGAGAAGGTACATTTATCTCTCAAACCAAGTACACCAAGGACTTAATCACGAAGTTCATTATGCAAGAATGCAAAGGTATGAGACCCCCCATACCTACTAGTGGACATATTGACCTCACTAAGGAGGACAAACTGATTGATCAAAGAGTTTATCGATGAATGATTGGTTCATTGCTATATATATGTGCCTCCCATCCTGACATCATCTTGATTGTTTACATGTGTGTCCAATATCAAGCGGCACCTAAAGAGTGTCATCTATTGGCTGTGAAAAGAATCGTGAGATACCTAATACATACGCCAAACTTTGGCATATGGTATCCCAAGGGATCTTCTTTTAATCTTGTCGACTATTCCGATTTGGACTATGTCGAATACAAAGTTGATAGAAGATCCACCTCGGGTACATGTCAATTTCTTGGGAGATCTCTTGTGTCTTGGTCATCCAAGAAACAAAACTCGGTATCTTTATCTACTATCGAAGCTGAATATATAGCAGCAGGATCATGTTGTGCGCAATTACTATGGGTGACTCAAACTCTTAAGGATTATGGCATTCATGTTAAAAATGTTCCTTTGTTGTGTGACAATGAAAGTGCTATCCAAATTGCCTATAATCGTGCAACATTCTCGAACAAAACATATTCAAGTGTACATCATTTCATTCGTGATCATGTTGGTAAAGGAGATATAGATCTTAAGCATGTTCGTATCGACAAACAATTAGCTGATATCTTTACCAAACCACTTTATGAGAAAGTGTTTTGTCATTTGAGGAGTGAGTTGAACATCATTGATGCTTCAAACTTGAGCTAGAGTCACTCGGATGTAGGGATGGCAATGGGTCGGGTTTGGAGCAGGTGGAGCTGGTCCAAATCTAACCCATGACCCATATTCCTACCCTCTATCCATCCACCAAAGTATCCATGGGCACAAAATGTGCCCATGCCCAAACCCATTGGATATCCAGATATCCATGGAGCTCCATGGGCATAGAAAAATCAACATCAAGCCTTCCCAAAGATCAAATTAATTCTTCATCGTTTGTTAACTAAGATTAGGTTTAATAATTATGTTAGTGCAGTTGTGGGGGATTAGGGAAGATGGGTCAGACTTTGACCTTCTCTGACTGCGATTGACTTGGGGTTGGACATTTTCTTATTTTAGTGTCACTACCATAGGGGCCCATGTGTCATATGGGTATCCACTGGATATCCATGGAGCAACAATTAAAATTGTGCCCAACGAGCTGTTCGTGGGTATCCATATCCATGGATCCATGGGCAGAAATGCGCTCCATACCCTTGCCCAATTGGGTCGGGTATCCACGGGTATCCATATCCATGGATAAAATTGCCATCCCTACTCGGATGCATGCATGGGCATGAGCTTGATTGACAATTCCTAGATCCTGTTGATTTGATACTATCTTATATCTTGGAAAACTATGCTCCCTTGTATTGCGTCTAACCTTTTGTAGGTACTGGGAAGAACAACACACCACGAGATTGCCATAAACTCACATCTAAAGCAATCTTGACATGCCAAGTATCAACAAATCCTTTCTTCGGAGATGGAGGAAGAAGACAATAAAATCATTTCCTTGACAATTATATGATGATGAAATTCACTCATGTCATTGGGATATATTATGTTCTTCCTTGCATGACTAACCATTGTAGGTGAAAAGTCAACTAAAACGACAAGGATAGCTCCCAACTCAAGATGATCTTCATCAACTTTGAGCATCCACAACAAGTTCCCCTATATGTCACGTCATCAACATGATTCGAAGGTATGTACTCATATCCTTGATAAAGCTTTGCACCAAGTCATGAGGTAAAACAAATCAAGTGATATGAAGACATTAAAAGCTTAGTCGAAAAATGGTAACCCCATTTTGCGCTTAATGATAAGTATGGCCTATGATCAAGCATTCTTGCTTGACTCCTCAAGTCATATACTCTAATATAGGTGATCTAGTCTCCGACCTACATCTAGATGGAGTTTCCTGTATAGTTAACATTTTCATTGCATACTTTCTTGGAACCAAACAACACGCATCTACATGTATGTATATATTTCAAAAAAGACAAAAAAAACTTATTATTTGGTGATGTTTTATGTTTTCTTTCACAATTGCTATCTTATAACAATCTTTAGATTATTTTTTGTGTATTTTAAGTTTAGGAGTTGATTTTCATTGCAACTCGGTTTCATCGATCTGGGAAACTAGGTCCAACTGATTCCTCCCAACGATTTGCTTTCATTCTCGGTTCTATCAAACCATATTGCCTTAGTGACTCCAAAATGTGTCACTACCTTTAATTTTCTGATATTTTCTGGACTTTTGACTTAGGAATAGAAAGATTTTCAATGATCCCAAGTTTCATTACCTTCTAAGATTTTTTGAACATTTTGGGAAAAATCCGATTACATAATTTTCGAGGGAGAGAAAACCTGAGTGATCCCATACAATATAAGAGGGAGAATCATCTAGGATCCCTACCATAGGGGGAGATAGTTCAAGGAACTTTTATCAATTCTTAAGGGGGAGAAAGGTCACAATCAAGGAACCCTTATCGAGGTATCAAGAATCCCTTTCTCTCAATGAGCCCTTACGCTCTCACCTTTTTGGAAATTAATGCCAAACGGGGAGAAATATCAAAGCTTCCTATAAGCCTACATAAAGGGGGAAATACATGTTCCTAAAGGAAGGTCTACCTAAGGGGAGATCTACCTCAGGGGAGATGTATCAAACCTTACATGTTAAGGGGGAGAGAGATAAAATTATTTTAGATATCACTATTCTATCACTATCTTTGGATTGAACTTGTCTTACCCTACCTACAACCAATATCTACATACTATGATTTAGGGGGAGAGGTAATATTACATATTCATCATTTAGTGAGAAAGCTCTAAATTCTTTTGGAGACATGTCTATCATCAAATCAGATTTCTCATATGTCTTCAATATCTTGGTACTTTTGAAGCTCTTTGCATCTTTACAATAGAGTACTATTGTGTTATCTAAGATTTGTTTACCCAAGTGTACCTCTACTACTAAGACATTCAATAACCTCAAGGTAAGTATATGCATGATATCCTTGTTCATGATGATCTCTTGTCTCTTGCACATATTGTTTGCAATAGTTAGTCTTGAACATGGAAGCTCTTCATTCACATATGTTTGATGCATATAGCCAAGATTTATATGACTTTTCCTGTCCTTCTACGATGTGTGTGCCCATGCAGTCCAAAGTAACTATCCTTTAAAAAGGGATTGCACACATTTAGGGGGAGCTTGTACTAGTGATGTATCTTTCAAAGTTGTCATATTCTGATGCTTATCTTTATTTGAAGCTTTGTTTGTGTGTTGTCATCAATTACCAAAAAGGGGGAGATTGAAAGCACTCCATTGGTATTTTTAATAACTCATGACAACATACATTGTCTCTTGTACTAACACTTTTACCTAGTATATTTCACATATAGTCCACAAAGAGCTTTGGCTATAGGATTGTGAGGAGGTGCACCTTGGTGCAGGAAGGCAATATGCTTGGCTCAAGCTTCAAGAAAGAAGACTCTACATTTTATATTTGTGATAAATCACTTCGAGTCCATAGGAAAGCCAATACTATTAAAAGCGGATGAGGTATTATGATGAATTGGTTTCTCAAGTCCTTAGAGATAGCCACCAAAAATACTCAACCATTCTCCCACAAAATATATCTGTCCCAAGCTACGTAAACAAAATCGGTGCCACCAACATTTCCAACTCGGTCCTACCGATTTTACACTTAAACAGATCCTATGCCAAACCCACCATCTTGGTAGAACCAACATTCCTATCGGTTCCACGAATATTGTGTGGCCAACTTTCTGTTGAGAAGATTTCATGTATCAGAATTTCCGAGTTTGAAATCGGTCTCACCAATATTTGGAATCCAGTCTAGGTCATCGTATCGGGACCATCAAGATTCATATATCGGTCTCACCGAGAATTCAAAAGTTGTCACATTTAGTGCAAGTCGGTACCACCGAGATTCATTTTGGTGTCATCGAGTTGGGAAATAATGTTGTAACGGTTGGATTTTGGGAGATGCCTATATATACCCCTCCACCTACCTCTCATTCTTAGAGAAATCACTCAGAACACACTTACACTTGCCATATCCATTTTTCTAAGGGAGAGCCACCTACTCATGTGTTGAGATCAAGAGATTCCATTCCAACCATTTGAAACTTGATCTCTAGCCTCCCCAAATTGCTTTCCACAAGATCAATCTCTCTTATCCCTACCAAATCACAAAGAGAGTGATTGAGTGTTCAGGAGACTATCTTTTGAAGCACAAGAGCAAGGAGTTCATCATTCTACCACGTCTATTACCTTTTGGAGGGTGGTGCCTCCTAGATTGGTTAGGTGTCGCTTGGGAGCCTCCTACTTCGTCTTGTGGAGTTGAACCAACATGTTTTTAGGGCAAGGATATCACCTACTTTGTTAAGATCTACCATGAGTGAGGCTAGTCTTGTGTGGACGGAAGCCGTGGTGGAATAAACAAGGCCGCTTCTTCGTGGACCCCGTGTGGGTGGAGCCCTCCGTGGACTCTCGCAGTCATTACCTCTGTGGGTTGAAGTCTCCACTAACATGGACGTATGTTAGCGCCACCTATCGCAACCATGCCAAAAATCGTCGTGTCAACATCTTCGTGTTTGATCTTCCTAAACTCTACTCATTACAACATGTACAAAGTATTTACTTTCCTCTGCCATATTTTTTGACTAGCATGTGTAGGGTGCACTAGACTTTTTAGAATATTTTTTGAAAAGGCTAGAATTTTAATTTATGCAAGTAGTCTATTCACCCCCCCCCCTCTAGACACCTCTTGTCGGGACCCCGATCCTAAGCCATAGGAATCTAGCCTGTAACCCATCGCATCCCTTTGTGGTCTCACGCACGGTTAACTCCACGGCTGCAGCCTTACCTTAGCCGGGACCGTTTGCGTCTTTTGACTCACGTATGCGATAGTATCGCTAGCAATCCAATGTCAAAGAACCCGGATCGACATGTCTAGTCATAAACCAAAGTGGCAGTACCGCACAAGGACAGGCATACATGACCCAACAAAGCAGGTGTCGGTCACCGGCGAATGTAGACGAGTCGCAGCAAGCTACAAGGACTCCATTACATCGCGTGACATTTCCCCAAAGGGGACAGACACAGCAGCTAAGAAAGACACATGCCGGTCAACCAATGTGTCCGGAGCAGTAGCGAACTAACAAGGCTCGTTGGACCACAAAGGGGCATTTCCTTGTAAGGAGTGCTACTAAAGTTCACGACTAGGTAATCGAACCCCATACATATCAAGTACGACACACGTACGCATGGCATACCGATATGTATAGATACATCGATGGCATCACAACATAACCATAAACATACAAGCTTTATTTAAGAGGCTCGGAAGAGCCACACACATAATATTACACATTAAGGGTCTCACGACCCATAATAGCAGTCACACAATACAAGCCAGCGGAAGAGTTATAAACTGTCTGAGTACAGACAGGGCAACTAGTAGGCACGTGGCCTGACTATACTACAGAGCCAACGTAGGGCCAGATCGTAGCTGGGACACCAGCTACTCGTCGTCGTCGATGTCTACGAAGAACCCTCCATTAGGGTCATTAGCAACCTCTGCAACATTTATTAAGCAAACATGAGTACGAAGGTACTCAGCAAGACTTTAGGAGAACTAACTACTCATGCAAGGTATCAAAAGGTATTGTGGGGTTTCATGCGGGAAGCCAGCATTTGACTCGTGGCTAGACAACTTCCTTTTTGAAATTAGTTTTGACAACTTGATTTCTCGCACCCGAGTCCACTAACACCACAACAATACACTATCGTGGGATCATTCCGTCTCCATACGGAAATGCCGTCCACGACACTCACGCTTATCTTGACAATTTTATGAGTAGCCATTTAAGTTATCTATGAACAACATATGTCTCCAAGTAGTCCATATCCGCGGACGCGGCTATTCGGATAGGTCATAACCCTGCAGGGGTGTACCTCGTCACACACGCTCTCGCCACTTATCGCCATGTGCACGTCATGCACCTCGTCAACCTTCAAGCGGAAGCCCAGCGAGGGAGTCGGCCACGACCGTTAACCACACTAGTACCTAGTCCAGGTTTATCGCCTATCTTAGAGTAACCCGTACGGAAGTCCGTCCGAGGTTTCTGCCACGGCCTCAAACGATGTGTGCAGGGTTCCCAAGCCCACCATCCGGGTGCCACTTGGTACACCGTGCCACTGCCTACCGCATCACGGTCCACCTCTCAGGTCAGCACCATGCACGGCCTCCAGCATTACTATAAACACCAGAAACTACTTGCAACTCCTGGACCGAGTACTACGCGATTAATAGGCCGAGCGGGGTCATATTTCAGGGCCCAGCATGTGGTAGTATCTAGTCTTGGATTACATACACGGAACTCAGTTCCTAAGGACGGTTCCAATGAAACAACCCACCATGTACTCCTACACAGCCTTTCACCGGTACCTTTACCAAATCAAGTTCAACACACAACCTTTGCTCACCGAACACATTCCACATTTCTGTTCATCTCCCAGATGACAGACCATACACAACTCTAAGCATAGCATGCATAGCAGGATAAGGCACATCATAGCTCAAGCAACTACCAGGTATGCTAGGTTGCAAGGTTCGGCTATTTACTGTGACAAGGTTAAGTCATGCAAAGGAAGTGGGTCCAACTATCGTGGCAAAAGCAGTTGAAGCATTTGATCCTAATGCAATAAATAGGTGCAGGAGCAAGAACATAGGAGTTATCGGGATGATCAAAAGGGTTGCTTGCCTTGTTGCTCAGAGGAGGAATGATATCCGTCAGACGGATATTCGGTGGAATCCGGGGGTGCGGAGCCTACCGAAATGGATGGCAACATTCAATAACAATCATATGCAATCAAAATGATGCATGAGCATGGCATGAGAATGCAAAGTGATAAGTTATTATAATCAAGATGTTTTAGGTTTAGAGTTGATTTGAATCACATTCGAATAGTAATTCAAACGGGTATTCTCGGATACCGGTTTAATTGATTCGACCTGATGCTCAGATTAACCTAATGTTAACATGCATGAAATGTCATGTTATGGTACTGATTTATATCTAGGGCAGTGTGTGATCATTGCATTTATAATGAAATTTGGATATTTTTTGCAAATTCCATTTATAAAGTGATTAAAGAATTGAATTATTCCTTATTTCACAATTTAGGGTCCTGTAACTTTTTCAAACATAGTTGAAAATAGCATAATCAGAATCCTTGAATTTTTTTGATACTTTTTCATATATAATTTATTTTCATTGGAGTTACAGATTAATTTCTATGATTTTTGCAATTTTTAGCAATTTCCTGAATTAGTTTTAAACTGGAAATTCCATTTATTGCATCAGGCTGACGTCAGCAGGTCAGCCGACCTGTTCAGGTCAAACCTGACAGGGGGGCCCACTGGTCAGCCTCTCTGGGACTAATCCCGCGCTGACCAGCCCTAACTGAGGTTTGACTTGGCCTTGGGCCCACTTGTCAGCGAGTGATTAAGTCACTAATCAGCTGGGTTAGCTTGCCACGTCGACCTCCACCGGCGGGGAGCCTCCGGCGACCACCAGCACGGCGGAGGGGCTCGGAAACGGCGCACAGGGGGCCAAATGCTGCGCGGAGAGCACCAGAGGAACGACACGTCTCCCGCAGCTTCATTTCTGCGCCTAGCCGGGGCTGATCTGGCCGGAGATGACGCCGGCGACGAGCTTGGCGGCGGCCAAGGCTCGGGCGTCATCGGGGTCTTTGAATCAGAGGGATCTACGCTCGGTTCTTAGCTGCTACGGCATCTACGCGTCGTCCTGGAGCTGTTGGTGCCCTCGGAAGGACGAGCTGGACATCGGAGGGCTACCAGCGACGAGCGGTAGCGACGGTCCTCGTCGGGCTCTGGTGAAACTAGGGCTAGAGGAGGGGATTGACGGGGAAAACTTAGGGGAAACGACCGCATGCTCACAGGGAGTGCAGAGCAGAGCTTAGACGGCTCGGGGAAGGCCTGGGGGCGACGAATCGACGGGAGAGGTCCGGCGGCCGGAGGAGGAAGACGACGGCGTTGCAGGGCTCGAGGAGGCTTTGGCTTCTGCAGAGACGACCAGGGTGACGAGTCGGAGCTAATGGCGTTCTCTGGGAGGGGATCCTATGGCCAAGGGCACGGGCAGCTCGAGCTCGAGCTCGGCTCTAATGGCGGCAACAGGGAGAAGGAGGGGATCCGGGAGGAGGGGAAGAACCGAGGCGGGGAATGGATAGGGGAAGCTCTGGGGAGCTTATCCCCGTCGTCGCCAGCGCGAACCGGCGGCCAGGCAGGCACGCAGGTGCGTGGCCGCGCCGGAGGAGGCGGCGGCCACCTCCTGCTGCCTACTGGCGCGAGGGAGGGGACGAGCGGGGAGATGGGTCGGGCCAGGCTTGGGCGACAGGTAAGTCTTTTTCCATTTCCTCTGTTTTTGTTTTTCTGTTTTGCTAATTATTGTATTGCTAATTAATTCAGCTCCAAAAGAAAAAGTAAAAACTATTTTAGACCTCCTGAAATATTTGTTATAATATCCCCACTCATTTCCAAGGTTTTCAACATTTTTGGAAATTATAGTTTCTGATTTCAATTTTTAAATTTGAAACTAGTAGCTTTTGCATTTATTTAAAATTCTTAAAGTGTCAAGAAAATAGTTTTCTCCAATGCTCATTTACTTTCATGATTTATCAGAAAGTTTGAACATTTCTTGAGGCCATTTTGGGTTCATTGATTTTGAACTAGTTGAAATTTCCTTTAATTGAAATGGTGGCTAGGGTTTTGAGTTTTTCCTTTGCCACTTTGTTGTTTTTGTTGAAACTTCTTAGATGCAAATGCAAAGAAGACATGAGCACAATGCTATCTTGCTTAAGGGTTAGGGATGTGACAACTCACCCCCACTCAAAAGAATCTCGTCCCGAGATTTAGAAGTCGTCGGGAATAACCCAGGATACTCAAGTCGGAGACGATCCTCTCTTTCCCAAGTTGCCTCCTTTTCAGAATGATTTGACCATTGAACTTTAAGAAACTTGAGGTTTCGACGTCGAGTGGTACGCTCAGCTTGATCAAGAATACGCACGGGGTATTCTCGGTAAGAAAGGTTATCTTGTAGATCAATCGTTTCGTGGTCCACTTCACGGATAGGATCCGAAAAGCAACGCCTTAGTTGCGAGACGTGGAAAACATCATGAACCTTGGAAAGATGCGGAGGAAGTTCCAACTGGTAGGCAACTTCTCCTCGTTTGGCAAGAATGCGAAAAGGACCAATGTAACGAGGAGCCAATTTGCCCTTGATACCGAATCGATGGGTACCCTTCAAAGGTGTAACCCGAAGGTAAGCCTTCTCGTCAACTTCAAAGGTCACAGCCTTATGATGACGATCATATTGGCTCTTTTGACGAGACTGGGCTGTTTTCAACTTTTCACGAATAATGCGAACCTGCTCTTCTGCATCCTGGATCATATTCGGGCCATAGAGTTGCCTCTCTCCGGTTTCTGACCAATTTAGAGGGGTTCGACATCTTCGTCCATAGAGAACTTCAAAAGGGGCTTTGCCCAAGCTTGATTGATAACTATTGTTATAAGCGAATTCGGCGAATGGAAGGCACTTCTCCCAATTCATACCGAACGAAATAACACAAGCTCGGAGCATATCTTCTAGGATTTGATTCACTCTTTCTACTTGACCACTTGATTGAGGATGGAAAGCAGTGCTAAAAGATAGGTGAGTCCCCATGGCATTCCGAAAACTTTCCCAGAAGCGAGAAGTAAAGATACTCCCACGGTCCGAGTTAATTTCCAGGGGAACACCATGAAGAGACACTATTCGAGAGATATATAACTCTGCTAGCTGGCTAGCTGTTATACTCTCACGAACAGGAAGAAAATGAGCCACTTTGGAAAGACGGTCAATGACCACAAAGATAGCATTATTTCCTTTCTTGGTCTTGGGAAATCCGGTAATGAAATCCATGCTAACTTTATCCCATTTCCACTCAGGAATAGCTAAAGGTTGAAGGGTGCCAGCAGGCCTTTGATGTTCTGCCTTAACTCGGCGACAAACGTCGCAGTTAGCAACGAACTCAGCAATTTCTCTCTTCATCCTTGTCCACCAGAACCTCTGGCGTAGATCCTGATACATCTTAGTACTACCGGGATGAATGGTGAGAGGGGAATCATGAGCCTCCTTAAGGATTAACTGCCTTAGATGTGGGTTCTTAGGAACCACTAAACGATTCTGGAAGAACACAACACCTTGATCATTCATGGAGAATTCTTTAGCATTTCCGCTAAAAATATTCTCCTTGATCCGTGATATACCCTTGTCACGCTTTTGGCCAGCTATAATTTGATCCTTAAGAGTAGGCTTCGCCACCAGGGTGGAAAGGAATCCTTGAGGAACAATATGAAGATTCAACTTCCGAAAGTCCTCATGGAGAAGTGGTTGACCTTGTTGTAGCAACAAATTGTTACAATAAGATTTACGACTTAGTGCATCGTCCATAACATTGGCCTTCCCCGGGGTGTAAGTTATCCATAAGTCGTAATCCGAGATCAACTCAACCCACGTCTTTGCCTGAGATTCAAATCCGGCTGGGTGAAGATATATTTCAGACTTTGGCGATTAGTGAATATTTCGCAACGATTACCCAAAAGGTAATGTCGCCAGGTTTTTAGTGCATGGACCACAGCTGCAAGCTCAAGGTCGTGTGTGGGATAATTATCCTCATGTGGACGCAACTGTCGAGATGCCTATGCGATCACATGACGATCTTGCATGAGAATGCAACCTAATCCTTGTCGCGAGGCGTCGCAATAGATAACAAAGTCCTTAGAAAAATATGGTGGTAGCAACACACGTGCGGAAGTCAGGCGTCTTTTCAGTTCCTGAAAACTATGCTCACACTGTGGTGTCCACTCGAACTTTTTATCCTTCTTGAGGAGTTCAGTCAGAGGCTTTGCAACCTTGGAGAAATTCTCGACGAAGCGGCGACAATAGCTCGCTAGACCAAGAAAACTCCTAACTTGCTTAACCGATTCAGGTTGAGTCCAATCAAGGACGGCTTGAACTCTCTCGGGATTGACAGCAATACCCTTACCAGAGATTACGTGGCCTAGATAGGTCACTTCTGGTAACCAGAATTCACATTTTGAAAATTTGGCATAAAGGCGATGCTCTCGAACTTTCATCAATACCAGCCTTAGATGCTCGGCATGTTCTTGTTCATTCTTTGAGTAGATGAGAATATCATCGAGGTATACTACGACGAATTTATCCAAATACTCCATAAAGATTGAGTTCATCAGCCGAGAGAAGGTGGCTGGGGCATTGGTTAAACCGAAGGACATAACGGTGTACTCATATTGGCCATAACGAGTAACAAAAGCCGTTTTTGGAATGTCCCCGTTCTTAATCTTGATTTGATGGTATCCCAACCTCAAATCCATTTTGGAGAAGACTGAGGATCCAGTGAGCTGATCGTACAGATCGTTGATCCTGGGAAGCGGATACTTGTTCTTTATGGTCACCAGGTTAACTAGTCGGTAATCTACAACCATCCGATCCGTTCCGTCTTTCTTCTTGACGAAGAGGACGGGACAAGCCCAAGGAGAAGAGCTAGGATGAATGAAACCCTTGTTCAAGGCCTCATCTAATTGCTTCTTAAGTTCGGCTAGCTCCAGGGGTGCCATCTTATAAGGTCTTCTGGCTATTGGAACAGTTCCCGGAACAAGATCTACCACAAACTCTACATCTCTGTCAGGTGGAATTCCTGGCAGTTCCTCTGGAAAAACATCCGGGAAGTCACGGACTACCGGAATGTCTTCAAGTTCCGGAAGAGGGTTGGCATTTAGGGAATAGAGTTGGCATTTGGCAGCTCGAGTAGAGACATTTACTATCTCACCCGAGGAATGGGTAAGCTGGACATTTCTAGAGTGAGTATCAATCTTGGCATAGTGAGCTGACATACAGTCCATGACCAAGATGATATTAATATCCGAAGATTTCAATGCTATCAATGAGGCTAGAAAAACTAGCCTGTCTACTAGAATTTCATTGTCATAGGTTATCCTAGAGGTTTGCCATTTACTACCAGGGGTTTGGACAACCAATGGGATTGGCATATCACAAAATGACATGTTATGCAACTGTGCATAACTTTCTGAAATGAAGGAATGAGAAGACCCAGTGTCAAAGAGAACAGACGCTGGGTGATGATTAACAAGAAGCGTACCCAGCATGACGTCGGGATCCTCTGCAGCTTCTTCTGCTGACACATAGTTCACACGGCCACGTGCAGGAGTTGGCTTCACATAAAAAGCTTTGCCCGACTTGGCCTGCCCGACGGACTTTCCGGGTTGCTTGGCACCCACATTCTGAGGACACTCACGGGAATAATGCCCTGGTTCTCCACACTTGTAGCATATCACCTGGTTGGCACGTGGTGCAGCATTGCTAGCTGGACCACCATAAGCTTTTGCTGGAGGGTTGGCCTGATTTGTCTGAGGCGCCATGTAGGATGGCCTCGGAGTGTGTCTTGGCGGTAGAGAACTGTTTGGAACCCACAGCCTGCATTTTGGAAACGCGGAACCAGAAGACGAGCCAAAGTCACGGGAGTGCTTCCTTGTGGCTTCGAAGTCAGAATGACCAATCTCCGTAGTGATCGCTTTGTTGACTAGGGCTTGAAAACTTGCACACTCATGGAGGCGCAGATCACGACGGAGCTCAGGGCTCAGACCCTTACGGAATCTTGCTTGCTTCTTGGCGTCAGTAGACACCTCCTCTGTTGCATAGCGGGCGAGGTTACCGAACTCGCGGCTATAGGCATCCACAGACAACTTGCCCTAAGTGAAGGCACAGAACTCCTCTCTCTTTCTGTCCATCAGGCCCTATGGAATATGGTGCAGACGAAAAGTTGCACTGAAGTCTGCCCATGTGGCCACTGGTTCAGCGGGACACATAGCTTCAAAATTCTCCCACCACAGATTGGCGGGTCCCTCCAGGAAATACGCCGCAAAGGTCACCTTGTCAGCCTCAGACACATTTGCAGAGCGAATCTTGCGTGAGATGCTGCACAACCAGTCATCAGCGTCGAGGGGATCGACGGAATGATGAAACTTTGGAGGATTCAGCTTCACAAAGTCATTGAGGGACACTGCAGCATTCCTAGGCTGTCGAGCCGTATTCTGCTCAATACGCTCTAGCAGTCGGTTGGTCTCCCTTTTGTTTCTTTCTGCCTCAAGCATCACTTCTACCAGAGAAGGTGGGTGAGGCAGGTCTTCCTGCGACGCTTGACTACCCTCACCTTGCTCATGAGCAGGGGCACGGTTCAACCTGGTGAACACCATCCTGACAAACAAACTCATAGCTTAGACCAATATCAAATCAATACTGGCTATGGATTAAGAATGTACTGAACACACGGAATGCGGAAATGAATATCCGAACAACATGGTAACAAGCATCTGCTATATATACACCATGGTTCATACACACCCTTACATAGTTCAGTACAAACTTAACCGAAGAGCAAACTACTGAAATAGTGGAACTACTCATCAGAGGCTTACAAGCTTCCTATACATTATTTATCTAGGCCTCCGGAATTCATTTCACATTACTACCATACTTCACAAGTCACGCAGGACTGTGAATGTACGGCTACTACCATACTATCCTTCCGCTCACAGCTCAGGCATCCGCGTAGAACATCTCATAGAGATTACCTCCATGACCTGGAAGTACAACCTGCGGATCAGGAAACACTCTAGCCTGAGATCCCTGGGATCCATAAGGACAAGGATGTGGCCTTGGTCCCCTGACTGGTGGTAAGAGGGGTCCCCGAAGAGGTGTAACTCCTCCTATAGCTGGCCAGTCAACGTGGGCCAGAAGATGGTTCCTAACAGGGTTCAGCATCTCCATCTCTCCATACCCTGTCTAGACTACCGGTGCCAGCTGCGTCAAAGCTGTCCACAGACGGGCACGGGTAGCATAAAGCTCCATGCGGAGAGCACGAGCATCCTTGTCTCTGTTCTCTAGCATCTCAACAGTGGACTGCAGAAGTGGATCCTCCATAGAAGAATCAAAATAGACTCCACTGAGGTATCCCTCTTCACCAGACTGAGAGGCCGGAACATAGCAGAACTCTGAATTCTGCAGCAGTGCATGTCTCGCTCTCATAATAGTCAGCATTGAATAGGCAGCATCTTGTACTACCATGTCAACAGTGACTCCCAACCCATAGGACCAATGGATTGGCTTCTCCGCTCCAGGGTAGTCTGGAAATACCCTAACAGTGCAGATGTACTGGCTCTGGTTGAAGTCTCGGTACTGTTCCTCTACCGTGTACTCGGGGTACCAGCGGTAACCGCACACCGACATCACTATGACCAGCATGGCCGTATGACCCGGTACATCAATGCACCTGGTCAAACGTACCACCTGACGAGAAAGACGGCCAGGCATCTGTAAATAGAGAGTAATGCAAAAGCATTAGAGCTCTGAATGCAAAATTGGGCAGCATAACGGCTGTAAATGCTCAAAAACAAATTTTGAGACAACCCAAAATAGAATAGCGTAACCACTCAACTATCAAGTTCAACTCTTTGATCATCAAACTTACTTCCTGTTTCCTAGGGAAAAAAACCCAATATCTCTCGACCCGTAGTCCTATAAGCTATCGATCGGAAACACGAGCCTAGGAGAAGATGAGAAATCTAGTCCTTAATTCCCGCGGAAAAGACGAGGATGGCCAGGATAGAATACCTTGAGAAGAGAACAAGAGTGTTACGTTCCCTTCCACAAACAATTCCCTTGTATATAACTAAAGCAATTCAAGACTCAACTTCGACCAGTTTGGCTTAGTAATCCTACAGTCAGTCAGGCTTTGATACCAACGCTGTCGGGACCCCGATCCTAAGCCATAGGAATCTAGCCTGTAACCCATCGCATCCCTTTGTGGTCTCACGCACGGTTAACTCCACGGCTGCAGCCTTACCTTAGCCGGGACCGTTTGCGTCTTTTGACTCACGTATGCGATAGTATCGCTAGCAATCCAATGTCAAAGAACCCGGATCGACATGTCTAGTCATAAACCAAAGTGGCAGTACCGCACAAGGACAGGCATACATGACCCAACAAAGCAGGTGTCGATCACCGGCGAATGTAGACGAGTCGCAGCAAGCTACAAGGACTCCATTACATCGCGTGACATTTCCCCAAAGGGGACAGACACAGCAGCTAAGAAGGACACATGCCGGTCAACCAATGTGTCCGGAGCAGTAGCGAACTACCAAGGCTCGTTGGACCACAAAGGGGCATTTCCTTGTAAGGAGTGCTACTAAAGTTCACGACTAGGTAATCGAACCCCATACATATCAAGTACGACACACGTACGCATGGCATACCGATATGTATAGATACATCGATGGCATCACAACATAACCATAAACATACAAGCTTTATTTAAGAGGCTCGGAAGAGCCACACACATAATATTACACATTAAGGGTCTCACGACCCATAATAACAGTCATACAATACAAGCCAGCGGAAGAGTTATAAACTGTCTGAGTACAGACAGGGCAACTAGTAGGCACGTGGCCTGACTATACTACAGAGCCGACGTAGGGCGAGATCGTAGCTGGGACACCAGCTACTCGTCGTCGTCGATGTCTACGAAGAACCCTCCATTAGGGTCATTAGCAACCTCTGCAACATTTATTAAGCAAACATGAGTACGAAGGTACTCAGCAAGACTTTAGGAGAACTAACTACTCATGCAAGGTATCAAAAGGTATTGTGGGGTTTCATGCGGGAAGCCAGCATTTGACTCGTGGCTAGACAACTTGCTTTTTGAAATTAGTTTTGACAACTTGATTTCTCGCACCCGAGTCCACTAACACCACAACAATACACTATCGTGGGATCATTTCGTCTCCATACGGAAATGCCGTCCACGACACTCATGCTTGTCTTGACAATTTTATGAGTAGCCATTTAAGTTATCTATGAACAACATATGTCTCCAAGTAGTCCATATCCGCGGACGCGGCTATTCGAATAGATCATAACCCTGCAGGGGTGTACCTCGTCACACACGCTCTCGCCACTTATCGCCATGTGCACGTCATGCACCTCGGCAACCTTCAAGCGGAAGCCCAGCGAGGGAGTCGGCCACGACCGTTAACCACACTAGTACCTAGTCCAGGTTTATCGCCTATCTGAGAGTAACCCGTACGGAAGTCCGGCCGAGGTTTCCGCCACGGCCTCAAACGATGTGCGCAGGGTTTCCAAGCCCACCATCCGGGTGCCACTTGGTACACCGTGCCACTGCCTACCGCATCACGGTCCACCTCTCAGGTCAGCACCATGCACGGCCTCCAGCATTACTATAAACACCAGAAACTACTTGCAACTCCTGGACCGAGTACTACGCGATTAATAGGCCGAGCGGGGTCATATTTCAGGGCCCAGCATGTGGTAGTATCTAGTCTTGGATTACATACACGGAACTCAGTTCCTAAGGACGGTTCCAATGAAACAACCCGCCATTGACTCCTACACAGCCTTTCACCGGTACCTTTACCAAATCAAGTTCAACACACAACCTTTGCTCACCGAACACATTCCACATTTCTGTTCATCTCCCAGATGACAGACCATACACAACTCTAAGCATAGCATGCATAGCAGGATAAGGCACATCATAGCTCAAGCAACTACCAGGTATGCTAGGTTGCAAGGTTCGGCTATTTACTGTGACAAGGTTAAGTCATGCAAAGGAAGTGGGTCCAACTATCGTGGCAAAAGCAGTTGAAGCATTTGATCCTAATGCAATAAATAGGTGAAGGAGCAAGAACATAGGAGTTATCGGGATGATCAAAAGGGTTCCTTGCCTTGTTGCTCAGAGGAGGAACGATATCCGTCACACGGATATTCGGTGGAATCCGGGGGTGCGGAGCCTACCGAAATGGATGGCAACATTCAATAACAATCATATGCAATCAAAATGATGCATGAGCATGGCATGAGAATGCAAAGTGATAAGTTATTATAATCAAGATGTTTTAGGTTTAGAGTTGATTTGAATCACATTCGAATAGTAATTCAAACGTGTATTCTCGGATACCGGTTTAATTGATTCGACCTGATGCTCAGATCAACCTAATGTTAACATGCATGATTTATATCTAGGGCAGTGTGTGATCATTGCATTTATAATGAAATTTGGATATTTGTTGCAAATTCCATTTATGAAGTGATTAAAGAATTGAATTATTCCTTATTTCAAAATTTAGGGCGTTGTAGGGCTCGAGGAGGCTTCGGCTTCTGTAGAGACGACCAGGGCGACGAGGCGGAGCTAATGGCGTGCTCTGGGAGGGGATCCTATGGCCAGGGGCACGGGCAGCTCGAGCTCGATCTCGGCTCTAATGGCGGCAGCAGGGAGAAGGAGGGGATCCGGGAGGAGGGGAAGAACCGAGGCGGGGAATGGATAGGGGAAGCTCTGGGGAGCTTATCCCCGTCGTCGCCAGCGCGAACCGGCGGCCAGGCAGGCACGCAGGTGCGTGGCCGCGCCGGAGGAGGCGGCGGCCACCTCCTGCTGCCTACTGGCGCGAGGGAGGGGACGAGCGGGGAGATGGGCCGGGCCAGGCTTGGGCGACAGGTAAGTCTTTTTCCATTTCCTCTGTTTTTGTTTTTCTGTTTTGCTAATTATTGTATTGCTAATTAATTCAGCTCCAAAACAAAAAGTAAAAACTATTTTAGACCTCCTGAAATATTTGTTATAATATCTCCACTCATTTCCAAGGTTTTCAACATTTTTGAAATTATAGTTTCTGATTTCAATTTTTAAATTTGAAACCAGTAGCTTTTGCATTTATTTAAAATGCTTAAAGTGTCAAGAAAATAGTTTTCTCCAATGCTCATTTACTTTCATGATTTATCAGAAAGTTTGAACATTTCTTGAGGCCATTTTGGGTTCATTGATTTTGAACTAGTTGAAATTTCCTTTAATTGAAATGGTGGCTAGGGTTTTGAGTTTTTCCTTTGCCACTTTGTTGTTTTTGTTGAAACTTCTTAGATGCAAATGCAAAGAAGACATGAGCACAATGCTATCTTGCTTAAGGGTTAGGGATGTGACACCTCTTCTATCGATGTCACAATGGATTAAATAGTGATAGAAAGATAATATAAATATAAATTAAAATAGCAAAAGATAATGGGTAGAAATATTTTTGGTTTTTTAGGAATAGGTTTTAGGAAGACCGGGGGCATAGTTTTTGCTAGTGGCATCCCTCTCAAAGATAGCATATGGTGGGTACATAAATTACTGTTGGGCAATTGATAGAATAGCACATAGTTATCAAATATTTATTCGCGACAATGATCATGTATATAGGCATCATGTCCGTAAGCAAGTAGATCAGCTCGTGCCTGCATCTACTACTGTTACTCCACTCATGGACCGCTATCCACCATGCATCAAGAGTATTGAGTATGAAACAGAGTAATGCTTGGAGCAAGGTGACATGATGTAGACATAGTAAACTCAACTAATATGAATTAACCACATCGTTTTATCCTTAATGGCAGGAATGCAAATACACATAACTGCAGGCACAGCTTTCTGAAAGATTTAACCCTGCACGGGTGCTCCAACTAGTCCATCACAAACTACCACAAGCTGCATAGGAAACCTCGACCACAGAAAATCCGTGATCTCCACGGATTCCTCATGGAAATCCTCAACCTCGAGATAGCCCAAAGTATCCTCGGAATCCCATGCACAAGACGTTCAAGAAGGGTAAAACCAATCCAGGAAGACCGCCCGACGTGGCGACGACCACGATAAGAGTTGTGTATCTCGTTCTCAGGACACGTCGGACAAGCTAAGTGTATGGTGGCCTGATAGAAATCTCCCGAGTTGCCTCGGGCTGGCCCCGTACGGTGCTCTTAGTTGGACCAACACTCATGAGGAGCACTAGCCTGGGGGTTGATTAATTATCCACTGGGTGATCAACGCCCTATGCAAATTTTATTAGTTGTTATTAAGAAAATAATACCAATGTTGGGCCTTGCTAGAAGAGTTTTATCCCAAAACGAATATCAAGGGGTCCCCATAACAACCCCAAACATGTTAGGAGCGCCCAATATGGAACATAACACCGGTACACAAGTAACTAGGGCGGCAAAGGTGGAACAAAACACCAAGCTAGAAGGCCTAGCCTTCCACCTTTTACCAAGAATATAGGTGCATTAAATTAATTAGCAACAATATTGTGATATAACAATGAATCCATGAAAAGCAATTGCACCTACAACTAGCAATGCTATAAGAAGAGTTGAGCAAGTAGTAACATAGCCAAACAAAGGTTTGTTGGGATGTGGAGGTGGGTTAGAGGCTTTTCATGGCAATGTTGGGAGGCTTGACATAACAGGTGGTAGGCAGCAGACATAGCGATAGATACGAGACAACTAGCATAGCAATGATATTAGTGGTATCTAGGTAAATGATCGTCTTGCATGAGATCCCGCTTGGAAGAAGAACGAATCCGTGAAGTACATGAACCGACGTAGGCGAACAAATCCTCACACTCCGAAGAGGTTTCGAGACTCTATCGCGAAGAAACAATCCGGAAACAAACAATCAACACACGATAAACACCACAACATATACATGGCATGATGCACAAACAAATATGATGTATGTCCGATTTAAATATGCAAGACACGACAAAGCACAACAATCAACTTCTACACATTAGTGAAGCTCAACGAAACTCCACATTTGAATTACTTAGTTCACTCCTATTTAGGTACATGACAACATTAAATGTTTTTTAAACATGCATTTTAAATGAGGTCGGAAACAACTTATAGTATTTCTCAAGCGACCCCATATGTTAATTTTGAAATAGGTACATATCTGAACTAAACATATTTTTATTTATTAAACATCAAAATAAAGTGGAGCATGTGATTCTACTCATCATTCTAGTCGACTCACATATATAGATCATCTGAAATGGAGTTACGGTCTAAAAGATATGACCAACACAAAATAATATGCCATGAATGCAAAATGAATGCAAATAACAACCAAAAACATGTTAAATCATGGATGCAACAATTTATTATGAAACTACATGAGATTCTAAGAAATTTTTATATATGACATGATCAAAAGGAGCAACGGTTTCGCAACTACAACCAATACAAGAAATAGACATAATGTGCCCAAAATCAGCAACATGGAATTTTATACACACCAAAACAACAAGCTGCGAGAATCTAAAATGCTCAAACAAGACATGAGGCAGTAGTGGACACAATGCAAACAATCATCTCCTAACAGCACATTGAATAGAAGCATGGATCACTAGAAAATGAGCTCAGAAAATTCTAGTTGAACACGGTTTCAAACTTAGTGAATTTATCAGTTTTAACAGTGCAGTCTTTATCATGATCGCGTATTGGCAACAAGAAAAACACATGCTACAAGGCATATAATGGCATGAAATTTTACCGAATGGTAGTAGGCATGATGCACTTCATTTCATTCCACACTAGAAAGGTCTAAATATGTATACATTCATAGCTAGCATCAACACAACATGGCATTCTGAAATAATCAGATTCTCGGACTTAGAAATATTTGAACCTACCAAATAGCAACATCATCTTAGCATGTTGACATGATGAAAACCACAACTAAACATGATATACATGGCATGGAAAACCTACTAACAGCAAATAGGCATAGCCTACTTCAAATCACTCCATTGCACACACTCAAAAGAGGCATGGTTCGCTTAATTCAAGCTTCACAAAATGGAACTTTATGAAAACAAATTACAGTTTTTAATGTGATAGCGCCTTGGGAGCAAAAAAATAAGCATGTTAACGATAATAGACATGAAAACCAGAGGCATGGAATCAAAGTAGACATATCCTAGAGCGATCTCATGAAGAAACCACATGCAAAAGGCTACGGTTTAGTTGCAACAATTCATGCAAGATCAAATAAAATAACAGTTTAGGCATATTCACGAAGCACTTGCAACAAAAATTTGAGCATGTAGATGGAACCTATTATGCCTGCAAATGCCACAATCATGTTGAGCATGAAGAGCAGAACATATTTCATATAAAGTTTATTTAATTCAGAGCTACAGTTATTTAATTATGAAATAAATCATTTTAACACGGCATTTACGCAAGATAATGCAAACAACAAGTTGAAATATTTTACACATGCATGAAAGTTGGATATTGTGAATTTACACAAAATTCCGAACTTTTTTATATTAGGTTTGTTTAATTCCAATGCATGAATTAAATAACACAAAAATAGAAAAGGGCATCATAGCAAAATAGCATGCACACAAACTTGCTCAAATGACAAAACTAATTGCACAGATGGATTTATGATTTTTCTATTCCAAAATCATATATAACATGTGGGTATTACTATGGGAAAAATGACACAACGATTATGCAAGTTTATGACACTTATGCAAATTTTGTGCAAACATATTAAATATTTTTAACATGGATGAAAGTTGGAAATTATTAATCTAAAAAAATTGTGCACATTCACATATTTACAACATAACAATCCGATGCACATTTATTAGCTATTTAAAAACATGCATTTTTCTTAAATTAGTCCAGTGTTGAATGATAAATACACATGGCCAAAATCTGTTACTACTAGGCCAACAAAGCAAGGGGTGACTAATACTAAACTGCGCCTTGGGAAAAAAATAGACAAGAGAAGGGGTGCTAGATCGATGCGCACCATGGGTGTGGCCCAGTCGGTGGATAGGGGAGCAGCTCGGTCGGCTTGGGGTTGAGGGAGGCCTGGGCCGCGGAGGCGAGGATCCCGGGAGCAACCTGCGGGTCGGGGCTGCTCGGGCGCCTAGAGAAGGGCGGCGGTGGCTCGGCCCAGATTGGGCCCGGGGCGAGCGGATCTAGGTCAGTGGGCCTGATGCAGTGGAGGGGGGCTGGGAGGCAACGTGGCACTCTCCCATTGGCTGTGGGAGCGGCTACGGCGAGCTGGGCGACTGATAACCCACAAGTGTAGGGGATCATTTGTAGCCTTTTTCGGTAAGTAAGAGTGTTGAACCCAATGAGGAGCTAAAGGCACAATTAATATTCTCTCAAGTTCTATCGACCACTCATACAACTATACGCGCGCAAACGCTTATTTTACCTAGAACAAGCATGAAACTATTTTGCGGAAAAATAAAAATAGCTAGTAAATAAAAGTTTGGGTTGTTTAGTAGAAAGCTTTTTGTGTAACACAAAAAAAAATATTGTCCATAGGCAATTGAATATAACATGATGGCTGCTTATTATGTGCAATGAGGGAGAGGCATACGCTAACACACTTCCGATACTTGGATCATACGCACTTATGATTGGACCTCTAGCAAGCGTCTGCAACTACTAGAAATCATTAAGGTAAATCCAACCATAGCATTAAACATCAAGTCCTCTTTACTCCCATACGCGCACAACTACCTTACTCGGGTGTAAGTTTCTGTCACTCTCACCACCCACTATAAGTGAATCATGAACATATTGCAAACCCTCCAGCATGTATCCTTCACGTGTGCGCCTCACGAAAGGCAACTTACGATAACACCATATCAACACACAACTCATATCAATAACATCATATCACAATTAACTTGTACGACAAAACGGATCTACTCAAACATCATATGATAACCGCATATCATTAGGAAATAGTATGCAGTATTGAGCACCATGTCTAAGTAGCGAGTTACTGCGGGAAAAGAGGTGTTAAACCGCTGCATAGAGGGGGAGAGAGTTGGCATTGATGGTGGCAAGATTGTTGATGTAGATCGGCGTCACGCTCCTTGCCCCGGCGGCACTCCGGCGCCACGGGGAGAGAGGGGAGAGACCCCCTCCTTCTTATTCTTCCTTGTCCTCCCCCCTAGATGGGAGGAGATTTCTCCCTGTGGTCCATGCCCTCCATGGCAGCGAAGGGGCGGGAGCCCCTCCGAGATTGGATATCCTTCTGTGTTCTCTTCTATTTTCGCGTTTCTATTTTCTGGCCCTTCATTGTTTCTTAAATTCCCGGAGATTCGTAAATCCCATTGGGCCAAAATTTTGAGGTGTTTTTTATCCATAAATTATGTTTCTTGCACCCAAATAAGAGCCCTAGCCAACTTAAGGTTTCCCACTATACACCACCCCGCGCCAGGGGGGCAGGCATGCCCTGGTGTCTAGTGGAGGATGTGGGGCTCCGTTTGCATTGATTCCACCTCCCAAATATCACATATATTCCAAAATAATTCTCCATAAATTTTTATCGTGTTTGGACTTTGTTTGATATGGATATTCTGCGAAACAAAAAAACATCCAACAAACAGGAACTGGCACTTGGCACTCGATCAATATGTTAGTCTAATAAATCATATAAAATGTTGCCAAAAATATGTTAAAGTTGTATAGTATTGGCATGGAACAATCAAAAATTATAGATATGACAGCGACGTTTCAGAATCCCCAAGCTTAATTCCTGCTCGTCCTCGAGTAGGTAAAAGATAAAAAGGATAGTTTTTTATGTGGAATGCTACCTAGCATAATCTTGATCATATATCTAATCATGGCATGAATATTAAGATACAAGTGATTCAAGGCAATAGTCTATCATTTGACAAAAAGACATCCATGCTTAGGTTTACTAGCAAACAATCATGTGCTTTCAAAATAACAATGCTAAAGAAAGCTATCCGTACAAAATAATATAGCCTGTCATGCTTGGTCTTCCTAGCATAAGGTATAAATCATGAGCACCCGTGTGTCAACTCAAGCAATTGGATCATACTTTTTAATGTGCTTCAGCTTTTAATTACTCACTCAATACATGAGCGTGAACCATGGATATAGAATAAAGGTGGAATAGAATATGGTGGTAGGTTTTAAAGGGCTAAAATTGAAGAAGAAAGTCTCGCATCAACTCGGTGTATCAACGGGCTATGGAGATGCCCATCAATAGATATCAATGCATGGAGTAGGGATTGGATTGCAACAGATGCACTAAGAGCTATAAGTGTATGAGAGCTCAATATGAAAACTAAGTGGGTGCACATCAAACTCTATAATGAAAAAATCTCACTAGTATATGAAAGTGACAACATAGGAGACTCTCCGTATGAAAAACATGGTGCTACTTTGAAGCACAAGTGTGGAATTAGCATGCCCCTTCTCTCTTTTCTCGCATTTATTTTTATTTCTATTTTTTATTTCTCTTTCTTTTTTTGTCCCGGGTCTCATCCCAACTTGTGGGGGAATCATAGTCTCTATCATCCTTTCCTCACTGGGATAATGCTCTAATAATGAATAATGATGATCATCACACTTCTATTTACTTACAACTCAATACCTAGAACAAGTATGAACCTATATGAATGCCTATGGAAGTGTACCAACATGTGCAATGATCTAGCATAGCACGTGCATCAAAAAACGAACAAGCCATGGAAATATCATGCTAGCTATCTTACAATCATGCAAAGCAGTATGACAATGAATGCTCAAGTCATCAAAACGGAAGTGGTGGAAGTGGCATGTCAATATATCTCGGAATGGCTATGGAAATGCCATAATAATTAGGTATG
Source organism: Hordeum vulgare subsp. vulgare (assembly GCF_904849725.1). NCBI lineage: Eukaryota > Viridiplantae > Streptophyta > Magnoliopsida > Poales > Poaceae > Hordeum > Hordeum vulgare. The sequence continues at coordinate 399,017,340 of NC_058519.1, forward strand.
GTGTTGTTTTTGACGAAGATGTAATAAGTCTTATGTGTGATAAAGCGTATCATATCACGGGGTTTGTATGCACGTGCGAAGTTTGCACCAACTCTCGAGGTGAGAAAGGGCAATGCATTGTACCGTAGAGGCTAGAAAATTGTGGAAACGTAAGAGTGTGTATATCCATGAATTCACATTAGTCACAAATAACTCACATGCTTATTCCAATATTTTATTAGCTCTCCCAAAGCAAAGCACTACTCGCATGCCCCTAGGGAGAAGGTTGGGAGGAGTTAACCATCGCGCGACTCCGATTATGACAGCACAAAGGATTTCAATAAAGGATAAATTATGCTCTGACTTCATCGCATAACCAGAGACTATACATTCATGCTTGGGTAATCAGAAACCTTAACATCAATATTCTTACTAATCCACAATCATCAACTAGTGCACCCACATATTACTATCTTAATGTCGCAAAACTATTGCAAGGAATCAAACATATCATACTCAATGATCTACAAGTTTTATGTAGGATTTTATCACTAACCATGTAAATGACCAATTAATTTTAACTCTACAAATAGATATAAGTGAAGCTTGAGAGTTTTCTACAAATAACTGTTTTCTATATGTAGTGAAACAGGCAATCCAAACTTCAAATGATATATGTGAAGCACATGAAGCATTCTATAAAGCCATACACAAAAGATATAAGTGAAGTGAATGAGAATTCTATAAATCAACCATGGGATATCTCATACGATCGTGGTGCATAAAATAAAAGTGAAAATTAAACACAAAATACGCTCCAAGATTTACGCATATCATGCGAATGAAACAAGGACGAAAACATACTGATAGTTGTTGAAGAAAGATGGGATGCCTTCGGGGCATCCCCAAACTTAGAAGCTTGAGTCTCCTTGCATATTTACTTGGGGTGCCTTGGGAATCCCCAATCTTGAAATCTTGCATCTCTTCCATCTCCTCATATCGAGACCAACTCGAACTTCGAACACTTCTTCCACACATAACTTAACAAAAAACTCATGAGATTCGTTAGTATAATAATGCAAATTACTACCTTAAGTACTGTATAAAACTCATTCATATTTTTTTTATTCATGATATCTATTATAATATAACTTTTCCATGGCTTATACCACCGATATAATCGATAGTTTCATCAAAACGAGAAAAACATTGCGTCAATAACAGAATCTGTCAAAAATAGGACAGTCTGTAGTAATCTGGATATTAACCATACTTCTGTAACTTTAAAAATTCTGAAAAATTAGGAATAAATAACAAAATTGTGTATAATTACTGTGTAAAAAGTTAAGAAATTTTGACATTCCAGTAAAAAATGTAATCCACGCACTACAGCCAAAGTTTTTGTTTTTGCATCGCACAGACCAACAAGCAATCTAATCATCCTCAAGGCAAATCTTGGCACATTATTTTTATAATACAATGGTATTTATACAAGGGGATAATTATTTTTTCGAAAAGTTTCTATAATCAAGATTCACAATGTTTCCATGGGCACAAACAAAGTTCAAGGCTAGCCCCCACTTCAACGGTGCTCGTCCTTCTCACTTTCACTTTTCTTTTTGAAAAAGTTTAAAGTTACCCACTTTTTAAAAAATAAAACAAAAGCACATAACAGGAATAAATGACTCTCTAAAACTTTCATGTTGTCTCCCTGGCAGCGCTTTCTTTAAAGCCATTAATCTAGGCATATAGTGCTCAAGTAATTGATCCACCGGATCTTAAGGTATATCAAAGCCAATTTTAATTAACAACGATTTGTAATTTAGTAGTGAGCACAAATCAACATATATCATGCAATGACGAAGTCTAACTCTCTTCCTATGTGTTCGCATGTCATAAAAGAATAATTCATGCACATCAAGTAAAGGCCAATACATATCATAAGAAGTTTCTTGCAATTTTATCCTGTTGGAAACATAGAGAGGTGGAGATGTAGTAACTCTCTCATAATAATTGCAAGTAGGAGCAGCAATCAAATGCATATTATATCCATCAAAATCATCATGTGTAATGGTAAAACGCAAGCCGTCAATATAATCCTTAATAAGAGCAAACTTCTCTGAAATAGTGTAGTTGGGAGAATTCAAAAAGATAATAGGACTATCATGTGTGGGTGCAATAGCAACAACTTCATTCTTAACATAAGGAACTATAGAAAGTTCATCTTCACAAGCATAATTCATATTGCCATCTTGGCCACAATCATAGCAAGCATCAAGATCATCAAAAAGGGATATTTTAAATGAATCCAAGGGATCATAGCAATCATCACAGCATTCATCCTTCAGTATGTGTGAAGGGAAATTAAACAATGTATGAGTTCAAGTGTTACTCTCATTAGAAGGTGGGCACGGGTAGCTAATTCGCTCTTCCTCCTTTTGTTCGTCGCTCTCCTCCTCATCTTTTTCATCTAATGAGCTCACACTTTCAGAAATTTCTTCTTCCATAGATTCCTGCAAAAAAAATCTCTTCCAAGTTAGACGCAATTATTTCAATAAATTCATTAATATCAAAATTTTATTCATAATTATCATAGCATTATTGAAGTATGGAAAAAAATTCAGATTTGTAAGGAACATCGTCATACTTTTCAAGCAAATAAGAAATTTCATAATCACCTTTAAAAGGAACAAATTCTTCTATTTGTTCCACATCATAGTAATCATATATACCGTTAGCCTAAGAAGCCAAGGTTTTGTTATCATTAAATTCACATTGAAAGGGAAGGTGTAGACCCTTAATCTTGGAGCAACAAGTATAATCACATCTCAAACATGCATCCCAAGCAAACCAATGCAGAATTCTAATTTGATCCCATATGTGTTTCCCTTTTATAGATAAGCGATAATCCCTAAAGTATTCATGTTGATCCAACGTTACTTCCATTATCTAGTTGAATGGGGTTTTCTCAGGATTATCAAAGTAGTGTTTAATATTTTCCACACAACCATCATCGTGGGTTTCACGAGGTTCCCCATCTCCATGAGTATCGAGTACAACTATTTTTTTTGGTGTTTCGTGTTCCATATCCATAACTAAAGATATAAAACAACTAATAACAAAAAAATAAAAATTACTTAGTGATAAATCAAACAAGCACACACGAGAATATTCACCCCTCGCTATTGCTCCCCAACAACGGCGCCATAAAAAGGTCTTGATAACCCATAAGTGTAGGGGATCGTTTGTAGCCTTTTTCGATAAGTAAGACTGTCGAACCCAACGAGGAGCTAAAGGTAGAATTAATATTCTCTCAAGTTCTATCAACCACCGATACAACTATACGTGCGTAAACGCTTACTCTAACTAGAACAAGTTTGAAACTATCTTGCGGAAAAGTAAAGAGCAAGTAAATAAAAGTTTGGGGCTGTTTAGCAGCAAGCTTTTAGTGTAATGCAAGAAAAATATTGTCCATAGGCAAATGAATATAACATGATAGATACTTATTATGTGCAATGAGGGAGACGCATACACCAACACACTTTCCGTACTTGGATTATATGCACTTATGATTGAACCTCTAGCAAGCGTCTGCAACTACTAGAAATCATTAAGGTAAACCCAACCATAGCATTAAACATCAAGTCCTCTTTACTCCCATACGCGCACAACTCCCTTACTCGGGTGTAAGTTTATGTCACTCTCGCCACCAACTATAAGCGAATCATGAACATATTGCAAACCCTCCAGCATGTATCCTTCACATGTGCGCCTCACGGAAGGCACAATAGGACAACACCATATCAACACACAACTCATATCAATAACATCATATCACAATTAAACCGTAGAACAAAACAGATCTACTCAAACATCATAGGATAACCGCATATCATTGGGGTATAGTATGTAGTGTTAAGCACCATGTTTAAGTAGAGAGTTACACTAGGAAAAGAGATGTTAAACTACTGCATAGAGGGGGAGAGAGTTCGCGTTGATGGCGGCAAGATTGTTGACGTAGATCGTCATCACGCTCCTTGCCCCGGGGGCACTCCGGCGCCACCAGGAGAGAGGGGCACAGAGCCCCCCTCCTTATTCTTCTTCCTTGGCACCCCCCTAGATGGTAGGAGAGTCCCTCCTCTGGTCCATAGCCTCCATGGCAGCGGAGGTGTGGGAGCCCCTCCGAGATTGGCTCTCCCTCTCTGTTTTTGCATTTCTGTTTTCTGGATCTTCCCGGAGATCCGTAACTCCGATCGGGGCTGAAATTTTGAGGGGATTTTGTCCATAAATTAGTTTTCTTGCACACGAAGAAGAGCCTCAACCAATTTAAGGGCTACCTACTAGACACCATCCCGCGCGAGGGGCCCAAGGCGCGCCCTGGTGTCTAGTGGAGGTTGTGGGCCGTCGTTTGCGTTGATTCGACCTCCCAAAAATCACATATATTCCAAAATAATTCTCCATAAAAATTTCGCGTTTGGACTTCATTTGATATGCATATTATGTAAAACAAAAAACAGGCAACAAACAAGAACTAGCACTTGGCATTGGATCAATATGTTAGTCCAATATATCATATAAAATGTTGCCAAAGATATGTGAAAGTGATACATCTCCATCGTATCTATAATTTATGATTGTTTCATCCCAATATTCTACAACTTTCATATACTTTTGGCAACTTTTTATACTATTTTTGGGACTAACATATTGATCCAGTGCCTAGTGCCAGTTCCTATTTGTTGCATTTTTTTGTTTCACAGAAAATCCATATCAAATGAAGTCCAAACGGGATAAAAACTTATGGAGATTTTTTTTTGGAATATTTGTGAATTTTGGAAAGTGGAATCAACACAAGGCGGTGCCCGAGGGGGCCACAAGCCATAGGGGCACAGTTTGGGGGGTAGGTCGCGCCAGGAAGACTTGTGGCCACCCCGTAAGGTGTTTGGTGCCCTTCTTTCGCTACAAGAAAGCTAATTTTTGGATTAAAAACGTGTTAAAATTTCAGCCCAACCGGAGTTACGGATCTCCGGGAAATAAGAAACGGTGAAACCCCAGAATCATGAACGCGGAAATAGAAAGAAACAAAGAGAGAGATCCAATATCAGGGGGCTCTCGCCCCTCCGTCGCCATGGAGGCCAAGGACCAAAGGGTAAACCGTCCTCCCATCTAGGGGGGAGGCCAAGGAATAAGAAGAAGGAGCGGGCTCTCTCCCCCTCTCTCCCGGTGGCACGACAACGCCGCTGGGGCCATCATCGTGACGACGATCTACACCAACAACTTCGCCGCCGTCATCACCAACTCACTCCCCCTCTATGCAACGGTGTAACACCCCTTATCCCCATTGTAATCTCTACTTAAACATGGTGCTCAACACTATATATTATTTCCCAATGATGTAAGGCTATCCTATGATGTTTGAGTAGATCCGTTTTGTCCTATGGGTTGATTGATGATCATGATTGGTTTGAGTGGCATGTTTTATTATTGGTGTTTTCCTATGGTGCTCTCCGTGTCGCGCAAGCGTGAGGGATCCCTGTTGTAGGGTTTGCAATATGTTTATGATTCGCTTATGGTGGGTGGCGTGAGTGACAGAAGCACAAACCCGAGTAAGTAGGTTGTTTGCGTATGGGAATAGAGAGGACTTGATACCTTATAATGCTATGGTTGGGCTTTACCTTAATGATCTTTAGTAGTTGTGTATGCTTGCTAGAGTTCCAATCATAAGTGCATATGATCCAAGTAGAGGAAGTATGTTAGCTTATGCCTCTCCCTCATATAAAATTACAATAATTATTATCGGTCTAGTTATCGATTGCCTAGGGACAAATAACCTTCTTGTGACAAAAATATCTCTACTAAGACCAACTTAGTTGTTTCTTTATCTTAGCTGCCCCTAGTTTTATTTACGTGTTCTTTATTTTTCTTCCAAACCTATCCTATCACGCCTACAAAGTACTTCTAGTTTCATACTTGTTCTAGGTAAAGCGAATGTTAAGCGCGCGTAGAGTTGTATCGGTGGTTGATAGAACTTGAGGGAATATTTGTTCTACCTTTAGCTCCTCGTTGGGTTCGACACTCTTACTTATCGAGAAAGTCTACAATTTATCCCCTATACTTGTGGGTTATCAAAACCTTTTTCTGGCGCCGTTGATGGGGAGCAATAGCGTGGGGTGAATATTCTCATGTGTGCTTGTTTGCTTTATTAGTAAGTAGATTTTATTTGTTGTTTAGCTTGTTTTCTATCTTTAGTTATGGGTAGGAAATGCAAAATACCAAAAAAATAGATGTACTTGCTGCTCCAAAAGTTGAGGAACCACTAGTGTTCCGTAACACCGAACAATATTACTTCGGTCATCTTCGATCCATTTGTGCTCATGCTGAAACCCCCAACTAGCTTAGTTGATGGAAAATCATTAAATGAGCATGCTTATTATGTGCGACACCAATTATCTCAAAAGGGAAACTTTTATGGCATCATATTAATACTTTGCAATGCTATGCTTGGAATTTATGCGACATTTATGATTTTACTTGTTGTTCTGAAGACCCTAAAAAACACCTTCCCTGTCAATGTGAGTTGAAGGATAATGGAATCGTATCATCTTATGTCAAGGGTGTTTGTAATTACTATGATATTGAGCAAATTGAAAAATTT